>NW_027555847.1:671527812-672265312 GCF_003287225.1 Phascolarctos cinereus | reverse complement strand
AGAGGACCTGGATTCAGATCCCAGCTCCCCACCTCTGTGACCTTGAGCACTCTAGGCCTCAGTTAGATAGCTTCTTGGAGCCCTACTAGTTCTCAAGTCTTTGATGCTATGATTTCTATGCCGCCAAGTGGTTTTCAAAGCCCTCTAAGTAGTGGAAGTATAATTAGCCCATTTTACAGACCAGGAGACTGAGGCTCAGAGAGGGGAAGGGATCCGTTCAAGGTTTTAGCTGTTAGGCAGCTGGTGGTGCAATAACAACTGTGGACTTGAAGTCAGGAAGAGCTAGATTCAAATTCTGTCTCAGAGACTTACTAACTGTGTGACCCTGGGCAAGTCACTTAACTCTCAGACTCAGTTTCCTCATCTGTAAAATGGGGACCATGATAGCACCCATGTCACAGGATCGTTGTAAGGATAGAATAAGTAAACATATGTATTTAGACCTTTGTGCTACATAGCTATTATTAACCTATATACCTATTATCACTCAGAACTCTGACCCTGTGTCTCCTGACTCACCCACTAAGGGAGTTTTCCCCTGGAAGAGCAACATGCGAAGGGCCAGCATATGAATTTGAGGACATTGAACTGCCTGGGTGAGAGGCTTAATGGAGAGGTGGGATTCAGGCAGCAAAGGGAGTGGGCCCATGGCAGGAGGATGAAACTTCTGTTGGCCAGCGCACCTACTGTATATGAGTCAGCATAGTACAGCTTCAAGTCCAGCATTGACCTCAGAGGGAGGCGTGTTCCCTTGTTGTACTGAAGTGTCATTATTTTTAGGATGAAAGAGTTGGAGTAATCTTGGTAAAGCTTTTATATCTCATGCTTTGTGTCAGAGCCTCCCAGCTCTGACATTCTATGTTCTTAGGGCCTTTCCAGATCTGACATCCTGGGTTCTAAGGGCCTTTCTAGCTCTGACATCCTGGGTTCTTTCTTTCTTTCTTTCTTTCTTTCTTTCTTTCTTTCTTTCTTTCTTTCTTTCTTTCTTTCTTTCTTTCTTTCTTTCTTTCTTTCTTTCTTTCTTTCTTTCTTTCTTTCTTTCCCCCTTTTTTTAAATTTATCTATTTATTTTTAGTTTTCAACATTCACTTCCATAAGCTTTTGAGTTTAAAATTTTCTCCCCCTTCTTCCCCACCACCCTCCCCAGGACAGTATGCAATCTGTGGTAATAATGGGCATCCTCGTGGGAGGAACCACGAAAAAGAAGAAACAAAAGCAACAACAGAAAAGAGCAAATAGTATGCTTTGATACGCATTCAGACTCCATAGTTCTTTCTCTGGATGTGGACAGCATTTTCCATCATGAGAACTTTGGAGTTGTCTTAGATGACATCCTGGGTTCTAAGGGCCCTCCCAACCCTGACCTTCTATAATCATAGAATCACAGACTTAGTGCTAGAAGGGACCCTAGAGGTCATCCAGTCTGACCCCATCTCATTTTACAGATAGAAAAAATGAGCAAAGAGAAAGAGTGGGTGGCAGAATTTGAACTGAGGTCTCCCTAACTTTAAATCTGGTGTCCCATGTGCTTACTATACCACACTCTCTTAACATTGAGGTTACAGCTCTCAAATCCTTTTTTGTTTTAAGGCCCCTCCAAACCCTGACATTCTAGGTTCTAAGTTGTAAGGTCAGTCAGTCATTCAATAAACATTTATTAAGTGCCTACTGTATGCTTGTCAGGGATTGCACTAAGCACTGGGGATATAAAAGAGGCAAAAGACAGTACCTGTCCTCAAGGTGCTCAAAATATAATGGGGGGGGGAGAGACAACCTGTAAACAAGTATGTATAAATAAGCTATATGCAGGATAAGTAGGAAGAATCCACAGAGGGAAAGCACTGGAATTAAGGGGGATCGGGAAGGTCTTCTTGGAGAAGGGGGATTTTATCTGGGACTTGAAGAAGTCAGGGAAACCAGGAAGTGGAGATGAGGACAGTGATCATTCCAGGCTTGGTAGCAGCCAGGGAAAACACCTAGAGACAAGAGATAGATAGTGTTTTGTTCATGAAACAGCAAGGAGGTCCCTGGATGAACGACTATGTGGTGAAACAAGGCATTAATGAACTGCCTAAGAAAAAATCCCCAGGGCCGGATGAGTTCGCAAGTGAATTCTACCAAACATTTAAAGAATAATTAATTCCAATACTATATAAACTATTTGGAAAAATAGGTGAAGAAGGAGTCCTACCAAGCTCCTTTTATGACACAAATATGGTGCTAATACCTAAATCGGGAAGAGTTAAAACAGAGAAAGAAAATTATAGGTCAATTTCCGTAATGAATAGTGATGAAAAAATTTCGAACAAAATACTACCAAGGAGATTACAGCAATAAATCACAAGGGTTATACACTATGACCAGGTGGGATTTATACCAGGAATGCAGAGTTGGTTCAATATTAGAAAACTTTCAACATAATTGACGATATCAGTCCACAACAAAACCGACAGAAATCATGTGATTATCTAAACAGATGTTGAAAAAGCTTTTGACAAAATATAGCACCCATTCCTATTAAAAATAATAGAGAGCATAGGAATAAAGAGAGTATTTCTTAAAATGATAAACAATATCTATTTAAAACCACCAGCAAGCATTATCTGTAATGGGAATAAGCTAGAAGCCTTCCCAATAAGATCAGAGTTGAGCAAGGATGCCCATTATTACCACTATTATTCAATACAGTACTAGAAATGTTAGCTATAGCAACAAGAGAAGAAAAAGAAATTGAAGGTGTTAGAATAGGCAATGAGGAAACAAAACTATCACTCTGCAGATGATAGAACCCTGGAGAATCAATTAAAAAACTACTTGAAATAATTGATAACTTTAGCAAAGTTGCAGAATATAAGGTAAATCCACATAAATCATCAGCATTTTTATATGACCAACAAAGCCCAGCAGCAAAAGATAGAAAGAGAAAATCCACTTAAAATAACTGTAAACAAGATAAAATACTTGGGAGTCTACCTGCCAAGACAAACCCTGGAACTATAAGAATACAATTATAAAACACTTATTACACAAATAAAGTCAGATCTAAACAATTGGAAAAATGTCAGTTGCTCTTGGGTAGGCTGAGCCAATATAATAAAAATGATAATTCTGCCTAAACTAATTTACTTCTTCAGGTCCATACCAATTAATCTATCAAAAATTATTTGACAGAGCTAGAAAAAATAACAACAAAAGTTGTCTGGAAGAAGAAAAGGTCAAGAATGTCAAAGAAATTAATGGAGAAAGAAATACAAAGGAAGTTGGCCTGGCAATTATAAAGTGGTAATCACCAAAACTACTTGGTATTGGCTAAGAAATAGAATGGTGGATCAGTGGAATAGATTAGGCACACAAGATACAGTAGTCAATGACCATAGTAACCTAATGTTTGATAAACCCAAAGACCCTACTTTTGGATAAAAACTCATTATTTGACAAAAACTGCTGGGAAAACTGGAAAATAGTAGGATACAAAGTAGATATCTCACACCACATACCAAGGTAAGGTCAAAAAGGGGTACATGATTTAGACATAAAAGGTGACACCACAGGCAAACTAGAAGAGCAAGGAATAGTCTGCCTGTCAGATCTATGGAGGAAGGAAGAATTCATGACCAAACAAGAGGTAAAGAGCATTACAAGGGACAGCTAGGTGGCACAGTGGATAAAGCACCGGCCCTGAAGTCAGGAGGACCTGAGTTCAAATCCAGCCTCAGATCAAACACTTGACACTTACTAGCTGTGTGATCCTGGGCAAGTCACTTAACCCCAATTGCCTTAAAAAAAAAGAGCATTATAAAAGGTAAAATAGATAATTTCAATTATATTAAAATAAAAAGCTTTTGTACAAACAAAACTAATGCAACAAAGATTAGATGGAAAGCAGAAAGCTGGAAACAATCTTTATAGCAGGTGTCTCTGATAAAGACCTCATTTCTTAAATATATAGAGAACTGAGTCAAATTTATAAGAATATAAGCCATTCCCCATTGATAAATGGTCAAAGGATATAAACAGGCAGTTTTCAAATGAAGAAATCAAAGCTATCTATAGGCATATGAAGAAGTGTTCTAAATCATTTTGATTAGAGAAATGGAAATTAAAACAGCTCTGAAGTACCAGCTTACACCTATCAGATCAGCTAATATGACAAAGGAAAATGATAAATATTGGTGAGAGTGTGGGAAAATTAGGATGCTAATACACTGTTGGTAGAGCTATGAACTGATCCAACCATTCTGGAGAGCAATTTGGAACTATGCCCAAAGTCCAACCAGATTGTGATCCAGCAATACCACTACTAGATCTGTATTCCAAAGAGATTATTTAAAAAAGGGAAAAGGACCTACATATGCAAAAGTAGCAGTCTTTTTTTGTGGTGGCAAAATATTGGAAATTGAGGGATGTCCCATCAATTGGGAAAAGGCTAAATAAGCTGTGGTTTATGAATGTAATAGAATACTACTGTGCTGTAAGAAATAATGAATGGGCAGATTTCAGAAAAACTTGGAAAGTCTTGTTCAAACTGATGCAAAGCAAAATGAGCAGAACCAGGAAAACATTGTATACAATATCAGTAACATTGTGTAATGACCAACAATGAACAACTCAGCTCTTCTCACAACACAGTGATCTAAGGCAGGTACAAAGGACTCACAAAGGAAAATGCTATCCACATCTAGACGGATAGCACAACTGATGGACTCTGAATGCAGATTAAAGTACATTATTTTTATTTACTTTATTCTTTTTTGTGTTTTTTTCCTTTTGATCTGTTTCTTCTTTCACAAGTGTGACTATTATGGAAATAACATTTTACGTGATAGCGCATGTGTAACCTTAATCAAATTGCCAACCATTTTAGGAAGATGGGAGGGAGGGAGAAAAATTTGGAACTTATTGTAAAAACGAATTCTAAAAATTGTCTTAACACGTAATTGGGAAAAATACTTTAAAAAAAAGAGTGTAGTGGGGGTATAAGGTGTAAGAGACTGGAAAGATAGAAGGGGGCTGGGTATTGAAGGGGATTGAATGCCACAGAGAGGATTTTGATTTGATCCTAGAGGTGATTGGGGAAATTCACTGGAGTTTATTCAGCAGGGGATGACATGGTTGGACCTGAGCTTTAGGAAAATCCCTTTGGCTGCCAAATGGAGGATGGGGGAGTGGGGGAGACTTGAAGTAGGCAGAGCCCCCACCCCAGCAGCTATTGCACTAGTCCAGGTGTGAGGTAATGAGGGCCTACACCACGGTAATGCCAGTGTTAGAGGAGAGAAGGGGACATATCTGATAGATGGGGTAGAGCTGAAATCAACAGACCTCAGCAACAGCTTGGATATGGGGTAGGGAGACGGTGAGAGAGAATGGGGAAATCTAGGCTGACTTCTGTGTTGGGAGCCTGGAGGACTGAGAGGATGGTGGTGCCCCCAACAGTAACAGGGAAATTTGGAAGGGGAGAGGGTTTGAGGAGAAAGATAATGAGGTGAATTTTGTTCATAATGAGTTGAAGATGACTAAGGAACATCCATTTTGGGATGTCCAGTGGGCAATCGGAGATGGGAGACTGGAGATCAGCGGAGTTTGGGGCTGGACAGGTAGATTTGAGAATCTTCAGCATAGGTCATTGAATGCCTCCCAACCTTGACATTACAGGTTCTATGTTATAAGGATCTTCTAATATTCTGTGCTCTTTGAATCTATCATTTCTTAGCCAGTTCAACCTGTTTGGGGAGTTGGTGGGACAGAGTGTGCCCAGAGCTAGTTAGCCCATAGCTCTAAGCTCCAGAATTCCCTGTGGCCCCTCAGTCCAGTGTAAGAACCCCCTTATTTCCTTGGGCTTCCCCCAATGGGACATTTAAGGTTAGTTAACCCTATGGCCCTGGCTCAGTGTCTGGGATGGATGCTGCAACTCGGGCAGGGGTGGGGCAGGGCCAGGTGTACAGTCTGTTACCTGAAGCCTGTTGCCCTGGGAGGAGCTGGGAGTTTAGGGACACTCCCTAAAAACTGCCAGGGGGCCATAAACAAATGAGCTGCCTTAGGGTGGCTAGGATAGGATTACTGGTGGGGGGCTGGGAAGAGAAGAGAGTTGTGGGAGCCTCTGAATGGAGGGAAAAGGGGGAGGAGACGTGGATGGAGCAGAACCCCCCTCCACATTCAGCTCTGGGCAAACAGATTGGAGAAGTGAATGGTCTTAGCTCCTCTTAGGTAGCCAGAGCTGGAAAGGGACCTCAGAGCTAGGGTGAGGGGAGTTTAGGAGTGAAAGGTGACCTCGAGAAGGGATATAACTTATCCAAGGTCATTAAGTTGGAATGGCAGGATTCAAACTCAAGTCCTTTGACTCCATAGATAGTCTACCCTGCTCTGGTGTGGATTTCTCCCTTTCCTATTGCCTTGGGGCTTCTGGCTGAGCCCCTGTGCAGATCTGGGGTGGAGGAAGTCACACGCTAGAGTTTCTCAATGATTTCTTGACCCACTATACTGCGATATAGAGCAGATCCAGAGAGCCCAGGCTAGGAGTCTGAAGGCCTGGCCTTCAGTGTGTGCCTTTAATTTCTCAAGTCTCAGTTTCCCCATCTGTAAACCAAGGGAATTGGTCTAAGGTCCCCTCCAGCTCTGACACTGTAAGATTCTTAAAAATAAACCTACCCTGTCCAGATATGTCCTCCCTTCCCCCATACTCATCTCTTTCACACTGAGTTGGCCAATTTTTAAAAGCCCGTTTGAAAGGCATGAGAATACAGTGGAAAGAATCCTAGGCTGGGAATTGGGAGGCCTGGGTTCTCAGCCTGATCCTGCCTTTGTCTTGCTGAGTGACTTCCCTTTTCTATGTCTCAGTTTCTTCTTCTGTCAAATGGGGATGATTTCAACACCTTTGTGTTTACATGCATTTATCAACTTCTGACCTTTTACAGATGAGGAACTAGAAGCCTGGCAGAGAGCCTACATGACTTATCTTCAAGTACTAATAGATCTGGGCAGGTTTCATTTTTGATTTCTTGAAATATAGTAGGATTTGTTTTTATTATATTTTTTAAGGAGTCCCATGATTCTTAAAATTTCTCCCCTTGACTTGTTTTCAGGGTTAGGCGTTTTTTGATATCAAACCTCGTACATTTTCTCCTACTTTTTCCATCTTTTGATTTTGGCCCAATATTTTTGACTACCCCATGGAATCATTGGTTTTTCTTTGCTCTAGTCTAATTTTCAGAGAGCAAATTTCTGGGATGAAGAAGGTATTTGTTTTCCTTCCAATTTTTCCCTCCTGGACTTTTTTTCATTATTTTTTTCTCATTTCATTTTTTCTCAGTATCCATGCAATCCTTATGGACAGTCCATTTTTCCCCTCTTTGGATCTTTATGCTTACAGTTGTTAGCAAATTATTCTCTCCTTTTGGGAAGATATTGAGATTTGCAATCACTTTTTTTTTTTAAAACTGGTTGGTGTTTTCTTTGGTTTACTCCTCTCTTCAGCTCCAGTTCCTGAGCTGGGGCCTTGTTCCAAGGCCAGGCTTTGCCCCTGCTGCACTTTAGGGTGGAGTGGTTAGGTTAGGTCTGGCCCTGGGTTTCTGTACTAAATTCCCTCCACCTTCCAGGGTTAGTTTCTGCCCCCTATTTTTGAGGTTCAGAATATTGAATCTGCAGGGCTCTCTCTGGCATTTCAGGACAGTGTGAGGGACCTCAAGGCCCCTGGGCCTAGGCTGAACCCCTGTATGAGTGCCAGGCAGTGTCTAAGCCTACAGCTGTCCAGGGCTTATTTGCAAGGTCCCCCTTCTGGTCATTTTGGGGAGCCCTCTGCTCTGCTCTTGGTGCCTCTGTAGACATAGAGCCTTGCAGGCTATTCTAGCCTCTGGTTACTCTCTGGTTAAGGTGGAAGGCTGCCTTGAGTCTGGACATGCCAGCTTTGCTAGGGGCCCCTTTCCGATGGTCTTGGGGCTTCTGGCAGTTCTGGGGTGGGAGGTGGCACCTACTCTAGCGTCTCCTTGGAGTTCTTCATCCATTATTCAGTCTTTTGCAAACTTTAGGGTTTTACTGAAGTAGGCATGTAGATGCTAGGTGATCTGCTTTCCAGCCCAGGAAGACACTAGTCTAGAAGTCCTAAGTGATTTGCCCCAAGCAAGGACTAAAACCTAGGACTTCAGACCTTCAGCCAAGGGTTCGTTCTCCTGGGAAAAGCTGCTGGAAGTTGGAGACGAGGTGTAAACAGTGGCTGTGCAGTCCCAGGTTGGGACACCTCCCTCTCTGAGCTTAGGCTATGAAGTGGGGGTGGGGACAGCATCAGGGCCATCAGTGAAATTGAGTGCTATATAAATACACAGCTGTCTCCATAGATGAGGGTGGGGACAGGGTGGCGCCCTCTCTATTTATAACCTGGGGCCAGACTGACTTCACAGAGAGGGAGTCCCGAGATGGGAATTTATAAACAGCCTGACAGCTGATCCCATCACTTCCCAGGGTGCCAAAAGTCCAAAGGACCACAGACCATAATGGGTGGAGTGGCCCTTGGGAAGACCCACTGACAGGCCCTGGAGGGAAAAGAGCCTGGGCTGGATGAGCAAGTAGGTGTCTGCTGACTCGCTCAGTGACTTGAGGCAAACCATTTTCTATGTTTGGGCCTCAGTTTCTTCATCCGCAAAATGGGCATGATAGCCTTCCACCGAGGTAAGTGGAAATAGAACAGATCTGTAGTCAGCGAATCTGGGCTTGGATCCTGGCCCTTCTGCTTGCTAGCTGTGTGACCTTAGGCAAGTCACTTGACTTGCCTCAGTTTCTTCACTGATAAAAGGAGGGCATTGGATTCAATGATTTTTGAGGTCCTTATCTGGCTATAAAGCTATGATCCTACTTACTAACTGCGTGACCTTGGGCAAGTCTCTAGGGATCAGACCAGGTCAACTCTGAAAGCCCAGCCCAGCTCTAATATTCTATATTCTAAGGTCCATGCTAGCTCTGACATCCTATGCTTGTCTTCTGTTGAACCACATTGCCTGTGGGATCCTTTCTACAATCTCCTTGCTTGGTCTCTTCCCAGCCTGCTTCCCACTCTCCCTATCTTGTGCCCTCCTCTATCCCTCCCTCCCTCCTGTCTGACCCACCATCCCAACCTCCCCTCTCCAGTGGCCAGCAAACAGCCCAAGCAAAGGAGGGCTCGTCCCACCACCCAGGCGAGGCAGGCTGGTGACTTCCCCAGAGCGCATGAACAAACTTCCTCCTCCAGATAACTCAACACAAATGATATGTTTGCAAATCACTTTTCATAGATTATCTCATTTGATCCTTCCCTTTCCTTGGGCCAGCTCCCTCTGTCCCTGTACGCACAACACACCGAGGCGTTGACATAGAGGTCTGGGTCGCATCTGAGTCCCTTAGACCCCAGAGGAGGTCCAAGCCTCTTAGTATCCTCCTGCCTGAGACCCAGAAACGTTAAGTGACTCGCCCAGGATTCCATTGCAATGCACTCATTTATTCATTCCACAAACACAGGCTGAGAGGGGGATGGGTGGGAAGCATGCTGCTGTTGAGGGTCTGGCATTCCTAAGATCCTTGGTGCTAGAGAAGGGCTTCGAACCCAGGGAGCTGTCCAAATGCAGATGAAAATGGAATTTGCCATGTGTTACCCTTACCTGCTGTCTGGCTGAAGTGACAAGGACGGAGAACCCTTAGGAAGAAGCTTAGTGGGAGCCCAAACTCCTGTGTATGCCCTGGGGGCTCCGCATGGGCTCTGGGAGCCAGGGAGGAACATCTTTCCACATTTCTTGGGACAGCGCCTGGACCGGCCTCTGGAAGATTTTCGGTGAGCCAACAGTGACATCTAGTGGCACATTGCGACACTGCAGCCCTGATTTCTTAAGATTTTGACCTCTTTTTGGGGGGAGGCGGGAGGGGTGCATTCCACCACTGGGTGAACATCTGTATCTGAAAGAACCCTAGATTGGGAGCCCAGAGACTTGGGTTCTTGCCTTGGAAATGTCATCGACTCCCATATGTACGTGGAATGTGTCCCATGGACAAGTTCCCTCCTCTCTCTGGCCTCTTCCCCCTTCCATATCATTCATTCATTCCATAAGAAAGCATAAATTAAATGCCTACTGTGTGCCTAATACTATACTAGGCTCTAGGAATACAAAGACAAACAAACGAAGCATTATCTGCCTTCAAGGAACATATGATCTATTGGGAGGGGGTAGGAAACAATATAAACACAGACATATACATACAAAACTATATACCAAGTAATGGGAGCAGAGTGAGGGGCATTTGCAATTGGGGAGAAAAGGTGAGTTAAGTGGCTCCTTCCAAGGCTCTGCAGTTCTAGGCTTTAGAATCTGAACCAACCACCTAGTACTGGGTAGGGGTCTTCCTGTTCGGATTTCCTTTAAGTGAATCTTGTCTTTCCTGCTAGACTGGGAGTTCTCTGAGGCCCAGATCCTTGGCTGTCTGTCCTACAGCCTCTGGCAGAGAGTCTATCAGTCAGGAGGCTCAAGGCCTATGTAGTGAGTGAGTGGTTGGTTGGTTCCAGGATGGGGCTGCCCTTCTCTAAAACAATGCCTGCAGACCATGGGGCCTCACTGGACCACTGGGACTGGGGCCTCTCCCTCCGGCTGGGGCTGGCGGAGCGAGGCTGGGGGTCCAGGGGACACAAAGTGCAGCTCGGTATGGAGGTTGGTGCTGGGGACACTGGCACTGCCCACACACCCAGCCAAAGGACAGACCTTATGGAAGGCCTTGCGGAAGTTGGCTCCCAGGAAGGCATAAAGCATGGGGTTGAGGGAGGAGTTACTGTAGGACATGCAGTGCGCCCAGATCTTCACCTTGTAGGCAGCAAAGTCACGTTGGAAGCCAGGACTGAAGGCCTGGAGGAGGATGTAGAACTGAATGGGGCCCCAGCACACAGCAAAAAGCAGCACAATAGCGGCCACCAGGCGGGACACCCGAGCCCGCGTGGCCTCCGAACGTTCTGTGAGCAGTTGCACCTGAGCCCAGGAGAGGAAAAAGGAGAAGGGAAAGCAGCAGGTAGAGGACAGGCAGGGGGAGGTGGATGGAATGAGGAAGGGAGGAGGAGATGGATGGAAGGAGGAATGGGATAAAGGAACAGATGGAATGAAGGAGGAATGATGGAGATGGATGGAAGGAGGAATGGAAGGATAAAGGGGATGGAAGGGTGGGTGCATGGGTGGATGGATGGAGGAGATAGAAGGAAGGATAGATAAAGGGTATGGATGGAAGGAGAGAGGCATAGAAGAGATAGATGGAAGGAGGGATAAGATAAAGGAATGGATGAAGGAAGGAGGAATGGAGGAGATTGATGGAAGGAAGAAAGAAGGATAAAGGGGATGGAAGGAGGGAGGGATGGGTAGAGGAAATGGATAGAAGGAGGGATAGAGGGGATGGATGGAAGGAGGGAGGAATGGAGGGCATAGGTGGAAGGAGGAATAGGATAGAGGAATGGATGGAAGGAAGGAGGAATAGAAGGATAAAGGAGATGGAAAGAGGGAGGGATGGATGGAGGAGATGGATGGATGGATGTAAGGATAGATAGAGGGCATAGATGGAAGGCAGGAGGGATGGAGAGAGAAGATGGATGGAAGGAGAAAAGAATGAACATAAGAGATGAAAGAAGGGACAGATGTATAAAGGAGATGTGGAAAGATGGAAGGATAGGTAAAGGACATAGAAGGAAGAGTGAAAGGAAGGTTAGAAGGAGAGATAGGAGGAGGGACAAAAAGGAGGGATAATAGAGGAGATGGATGGAAGAAGGGAGGAATAGATCAAGAAAAGAATAGAGGGTAGGGGTAGAAGGAAGGAGGGATAGATGGAGGAAATAGAAGAGATGTGTAGAGGAGATGGGAAAGGAAGGAAGGAATAAGAATGGATAAAGGAGATGGAAGGAAGGAGAGATGGATAGAAGAGATGGAAAGAATGGAGAGGTAGAGGAGATGAATGGAAGGAAGGAGGGATGGAAGAAAGAAGTAGGGATGAATGGAAAGAGGAATAGAAGGCAGAAGCAATAGGAGGGAGTAATAATGAGAAGAGATAGATGGATAGAGAAGATGTAAGGAGGAGGAGGAAGGATGAGTACAGGAGATGAGGGGAAGAATAGAGGGAGGAAAGGAAAGATGGAGAGAGGGACCAAAGGAAGTAAAGAAAGCAGGAATGATACAAGCATGGAGAGAAGGATGGAAGAAAGGAAGGAGGGTGGAAAGGATGAAGGAGAGAAGAAGAGAGGGAGAAAGTGAGAGATAGAGGAAGAAGACAGGAGAGAAGCATAAGCCACAGAGGCTGTTAAACAGAGCTCCTAACCAGTACTGCCCCCTCCTCACACCCTCACTCCTTCCATCCAGAGGAGTGTAGACCTTGCCATACAAGGACCATGCAAGGATCAATCATAGGGACTGAAGGCGTTTAACCTGGGGAAGAGATGACTTGGGGAGACACATGTGCTGTCCTTGTGTTTGGAGGGCCATCACGAGGAGTGGGGATTAGACCGTTCTGTGTGGCCCAAGGGCAGAACTGAGGCCAGTGTGTTGCAGAGAGATACATTCCCAGCTTGATTCCAAACTTTCCAACAATGGCCAACATGGCCTCCTCTTTAAGGCTTCTAGTATTTGAGAACTCCCTCCCTTTGAACACATTCCTCTTTTGGCCACTGCTCATTGTTGGAAAGGATGACCATTTGGTAGGGACGTTGGTGAGGGGTGCCCCTGTTACAAAGGGACACTTGTTGCCCTTGGTGAGCTAGGCTTTCTAGAGTTGAAGGGCCCTTCCAACCCAGACCCAGTGATACTTCACACTTCCTCACTCATCCGCTCCTCAAAAGTTCTGGGGCAAGGATGTGTGATGTAGAAGGTGATAGCTGTCTCTAGGGAGATTCTGCCCCATCATCCACAGGCTGAGCCCTGCAATGCTGGGTCTTGGGAGCCTGGTCAGAGAATGGGGACTGGCAGTGTTTGTGGGTGGGAGCATTGGGGAGACCTTCTGGGTGTCGGGCTGCCTACTGATGAGTAAACCAAGATCTAAAGAAGGACCCACAGAGAAGGTCACAGGCAGCCTGGCATGAGGAAATGAAGGAGTTCAAAGCCCTGAGTTCAAATCTGTATTCTATTACATGCCACCTGAGAGACCTTGGATAAGTCATAGACCTCTTGCCTGCTATAAGACTTTTCGCTTCCCTGGGGCACCCAGGCATAGGCAGAGCCCTAGCTGTTTTCTCAACATCGGTCACATCGGAACCCCAGCTTAGGGGAGAGGAAGAATATGGATAATAGTAATAATAATGATGATCGTGAACATTTACGTAGTGCTTTTAAGATTTGCAAATGTTATATCATTTTATCTTCACATCAACCCTGGAAGGGGGGTGCTGTTATTATCCCCATTTTACAGATAAAGAAAAGAGAGGCTAAGTCATTTGCTCAGGGTCGTACAGCTAATAAGTGTGGAAGGCAGGATTTGACCTCAAATCTTCCTGACTCCAGGTCCTGTACTCTATCCACTGTGCTATCTAGCCATACTTCAACAGATAGTTCCACTGAGCCACAGCCTGAGGCCTGATGATGCAAGAGAAAGTGAGGGTCAGGAGTCTGACCTTCTCATACTGGGGTAGCCTTCAGGGGACTGTTACTGATAAAGCTTATTTTTTTCTAAATCACTTCAGGCCCCCAGAATCTCGATATTGGAAGGGAACTCAGAAACTATGTAGTCCTCGAACCTGAACAGAAATGCTCTCTACAGTCTCCCTGAGAAAGAGTCATGCAGTCTTTGCTTGAAGGTAGCATGCCCTAGCCAACAGAGAACCAGGCTTGGGGTAAGGAAGAACTGGGTTCGAAAAGTGCTTCTGACACTCACTAGCTGTGTTACCCTGGGCAAGTTCCTGCCAAAGTTTCTTCATCTGTGAAAGGATAAGGCTGGAAAACAGGGTCTCTCTAGCCCTAGAAAAACTATAATAATGGGGAATTTATTACCTTATCAAGGGGGCAGTTCATTCTACTTCTGTGATGATATCCTGGGGATGGTTTGGAGTCAGAAGATTCTACTCTTACTTCTGCTCTGCTTCTCACTACCTGCACAACATTGAACATGGCACCTCTGGGGCTCAGTTTCCTTTGTCTGGGGGCTGGGGTGGACTCAGTGATTTCTCAGGCTCCTGAATACCCCTGTTGTACATCCCAGAGGGGCTTGCTGAGGGCAGGGTTGCATCACCTGCCCCCTTCTCTATTCTCCCCAGCACCCATGTGGGGCTGGAGGGAGGGCCAGGCACACCTGGTAGTTATTGTCAGCCACTGGCTCGACAGTGGGCCGTCCCATCTGGAACAACATGGCAGCGTAGCAGACACAGAGAGTCAGCAGAGGCAGCAGGTAGACGGCCAGAAAGTTGTATAGGATGAAGGCGCGCTCGTGGGTCACAGATGGGAACACCTCGATGCAGTATGTCTGTGGCCCAAACCAGTAGCCCTCGGTGAGGCGGTTGTACATGGGCACAGGGATGGACACCAGGAAGGACCCTGGCATGGGGAGAAATCAACCCTTTCCTAAAGTTGAATTGAACGGTCATCCCACTCCCACTGTGTCCCTCTTTCTCTCCCCGTCCTCCCAGTCCAAAGGGTGGAGGCTGCTATATCACATTGGGGAGGGAGGTGGGGAGGGAGGAGGAGAAAAATTAAAAACTCAAAAGTTTACAGAAGTGATTGTTGATAAATCAAAATAAATTAATTTAAAAAATTTTTAAATAAAAAAACAAAGGGTGGAGGCTGCCTTTTCCTTCGTGAAATCAGGCAGGATCTCAAGTTCTTTGTCATTTTACAGATGGGAAAACTGAGGTCCAGAGAAGGGAAGTGACTTTGTCCAACGTCACACAGTTAATAAGTAGCAGGGATTTTCCTCCAAATCAGAGAAGCAATGTAAGAATGCTGAGGATACATGAGTTTGAATAATGACTATGAGTGAAACTCTGGGGCCGTGATCCCCTAGTTCTGCTCCAGTGGGAGCTAGGACCTTAGCAGCTGACTCACATCAGGCGAGGTCAGAACCCCAGCCTGGGGTGCTTCACCAGACCTCCAGGAAGAGGCTCTGTGCTCACGTCTCTGATACTCTGTCTCTACCCCCGCTCCATAACAAAACCTGGCAGCCTCAATCACTTCTGGGGCAGCCTCCCCAAGGCCCTGAGCACTTACCAACCCAGATGCCCAGGCTCACAGCAAAGGCCAGCCGGAGGGTACGGTAGCGTAGGGAGCGCAGGGGGAACACGGTGACGTACCAGCGGTCCACACTCATGGCTGTCAGAGTAACACAAGTAGCCTGGACGGACACCTGGAAAGAGCAGGGATGGCCCAGGTACCCCCAGTCTTTCTCTTCCATTCCTGATGTCCCTGTGCCCTACCCCACCCCCAACTATTAGAGGATCTCCCAGTGGGAAGGGACCTCAGAGATGGCTGAGGCCAACCCTGAATAAATGGTCCCTCTACAGCATCTCAGACAAGTCATCATCCCCTTTCTCCTTTAAGAGCTCCAAAGAAAAGGATCTCAACACCTCCTAAGGGGGCCCACCCCACTTTGGGATAGTTCTTTTTAAAAATTATTATTATTTAAGAATGTTTTAATTTTTTATTTTATTTAAATTGTTATTATTTAAGAATTTAAGAATTATTTAAGAATATTATTTTCCCCTCCAATTATTGGATAATTATTAATTCCTGCCCTCCCTCAGCCATGCCCACCTCCAGCACTTTTCTCATTTCCTTGTCATTATCCTTTGCTCCTCCGTCTCAACCCCCATTCTCCCAGGCCTTGATTCCACAATCTGGCCCCAGCCCTCCCCCAACCCCTCCTCTTGGCTGTGGACATCACCTTTTCCTATGCTTCATTTCCCCCTTCTCCCACTTCCAGATCTGTGGTGCCTCTCCCTGGTTAAATACTTCCTTGTCTCCCCTCCCTTTCTGGTCACTATATGTCACCTACGTTCATCTGAAGTCCACCTCCCTCAGCATCATGCAGCCTTCCCTGGATCATGTCTTCCTGGGCACCCCCCCATCCCCCTAGGGTCTAGAGGAAAGGAAGGGAAGGGAATAAGCATTTATTAAGTGCCTTCTGTATATAAGCTCTTCACAGATGTGTCATTTGATTCTTACTACATCCTGGGAGGTGCTATTATTATCCCCAGTTTACAGTTGAGGCAAACAGCAGTTAAGTGACTTGCCTAGAGTCACAAAACAAAGTAAGTATCTGAGGCAGGATTGAACTTAGGACATTCTTATCCCAGGCCCAGTGCTCATCCACTATGACTAAAGGATTCTATTTTTAGGGCAAGTAGGTTGGGAGAATGGCCCTAGTTTCCTTTCAGTCTACCATCACCTTTCCAATAGCCTTAAGACTTCTTGGAGTGGAAAGAGGCCCTGGAGGGTTCCTTGAGGTTAGAGTAATCTGGCTCTAAGTTCCCCCATACAGTCCTGGAGGGAGTCAGAGTCCCTGGAGGGTCCTCCTGTGGGGACCTGGGCCTTAAGTGCCTCCAGTCACTGGAGAAAAGAGCAGCCCCTACCCATTGTGCTGAGAGAATGAAGAGAGAAAGAAGGGCTCAAGGATAGCAAAATGACCATTCAAGTCTACTTCGATTTATTATTAAACTACCTTGTGTGACGCTTGAGGTGGGAGGGGACAGTCCTCCAGGATGCTCAGAGCAGGGCAAGAAGTCTCTGACAGCAGAGACAGAGACATGGAGAAACACAGAAGGCAGGGAGAGATACCAAACAAGAGACAGAGAGAGTGGGAAAGAGATGTAGCCGAAGTCTTGCCACAAGGAGGTGTTAGGGAGGAAGAGAGAGGAAGGAAGCAGGGGGAGAGGTGGGCTCCTACTTAACCCAGCTGTGAGCACAAAAGCACACATAAATCCATAGGTGCTCCGAGCACTGAACTGAACTGAGTGACAGAAAGAAGAAGGGAGAAAGGCACAGAGGGGGAGAGTCAAGGGTAAATAAGAGAGAAGAGAGGGAAATGAAGGCAGAAAGAAAAGGGGAGGACCATCCTACAGGAGGGAAAAAGACTGGGGACCTAGAAGAACACAAAGGAGGGAGGAAGGGAAGAAAGGGATGGAGAAATGGAAGGAGAGGGGGGGAGAGGAGAGAGAAAGAGAGAAATGGATAACATGGGAATTGGAGAGAGAGAGAGAGAGAGAGAGAGAGAGAGAGAGAGAGAGAGAGAGAGAGAGAGAGAGAAGAGAGACAGAGAAAGAAAGGGACAAAATGAAAGGGAGAAGCATAGAGATCTAAGGAGAGAAGGAGACAGAGAATGAGGAGACCCACAAGGAAAGAAGGAAATAATAACAGGAGATACGCAGAGAGGAGGCAGAGGCAGAATGGAAGGGAGAGGAAGATGGACAGTCAGAGGCAAAGAGAACCTGAAGAGACAAAGATACAGGGAATGTGAGAGAGGGACTGAAAAACTGTGATTGCTCAAGAGAGCCAGGGGAAGAGGCAGCCTGGTGGTGACACAGAGAGACACAGTGACAGCCAGGGAAGAGAGAGGAAAGTGGGGGAAGAGGAAGACAAAGAGAGGACAGATAGGGACACAGATAGGGAGACAGAAGTAGAGATGGGAACGAGACAGAAGAGAAGGAGAAAGAAAGGCAAAGGAAAAGAGAAACAGACAGAAGGGTTTGGGAGAGGTGAAGAGGAGAAATAAGCAGGAAGATGCGGAGAGTCAGATGGGGATTGTGAAAGAAGAAAAACAAAAGAAAAGAAGCTGGAGGGAGAAATGGGCAGTGAGGAGTGGCCACAGAATACAAGAGGAGAGCGATGGAGAGTAAGGGATGAAAAACAGAAAAAGAGCTGGAGAGGAGAGGGGAGGAATGGGGAGGTGGGGAGCAGGCAGTGAGCAGCCAAGGGGTTTGAGGACAGTCTGGGCAGGGCCATAAGGGTAGCTCCCTCCCCTGCACAGGGACACCCCGCGGCCCCCTTTCTCACCTGCTGAATGTAGCTGACAAACTTACACATGAACTCTCCAAAGATCCAGCTGGGAAGGGGATAGAGCATAGCCGTGAAGGGCACACAACATACCAGGAAGATAATGTCTGTGGCTGCCAAGTTGGCTGGAGCGGGGTGAGGGGGAACAGGGTGGGGAAGTGGGGAAAACAGGTAAACTCAAGGACAAATCTGGTTCAAGTTCTTACCACCCGTCCCCCCAACACTGCCAACAAGAGATCAGCCCTCCCCACATTGTTTCATCACAACCTGCCTCATCAGCTGGAAGGGACTCCCAGAAATCATCTCATTCTCCCCAGCAATGCCCTCCTTTGCAAGACCCTGCCAAACCCTCCCAGAAAGAGGAAACATAGCATCCTTTTTCTAGTTCCCCCAAAGGAGTGTGATTTCCCTGCCTTCCTTGTAAACTGCTGTGGGCATCACCAACAAGGAGGCAGGCCTTTCACTGTCTTGTACCTCATTTTCCCCTATTGAATTCCGGAAGTCTGGGTAGGATACAGGGACCAGGCTATGGTACTGTCCACCCACCACCAACTTCCTTTTCCAAGCCTTAGGGCGCTGCCTTCAGTGCCCTTAGCCAGCTAGTCCCTGGTTCTTGACAAATCTAGCTTCCCAGCTTCCTAAAGGGGTCCCAGAATCCATCACTATCCCCAGTCCAGTGCAAGAGGACTCTGTTTTTACTAGAGGACTGTAGGATTGATTTAGAGTTAGAGTTAAAATACACTTTGCAACACGGAACATAGATGTCAGAGCTGAGGGGGGTGGGGTCCTTAGAGACATCTAGTCCAAATCCTTTATTCAAAGGACAGAAAAACAGACTCAGAGGGTAAAAGACTTGCCCAAGATCACACAACTAGTAAATAGAGTAAGGATGCAACCTGTAGCCCTCTGACTCCAAATCCAGCACACTCTCTATTCATTACTGTAACCTGACAGTGTCCTTTCTCCATGCCCACTTCACAGACTCAGGTCAGTAGGGCTTCAGGAGGCTGACTCCTGACCAGTGTAAGAATCTCCTTTTCAGCGTCCCCCGCAGATGGACAGCCAGCCTCCTTTCAGACACCTCCAATGTGGAGTCCACGTCCCCACACAAACCATTTCAATTTGGGGCAGCTCTGGTTGGTAAGACGTTTTTCCTTATATTCAAACAAAATGGACTTCTCTGTGCTTTTCTTCCTAGTACTCCCTTCCTAGTACTCCCAAGACAATAATGGAGTCCCTCTTTCTCCCCTATTTTCTCCAGTTTTCCCCTTCTAAAATAGGGCCCCAGAACTGGGCCCAAAACTCCACATTTCAGTCCAGGAAGACGTGGCTGGCTGGACTTGAATGAATTCTCCTTCTTCCCATCCCTATTCTCCACCCCCCGCCCCCAAGGTTAACAGTTTGAGGATACTGGAGTCTGGAGCCTGCGCCCTCCCTTCTCCCCTAAACAGCCCAGTTCATCTGGGGAAATCTGAATGAACTTAAGTAGGGAAGCACACCCCACCCCCTCTTCCTTTAGGGCGAGCCGAGCCTCTGAGCTGCCGGCTTCAGTGATGGGCAAA
Organism: Phascolarctos cinereus; assembly: GCF_003287225.1. Classification (NCBI taxonomy): domain Eukaryota; kingdom Metazoa; phylum Chordata; class Mammalia; order Diprotodontia; family Phascolarctidae; genus Phascolarctos; species Phascolarctos cinereus. The sequence goes on along the minus strand of NW_027555847.1, from coordinate 672,245,802 downwards.
GTCGAGGGGCTGGGAATGGAGGAGAAACACGGCATCCCCTGCAGGAGATCCTGTCCGAATCACTTGGGGAACAGGTCCAGAGGGGAGTTCTTATAGAGAAGAGGACCCCTTTAGCCTGATGGGGGGCAGGGTTCCTCTCCCGGCTCACCGATGTAGAAGTTGGTGACGGTCCTCATCTGCTTGTGCTTAGAGATCACGTAGATGACTAGTGAGTTGCCCGCCAACCCCACTACCAGGAGGGCAGCGAAGAAGAGCGGCACCAGCCAGGCGTCCACGAGGCGCGGAGGCCCGGACGGTCCGGAGCTGTTGGCACAGCCGTTCCCAGCCCCAGTCTCTTGGCAGGAGGACTGGTTCAGTGACAGAAAGGAGGCATTGACCTCCAGCCCCGACCCCGGGCCCCCAGAGTGGTTCATGATCCTGGCCCGGCCGCCTGCCTTCTTCCAGGAGGCCTTCTTGTATTGCCGTCACAAAGAGCGAAGGTGGAAGTGGAGGGGAGGGCGCCCTTGAGGACCCAAGGGTGGGTGAAGAGGCGAGGGTGACCCTGGCTTGGGCGGGACTGGACCGTGCAGAGCAGGGTGGGACTGGAGCTCCCCTTCTCTCCCCTGCTCGCTCTCTATGTGCCAAGACAGGGTCTGGGGTGGGGAGCGCTGGAGACCTCGGGCTCCTGGTCTGCCAGCCAGACGCACCGGAATGGCAAGATCCACGCTGCAAATCTCTCTGGCTCTGTCAGTAGTCGGCAGTGTACCCACAACAGCCCTTTATATAACTCCTGCCCACAGCTTCGTTCCCCCTCCTATTCCCCTCTCCCCTCGCTCCCCACCTTCTCCTCCCCTCCGTCTCCCCTCCCCTCTCCTCCCCACTTTCCCTTCCTTTCTTCTCTCCATCTCCCTCTCACCTCTTCATCTCCTTCCTCCAAACAGCCCCAAATCCTGCATTTAAGAGGGGAACCCGAATCGGAACCTGCGGAGTTGGAGGGCATTGCATGTATTCTTAGAGTTGTCACAGACCTCAGAGGTGCACCTTCCCAACGCATGGCCCACGTCACCTCTCTTCCAGTGACAGAGAGCTCAATGGTGAGTTCTCGGTGGAACAGTTGCACGTGTTAGCAAGTTCTTCCTTTTATTGAGTTTAAATCTCCTTCGGTCCAGGTTCAACCCCCCTGCTCCTCGTTTTAGCCCTCTGGAATCAAACAGAACAAATTCAATCCCTTTTCCCCCACGGCAGCTTTTCAAGCGCAAACAGGGTAACGTTCATCGATCGAATCGTGGTAAGTCCTAGCTGGAAGTTGCCTTAAACAGCAAGTTAGAGCTGGAGGGAGCCTTAGAGATTATCTAATCATTCCTTTCCATTAAAAATAAAATCTGCGTTTTGCTTTTACTTGGCTGTCACTTCCCTAGTAAACCTACTCCTTACAAAGGAAAAAAAATTAAGCTTCGCCACAGAGACTGTGGTACCATTCTCCGCCTTAGCTGTCTCCCAGCCTGACAACGTATACAACAGTCTGTCCTGGTAGAACTCCATCTCTCCTCCGGGATGAAGGAAACGGATTGAATGATCTCTTCTTCTCTCAAGGACTTTCCCCGCCGATTCCTTCATTCTGACTCCAGACTCAGGCTCCTTTTTTTCCTCCCACTTAATAATATTTTATCTTTTCCAGTTACATGTAAAGGTAGTTTTCAACACTTGCCTCCATAAGATTTTGTGTTCCAAATTTCTCTCTCCCCTCTCCCCTCCCTAAGACGGCAAGTAATCTGACATAGGCTATACACGTACCATGATACCAAACGTTTCCACATTAGTCATGTTGTGAAAGAAGAATCAGGACAAAAGGGAGAAACCTTGAGAAAGGGGGGGAAAAAAGAGAGAAAACTGTATGCTTCCATCTGCATTCTGACTCCATAGTTTTTTCTCTGGATATTAATAGCATTTTGCATCATGAGTCTTTTTGAATTGCCTTAGATCATTGTATTGCTAAGAAGAGCTAAGTCTATCAAAGTTGGTCATTGCACAATGTTGCTGTTACTGTGTACAATGTTCTCCTGGTTCTGCTTACTTCACTCAGCATCAGTTCATGTAACAGACCCAAGACTCCTTCCACTGGATCCGTGCTTCATTGTCAAGTGTCTACCGATAGCCAAGATGCTTCTACTTTCACCACATGCCCCCTTTCCAAACCCTGCTCCTACCGTGTGTGTGTGTGTGTGTGTGTGTCTACATGCATATAGTCCTAGTCTTTTCTGTAGCATTTCACACTGTTGACCATACAACCTTCTATATATTCTCTCCTCCTTGGAGGCATTGCTCTCTCTGGGCTTTTTTCCTTACTTAAAATATTACTTTAAAATGTTCATTGAATGTAATTGAATTGTGGGTGTTCCCTTCAATGGAACCAGTCACAACCCTATCATACTTTGACAGTCTTTGTGAATTGCTATGGCTGGAATTAGTGGTCAACTGTCTGGCAATTTTCCTGTCTACAGCGTATAAACATCTGGAAATCTCTATTAACCCCTGAGCCAGACCAAAACCTTGATCGTCTGACTGTACTTCAAGTTCACAGTCTCCGTGACCTTTAACAGCTAAGTTCTAGTGACTTCCTTCTGGCCCAGAAAAGGTCTTAGGGTGGGGCATTGGCTCAAAGAGTGGTCAAGTCAATTTGCAAACATTAGCAAGCATTTACTGTGTGCCAGGAACTATGTTTGTTGGTAAATAAGGGAAGATACAAAGTTTAGCTCGTGGATTTTATAGTCTAGCAAGGGCGTATCAAATGTCCTAAAGTGGAATGAACTGCCTTAGAAGGTAGTGGATTCCATGCTATGGGAGAGGCTAGATGACCACTTGGTAGGGATGCTGGAGACAGAGGTAGAGACAGAGAGACAGAAACTGTGACAGACACAGAGAGAGATAGAGACAGAGATAAGCAAATATTGTAGAGAGGGATTCCTCTAGGGGTTAATCTTCGAGCGTCTATGAGAACACAATACCGATAACTACAATAGACAATATTACATAAATGCATTAGAGAAGTACAAGGAGATGTAAAGTGAAAAAGCCTTTATCTACAGAAATATCATGTGTACTTAAGTACTCAAGGCTGCAGTTGCTGCATATCTTGTCATCTCCATGGCTCTTGCTTCTGGGTACAGACTTTTAATTTTCAGATAGTAGAAATCGATGGGGACATATGGTGAACACAATACCTTAGAATACACAACACTCTCTTTCCCCCTACAATTTTTCTAGGCAGAGGAGTGTAGGGGGAGGGGAACATGAGGGACATGTCTAAGAACCCCACTTTCTCACTCAGCATGGCTCTGCCACACCCACAGATGTCATCTAGCCTTACCCTCAAACTTCCATATGCAGAAATCATGACTGATCTCCCCAAAACACACCAGTAGAATTCCCTTTGTCTGATTTCCTTAGGTAGGATGGCTACTGCAGCCCCAAACAGAAATGGCAATGCAGTCATGTGTGGTGGGAGCAATATCCTACCCACCCACCCACCTCTTGTAAGTTAGGTTAGTTTCCCCTTAAAAGGGATCAAAACCATCCTTTAGGCTTGACTGGCTTAGGGGGACTAATGATTCTGGTTATTGACCTACCTTCTTGGTTATCTTAACACAAATCAGCTCCGAGGTCCTGTGTGATGACTGTCAGACCATGATGGGCAATTCAAAGTCAGGGAAGCTTTGCTTAGCTGATTCAAGTCCAGATGTCCTTAGTGTATATCTTGGTTAAATATTCTTCCGCTAAGACTAAGTAAAATTCTTTTGGCTAACCTTTGAATTACCTGCACATGTCTCATTTTACTCTGAAATCAATCACAAACTACCAGGTCACTAGCCTGAGTCAGGCTGGGCCCAGAACACCATGAGAGACCTGTGATCAATAGCCATAGCAGGGCAGGAGCCTTGTAGCTATGGACAACTTACCTGCATTATTCTTCATTTCCATGCCTCACCATACTTCTCTCCCCCCAATCCCACCTCCTTTCTGATGCTGACCCTTGACTTCTGATTGCCTAGTAACAGTAATAATGCATGGAAGCTTGTATTAATAAACAAATTAATTAATGCAATAATCATGGCATCATGGAAAGAGAACTGGCCTTAGAGCCAGGAAGACCCAAGTGGAAGTCTCACCTCTGATACATACCAGCTCTGTGACCTTGGGCAAATCATTTAACCCCAGGCAACAAGGACAGCTAGGTGGCCCAATGAAGGGAATGCTGACCTAGAGTCAGGAAGACCTGAGTTCAAATCCAGACTCAGACATTTCCTAGCTGTGTGACCATGGGCAAGTCACTTCACCCTGTTTGCCTCAGTTTCCTCATCTGTAAAATGAGCTGGAGAAGGAAATGGTAAACTGCTCAAGTATCTTTGCCAAGAAAACCCCAATGGGGTCAGGAAGAGTCTGAAACAAATGAACAACTCTCTAAGACTCTAAGTTGGGAAGAAAGTGCTAACTTGAATGGATAGAGGCAATTCCCTATGGGAATTCCCTATACCAAAGAAATAACAGATCTTGGCCCCAACTCCCTCCTCCTAGTAACAATAAATCATTTAAATTTAAATCATTAAACTTAAAACATATAGTATATTGAATTATAATATAAATAAATAAAATATAAAAATAATATGTTTGTAAATTAAATTAAAATTTGTAAGCTTTACAAAGTGATTTCATGACAGTCTTGGGAGGTGGGCAGATAGGTCATATAGGCATTATTGTTCTCACTTCACATCTGAGGAAATACGTTCAGAGAAGCTCTTTAACTTAACTAGTTTCATGACTTGCCTAGGGTTGTGTATGGAGGAAGTGTTGGAGCATGCAGATAGACCCTTCACTCTCCATTTTTCATGTAGCAGCTAGGTGGCGCAGTGGATATAGAGCACTGGGCCTGGGATTAGGAAGACCTGAGTTCAAATGCAGCCTCAGACACTTCACTAGCTGTGTGACCCTAGGCAAGTCACTTAACTTCTTTCTGCCTTGGTTTCCTGATCTGTAAAATGTGGATCATAATAGCCTCTACCTTCCAGGGTTGTGGTGAGGATTAAATGAGATTAATATATGTAAAATGCTTTGCAAACCATAAAGAGCTATATTAATGCTAGCTATGCTCATAGCTGCTCAAGCCGTCCCCCATGGCCAGAATGTCTTTTTTTTTTCTTCCTTTCTTTTCTTTTGGCCTCTTTCTACCCTTCCTTTAAAGTACAAATGATCCCTCCTCTAGAGAACTTTCCCCATATCAGGATATTTCTCCTCAGACCTCAGATAGGCCATCCCTAACACACTTACCATTATGCATTTTAGTTATTTGTGTTGATGCCTTATCCCTCTGTTAGGCTGTAAGACTTCATGAGGTCAGGGACCATATTTCACTTAACCTTTGTATCTCCCTCAGCGCCAAGCACAGTGTGGTCCTGCATAGGCAGTCACTTCATAAGTGTTTGTTGAATGAATGAATGAATGAGTGATCCAAAGTGCATTGTCTTTTTCAAGATTCCACTCTCTTCCTCCACCCCACTTGCCCAGAAACCAAGCATCAACACCTGTGCCAGGAGACTAGAATCTGTAAATTACAGCCTACAGAGCTGGACTTTGGATCCTGGCAAAATGTTACACTATTTTTAAAAATAAGTTTTTAGAATGCCTTTTTAAAGTATCACAGTCATTTCCAGATATTACTACCACTACATAGCCTCTCCATGCCCCCCCCAGTTCATTTTGCCCCTGTTAAAAAAAAGAAAGAAAGAAAAGAAAAACAGTTAAGTGAAAACAACTAAAACAGACTATCTGACAATGTATATCAACATTATGTAGTCCTCTGCCACTGGGGAGAAGAGGGCGGAGATTTAATTATGTTTTCTTAGACTAAAATGTCATGCTGGCTAGAAATTACTTAGAAAAGGAAACACAATCACAAAAAGCCAGAAGGATTTCATTAAGAATAGGTCATGCCCAAACTGACTAATGCCACGAAAAGTGGGACATGACTGAAACATCTCAACAACATGTTATGTGTTGGGTTTTTTTTTTGAGAGCCATTTGTTAAACGTTTACTAGCACATCACTGGGTTCAAATGTTGTCTTTTCTAAGAAACTTTCCTGATGCCCCTAATTGTTTATGTTTCCTCTCTCAAAAATTTATTTTGTATTTATTGCATTTAGCTGTCTGTGCACACGGATACATAGGCTCCTGCAGAGCAGGAATTGCTTCCATTTTTTGGGCTTTGTATGCGCAGTCTTTAGCGCGGTGCCTGACACTCGTGGCAAGTGCTGGTTGAATTAGCCTGAATTGAAGAAGTAGAGCGGTCTCTATGTACGAGGGATTCTCAAAATCTTTTTAGTCTTAGGACCCCTTTACTCTCTCACAAATTGAGCACCTCTTACCAAACAAAGGGCTTTTGTTTATGTCGGTTAGATCTATTGATATTTACCCTAGTAGGAATTAAAATGTATTAGTATTATTATGAAAATAGTTTTGACCTCACAGATCTCCTGAAAGGGTTCGGGGAACCCTAGGAGTGCCCGGACCGCGCTTGGAGAACCGTTGCTTTCTACAAATCCGGGCTAGTAGATTTACAGAAAGCTCAGGCTGGAACAGCTCTCAGAGGCCAATCAGGTCCGCCTCTCTAATTTTTCAGATGAAGAAACGGAGGCCCAGAGAGGGAAGGAGACTTGTCCCCAAGGTCACATCGGTAGAAGGTGGCAGAGCCAAACGGAGGCGGCCTAGCTAGGGATGAAGAGGAGGGGTTTTGGGCAGCGGGCAGCGCCGGAGACCATCACGAGAGGGAATGGGCTGTGTCCATTTCGGTCTCCCCAGCAGAGGGCCAGACCCTCCCTCCCGCTCCCCACTCCAGTCTCTTCCTCCTCCTCTCCTCCCCTCCCCTCCTCTTCTCCTCCCTTCTGCCCCAGCTAAGGCAGGTGGGAGGAGCGAGCGCCGGGAGCTCCCGGAGGGCGTGGTCCCCCTGCTGTCCACGCCCCCTCCGCCTCTCGTCCCTACCCCGGGCTGGGCGGGGCCGACGGGAGCGGAGCCGTGGCCGCCCCGAGCCCGTCACTTCCTGCCCCCGGGCCGGGGCCGCTTCCCCTTTAAGGGCTAGGGGCGCTGCGGCGGCTGCGGCAGCTGCTCGCTATGGTGGTGGTGAAAAGCCTGGAGGGCAGCTCGGCCGAGGCGGCGGCGACCGTGACCGTAACCATGACCCCGGCTGCGGCTCCTGCGGCGGACGGGGGCGGAGGAGCAGGAGCAGCGGCGGCGGCCCCCCCCGGAGCGCCGCCGGGCGGGGAGCCCTACCTGTGAGCGCCGGGGCCCAGGCCCCACCGAGCCCACCCTACCCCATGCCACGCCACGCGTAACACCCCTGCCGGGCTCGGGTCCGCTCTGACCCCGGAATCGAGCCTTGGGCGGGCGCTGGTCCTTTCTGTCCCTCTGATCTGAGTATTTAACTGTAGGCTGACTCGGGTCTTCTCTGACCCCGAGATCGAGCCTCGGGCGGAATCTGGTCCTTTCTTGTCCCACTGACTTGAGTAGTTAACCACTGGCAGGCTCGGGTCCGCTCTGACCCCGGGATCTAGTCTCGGGCAGGCTCTGGTCCTTTCTGCCCGCTGATCTGAGTATTTAACTACAGGCTGGTTGCGACCCAGGATTTAGCTCAGGTCCACTCGGTCCCTAAGATTCTGTCCCCTTTCCTTTGCTCTCCCCTCCTCCCACTTTGGTTCCTGGCTCTTCTGGCTTTTGGGTTTGCTCTGGAGCCCCCCTCTAACCGCAGCTCTGCTCTGGTCCTCTCTGACCCGTTGACTCTTATTTTCTCCACCTGTCTCCAGCCCTGCCGACTTTAGGAGTTACCCTCAGGCTAAGTGGACTCCTTTGATCCTGGGAGGTCCTTTGTTGGGCTCTGGTCCCCTCTAGGGCAGGTCCCTTCTGCCCCTCTGGTCTAAGATTTAGCCTTCAGCCTGTCTCTGCCTCCCTCTGCTACCTAGATTTACCGGTGCATGACTCTTTCTTGTCTTACCCAGGTATTTACTCATCGCGTAAATAAACGTCCTTCCTCTAGTCTGGGCATGGCCTGGACCTTGGTCCACCTGGACTTGAACCCTGGGGACGGTTTCTTTGATCCCCACCCGCCCAGGTGTCACCATCACACCTCTCTGAGCATGAGGAGGGGTGGCTGGGAGGTTTCTGTCCTGCTCCTAGGCCAATTTCTTCTTCTCTTTTCAAATCTCTCCCTCTCACTCAGCCCAACCACACTTAACCCTGCTTCCTTCCTCTCAAACACCTCCTGCCTCCTGGGATCCCACCGATTCTTCTCTACCTGAGGCCTGTTTTCATCCATCCATGGCTAAAGTAGAAAGCCACGGAAGGTCAGAGCTGGGTGGGGGGGGTGAAGAGGGGGGAAGGGATGGCTTAGAACATGGAAGCTCCCAGGCAGGGAACCCTTAGAACACAGAACATGGAACATCGCAGCTGGAAGGGACCTTTGACATAATATAAACCCCAGGGGTTCTCTTAATCTGTTGTCTGCCCTGGACCCCTTTGGTAGTCACTCTGGTATGGTCTTTGTGTGGGCTGTCCTATGTTCTCAAAGAGGACCAGGACCTCGGGGAGATGATGACTTGATTTGCATTGAATTGGATTTAAATGAGACAAGGCTGTGCAAAATCACCAGCCTCACTTTCTCCTCCGGAGTCATCTGGGTCCAGTGGCCAGATAGAGATCAGGATGACAGGACAGGGACCGGCTATGGTCTTTGAACTCTTTCTCAGAGTCATGTCTTTAAATGCATAAAATAAAATGTCTAGGATTACAAAGGAAAACTAATTATATTTTAAATATAGTCATCAAAAGTGTTTTTTTTTTTAAGTTCTCAGACCCCAGGTCTAGTCTGGCCCCCTGGTTTTTACAGTTGAGGACACTGAGGCCCAGAGAATGGAAGGGATTTGTCCAAGGTCCTATTGATGGACTTTAGTTTGTAACGTGATTGAAAGCCTTGGGCCTCTTGGCTATCTCCTCCAGAGGTTCCTGTGGGAAAGGTGGAGTGTGTCAGCCGTGAGCCTGGCCTCTGGAGAGTGGGTGCTGCATAGGGAGAAGGAGCCTCAGGGCCTCTTGGGGGAATGTGGAGGTATATCAGAGGTTGACCGGTTGGGCCCTGAGGTGCTCAGATTAAAATGGTGCCTGTAAAGTGGGGGTTTAGGAGGCAAGGGATCTTGGGTGAGAGTCGGGGTTTCCTGATTGCTCATCTGTACATTGGGACAGGCAGTCTTTGTAAGGAGTTTGGAATTCAAAAGGGGTGTGGGGGGGGCAGAGAGGGTTTGATTTATGCTTGGACTTGGCTTTGAAAGGTCCTGTGTCAAGGGACTGAGTCCAGTGCATCGGGGAGATCTCGGAAGAGATTGATTTCTAGGAAATACACACCACCAGACCTTACTTCTGTAGGGTCCCTGATAAGCTTCTGTGGCTTCCAGGGCTGTGGTGTGAAGCAGCTAGGATTACATTAAAGTTAGCCAACCGCCAGGAGCCCTGTCCAGTGCTGGGGAGGCACGTTACTAGCCCCTTTAATTATCTTTCTGTTTGTACCTCTGTTCCTAAAGATGATTGTTCGCCTGGGTCTCTGCCCCTGGACAGCTCTTGCTAATGGTTCTGAATTGTAGGCTCAGCCCTTTGGCTAAAGGAACACAAACAGAGCTTCTGAAATGACTTAACCAGCTTCCTGGCACCGGCAGCAGTATCTTTTCTTAGGGCCCAGGATATGCCAAGTTTTTACCTCCTGGAAAGTTTTCCTTGTCCATTTCCAGGGCTGGGAGTCACAGCTCTCCTACCCAGTGTGCGTTGCTGGACAGAAGTCACTTTTCTAGTATTATTTTTTGACAGCTGGTAAGGACTGCCCAGGTCATACAGCCTCCTCCCCACCCCCTCCCCCCCTTTTTTTTTTTACCAGTGAGGAAACTCACAGGGGTTGATTTGCCTCACTCTATTTATTTGACAGTAAATAGCATAAATAGGAATCAGATTCTTACTCCCAGCCTGGGACTGCTTCCACTTGTATGGCTGGAACTCTTCCAATGACAAGCTAATTGACTCACCCAGATATCACTGCTTGTTGATTGACTAGTAGAGGGACTGGAATGAAGAATTGCAGTGAGGGGGCAGAAGGCTGGGTTTCCAAAGGAGTTGAGGCTGAGGTCTTCAGAGTTAGAACTCGGGGATGGTTTCCTTCTGGGATCACCCCCCAGCCTGAAACCTTCAGAGCTAGAAGACTGCTTTGGAGCAGACAAGCCATTCTGTCTTTTTTTTTTTGTTATCGTGGTGGTGGTTCATACATATATGGGCCTAGACAGCTCCCATTTCCCAGAGGAAAGCTCTGCTTTCCTGAGTTTATGTTCATCTTTTAGGCCCTCAGGCCTACTCTGATGACTCTTCCTCTTCCTCTTCCTCTTCCTACCTTCTCTCGAAGTGTATCCGGAGCCTGGGTTGGGGGGCTTTTTAGAGGCCTCTCTCTAGGTGGCACATTGGATAGAACACTGGATGGGAGTCAGGAAGTCCAGATTCTTATTAGCTGTGACCCTGGGCAAACCACTTTACCTTTGTTTGCCTCATTTTCCTTATCTGTAAAATTACAATAATAATAGCTCTTATCTTGCAGGGATCAAACAGTAGTCCTTCCATAAACCTCAGAGTTCATTATTATTATTGTTATTATTATCCCTGGGCCCTAAAGCTCTGCTATGATCCTTGGCACAAGAGATATTATTTGGGCATCTCTGGTCGGGAAGTCTTCTGTTCCCCATCCCCCTCGAATACGCTCACCCAGTGTTTAAATAACACACAGTGTCTGCCCTTAGGGAGCCCACTGTCTTGGGCTAGGATAGCAATACAAGATATTTTGAGCTAGGCTCAATGGATGAGATTTCTGGTCTGGGGGAAGAAGCAGTCCTTCCAGGAAACAGCCTGAGCCAGGCACAGAGTTGGGAAAGCACGAGGTAGGGGCACAATCCAACATGGCGGTGGCCCAGGAGGGAAGTCATTTTAATGACGCTGGAGGAGGGTAGCTCCAGATTTTGAAGGGCCTTCAATGCCAGGCAGAGGAGTTTGACCTTGACTCTGTAGGGAGCCACTGAAGGGGTTTTGAGTAGAGCCAAGCAGTTGGTCCATTAGTTCTTATTGAGCACCTCCTATGTGCCAGGCACTGTGCTAAGTGCCGGGGATGCAAGGAAAGGCAAAAACAGCCCCTGCATTCAAGGAGGCCATAGGCTAAGGGGGGGAGACAAGATGCACATAAAAGAAGGCCAGGGGAAGAGTCTTGGGTTTCTCCTGAAGAGATCTGGAATTGGGCAGGGAGCTAAAGAAAGAGACAGAGAAGGGGGTAACGGGAAAACCAGGGAGTGGGGTGTGTCGTGAGCCAGATGGTCAGAGAGCCGCCAGATGAAGGCGGTGCTGGCCGAAGTAGCAGGGAGGTAAAGAGAAAAGGCATTTGGACTTCATGATATAGGAGGGTCCTAGTGACTTTGGAGAAAGTAGTTGTAGGAAAAGTCTGGGGACACTTGGAGGCAAAGCCCTTAGGGCATTGGATGAGGAGTTCAGATTCTGCCCCATACTCTATCTCTGTGGCATTGGGCTGAGCCTCAGTTTCCTCATATGTAAGGTGAAGGGGTTGGATTTTCAGCTCTCTGGTTCTACTCTGCCATCTCTTTGTCCCTGAGGCAATAAGAAAAGTTTTCAGAAAGTTAAGGGAAATGTGGGTGGTAAAGATCTATAAGATGTCAGAGGACGTGGTCTCTGAGGTCCCTCCCCTCAACTAGGAAATGCTTGGATTTCACCAACAACTTTTTAGAAAAGTTTTTAGTGGAAAAGGGGGAAGAGAGAGATGACAGCAGGACAGATAGGAAGAGTCAAGGTAAGTTCTTTGGTTTTTTTTAAGAATAAGGGTGATGGGAGCCTATTGGTGAGCAGATGAGTGCACTTGGAGAGACAGACAGACAGAGACAGAGACAGAGGTAGACAGAGACTGGCAGAGAGAGAGAGAGAGAGAGAGAGAGAAGGAACTTGAGGAGAACCAGCAGAATGTGGTAATCAAGAGAGGGAGAAGGGGAAGATGCATGAGAGAGGTAGGGGATGACCTTGGAGCAGGTCCTGGAGAAAGGGGAAGGAGCAGAATTGGGAGGAGGGACAGATGGAGACAGAGATGAGTCCCAGTGAGGAGGAGGGATCCCTCTTCTGTGACCAGAGGGAAGGTGGAGGGAGTAGGTGATGATGCTGGGGAGTTTTGAGGGGCTTTCCTTTGGATGGCCTCAAGTCTTGGGGAAAGAGGAGAGGTCATGGACCCTAAGATTGGGGGATTTGACAATAAAGACCATGGCTAACATTGATATAGCACTTTAAGGTTTGCAAAGTGCTTTTCAAATATCCCCTCATTTGATCCTTCCAACCTTGGGAGATAGGTGCTGTTAGTCCATTTTCCAGTTGAGGAAACTGAGGCCAAGAACGATTAAGGGACTTGCCCTGGGTCACCTAGCTAGACAGTGTCCTCAGTGGGATTTGAGGTTGGCTCTCTCTGACTCCAAGGCTCATGTTTTGTCTATAGACCCCTGAGTTGCCTGTTAAGGGGAATGTTTGGATTCCTAAAAAGAGAGGAGAGGAAAAGATTTGGGACAGTTTGTGGGGAGTGGGTATGAGTAGGAGGATAATGAGGAAGTGAGGTGTAGTAGATGGAATGCTGGACTGGACAGTCAGGGACACTTGGATTAGCATGCCCTTCCCCCATCCTTTCATTATTGATTTTTTAACCCTTGGCTAATTTACTGACCTGTTTTTAGGTTCGTCTTTCCCATCTCCACAGCGTCCTAAAAGTCATAGGGCAATATTAAGCTTTAATGGCTTAAAATTTTAACCTTTAATAGCTGAAAATTACCCCCCCCCAGACTTTTGGGACCCCCCATTTATAGATAGAGCCTAGACCTGTGATTCCCTCCATATGGGGAATTCCCATGTGAGGAAATTCCCTGTACCAGTAGAGGCTAGCACCATCTCTGCAGTTTATAATCTTTGTGAATTGCCTGGGGTATAGACAAGTTAAATGACTTACCCAGGGTCACATATCCAATATGTGTCAGATATGGGACTTGAACGCAGGACCAGCTTTCTAGGGAGCTCAGTGGTGAAGTAGATAAAGTGCTGGGCCTAGAGTCAGGAAGACCTGACTTCAAATCCAGCCTCAGATGCTAGCTGTATGACCCTGGCCAAGTTATGGTAATTTCTCATTGATTCAGTTTCCTCATGTGTAAAAATGGGGGTAATGATAGCTCTTACTTCCCAGGGTAGTTGTGAGGACAAAGGAGACCATATTTGTAAAAAACGCTTACTACAGTGGCTAGTATATAGTCTGTTAATATTTAGTCGTATCAGTCATGTCCAACTTTTCCTGACGGGGTTTTCTTGACAAAGATACTGGAGTGGTACAGATGGGAAACTGAGGCAAACAGGGTTAAGTGACTTACCCAGGGTCACACAACTAATAAGTATCAAAGGCTGGATTTGAACTCAGGTCTTCCTGATTCCAGGCCCTTCCTCAGAATAGTGTTTTTAAATGCATTTTTAAAATACATAAGATTACAAACGAAACGAATTGTATTGAAATGCAGTTGTCAAACCTTTTTTTTTTAAATTTCTTGGACCACATGTTGGGCACCTCTGAGTTGACAGTGTTGGGCGGGATCTGAACCTTGGCCTTCCTGATCCCAGGTCTAGCTTTTGGTCTACCTCCTGCTTTATGTAGTCCAGCCCTGCCCCCCTTATTTCGTAGGAGAGGGAGATGAGGCCCAAGGTTAAACAATTTGCCAAAGATCACACAGGTGGTATCCGGGCTGGGTTTGAACTTGGGTTCATCCACCTCCAAATCTAGATTCTTTCTCTTCCATTGGCTAGTAAGATTTCCAAGTTTAAGATGTGCGCAGGGACTCGGTTACCCAGGCAGGACTAGGATGCCCCTCTCCTGCTGCCCAGCCCCAGTCCTTCTCTGCCTCCCATGAGCTTTTCCTGGCTCTGTGGTCTGGGCAAGACACTTGACCTCCCAAGGCCTTTGAAATGAGGATGGTTTGGTACACAGACTTCCTGGCCTTCAGCCGTCTGGGGGCAGGGGCCCCCAGAATGGGGAGAATTTGACTTGTTTACATCTGGGGCCCCGAACCATCTTCCTCTCTTTTGGGCCCTCCCTGATCCCACAGGGACTCTTGGGGGTGATTCAGCTCCTTTTATCTCTTCAGCTCAGGGTAGTTGTGGCTTGGACTCAGTCCAGCTAGCATCAGAGTCCCTGCTGGAGGCTGAATGGGGCAAGGGAAATGTCACAGGGCCTTAATAGGGTGATGTTGTGAGGGAAGGTGGGGTCTCCAGGCCAGGAGAGTTCTCTCTCTGGTAACTTCCTGCAACTTGCTGCTGTTAAAATGGAAATGTATTATTTAGTGTATGAGGCTTCAAAAGTGATTTCCTCATGGTAGCATTTCAAGGCAAATACTGGAAGCTTGGGCAATTCCCCTCTTAGAGGTGAAGAACCAGGCCCCAGAGAGGTCAGGGGACTTGTCCAGGGTCACACAGCCAGTAAGTGGTAGAGCTGGGATTCTATGCACTTCAAGGGCTCTGATAGCTCTCTTAATGAAGGGCCTGAGGAGTGGGAGCACGTTGTTAATAACTGAGATTTTAAAATGATAAAGCATTATGATCTTTGCAAGTCCCTTAGACTCAGGAGTCATTAGGAGCTGTGTCCAAGATCATAGCTTCAGAGTGGGGGTGGTCTGCTCTCCACTGCACCCACCCGTCAGAGCCTGGAGCATCTGGGAAGCTGAGGGTGTCAGAGCTGGGAGGGTACTGGGAACACAGAATGTCAGATGAGGAAACTGAGACCCAGAAAGGGGAAGTGATTCCACCCCAGAGTGACCCGCGGCAGTGAAAAGCCCTCTCCTTCAGGAGTCTTTCCACTTGCCTCCCGGTCATTTCCCCTTGTGTCCCGTTGTGGGGCTTTAGTCTTGGGTTGGCAAGCTCATCGGGTCTTAGAAAACAAACCGGCCAAGCATAGGGGCAGTTGGCCCACCTGTGGCTCTTTCTGGCCAGGCCCTCTGACTCTCAGGGACAGAGCTGGCGACCCGCTGTAGTATATCGGGCCCTAGCCCCCAGAATGGGTCAGCTCACCACCCTCAGGGCAATGGACTCAGGGTGTGAGGCAGGGGCTGAAGCTAGAGAGTGAGACTGAACCCAGAACCTCAGATGTCAGAGCATCACCTCCTAACAGCTCGCTAACAGGCACCTTCGTTTTATGAGACTGGGAGGCCTTCAGCTTATTCCTCTCCCCATTTCCTTCTTAGAAGTAGGAAAACAGAATGTTGACTTGAATACCTCATTCTCCAAACAAACCTGGGTTTGAGATCATGCCAACTGAGAGCACCCTGCATGTCACAGCCAGCCAGGAGAGCTCTCAGAATGTCCCTCCCAGGAGGGCTCTTAGCAACACAGAATGCCAGGGTCTGGAGCGTCCTTGGAGATCATCTGGGCCCAACCCCCTCATTTTGCAGATGGGGAAACCTTGGCCCAGAAAGAAGTGCCTGGACCTTGTATCCAGGTCTCCCAGCAACCTGGCCTGGGGCTCTCCGTACTACTCTGTCCCTGTCTCCGTGTGCTCCACCAATCCTGGGTGTTTGCTTGTCTCCTAGAATGCCATTTCTTTAAAGTAATTTATTTCAGTTGTATTTTCTCCTGAGGGCTGAGGACTGCAGGTCTGCTTCTCCTCACCTCTTTCATGAGGAGAGGGGCCTCCCCACTACACAGGGCCCTTGCCCCCGATAATCTCCTCCATTAGCCTGGCCCCCAACCAGCCTTGTCCCTCTCCCCGTACCGGGCTCCTTCTGAGCTGTCTTCTGGGAGCTGAGGGAGGCCTCTGCCTGTCCTGGATGGTAATATCTTTGAGTAATTAAGACAACTTAATCGGCTGTGTGGCAGGATTTAGTTCCTAAGGCCTCTCTGAGGTGGCCCCAGGGGGTTCAGCAGATAAAGTCACAGAGAAGCAAATTGATTGGGCCGTGCTGTCCTCTTCCCTCCCCACTGATCCAGGGTCTTATTCTGCTGGAACCCCCGGATCCAGAGGTGATGGGCCCCAGAGACTTAGGGAGGGGGCAGCCATGGAACAGTGAATAGAAGAAGGACCCTGGAGTCGGGAGGACCTGAGTTCAAATGCAGCCTCATACACTTCCTAGCTGTGTGACCCTGGGTGTGTCACTTAACTCCAATTGCCTCAAAAAAAAAAATTAAATAAATAAAAAATAAAACAGAAAGAGACTTAGGGAGGACATGATAAACATCTCAAGTGTCCAAAGGGACCCAGAGTCATCGATTCATACATGTAAGCACTGGAAGAAGGACCACAGAGACCTTCCCAGTCCATCAGAAGCCTTTATTAAGCACAGTCAAAATCACAAATAAGGAAACAACCCCTGCTCTCAAGGAGTTTGCATTATTTCTTTCAAACTTGTTTTCATTCTGAACTTAAATCTCTTACGGATGAGAAAACTTGCGGCCTTGACCAAGGTCACACAGCTAAGTGTCCAAGGTAGAATTCCAACCCATGTCTTCCCGACTCCAGGTCCAGCGCTCTTTCCCGAGTCCCACACAGCTTCTCCCTGAGCCGGGTCTTTTCCCTCCTCATCCCCCAGTCATTCCCGTAGCCTCTTGCCCCTGCATCTCCCTACCTCCAGTTCCTCCAGGGGCCGCTACCTGTGTCTGCATCAAGGCCAGGTTGGGGGGTGGGAGGAGGAGGAGAAGACATCTGGGCTATTTCTGCACCCACAGACACTACCACTCCCACCTCCCGAGCTCGAGAGCCAAGCGTCTCAGCCCCGCCAAGCGGAGGCAGTATTTCATCAACCAGGCAGTGAGAAACTCGGACCTCACGCCCAGGGCCAAGGGCCGAAAGAGGCTGCAGCAGATGGAGAACAGTGAGTCGGAACTGAATGGGCCGTGTCGGGGGTGGGGTGGGCAGCTTACAGGGCTCCCAAGGCGGGGAGGGGGCTCACCAGCCTTCCTCCCTGCACACCTCCTCTTCCCAATGTTGCTGTGGGAAAGAGTAGAAACTTCACCTAAGGTCCCTGGGGCCTACCAGACCCCGGGAGTAGGATTTCCTTCTCAAAAGCCTCTGGAAATTTGTCAGAGAATCTGGATCAGGGAAATGAGGAAAGTCTTGAGTTCCCCACTTGCTTCTCGCCCTCCCTCTTCCCTCTTCTCCCCCATCTAGTCAGATCTCAAGTTAATCTGAAGTGTAGGGCATCATGGGAAAAGTCACTGACAGTTATCAAGAAGACCTGGGTTCAAATCCTGACTTAGTTCTCTAAGTGATCTTGAGCAAGCTAACCTTCTTTTCTGGGCGTCAGTCTCCTCTGAGCATCGAGGGGATCGATCAGAGGATCTCTTTGGTGCTCCCCCTCTGACCCCTGTGACCCCTCTGAGCTCTGAATCTTCGTTCAAGTGGGCCCAGCTTGTTGACCTGAAGGTCGGGGTGGGTGGCTGAGAATCTCCAGGACGGGTAGTCTGGTTTTTTTTGTTGTTGTTATTTTTTAATTGCAAAGGCCTCTCCTTTGACAGGCCACTATTTGATGACGCTTATGGAGAGGGTTGAATGCTCCCCTGATGATGGGGACCTGGCCCTCCCTGCTACTCCCAGCATCTTTGCCAAAGCCTGCAGCAATGAGACCTACATTGAGGTAGGAGGCCCCTGGTGTCCTTGCCCGACCCCCTTTCCCCGGGACTCGAGGATCTCCTGTGAGGGGGGCCGTTCTGTCGGCCCACGGCCGAGCATCTTGGATCGGACGTTTAGTTTGGAGCCTCAGTTTTCCTCATCTGTAAAATGGGGCTAATAATTCTTGTAACTGCCTGCCTCCCAGGATTGCTGGGAGAAAGAATATCTTTAAAGTTTGCTAGCCAAGTGGGTTTGGAGGACCATGATTTGGTAAAAAGAACGGCTGGATCCCCAGGAGCTGGGAAGCCTGGCTTCTCTCTCCTGGCTGTGTGGACCCTGGGTTAAGCCTCATCTCTGGGCTCCCTGGCCAGAGTTATTTTACTTGTGGAAGGCTAGGCCTGTTCACCTCGTGACATCTCTTGTAGCATTGAGATTGAGGGTTCCCAGTCTCCCATCTACTCTGGAGGTTTTCCCTGCCCTCATCTCCTAGTGTCTCCCTGCCTTGGGCCAGCAGAGGATCTAAGGGCTGTGTCTATACCCTTGGGGTGCCCAACCAGTCTGGCCAAGTCTAGCCCTGGAATAGAACTTGCTGTGGGGGTGGATGGGGCAGGGGAGGGGGCGGGGAAGAGTATCTCCTGGTAGCTGTTTCTAAGGGTATCGAAGCACATGGTGTGTTGGGGGGGTTAGGGAAAAGATGAGACCTACATAATCTGACAAGGAGTCAAGGTCAGTAACACTGGCATGGAACCCACAGACATCTCTTCTGTCCTCCCCCTATGCCAAATACCAGAGCTCGACCCCTCCACCTTGGAAATCTGAGGAAGAAGAAATCTGAGCTCCGTCCCTGCTCCTCCAGGCTGGGAGAACACCCAAATCAGACTCCCAGAGGACCAGAGAAAACCCTAGACATCGGAGTCTCTGTTAGGTCTCTCTGGGGATCTCTAGGACCGGGGGTCTTCACCTGGGGTCCATGGAACTCTCTGGATTTCAGAAGGTCCATAGATAGGGGAAAAATCATCTCTTTATTTTCACTAACCCCTAACTGAAATTGAGCGTTTCTTCAATTATGCATGTAGGCATTGATGGACTGCCGGGGTGGGCTGGTCCATGACACTGACAAGATCCTAGGCTCATTCCCAGCCCATCGGGTCCCCCCTTCCCTTACCACCCCCCACCTTAGCCTGCTTGTTTACACATCTCCAACGGCACCTTCTTACCCATCCCCTCCTCCACATCTTTTTGCAATACCCCTTTGTCCCTCCCTGGCCAGCTATTTCTCATCAAATCTCTTGCCCCATAACCTGGTTTGTGGTCTGTGAAATGGGGCAATGGTGCCTGTTGGGGAAAGGATGGGTGACCCTTAGATGGGAGGGGATCCCTTTCCAGGTAGGGGTTGGCTTAGATGGCCTCTGGGCTTTTTCCCAGTTCTGAGATTCTTTTCTAAAAATTATTACTAATTTATTTTTAGTTATCAGCATTCATTTCCACAAGATTTTGAGTTCCAAATTTCCTCCCTATCTCTCCTTTCCCTCCACCCCACGATGGTGTGCATTCTGAATACCCCTTTCCCTAATCTGCCCTCCCTTCTATCACCCCCCCCTTCTCTTATCCCCTTCCCCTTCTAGTTTCCTACAGGGCAAGATCAATTTCTATACCCCATCGCCTGTATATCTCATTTCCCAGTTGCGTGTAAAAAAAATTTTTAACATTCGTCTTTAAAACCTTGAGTTCCAAATTCGCTTCCTCTCTCCCTTCCCACCCACCCTCACTGAGAAGGCAAGCAATTCAATATAGGTTATACATGTGTAGTCATGCAAAATACTTCCATAAGTCATGTTGTGAAAGGCTCTATTTCCCTCCATCCTATCCCCCCCCTTATTCTAGTCTCTCCTTTGACCCTGTCCCTACTCAAAAGTATTTGCTTCTAATTACCCTTCCCCCAATCTGCCCTCCCTTCCCAACTCTGAGATTCTGAGAGCAGACAGAGGAGCTTTACAAAAAATGCTGATTCTCAGTTTCTAGAATCATAGACTGTTACTATGGGGAGGGTCCTTAGAATGAAAGCCACAAAGGGTGTAGAACCTAGATTGGTAGCCTGAAGGGGTCCTAGGATTAGAGGTCTAGACTGGAAGGGTCTTCACAGGCCATCTTGGCCAATCCTCAAATTTTACAGATGAGGAAACTGAGGCCCAGAGAGGTTGACTTCCCCCAAGGTCACACAAGTAAAATCTTCTGAGGGGTCAGAAGACCCATGTTGTTCAAGGTCCTTAAAAAAATGGATGAGAAGAAAAAAAATGGATGAGAAAACAACTGAGGCCCAGAAAAGAGAAGCAGCTGGCTCCAGGGTACATGGCTCCTGGTCTTTGTGCCATGCCCTGGTGGGCCTATGGGAGGCCCCCTCATCTGGTCCCATTTCATTGGCAAAGACCCCTCTGCCAATAAAGCTGTTGAGAAGTGACTGTGCCCAGGGTCACACAGGGGCAGGGCTTGAACCCAGGCATGGAGGGCTGGCTCTTTTTCCACTCTACCCGGCTGATTCTCCAGCTAGGAGATCAAATGCTGGTGTGTATTTTCTCCTTTCCAGGGGAAAAAACAAAAAAACAAAAACTAGTGTGGATCAGCCGTAGGCGGCAGACTCCTTATCTTCAGTTGGCCCTTGTCCTGACCCCTGCCCCTCAGCTAATTAGGTAGTTCCTGTCCCGAGTTGGGGAGAACAGAAAGCATAGAACAAATTTCTTTATTATTGTCTTCATCGTTATCATTTTAGTGTTAGTGTTATGGCTTCATCCGGAGCGATTGAGTGCTAGAGAAGGCAGGCCTTGGAGGCTTGGCTCTTATGCGTACTAGCTGTGTGACTTTGGGCAAGTCCTTCTCTTTTCCTTCCCAGTTTCCTCTTCTGTAAAATGGGTATAATCATACTTTGTGCCTATCATAAGTAAAGGGCTGTGTAACCCAAACAGCACCAGGGAAATGGGACCCACAGACATCTCTTCTGTCCTCCCCCTATGCCAAATACCAGAGCTTGAGCCCTCCGCCTTGGAAATATGAGGAAGAAGAAATCTGAGCTCAGTCCCTGCTCCTCCAGGCTGGGAGAACACCCAAATCAGACTCTCAGAGGACCAGAGAAAACCCTAGACATCGGAGTCTCTGTTAGGTCTCTCTGGGGATCTCGTTTTTTCCTGTTATTTATGGTCCAGAGGTGGGGTGTCATCAGTGTGGGGAAACTCTGGGGACAGAAACTCCACGGATGGCACCGTTACCTACAACTTAGAGAGTGTTGCTTCTGGACCACCGAGGGGAACTTATGGGAGGTCACAGAGCCAGTCTGGTGTCTGGGGGGGGGGCAAGTCTTCCTGCCTGGGTCTGTGCAACTGGCAGGGATCCTCTATCTACCCAATCATGCTATCTCTCATCTCGTGACCTTGAGCAAGATATTTAACCTCTGTCTGCCCTACTTTCCTTATCTGAAAAATGGGTACAATGATAGCACCTACCTCCCAGGCTTGTAGAGTGTGTGTCTGTGTGTGTGTGAGAGAGAGAGAGAGAGAGAGAGAGAGAGAGAGACGGCATGTCAGCTGCTTAAATGGTAGTTATTATTTCAGTAGTCTAGGGAATTCCCAATAAGGAAACTCCCTCTATTAGTTCAGATCTGCCCCTGTTCTGCAGTTAGCCTGATGGAGTGGTGTGGAGGGCACTGAGTGGTTAGTGATTTGCCCAGGGTCTCACAGCCAGCATGGGTCAAAGGCAGGATTAGAATCCAGGTTCTCCAGGTTGGATCTCTCTCCAGTAATGCCGTATTGCCTCTTGTTATTATAAGTCCATTTGTTCCCATCTTTTTCCATCGAATTCAGATGGAAACGGTCCTGGGACACATTTCCTGAGTCTTTTATAGTTACCGTTCTGCCGACTTGTACAGCTATATACAAAAACTGCCTTTTGTGAGTTGAACACGAGCATTGGGATGGAAGCTAGCCTTCTGGTTTGTTATTATCGTTTCCAAAAAATCACTTTCCAACCAATGTCTGTGGCTCAGCCTTGAGGTTCACAGAAGACATCCCCTCCTTCCCCCACTTCCTTCCACGTGCCGAGGCTTAGGGCCAGCTTGCCCGGCTAAAGAGCTGGCACCATCTCCATTATTAGCCAGACTCAGGGGGTGAAGACTGGTCAATGCTTAGACTGGAGAAGCAGCTGGGGAGATCTTTCTCGCAATATCCCTCTCTCTCCCTTCCCCTCCACCCTCCCACCCCCTACCCCCTCAAAAATGATTTCCTTTTGCAGAGCACACAGCGACAAGGAGTAGCAGTTCCTGTGATGAAGCCTCTGGGGTTTTGTCTTTGTTTCTCTCCCCTCTCCCCTCCTACCCCTCCTGGTCACTGGGCCTCAATTAGCCCTGGCTCTAAAATGGGATCTTTTTTTTTTTTTATTGAGAACTGTCAACCAGATTGTGCGAGGTCGGAGGCAGGTGACAGCTCTAATCCATTCCTGTTAAAGAAATGAGTTCTGGCCAAGGGCACAGCCAACTTATCTCTGAGAAGGCCCAACAGAAGGAATGTGGACAGCTGTCTCTAGGTCATCCCCACGGCCAGAGACAAACGCAGTGGTATTTGGGATGTCGAAAAGAGCGTTGGCTCTAGGGTCCAAGAGCTGGGTTCAAATCCCTCCTCTGACGTGGGTGACCTTTTGGCATGTTTTTTTTGGCATTTGGTATGTTTTCCATAGGGCTCAATATCCTCATCTCAAAAAAGAGGAGGTTGAACGATATGCCTTCCAAAGTCCTTTCCAGCTCTAAATAGAAGATGTGAAATCCTGCACAGAGGGCTTGGTGGGGTCGGGGAATGATGGAAGCAGCTATGGACTGGGAGACTTGGGTTCTGGTCTTATCTCTCTGCTGTCTCTGAACTGCTGCACGTCAGCGCCTTTACCAGTTTCAAGTAGAGGGTACTACTCGCCCTCCCACTTCCCCTGAGGCTTAGGGAATCACTCAGGCCAGCTTTCCACCTGAACTGTTATCCTTCCTTAATTGTTCCTGCTGGCCTGGGTTGGCCAGGGTCATTGGGGGTCTGAGAAATGATGTCCTCGGATAACCAGAGTTTTTCTAGTGTCTGTCCCCACCCCCAGCCCCCATCAGGCCTTTCATGGAAGCAGCTGATGAAGAGGGGACAGATCATGGGAGTCTAGCTTTGTCCCAGGCTCCCTTTCTCACCTAAGAAGGAGATGCTAGCAAGCGGCTGGGCATGGCAGCTCTATGCCCTATTGCTGACCGGCCTATGGAGACAGATTCAGTCTGAGAGGCCAGGTTCAAGCTCCTCTTGTGAGCTCTGGGGCCCTGGCTTGACCCCAGCAGCTGATCAAAGAGGAGAAAGTTGGTTTCTTCCAAGGAGGCAGACTCAGGAGCAGTCGGTGTGGAAGGCTTTGGGGGGAGGCCCTACTGATATCGTGGGAGGGGATGGTGCCACTCTCCTTTGCCTACTCAGACCCCTTCATGTTGGTCAAAGGCTGCCCAGAGGAGGGCACTGGTCACCTGGAAAAAAAAGAAGACTAAGGAGGAAAGGGGGGCTGTTGTCATGTATTTGAAGGGCTGCCTGTCCTGTCTGGCCCCCACATGATGGAACCGGGAGAGGGGTCTATTTAAGGGGGTCTGGAGGTTTGAAGAAAGCATATAGGGTTGATGCAAAGGAAACCTTCTCTGAAAATTAGGGCTTATCTCCCAGTGGAATGTGAATGAATGGATTCCCCATAGGATCCCAAGCTCTGTCAGTCCCACTTCCTACCTCAGTGACCTTGGACATGTTGCTTTTCTGGGCCTCAGTTGCCTCCCCTGATCAATGAGGGGGTTGGATTAGATGACCTCTTAAGGACCCTTCCAGCTCTATATTTTTAGTGCTAAGATTTAGGGCTGGAAGAGACCTTTAGAGGCCATTTCATCCAATACCCCCCCCCCTCCATTTTACAGAGGAGGAAACTGAAATGCTAAGTGAGTTACCCACACTGGTGGCAAATGGTAGAGGCCACATTTAAACTGGAATCCTCTGACTCCAAGTGCAGACTGCTTTCCACTGTAGGCCCCCCCCCCCCGCCCCCTCCTTGCTGTGGAAGTTTTCAAGCAAGCTCACCTGGCCAATTGTGAGGGATATTCTAGACCATCATCTTGCCCAGGTGCCGGCACTACCAACTCCATCCTTTGGGGACTGGGGGATCCTGTCCTCCCCTCAGGGCTGGACTCCCAGCTTGTCTGCCATGGGTGGCAGAGGTTTTATGGGAAGAACGTAATGAATTTAGAAGAGAAGGACAGAATGAATTTAGGTACTTTCTCTTGCTACCTTCCCCCCCCCGCCCCCTCCCCCCATCCCTTTTCTTTTTTGCAGATCTGGAGTGATTTTATGAATCGATCTGGGGAGGAGCAGGAGCGGGTGCTCCTGTACCTGGAGGAAGAAGCTACAAAGAAGCAGAAAAGGAAGGTCCCTGCTAAGACTGAGGATAATCGGAAAGGTGTTGTGGGGCCCTGTGGGGCTGGGCTCTGGGCACAGGCGTGGGGGAGCTCCTGGAGAGGGCAAGACTTTGGCAGAACAGTTGGACTTAACTCAGTTCTTTTGCCTTTCAGAAGATCCATCTTACACACCCCAGGCCTGCTTTCAGAGGATTAACCGTCGCCTGCGGACCACCCTGAAGCGGGGGAGAATCCCCATGGTGAGTAAGGATTAGAGCCACGGGTTATGTCATAGAAGCCTCATGTCCAAGGCTTTTATGGAAGGGTCCATAGAACATATGGTGTCAGAGGACAGAGGGCTCCCAGAACTCAGAATGTCTGCGCTAGTTTGAACATAGGACATCAGGACTGGGAAGGACCTTGGAGAACCATGTTCCATGCAGCACCAGGTGTGCAAAAAGGGTTTAATAAATTCTGTTTGGAAGCAGCGAGGTGGTACACTGGACCTGGAGTAGGAAAGACCGGAGTTCAAATCCAGCCTCACATATTTACTAACTGTGTGACCTTAATTCTGGCTGACTCAGGTTCCTTATACCCAGAATAGGGATAATAAGAGCACCTACCTTCCAGGGCTTTGGGAAGATGAAAACGATAGTATTTGTTAAGAGCATTGTAAACCTTAAAGCCCTATTGGAGTGCTAGCCAGTGTTGTGATTATCATTAATTAGTATGACTTCCAGGAGAAGGAATGAGAACCCCTTCCATGCTCTGCCTACTTTAAGTAATCAGGATGAAATTGGCTGAGTCCCAACCACGTCCCTCTTTCTACCTTATTTTCCCCTGACTGGTAAAAAAAAAGGGGGTAGGAGCGGCAGGTAGGTGGCCTAGCAGCTCAAGTCTGGAAGGCGCATCTTTCTGATTTCAAATGTGGCCTCATATGCTTACTAGCTGTGTGACCCTGGGCAAGTCATTTAACTCTCTTTGCCTCAGTTTCCTCATCTGTAAAATGAGCTGGAGAAGGAAATGGCAAACCACTCCAGCATCTCTGCCAAGAAAACCCCAGATGGGGTCATGGAGATTCGGGCATAATTGAATGACAACAAAAAAGAGAGGGCTTCTGTGTTTTGTTCTATGTTCTAAAGCCCCTCCTGCCCCCCTCTGACATTCTTCCCTCCACATCCCTCCAAGTGGCAGGCAGAGGTCTCTTGTTTTTTTTTCTTCCCTTTTTTTTAAATGGCCCTGACCTTAAGAGTAGGTGATTATGTGGGAAGATGGGGCTGGGCGGCTTCCTTTTCTTTCCCCTTCCGTGTGTGTACAGCTTCCACCATGCAGAACATCCATAATGGGCCTTCCTGAGTTGCCTGCCTCCCGTGGCTAGGTCACTGTGACCGGCAGCAGCCAGGCTTTGTGGAACCGGGCGGGCAGCTGGCAGGAGGGGTTGGAGAACCAGCTAGTGCATCTTGCCAACCATCTAAGGCCTGGAAATTGGACCGCACTGATTGTGGGAGATTCATCTGTCCTGCGTCTTTGTCTTCCTCCAGGGCTGGCGTCTGGTGGCAGGTGACTTTCTGAGAGGTCAGAGAGGTGACCGGACACCTGTTACCTACCGGCCCCTTACATTTTTTTTTTTTAGGCAATTGGGGTTAAGTGACTTGCCCAGGTCACACAGCTAGTTAAGTGTCAAGTGTTTGGTCTGAGGCCAGATTTGAACTGAGGTCCTCCTGACTTCAGGGCCGGTGCTCTATCCACTGCGCCACCTAGCTGCCCCAAAACTTATTCTGTATTCTGATTTTTTTTTAACTTTTTTTAGGTGGGGGGAGTGAGGCAATTGGGGTTAAGTGACCTGCTCAGAGTCACACAGCTAGTGAGTGTCATGTGTCTGAGGCCGCATTTGAACTCAGGTCCTCCTGACTCCAGGGCCAGTGCTGTATCCACTACATCATCTAGCTGCCCCCGGCCACTTACATTTTCATAACTTCTGATTTGTAAAGAGTTTTCTGTCCTTTGGTTCTCGGACTGCTGGGAAAGTCACAAGATTATACTATTCTGAGCCAGAAGGGAACTTTGGCTATTCTTTAATCCAACTCCCTCATTTACTGAGGGGGATGCTGAGGCCCAGAGAGGAGAAAGAGGAGGAGAAGGGACTTGCCCGGTGCCGTCTAGAAGGAGGGGCTTGATTCCGGCTCTGACTCCAAATCTAGCATTCCTTCTACGTCCGGCAGTGGGAGAGCTAGGCTCTCCGTTTTGCAGCTGAGGAAACTGAGGCCGCAGTAGGGAATGAGCTGGTGGCAGAGTGCTACATCTCTGGGCACTGCTGCTTCAGAGGGTACAAAGAGGGGTAGGTAGAACACACTGAGGGCCCTTGTGAATTCCTGGGGGACAGGGCAAGCATGGGACCAGTTTTGGTTAATCAATAAGCATTTGTCTCAGAGAGGGAATCGTTCAGGTAAGGGTTGGCCTGGATGGCCCCTGTGGTACATTCCAGCCCTGAGGTTCTGGATTCTGGGGTGTGCTTAGAAGAGAAGAGTGGGAGGTGTGTGGGCAGGGTACTTGACAGGGAGGTACTTGGAGGAGATCGGATCCTCTGGTTCTCCCCTCCCTGGTGGGGAGCTCCAGCTGGCTAGCCCCTCACAGGGAACTCCAGGTGAGGTCCAGATTAAGGTTCCCCACTATCCCTGTCCTGACTGGTGTGGCCTTATCCCTCCTTCCCAGGACACGCTGGAGGGTCTGGAAGGAAAACTCCTGCGGTTTTTCTCTGTCACCCCTCGATCTGTCTACATAGCCATGATGGATAGCAGGTGAGCCTCCAGCCCTCTCCCAAGGCTTGAATAAGTGTTTGGATCTGAGACCAGCTCCCTTTTTTTTTTTTTCTCTGCCCCAATCTACTGTCCTTGGCCTGATTTCCTCTTTCCTCTTCTGGGGCCAAGGCCAGAGTGACTTCTCTTTCGGGAGGCAGGGGGATGGGTGGGTTGACCTTTCTGGTTAACCTCAGGTCCCCCCAGGCAGGGATTTGGGGGGTGGGGTTGTTGAGTTTCTGCCCAGGCAGAGGTTTTGCCTTTTCAGAATTCACTTTGGTGAAATGTTGATTCTATCCAGGACTCCTGGGCAGGGGGCCCCAGTTCTCTTTCAATTCTCACCCCCAGGCCCTAATGCCAGCCTTTTGTTCTTCTTTCTCCTAGCTTTGAGCGGCTCTTGCTTCATGCCCTCTGCCAGTACATGGACCTGGTCTCTGCCAGTGAGTACTTTCTGTGGACTTTATTCTGCCCTATGGGGGCTAGAGACCCACAGGCCTTAACCCTCTGGGGCCAGAAGGAAGCAAAACATCTAAGCCTTCCTCCCCATCTAGGCCAAGAAATGGAGGCTCAGAGAGGGAAAAGAATTTCCCCAATGTCCCACACCAAGTCAGTGGCAGGGGAGTGAGAATCAGCTCACGGTCTAACTAAGGCTCTTCCTAATTCTGATGTTCTGTGGAAGCAGCACAAGGAAAACCACTGAGTCTGAGGCAGGAGGGTGGGCCCCTCCCCCCAACCCCCAGGTCTGGATTTGGATAATTGAAGCCTGTCGGGGGGAGAGGGGAGGTGGAGAAGCCTGACTCTGGGGCCACAGGGGAGCACTCAGGCCCGGCTTATTAATGAAGCTCCGATCATTAAAGGGCTTAAGTGTTCTCTCTAATGGCCTGGAGGGGAAATTAGGGGGCAGAAGGCACTTAGTCTCCTGGAGGAGGTAGGGGGCCATCCACATAGACCAGCTGTGTTCTGCTGGGCTCGCTTTTCTCGGGAGTAACCAAGGAGTAGGCTGCCATGGCAACCAGGCCTGGGGAAGCTGTCTCTATGACTACAGAGGGAAGGAGGGGCGAGCCGGATTCTAGCTCTTGCTCTAGGGGGGTGGTCTGTCTCTTAGGCTTAGCCTGGAGGATCGGAGTCAGGGTGGAGGAGGGGAAGATCTGCCCTTAAGTGATTCAGATCAGATGGCTTGATCTAGGAGAGAGAGCCCTGGATCAGAAGCCTGGGTTCTCTGCCGAGTAGTTGCAGGGTGACCTTGGACAAGTCATTCAGGCTTTTTGTTCCTCAGTTGAGCAGTTTGTGAAATAGAGCAGTTGGATGAGGTAATCTCTAAGATTCCTATTCCCTGTTCTAAGACCACCCCTCCTTCCCCACCACCCTTGATCTGTCGTCCACTATTTGCCGGCTGGTAGTTAAATTGAGACCAAGAGTTAAGTCGTGAGGTGGATTCAACTCAACAAATACTTAGTAAGGCCCTGCTCCATGTAAGGCACTGGTCTAGGAGCCAGACCTACACAAGGGAAAAAGTCCTTTTCCTCTTGGACCTTGCATTCAACTGGGAGGGGGAGGAGGAGGTCACATTAGAACATATAATCATGGATAAATAGGATACAGGATAGGGGAAGAAGACAACATGACCTGGCAGAGAATTCTAGGAATATTTGAGGAGAGAGAAGAGGGCCAGGAGAAAATCAAGGAAGGCCTCATGGTGGAGGGGAGAGCCTTGATAAGGAAAGGGTTCCCGGAGAAGGGGAGTGCCTTCTGGGTACGGCACATAGGAACGAGAGAGGGGATACAAGAAGAAAGAGTCTTAAAAACAGGATGCTATTCTTATAACCTTGGGATGGGCCATTTATCTTTCTCATGTTGTCCAAGGGTGGAGTACAATTGACTTCTGGAGATGGGGCTAGGCTAAATGTGGTCCCTTCCAGATCAAGTAGGATATGATGCACCCAGTAGGGATGAGCTCCCTGGTACTGGACATATTCAGACAGAAATTGTATGAGGGATATGATGGACAGTGGGTCTAGATCAGGGGTGGGGAACCTGCAAGGCCACACATGGCCTTCTAGATCCCTGGGTGCGGCCTTTTGACTGAGTCCAAGTTTTACAGAACAGATCCTTTTATTAAGGGGATTTATTCTGTGAAGTTTGGATTCAGTCAAAGGGCTGCGCCTGAGGACCTAGAGGGCCACAGGTTCCCCACCCCGGTCTGGATGGTGACTGAGGACCCCTTCCCACCGAGATTCTATCATAATCCCTGGAATCATCAGCATCCCAGGACAGCCTCCTGGGATCTCTTCAGTCTGTGCTAGGGGTCCCGCATAGTGGCTGGTCAGGCTGTTTCTAACTCCTCTGCCTTTGTATCCCTTCCCGGAAGGTGCCGACTTCGAGGGCAGACGGCAGATGAAGGTGAGAAACAAGCATGCCAGCTTCTTGCCTCCGGAGCAGCTGCTGTCTGCCTACCTGGAGCAGAGGAGCTGATGGCATCCCTCCCTCTTCCCCGCCCTGGGGCCAGGAGGCCCTGTCCTCTTCCTCCCCTCTCCTGGGAGGTGGGACAGGACTTGCCTACCCCAGGGCAGCATGGTCCCCAGATCTGTTGATTGTCATCGTTATTATTTTTTTAATCTACCTTGAACTCTGCCTGGCCCACTTTGCTTAGATCTGGGGTTTGCTTCGGGTGTTTTATTGTAATTTTCTTTTTTTACAAGGTACTTAAAAAGTCTTGATTTTTTTTTTTGTGGATTTCACCCCTGACCTGAAAGTCTTTCATTCCTCTTCCCTGCCCCCTCCAATCTATTGGCCTTTTCCCTTGGAAAGAGGTCTGCTTGGGGTGCTTCCCCCTCAGATTCTTTGGGGTGTTCTGGAGGAAGCTCTGGACATCCCCTCTGCCCCAGGCCTGCATCCCAGGCCCCGTAGATGTTTACAAGCCCACTGTGCTGTGACCCTAGGGGTCTGAGCTGGGGCTGGGGGTTGAGGGTTGTTCACTGAGCAGGGAAGACTTCAGGGAGTGAGCAGCCCTTCCCGGATCAGTGGCATCTGCCTCAGAGGGAGGTAGGCTGGCAGGCAGGGTTTTATCATTATTATAATATTTTTAAAAGATTTTTTTTTTGAGGAGGGGTTGGGGAGGGTGTAGTGGCTGGTTTGTTTTGGTCTTGGTAAAAGAAACCAAATTTGAGTTAGATTCTCCTTAGGATCTAGCTCTCCTCAAATGATCAATTTGTGTGGCTAGAGGTGTTTCCACTCCCCACCCCCAGCCATTGAGCCATCCCCCAGACCTGAGGGAAGATGGCCGGCCTGGGGGTGTTTTTCATTATTGCTCATACCATGACCATAGTTTTTCTATAGTGTGTGTTATGTGTATCTCTGTTGTGTGTGTGTGTGTGTGTGTGTGTGTGTGTGTGTGTGTGTTTGGCCCTGACGCCTCCCCCTCCCCTATTTCCCCCCCCCCCCAGCAGAGCAGCTCCATCCTCCATCCCCTAGAGAATGAATGTTTTAAAAACCCCACATTGTAACTCTGGGCCTGAAAGGTTCCAGGTCTCTCCTTTTAGGGGGTGTGTGTTTGTTTTTTAAATCGTCTGCGTCTTCCTGTGGTGCCTTTTTTGCAGAATTACTTGTTATCACTTGCATGGCGGGTGAAGCTGCAGGGCTCCTGGCCTCCCCTCTTGCTCTAGGCCCTGGTCCCACAGGGGTCCTCGTGGGGGGCTGTTTGCCAGCCAGGGCCCCAGGACCCAGAGCTTGGTGATCCTCGGCCGGGGGGGGCCCCTGGTCAGCAATAGCCTCTCTTGACCCCACTCCTGCATTTGGGTCTCCCCTCCCCTCCCCTCTGATCCCAGGAATGGGATAACCACAGGGGACATGGGCCGGAGGGTTGATGTCCCTGGCCTACCTCTTTTCTGGGTCTCGCTGCCCAGGCAGGCCTCGAGAGCCATTGGTGGAGAAGGCAAGGGAGGCTGCTGGCTAGGCCTTGGCTATTGCTTGGCTTTGGGGAAGGTGGGTATAATAAATTCCTGGTGCTCTGTACTTAGCCATGTGTGTGTATGTTTTGTTTTTCCCCTTTGGGATAGAGACAGGCATCATGGGATGCACTGGCAGCCCTTGAAGGACCTAGAAGCCACTGGGGCCAGCCTCGGGAAGAGTGGGGCCAGACAGTGCTGTCTGACATCCTCTGTATCTGTCAACATAAGATTCTCAATCTGACATTCTCTGTGCCTTGGAGGGGGAGACAGACTGGGAGCCCTGATGGGGAGTTAGGAGATCTGAATTCTAGTGAGCTCAGGCAAGCCACTCCCCCAGGCTGGACCTCAGTTTCCCTAGCTTTAAAATGAGGAGCCAACAAAAATTACCTCAGTCCTGAACTGCACCAAGAGGTAGTGTCCCAAATAAGGGAGGCCATGCCCTGTCTGGACCTGCCACAGCTGGGTCCACTGTGTTCAGTTCTGGGTGCCATGCGAGTGCATGCCTGGTGAGGGGAGGGTTAGATTAAGGAACTGGGGATGTTTAGCTTGGAGAGAGAGCCTGGACCCGACTGCTGCCTTCAGTTTGAGGAGTCCTTATGTAGAAAAGAGATTAGACAGGGACAGCAGAACTAGGAAGTAATAGAAGGAGGTGGAGCAAGTTATTGGAAAGGATATTTTGGCTCGATGATTAAAGCCTCCCCAAAGGCTGATGGGTTGCCTTGGAAAGACATACGATAGGATCCCTGTCACCGGAAGGAGAGGTTGAACAACTACATGTCTGGAAAGGAGCCCACAGGTCATGTAAGGCCAGGCCCCTCCTTTTACATAAAAGGAAAAAGTGAGTTGTTCAAGGTCACACAGTGAGCATCAAAGAGATCTGGTCCCAATGGTCTTTGCACAGATGTGGAGTAAATATTTTCCTAATCAGAGAAGGGACCTTTGAAATCATGTAATATAATCCGTAGGGCAGCTAAGTAGGGCAGGATATAGATTATCTGGTCTGCAGTCAGGCAGACCAGTTCAAACTTGACTTCAGACATTTGCTAGCTGTGTGACCCTAGGCAGGTCACTTAACCTTGTTTGCATCAGTTTTCTCATCTGTAAAATGAGCTGGAGAAGGAAATGGTAAACTTCTCCAGTATCTTTGCCAAGAAAACCCCAGATGGGGTCATGAAGAGTCCAACACGACTGAAGAACAGCCTAACTTCTTCATTATACAGACGAGGAAACTGAGCCCCAGAGAAGTTAAGAGGTCCGTCTGAGGTAACATAAGTAGTGAGTAGCAGAATCAGGATTTGAACCCCTTTCATTCCAAATTCATTGATCCCGGTTTTCACTGAGTGAAAGTTTTGAAATGTCCTTCCCCTTCAGGGTGCCTTCTTGTGTCTTCTCTCCCAGGAAGCCAAAGAATTGGGGAGAACTAAGTGCCCTGTAGTGAGGGCACCCACCTTAAGGCTAAAGCTTCTACACCCGGAAATAGGCAGGCCTGTGCTTGGGGGGGAGCGCAGGGGAAGGCTGTTGCATCAGCTGCCCAGCTGGGTTTATAAACAGCAGTCTCCCTAGGGGGTCAGTTTCCTGCCAACTGGCAAGGACCATGAAGATAATTTCACGCCCTTCAAAAGATCCCCCTCACACCCGATTATGCAAGCACTGGAGCCAGAGGCCCAGCTTTCCTTACAGACAGTTCCCGAGATTGAGCTCTTAGCCCCGCCCCCGAACTCAGCCTCCGCCTCTTCCTCCGCCCCCCCCTCCGCCCTGCTCCTACACCTCACGCCCAATGCCCCGCCTCTAGCTTTCCTCTCAATCCCCGCCCCCTACGCCTCACTCTCATCCCAAGTCCCTCCCTTTCAGTCTTGCTTTTCCTTTCAGGCCCCGCCCCCTCGTTCGCTCCGGCGGTTCTGCACTCCACGGCTCCGCCCCTCCTCCGGGCACAGCTCCTCCCCCAAACCTCTGGAGGGTTTTATTCACCCCAAGCCCCGCCCTTCCACCGCCCTCTTCCAACAAGCCCTACCCCATTCAGCACCTTCTTTTCCCTCCCGTCGGGTCCCCACAAAGTCTTCCCTCCCTCAAATCTCACCCCCTTGGCGTCAGCCAGCCATGCTAAAAACACCTTCGCTTCGGGCGTCGTATGTTAATCACGCAAACACCCAGCAGCCACCACTACTGCCGCACTCGAAGGAAAATTTATTAGAAATAACGAACTTTCCAAGATTTCACATCATGAAATCCTATTATTACATGTAGTACGATGTGATTTTAAAAGAAGTCAGGATGAAATCCCGGAAGCCACGGCATGAATTAAATCACCATGTGTTAAAGAGCTGTATTTTGTAGGACCTTAAATAGCTCTGGGGAAGGGTCGGGGATTGTGCTCGCTTCGGCAGCACATATACTAAAATTGGAACGATACAGAGAAGATTAGCATGGCCCCTGCGCAAGGATGACACGCAAATTCGTGAAGCGTTCCATATTTTCTTGTTTCTGTGGGTCTAGTTGCAATTCAACCTTTCCAGTTCTAAATAATTAATTATTAAGAACTCTTCTAAGCTTCTTTCCGCAGGTCCTCCACCATTATCATTTTTCCCCACAGGCCCTGATCAGTACAACCTCGGAATTGCCCATGGTTTTTGTTTTATGTGTGCAGAAGAGCAAATAGTTTCATTTTTGTCTGCTTCAACAGCCAAGTAACCGCAAACGATTGCTAATCACTTACGTACTTCAAGAACTCCTATTACACAGAATTACAATTTCATATTAAAGGGAAGACCAGAAAGGGTTTAGAAATCTCGCCTGGTCCGAGACAAAAATATGGAACGCTTCACGAATTTGCGTGTCATCCTTGCGCAGGGGCCATGCTAATCTTCTCTGTATCGTTCCAATTTTAGTATATGTGCTGCCGAAGCGAGCACAATTCCCGGCCCTTCCCCAGAGCTATTTAAGGTTCTACAAAATACAGCTCTTTAATACATGGTGATTTAATTCATGCCGTGGCTTCCGGGATTTCATCCTGACTTCTTTTAAAATCACATCGTACTACATGTAATAATAGGATTTCATGATGTGAAATCTTGGAAAGTTCGTTATTTCTAATAAATTTTCCTTCGAGTGCGGCAGTAGTGGTGGCTGCTGGGTGTTTGCGTGATTAACATACGACGCCCGAAGCGAAGGTGTTTTTAGCATGGCTGGCTGACGCCAAGGGGGTGAGATTTGAGGGAGGGAAGACTTTGTGGGGACCCGACGGGAGGGAAAAGAAGGTGCTGAATGGGGTAGGGCTTGTTGGAAGAGGGCGGTGGAAGGGCGGGGCTTGGGGTGAATAAAACCCTCCAGAGGTTTGGGGGAGGAGCTGTGCCCGGAGGAGGGGCGGAGCCTTGGAGTGCAGAACCGCCGGAGCGAACGAGGGGGCGGGGCCTGAAAGGAAAAGCAAGACTGAAAGGGAGGGACTTGGGATGAGAGTGAGGCGTAGGGGGCGGGGATTGAGAGGAAAGCTAGAGGCGGGGCATTGGGCGTGAGGTGTAGGAGCAGGGCGGAGGGGGGGCGGAGGAAGAGGCGGAGGCTGAGTTCGGGGCCGGGGCTAAGAGCTCAATCTCGGGAACTGTCTGTAAGGAAAGCTGGGCCTCTGGCTCCAGTGCTTGCATAATCGGGTGTGAGGGGGATCTTTTGTGAAGGGATAGCATCGAAGTATTTTAATTGTTTTGTTTTCCTATTATTGTCAAAGACATCACCGTCCTCCCAGTTGCTCAGGCTCCCAGCCTAGGAGTTATTCTAGACTGCTCACTCTCTCTTACTCCCCATATCCAAGCTGTTGCTAAGGCCTGTTCAATTCACCTTTGCTACATCTCCCCAATAACTCCTCCTTCTCTGACAGTGTCACCCCTCTAGTGAAGACCCTTATCACCTTGTGTGATTCAGGAAGAAAAATGTGGTTCAGATTGGCTCCTACAATAAGACACACTCCTAGAGAGAGAAGTGAAGGTAGCTTTAAGATTATAATGTAGGTATAGGAAAGCTAGATTTACAGCAACATACAATTAGCAATACGACTATAGTTAGGCCAAGAATACAAAGGATAGCAATCACATAAGAAAACATCACCAATTTGGGAAAGCACCAACATCTGAAGTCCAAGCTGGGATTTCCCGGGGTACAACTTTCAGGGTCCCGACTGGGAAAGTCCCAGGCAGAGCGTCTTCTCCATGGGTGAGAATCCAAAAATGGCTTTCCCAATTAGGATTTAAATAGGGCCTCTAACAAGGAAGGCCCTGTGCTAGAGGTGCCCATGATTCTAGTAGATGTTTTTACTTGGTCCAGGAACTGGCCAAGTTCCTGGAGTGAGCAAAACGTCTTAGAATATTAATTAACTTGATATGTTCTGATGAACTGGCCAGGTTCCCAGAGCACATCTTCTCCTGAGAACTGACTAAATTCTCAGGTCAACATAAACAACCATACTCTGGCTTATAGCCCAATGTTTAGAGTCATACAGGGAACAGGGAAGATCTTTCCTTACAAGATTTATCAATCACACCTGGTGCCTGGACGGTTGCTATAGTCTTTGGATGGGTCTGCCTGCCTCAAGTCTCTCCCCACTCTTCCCTTCAGCCACCAAAATGATTTTCCTAAAGTGCAGGTCTGATCATGTTACTCCCTTACTCAATAAACTCCGGTGGCTCCCTATTGCCTCCAGGACCAAATAGGAAATAATCTGTCATTCAAAGTCCTTCATAACTTAGAGCCCTCCTATTTTTCAAGTCTTCTTAATCCTCATCTACCTTACTATGCAATCCAGTACATTGGCCTTTTTGTTGTTCCTCACACAAGATGCTCCATCTCCTGGCTCTGGACATTTTCACTGGCTGTCTCTCAGTGACTTCCTCATTCCTGCCTCCTGGTCATGCTAGCTTCCTTCAAGTCCCAGCTAAAATACCCCCTTCTGTAAGAAGACTTTCCTGATCCCCCTTAAAGCTAGTGCCTCATCTCTGTTGATTATTTCCTATTTATTCCTGTATGTAGGTTGTTTGAATGTAGTTGTTTACATGTTGTCTCTCCCATTAGACTGTTATCTCCTGAATAGCACGGCTATTTTTTTTCTTTTCTTTGTGTTCTCAGCACTTAGCACAGTGCCTGACATACAGCAGATGATTAATACATGTTTATTGACTGACTGACTATTTTCAGGCTGAAATGCAAAAGCTATTGAGAACAAAAACAAAACAGTTCTTTTTAGAACCTGGTGATTTTTCTTTCTTCTGTTCAGTGGGGCCCCAGGTTGGGGACCCTAGAAAAAGCAATCCAGGAATCTTGTGGACAAAGCAAATTCCTGTATACTGCATGTGCATGGTATTCCTTCCATCTCATCTTCTCTAGCAGATGTCCCCCTCTCTCTATCCTCTCACTCTTACTAACTTCATACTCTCCATATTTACTGGATGCTTCCTTGCTGCCTATGTTCATGTCTCCCCCATCCTTAAAAAACACAACCGAAAACCAAACTTCACTTGATCTGACCACCCCTGCTAACTATCACCCTCTATTTCTACTCCCTTTCTTGGCTAAACTCCTTGAGAAATGTGTTTGTGATGAGTGCCTTCTTATGATGATTGCTTTCCTCTCACTCTCTTCTTAACTCTCTCTGAAGCCACCAATGATTTCTCAGCCAACAAATCTAACAGTCTTTAGTTAGTCCTCATTGTTCCTGACCTCTCTGCAGCCTTTGACACCATCAGTCACCCTCTTCCGGATATACTCTCCCCTATAGACTTTTGTGACACTGCTCTCTTATGGTTCTTCCCCTACCTGTCCTCTCCTCAGTTTTCTTTGCTGAATCTTCCACTAGGTCACATTTACTAACTGTGGAAGTCCCCAGTGCTCTGTCCTGGGTCCTCTTCTCCCTCTTTGCTATCTTGCCAACTTTCAAGGGTCCTATTGTCACCTCTATGAAGATGACTCTCAGATCTTTGTGTTTAGCTAAAACCTCTTTCCTGACCTCTATTCTTGAATCATTCAGTAGCCTATTGGACATCTCAAATTGGATGCCCAACAGACATCCTAAACTCAACGTGTTCAGAACAGAACTCATTATCTTTCCTCCTGAGACCCTTCTTTCCAGCTTCCTTATTCCTGCCAAGGGTGCCACCATTGTCCCAATCACCTAGTCTTACAATCTTAATATTATCCTTACTCTCTCTTGCTTCCCATATCCAGTCTGTTGCTAAATTCTGTCATGTCTAGTATAAACCCCATTCTCTCCTCTAACATGCAATAATCTTGATTCAGATCTTGATCACCTAATGCCTGAACCATAGCAACAGCCTGCTGGTTGATCCCTCTCTTCATCTCTCTCCCCACTGTGGTCTATCCTTCATTCACTTGTCAAATCAATCTTCCTATAGCACAGGTCTGATCACATCTCCCCTCTATTCAGTAACCTCCAGTGGTTTCTTATTACCACCAGGATCGAATATAAAATCCTCTCTGGCATTCAAAGCCCTTTACAACCTGTCCCCTTCCTGCATTTCCAGTTTTCTTACACCTCACTGCTGTTGCTCATATATGAGATCCCATCTATCAATTCGGTGGCTCTCCCCCTGCCCAAGAGCACTCCTCCCATACCTCTGATCTCAGGGCTTCCTTCAAAGACTGCTCAGATCTTACCCTCTGTGGGGGACCTTTCTGATTTCCCCCACTCCTAGAACCTTCCCTCTGAGATTACTTGTCTCACTTATAGTGCATATCTCTGGCATGTACATAGTTGCTTGCATGTTGTCTCCATTAAAGTGTAAGATCCTCGAGGGTGGGGACCATGTTTTTGTTTTTTGTATTCCTAGTGCTTAGCATAAGGCGTGTGACATAGTAGGTGTTCTTGCTGACTGTTTACTGACATATGAGAAAAAGGCCCAAAATAAATCACTGCCCCTTCATTCCATGCATCTATGCCTGGTCCTGTGGTGTTCACCAGACACCCGAAGAGAAAAGTACACCATTTACTGTAGAATATCCTCAAGGAATAAATATTGATTCTCTGCTCTGTCTTGTAGGCACAAGTATGCCAGAAACAATTTTTATTAATTTAACAGCATCCTAAAATCCCAGCATGTCTAGCCTAGAGAAAGATATGTCCAAGTCGGTACATTCCCTCTGTCCTCTGATTCTCCACCGAGACAATTTTAGTTGATATTTATGAGAATCTTGAGCAGCAACAAAAAAGTTATAATATGTTCAAATGTAGTTCAGGATCACCATTCTAGAACCATACTCACTACTCTATTCCTTCCTTGACTACTAGCCCCAAGGACTGAAAGGGTCTCTTCTCTCTAACTATCCCCAGTCTTTTTGGCTGGAGAAGGGTGGGTCGCCCCCTAATCCTTTTGGAGCACAGGAAAACAAGTGAATGCAAGTCTATTCAAAAGAAATGCAAAGTAATTTTGTGGGCAAAGCCCAGGTAGCTGGGAACAGAGTAGAAGGTGGTGCTGGAGTTGAGCTCAAAGTTATATGTAGCCCCCCTGTGCTTTGCCAGCCCACAAAGTCCCTGCTCCCTTGTCCTCTTCTCTATGGGAGATTAGCAGGTGTAAGATTCTTCATTGGTTCTCCTTTCTTTTGCCTCAGCTTGGGAAAATTAGTCCCTGGAAACTTGTGGGAGTGGACATTCACAAAGTAATCCCAAATAATTGGGATCATTAGTCGCTGGGAGATCAGGAAAGGCCCCCAAGTGAGGGGTAGTGGCCTTGATTGAGACTTTGAGGAAACTAGAGATTTAAAGAGTGACAAAGAAGTGCATTCCAAGAAGGGTAGGAGAAGAAATGTTAATGCAGCTTTTTTTTGCCTAGGAGGATGAGGAGAGCCAGAGTAAGACTTAGAGAGGATTCAGTATGAGCTCTGCCTGCAGACTATTACTCTTTCAATTCTCAATTATCTCCCTAAGAAGAAATACCCACAAAAGAGCAAGAAAATTCCTGGGCCGCAAACATCTCGCAGGACTGGCTGTAGACCCAAGGAAAGTCAGGGAAGGCAGAACAAAGACAAATTTTTCATTTTGACTACGGGAGATAAAAATATGGAACGCTTCACGAATTTGCGTGTCATCCTTGCGCAGGGGCCATGCTAATCTTCTCTGTATCGTTCCAATTTTAGTATATGTGCTGCCGAAGCGAGCACAAACACAGCGCCTTTCCGAAGGGTATTTAAGACCAAGAAATTTACATATCTTACACACACGGCGATTT
This sequence comes from Phascolarctos cinereus, assembly GCF_003287225.1. Taxonomy (NCBI): domain Eukaryota; kingdom Metazoa; phylum Chordata; class Mammalia; order Diprotodontia; family Phascolarctidae; genus Phascolarctos; species Phascolarctos cinereus. The sequence goes on along the minus strand of NW_027555847.1, from coordinate 672,206,703 downwards.
AATGGAATTATCTAGGTGCCTTAATTTCTTTCCTGTCTCTTTAAGACGTGTTTTGTACGTGATTTAAACGTCTCTTTATCATCTAAGATCTTGAGAATGTCTCTATTTGGAAAATCAATCTTTGCTTCACTGCGACCGTAGTGGCTGCTGGGTGTTTTGCGTGATTAACATATTACGCCCAAATGGACCGCCCCATGGGATGGCAGACGAGGCGGGGTCGGAGCCTCCTCTATCCCAGAAGCCACCGCAAACCTGCGCGGTCGGTCTCGACGTTTCCTTGTGTGTCTGCTCAGCCCGCCGTTCCCTGAGCAGGTCCGACGGGAGGCCGGAGCAGCTGCTCCGCTTGCAGTTGGGGCGGGAGCAGGAGCGGAGCGGGAGCAGAGCAGAGCAGAGCACGGAGGGCCGGACAGAGCGGAGGTGAGGCGCGCACCGGGTGTGCAGTTGTCTGGGGGCCGTCTCTTGGCTGCGGGGTCGGAAGATGCTCGGAGGGGCGGAGCTTGGCCCAAGGATTGGCCGAGGGGGCGGGGCCCGGGAAAAGGAAGCCGCGGAGGGGGAGGGGCCTAAAAGGAGGCTGCTGTTGAGAGGAGGGGGAGGTTTGCGTAGGGGAGGAGCCTGAAGGAAGGGGTGGGGCTTTTAGTTGAAAGAGTGCTGGGTGCCTGGGATAGGCTTGAAGCGTAGGACCACTGAGGGAGGAGGAGGTGGCCGCTGAGGTGTCTCTGGGGATTTTAGGACCAGTGCTTGGGAAAGTGAGTAGGAAAGGGGCAGCTAGGCAGAGCAGTGGATGGAACCCCGGCCTCGGAGTCAGGAGGACCTGAGTTAAATGTAGCCTCGGACGCCTACTAGCTGTGTGACCTTGGCCAAGACTCTACCCCATTACCTCCAAATTAAAAAAAAAAAGTGGGTAGGAAAAGGGATGATGGCATCCTTCATTTAACTGTTTTATTTTCCTGTCCTTAGATGAGTAAAAAACTTGAAAATGGTATGGACTGATTTGAGGTAGATAGAGTGAGGTTCTAATTCTGTGCCCCAGGAGTCACTCAACTAGCATTTATTAAGTACTCGCTATGTTCCAGGCACCCTGCTAAGTGCTGCTGGGCATACAAAGAAAAGCCAAAGATAGGCGCTACTCAGGGATCTCACATTCTAATAGAAGGGACAACACGCAAATAACTATGGGCATATAAAATATATACAAAGTCTATATACTTTTATCTTTCATGCTAGTGCTTTTTTTCTAGATGATCTCCAATTTATCTCGTCTCTATTTTGCTCTTAGGGACTGGTTGGTTGTTTTTTTTTTTGCCTTTCTTTGTAGCACTTAGTAGGAGCTTAATAAATGCTTTTTCACAAAAAATTAATTTATTTTTAGTTTTCAACATTCACTTCCACAAGATTTTGAGTTCCAAATTTTCTCCCCATCTCATCCTTCCCCCCACTCCAAGATGGCATGCATTCTAAATACCCCTAATCTACCCTCCCTTCTGTCACTCCCCACCTTCTCTTGTCCCATTCCCCTTCAGTTTTCCTGTAGGGCAGGATAGAGTTCTATATTTCTGTATATTTTATTAATAAATGATTCTTGACGTGACTGGATGGAAGGTATTCTCAGAGGAAAGGCATTAGAAGTGGAGGGGACAAGGAAAGACTTCCTGCTGTAGGGTCAGAGAAAAGCTGGTGGCAGGTTGGGGGGGTCCTGTGTAGTGGGGTCTGGACCACCCCACTAAAGGGGCAAGAAAATAATATAATGAAAATTACAATGGTAAATTATAATGGTAAATATAAATTATAATATATGAAGAATAAACCAAATCCTTGTAATATTATATTTTTTAAATTATTATTAGTGGGGTCTGTACTACCCCAGTACAGGGGAATGAGGAAAATAACATACAAATGTATCAACTGTGTCTTCTGTGACAGTCTCAAGACTATTTTCAGGCTGAAATATAAAAAGCTTTTAAAGAATAAAAACAAGACAATGAGATACCCTTTTTTTTTCCTTTTTAGGACCTGCTGATTTTTGTCTTCTGATCTGAGGGACCCCGGGCTGGGGCCCCAGAAAGCAATCTAGGGGTATGATGGATTTGGCTTATGTCTGTGAGTGGGAGAAAAGGCCTAAGAGCAATCACTGCCCTTCCATTCCGTTGGTCTGTGCCTGGTCCTGCCGAAACCTCATAGCCTTTACCACCGACCTGAAAAATGAAGAGGAGAAAGGTAGGCCGTTTGCTGTGGAATACTAATAGCGACCTGCAGTTTCTGAGTGCTTGACAGTTTACAGAGCGTTTTCCTCATACCAGCCCTGTGAGGTGGGCAGACTGCTTCAGAGGAGGAGCCAGGCTTAGGGGGTTAAGTAGCCTGTGGAAGGTCTCAGAAGCAGAGGGAGAGCTGGGACCTCCAGAGCCAAGGTGTCTTCCTGGGGTTTCGTTAAATTCAGCAAGTATCGACTGAGTGATTTTGTTCTCATCCCACTGTTCTCAGATGAGGACACCGGTATTCGTGGTGGTTACCCAATGAGCTGAGGTCATAGAGCTCTTCAGAAACAGATCCTGGTCTAGACCCCAAAAAAGAAAATCCCTGGCTTTTCCCAAATCTTGGCATTTGCCTGAGGCAGTAATCCATTCAGCTGGCCTTTCATTGTGGCCATGCCCAGTCTCCCAGTTGTGTTCCCACCCTTAATCCTGTCTAGACTCCATTCTCGCTTGGCCACGTGGTGCAGGTCCCTGGCATTCTGTTCACCTCACCTTACTGGCTACTTCCATCCAGATACTCCTTAGACCCCTCCTCCAGTCACCCTGAACTACTTGGCCACTCCTAGATCCCGCCTACAGTCTTCCTGTATGTAAAGTCCATCTTGTCTTCATTAAAGTACTCAGATTCTTAAAATCTAGCCACTGCTCAGATTTCTTAAGAACCTAGCCAATAGTTTACAAATGCTCAGATTCCTTCAGTGTCTGGCCAGTATGGCAGATCTTTAATAAATCTAGGGAAAAAAAGAAAGAAAGAAAGAAACAGATCCTGGACTAGAACCCAGAACCCAGGTCTCCTGGGCTGCTTAGCTCAAACCCAAAAAGAAAGGCTCCCTGCCTATGGACTTAGAAAACCACAAATTAACAGTATCTCTGTTTAATGTATTTTTATTTGTTTTGTTAAACATTTCTCAGTTACATTTTACTCTGGTTCCACCTCTGTGGTATAGACCAGGGTGCTCAGGGATGTTTAGGGGATCCATCGTCCACGTAGAAGCCCCTGGTTCACCTGTGGTATCCTGGAGCATTGGATTCAAGGTCTGGATATCAGGCTGGCGTCACGTGGCTCTGACCCTTGTTTCCTCCTCAGTAGAGTGAGGGAGCAGGGCAGAAAGGCTAAGCTAATGACCTCTGGGGTTTCTTCCAGCCCTCCCAGCATCCTGTAGTTTCCTTGCTCCGTGCACATTGGCCATTTGTTTTGTTTTGATTGAACCTGTGATTCTCAACAGTATAGGGAGCTCAGTTGGAGAAATCCCTCCACCTACGAAGCTTAGGGTCTCGGAGAGTGCCCTTAGATGCTGATTGAGAGAGGAAGCTAAAAGGACTCCACTTTGTCTGCAATTGCTCTTTATCTTGCCTCTCACCCTGTTTGTATTGCAGTCCCTACCTTCTCCCCACCCCCTGGAGACAGTCCTGTCTGTCAGGGTGAGGTCATAGGAGATAGCTACCCCGAAGAAGAGTCGGCCTGTCCAGTCATGGGGTACCGCATCCCCTAAGCCTGCCCTGCAAGCCCCCAGAGCAGCCTTGTGCAGTCATGTTGCTCATTTGTTTTCAGTTGTGTGAGGTTTTCTTTTTTTTTTGGTGAGGCAGTCGGGGTTAAGTGACTTGCCCAGGGTCACACAGCTAATAAGTTTCAAGTGTCTGAGGCTGGATTTGAACTCAGGTTCTCCTGACTCCAAGGCCAGACCTTTATCCATTGCACCATCTAGCTTCCCCTATGTGAGGTTTTCTTAGTAAAGATACTGGAATGGTTTGCCGTTTCCTTTTCCAGCTCATTTTACAGATGAGGAAACTGAGGCAAACAAAGTTAAATAACTTGTCCAGGGCCACCCAGTTGTGAGTATCGGAGGCTAGATTTGAACTCATGAAGACGAGTCTTCCTGACTCCAGGCCCTGGCATTCGGTGCACTGTGGCGCCACCTAGCTGCCCCCGTCCAATCCTAAGGTTCACCATACCCAGTTCACCTCCTGGGTAAATTGAACCTATATAAGCTTTGTTCTTTGGTTCCTTTGGGGCAGGAGTGGGGAACCTTTGGTCTTCTAGGTCCTCGGGCATGGCCTTTTTGACTGAGTCCATGTTTTACTGAACAAGTCTTTTCTTTAAGGGAATTTGTTCTGTGAAGTTTGGATTTAGTGAAAGGGCCACCCTTGAGGACCTAGAGGGCCGTGTGTGGCCTCGTGCCGGTGGGTTCCCCACCCCTGCTTTAGGAGGTCTCTGCCATTCTGGTGGAGCCCCCTTGCTGGTGAACTCAGTAAACTCTCCTTGGCTCCTGAAGTTAAGGTTTTGGGCTTGGTTTTTGGTTTTGATTTGTGGCAGCATTGACAGTTTTACCCACATTGCACGCTGACATAGAAATATAATTAGCCTGTGTTTCTGTGGTGCTTGGCTATCAGATTCTGGATGCCCTTTTCCCCTTAGACTCCGCGGGCCTTTCTAATGCATTTGTAATTTCCGCTTGCATCAGAAGTCGTATCCCCTGTCAAACTGTGAGGTGCATGAGAGCTGTGTCTTGGCTGGCCTTTGTGCCTTCCCCAGTGCCTGGCACATTCATCTCTTCACGGTATGCAGTCCGTACATGTGTGGAGTTGAATAGGTTTTGACAAGTAAGCTAAGGAGGCACTCTCTCATTAGTCATTCTGACTGCTGTTTTTAGTGAGGTGACTACTGTCAGGAACATTAAATTCCTTTCTCTGTCAGCCTTCAGCATTTGCTGTTTCTTCTCTTCTCAGATTTGACCCACATGATTCATATTTTGGATACCGAGCACCCGTGGGACGTGTACTCCATTAACTCTGAACACAATGAAATGATCACTTGCCTGGAGTGGGATCAGTCTGGTGAGAAGGGCTCTTTTTTCTGTCTTCTGTTCTTAATGGCCAGGCCCAGTGGCGATAGGGGGGTGGAGGTGAGTGGGCTGGCCCCTGGAGAATGAAGTTCCACATTTAAAAAAAATATGGCCCTCTGACCTCTTTGGCCCACAGACATCAAAGTGTAGAGCTGGAGGTGAGTGACTTTGGAGCCCTTGTCCTCCCACCAGCTCATTTCACGGACGGGGATAAGTTTAGTATAATAATAACCTGTAGACACAGGGTGACACCTGGATCTGAATGTAGTTTTAGGCTATTAAGTGTTAAAGACTTTTGGACATCTGGTTTATATGGTGCCTTATGCTTACAAAGCGCTTGTTAAATATTTTACTTTTTTTATTATAAACTTGGCAACCCTCAGCTTCAGGAACATTTCTCCGAAGCTCTCACACACATGATACTCAGGGGTAAGATGTCCTCATTTGGCACACCTCCTCAGCACCCCACCTTCCACCCTGCCCCGTTGTTCCCTCCTGTTCTCTGATTGGAGAGGGAGGAGGGTGGTCATCTGAACTCTCCTCCTAGGTCCTCTCTTCAGGGAGGTGGGCCAGGGCTGACGCCTCCTCATTTCCCATCCAGCTACTCGGGACGGCGTCATCCCCCCTTCCTCTCTACCCCAGGGGGAACCTTGCCTCCTTCCTTCCCTCTCACTTCAGCTCTTGCTATGGGTTGTTTCCCCCATTAGACTGTAAGCTCCTTGAGAGCAGGGACTGTCTTGCCTTTTTGTGTCCCCTGTCCCACTGTGTTCTTAACACACAGGTGCTTAAGAAATGTTTATTGACTGACTTATGACCTACCTAAGGCCACACAGCTGGTTAGTGACAGAGAGGAACTCAAATCCAGGGGTTCGGCTCCTAGTCTTGTACTGTGAGGCCACTCGGCGGGCATTGTGAATGACAGGGAACTGGGCCTGGAGTGGGGAAGTCCTGAGTTCCAATCCAGCCTCATGCACTTACTAACTGTGATCTTGGGCAAGTCATTTAACCTTTGTCTGCCTCAGTTTTTCCATCTGTAGATTGGGGATAACAATAGCACCTCCCTCTCAGCATCGTTGTGAGGCCACATGAGATCATATACGTAAAGCACTTTGCAAACCTTGAAGCTCTATAGAAATACTAGCCATTGTTGCTGTCGGTATGGTTGGCATGACCCCTGTCACACTGGTGCTCTTTGCCCACTACCACGGAGTTCCCCCCCACACCTTCCTTCTTTGAAGAGAGGGGGGCTATGGGTGTGGAATGTCACACACACATGCTATCATGCAGGATGGGCTGGGTTTGCCAAACGTACGGGTTATTTTTTGTTTTTAATTTTTAGGTAATAAATCTTACAAGGAAGCCTTGCATTTGGATGGAAGTTGAAGTGCCGTAAAAGCAAAGGCACCAGGGAGACATTTCTTTCTTTTTAATGGATAAGCCCTAACAAACACAGGTTGTTAGACCACCCCCCCCCCCGCTGCCCTTCGGCTTTCCCACCACTCGCTTTTCCTCACTCCCCTGCTTCCCTTTCAGGCTCCAGGCTCCTATCAGCTGATGCCGACGGGCACGTGAAGTGCTGGGGCATGTCCGACCATCTGGCCAACAGCTGGGAGAACACAGTGGGCAGCATGGTGGAAGGCGACCCCATCGTGTCTTTGTCCTGGTTACACAACGGCGTGAAGCTGGCCCTGCATGTGGAGAAGGTGGGTGAGGGGCCGTGGGTGTGGGGAGGGAGCTGAATGAAGCTGTTATCCCACATCCATAGGGTCCTTGCATCATTCTGCTGCTCACGGCAGTGGAGCTGTGGTTCCACCCTGCAAGCAGGTCCTCCCATTGCCTCCTCACTGGCTTGTCTGATCTCTGCTCTGGCTCCCACTTTATGAAGTGTTAGGGATCCCCCGCATCTAAATTGTTGCTGCTGTGAGATGCTTCTCGCTCTCAGAATCCTACCTCTTTCCCTTAGGACATCAGAATCACTGAGGATTTAAGGAAAGATGTACAGAGGGAAGAGAGTGATTATTTCAGAAATAATACCCTGGAGGAAAGAAACCAGGCAGCAGATTGTTGAATGGAGTCCTGTTTATGATGGGCCATCTTTGTTTGTTTTTTTTTATGTATAAATTTATTATTTTTAGTTTTCAACATTCCCTTCCACAAGTTTTTGAGTTCCAAATTTTCACCCCATCTCCCCCCCCCCCACCCCAAGATGTCATGCATTCTGAATATCCCTTCCCCTACTCTGTCCTCTCTTCTATCTCTCTCCCCTTCTCTTATCCCCTTCTCCTTCTATTTTCCTGTAGGGCAGGATAGACTTCTGTATCCCGTTTCCTATATTTATTTCCCAGTAGCATGTGAAAACATTTTTTTTAAACATATGTTTTTAAAACTTTAGGTTTCAAATTTTCTCTCTTCCTCCCTCCCCACCCCCCTCATTGAAAAGGCAAGCCACTCAATATAGGTTGTACATGGGCAGTTATGCAAAACACATCCATAGTAGATGTTGTGAAAAACTAACTCTATTTCCCTTAATCCTATCCTGCCCTCCCATTTATTCTGTTCTTTCTTTTGACCCTGTCCCTCCTCAGAAGTATTTACTTCTGATTACCCCCTTTCCCAATCTGCCCTCCTCTCTATCATCCCCCTGTTCTCTTGTCCCCTTTCCGCCCTATTTTCCTGTAGGGTAAGACAGATTTCCATACCCAATTGAAAGTGTATGTTATTCCCTCCTTAAGCCAAATCCTATGAGAATAAGATTCACTCATTCATGATGGGCCATCTTTGGAGGAGGGCCTTTGAGGCTGTGTTGTGCTCACTCATGAAAGCTAAAAGTGATCACTATAACAGGATCTTATAGTCTCCTTGTTGCAGAGTCTCTTGGGTGTGCGCCACTATCAACGTTTTACAGAGATGGGAAAGAAGGCCAGTATGTGTAAGCCACTTGCTGACAGCTTCTCAGTCACTTTTTTTTAAAAGCCAAATATCTGTGATATTTTCTGTTCTTTTGGAGTCTTCCTCTTTCAGCTGTTTTGTAAAGGGATCTCTGAGCACCTTTACACTTGGTTAATAACTACTAGCTGAAAGGCCTGGTTCAGCCTCTTGAGCTGCGAGTACATGTGTAGTATTCCTTCTGACCTCCTTCTGGTCCTCTGCACTCCTGAACCTACATCCAGTGTCTGGTTCTTGCCTGCTCCTTTTGCCAGATGTCACTGCTTCAGGGGTCCCTTGATCTCCCATAATTCCTGCACAAGGAGCCCACAGTGTGCCAGGTGCCTTCTTCTAAGTCTCTTAACAGACAGTGATCTCGGGCTCTGGGTTATCCAGCTGTTATCCCTGGGGTTCACTGTGTGAGCAGCCTACATCCTTTTCTGCACAGACACCGTACCTCTGGCAAGACACCATGCCTTCTCTCCTGTATTGTCCTTTGTTGATTGTGTGCTGCAGCCCACCCATCCCCTCCATGCCCTTCAGGTACCCCACAGCTTTAGTTCTTCATTATTGGTTCAGCCATTCCCCATTTGGTGGACAGCACTCCCTTAGTTTCTAAACCTTTGCCATGACAAAAAGAGCTACTATAAACGTTTTTATGTGTGTGGTTCTTTTTCCTCTTTCGTCAGTCTCTTTGTGGATTAGGCCTAGTTTGGTATCACTAGGTCAAAGGGTATGCACAGTTTGGGATTTCTTGAAGGCATCCCAGCCTTGTGTGCTGAGGTGTCAGAGGAGGACTTTCGGTGGAGGATAAATATATGACAAAGTAGAACGTAATTAGTTTTAAGGTCTTCACTAAAACCTCACTTTTGTATTGCCTTCTCATTGCTTGGAAGTAATCCCAGGTTCTTTGCTTGTTCTACTGAGCCAGATATGCCCTGGTATTTGCCAACACTGGACTGTCCATTGTCTGAGGTTAACGGTCTAGGCGGGAGCCGGGAAGACTTCCTGAGCTCTGGGCGTTCAAGCTCGATTTTGAAGGTTCGCGTTCAACAGGCATTTCTTCCTTTGCAGTCGGGTGCCTCAGTTTCGGCGACAAGTTTTCTCGAGTCAAGTTCTCGCCCTCGCTGACGCTTTTTGGTGGGAAGCCCATGGAGGGTTGGATCGCAGTGACCATCAGTGGGCTGGTGACTGTGTCCCTGCTCAAGCCCAACGGGCAGGTGCTGACGTCCACGGAGAGCCTGTGCCGCCTGCGCTGCCGCGTGGCCCTGGCGACGTTGCCTTCACCGGTGGCGGCAACATCGTGGTGGCCACGTCTGACGGCAGCAGCACCTCCCCAGTCCAGTTCTACAAGGTGTGTGTCAGTGTGGTGAATGAGAAGTGCCGGATCGACACGGAGATCCTGCCATCCCTCTTCATGCGCTGCACGACAGACCCGGCACGGAAGGACAAGTACCCCGCCATCACTCACCTGAAATTCCTTGCCAGAGACATGTCGGAGCAGGTGAGCTGCGGCTGCCTTTCTTGTGACTCCCCCAGCTTCCCCTCTGAGGCCCCTTACAGTTTCCAAGGCACTTTCCCCACAGCAGCCTGATCCTGTTGATGGCTGCAGGTATTATCATCTCCATCTCTTTGATGGAAAGCTAAAGCTCAGGGAGCCCCTTAGCTCCCCTGGGATCCAGTTTCTTCATGGGGAAAATGAAGATGAGAAAAGATCAGGAAGGTGATCTCTAAGGTCCCTTCCAGGTCTTAATATTCTACTCAACACAACACATATTTATCAAGTGCCTCCGTGCGGCCAGCGCACTGAAGTTATGCAGACAAGATGGAGGATGGCCCTTGCCCTCAGGGAGCTTACATTCCTTTGGAGAGGAAGTACAACCTATATGCAAACATGTAAACACAAGGCAGACTAGAACGGAAAGTGCATTGACCCCAAGCCTCATAGAGGAATTGGTTCCTGGGGAGAGGTGTCTCCCAGGGAGAGAAGGATGGGAAAGGCAGAGACTGTGAGGGAGGGCACTGCGGGCATGGGGCACAGCCTAGGCAGACGCACGGAGGCAGAAGATGGCACATGGAGTTAGGGAATGACTCAAAGTCCAGTTTGCCTGCAAAGCATAGAGGATGGGAAGGGGAATAGTATGAAAATAGAGTAGAAAGGTAGGTTGAAGCCAGGTTCTGGGGGCCCTAAAATGCCAGGCCGAGGAATTCCTATTTTATTCTCTTGGGAGTCACTGAGCAGAGGACTGATGTGGTCAGATGTGCACCTCAGGAGGGTTATTCTGGGAGCTGAATGAGGGCTGAATCAGAGAGGAGACCAGGTCGGAGTGCAGGAAGAGTGGTGAGGATCTCATCTCAGGTGGTGCCTCTCTTGAGTGGAGAGAATGTTACAGGTAGAATCTGAAGGACTGAGCAGCTGATTAGAGTCGAGAAGTTCAGTTGTGGAGGACTAGCGGATGGGCTCTGTGACCTGGCTTGGTTACCAGGTGGCAGGAGGCTCCGCCCTTTCACTTCTGGGCTGGGTCAGAAGCCTGAGGGCTGTGGCTGATTCGCCTTGGGGCCAGCTCCCTTGACCTCTACCCCGCAGGTGCTGCTGTGTGCGTCCAATCAAATGAACAGCATCGTGGAGTGCTGGTCCTTGCGCAAGGAGGGCCTGCCTGTGAACAACATCTTCCAGCAGATCTCCCCTGTGGGTGAGTTTCCTTCCCAAGTGTCCCTTCAAAAAGTTGTGACCCTCTGCCGCTAAAAAGCGTCTGAGCCCTCGCCCCAGGGAACCAAAGGGAAGGGGCTCCGTTTGTTGGGGCATTTTTAATTAATATGTTTCTCACGTAAACATGCTCAGTTTTGAAAGTGAACTTTAACATAGAATGATAATAACTTCTTAGGTACTTGGTCAGTCCTGTTCTGTTGTCCATTTACCTGGCATTTGGGTAGTCGTTTTCCATTTTTGTATTAATACTGAATGCATCTACTCATCTTTTGGTTATGCTTCCTTTGAAGGAACCTTAGAGATCATTTAATATAACTGTCTGCTTCCTCCTCAGCCCTTTTATAGGTCAGGAAATGGAGGCCTGCAGAGGGAATGGGTTTCCAGGGTCACGCCCATAGCAGAGCTGAGATTTGAACAGTCTTTCTAATTCCAAATCTGTTGCTTTTCCGCTGTATTGATGGCCTGACTCTTTTCCTTTATATTCCTTAAATTTGTCATTCTTAATTTCATTATATTCCTTTATGTTTGCATACTACAATTTACTCAGTTATTCCCCAACAGTTAGACATTAAGTTGTTTCTAATTCTGTTATTATGGAAATACTGCTTTAAATCTCTATCTATATCTTTTTTTTAAACAAAAAAGTTTTAAAAATTATTTTATTTGGTTATATTCCTAGTAATAGGATTTGGGGGTCAAAGGATATGGTTATTATTTATTATTCTTATGTATCGTAAGATTGCTTTCCCAAAGGACTCTAGCCATTCCACTAGCAACCTATGAGTGTGCCTGTTTTTCATAGCCTTATCAACATTAAGTTTGATGATTTTTAAAAAAAATTCTGCCAGTTTGATAGCAAGATGGTACCTCAGAATTATTCATTTGTATTCATTAGGAAGACTGGATTTTTTTCTGAGTGAATATTTGTAATTTTTGCATTCTGTTTTCTAAATTGTCTCTTCATATGCTTTGACAGTTATCCTTTGGTTGCTGGCAGTACAAATTAGGAAGATTTTGTGTCCAGGCCACGTGATGGAGTGTACATCTGTTGTATGAGGCCCAGTCGAGATAAGCCCAGAGCAGCTTTACACCTGGTTGGACACAGGATGATGACTTTTAGGCGTGACCATCTCTGGGGTTTTCAGGAGCTGTGCTCTGCATCTCAGGGAGTCTTCTCCAGACTAAAAAGCTCCAGTTTCTTAATTTGATCCTCATGATATGATATGGAGCCCCTTTATTATTCTGGAGCCCCTGCTCTGGACCCTTTCCAACTTATCAGTGGCCTCCCTAAAATGTAGCGCCCAAAGCTAACAGCACTTCACAGGTGTTCTGACCAGGTCTGAGGACAGTCGGACTGCCACATGTTTGGTCTGGGTCACTGTGTGTCTCATGACGGACTAAGAACATATTAGCTTTTGACTCATTTGGAGCTTGTGTTCCATTAAAACCTCCAGATCTTTTTTCAGAGGAACCATTGTCGCTCACACTCTCCCAGCTTGGGTGGCTTTGCCTTCTTCTATGTGGTCCTCATGTTCCCGCTCTATATCACCTGTGCTTGGCTTCTAGGACCCAGGAGCCTGAACATCCTCAAATCTTACGGGCCTGTTTATGACAATTCCTATTCCTACTACCTTCCCCACTAAAAAAAAATTTTCCCGTGGGTTCTTGGCTCAGCTACCCCTCCTCCTTTTCCATCTGACCAATGATGCCATCTACCAAAGCTATACCTCTTCCCTTTTAATACATGTGTACAATGACTGCAGGAGACTCACACTACCCCATCCCCTATACCCTGGGCCCCTAGCTTCTGCCCTCATGGTGGGTCCTCTGTCTCTTTATTCCCTCTGGCTCTCGATTCTTCAGAGTGGCTTTGGGCCCCTGTATTCATATCCGGTTCCGTCTCCTTCCTCTTCCTACAATGACAGAAGAATTCCTGGCCTTGAGATGGTTTGTTTATGATGCATGTTTTGATCTGAAGATCTATTCCATTTGATAGTAAACCACCTTTTACTCAGAAGAACCATTGTCTAGCCATGCTACCCCCATCTTGTATTTGTAAAATTAAGCTCTTGAAACTTTATGTTTATCCTTATTCAATTTAAATTTCCTAGATTTGACCAAGTTATTCTAGCCCCTTGTGATCTTATTAGAGCCTTATTGTTATCCAGACTGTTAGCTATCCCTTTTTTGCTTTGTGGTGTCTGATAATATAATAAAACCTGTGCCTTTATCCAGGTTATTGATAAAAATGTTTAGCAGTATAGGGCCAACCACAGATCTGTGAGGAATACCATTAAAGACTTTTTTCCAAATTGGCATTGACCCATTAATGGGCTGGCTATGCAGCCAGTCCTTAACCCCCCTAAATCTACCATCCCCTAGTCCAGATCTTTCCATCTTGTTAAGAGATTAGTACGAGGGGGGCAGCTAGGTAGCACAGTGGATAGAGCACTGGTCTTGGAGTCAGGAGAACCTGAGTTCAAATGCGGCCTCAGACACTTACTAGCTATGTGACCCTGGGCAAGTCAGTTAACCCCAATTGTTTCATAGAAACTTTGTCAAACACGTGGCTAAAATCCACGTAACAGAACTTACCTCAAAGCCAGGAAGACCTCTGGTGCATGCTGGTTTTGTGACCTTGGGAAGTCTCAGTGTCCTAGACATTTCTCTGAGTTGCTCTTACATCAGTAGAGGGAGTTTCCTCACCTGAAAGTTCTCTGTGTCAGTGAAATCACAGGTCAGATCCCTGTCCCCATTCCTGCGTATCTAGTGACCTTATTAAAAAAGGAAATGATGTTCGTCTGGCACGACCCACGTTCTCTGGAGCTCAGCTGGCTCTTCTTTTGTGTGTCCTTTTCCAGAGATTGCACCAGTCTCTTCATCTCTCCAGCCCCTAGTCCCTCCAGTTACAAAAATGGTGGGTGGGGTTCTTGGGTTAAATGGCCTTGGAGCCCACTACCATCCTTTACTATTAGGTTCTAGAATTTTATCAGGAATTGGAGTTGAGTTGGCCAATCTGTAGTTTTCAGACTCTGTTCCCTTCCCTTTTTTGATAACCAGGGCATTTAACCTTCTTCAGTCCTGGGGCAGTCCCCCATTCCTCACACTCATTCAGGATCTCTGGGAGCGAGTCCTTCCCCCGTCACATTCACCGGTTCTTTCAGGCCTCCGGGATGTGATTTGGCCAGGCAGGGTGACTGGAACCCTGTGGTCATCGGAGCAGCCACTTTCTTAAGTGCTCTCTTTCTCTCTCTGCTTTATCTTGATTTTTAGCTCATCATTAGCCATTTTTTGGTTCTGCCCTTTTCAGTCCAGAGATCGTTTTCCACAGCAGACAAAAAAGCAGTGCTGAACAGTACTGGTTTCTATGTGTCACCCATGTTCCTCGTGCCTTCCACTCAGAGAGCCATCTTGACCCTTTTCAGGGGGCACCTTGTTTTGTTCCCCCAGTACCAGTTAAAAAAAGAAAAACAAAATTCACTGACTAATAAACTTTTTTGTTATCCTGGGCTTTTCTTGCTTATTTTGAATTTAGCCCTCCTGACACTAATTCTTTTAAAAAATTTTTAATAGTTTTTTATGTTAAAACTTTTTTTAACAATTTAAATTTTTAAAAAATCACTTTTCATTACCTAACACAACCTTTCCCCTTCTCATCCCCCACAACTCATCTCTTGTAACAAAGAATGAAAGGGGGGAAAATGGGGTTAAATAACACTCACCAAACTGACTGAAGTGCTTCTGCTCTGCAAGCAGGGGCAGGAGGTGCATTTCTTTCGTCTTTTCTCTGAAGCCACATTATCTTTACACAGCCTCTAGTTTGGCTTTTGATTTTTCCATTTATGTTGTTAGTGTTTGTATTGTTTTCTTGGCTCTGTGTATTTCACTCTGTATCGGTTCAATTTCAGTCTTCCCGAGCTTCTCTGAATTATTCATGTTCATTGTTTCTCAGCCTTGTACATTATGCGCTGTTTGTAACATGCATGTACATGACATTCATATGCCATACTTCCCCAATCGATGGCTGTCTTCCTATGGGACCTCACCCCACCTCATCATCTTTTAAAACTCTAAGTTGGTTCATATATAAACATTGGTCTCGTTAAGCAACGCCTCTTCCCCCTGGTCAGAATTATTTTTCTTGGTGGGTGTCAGAATCTCATTCTTTAAGTTTTCCCACTTCTGCCTTCTTGTGGGATCCTTCCTGTCCTTTCTTTGGACTCTCATCCAGTTCTGCTTCTTGGACATTTAGAGGACTTGTCAGGCTGCACCCTTTCCCTCTGCTTTGCCCGATTCTGAGATGAGCTGGTCACATCCCTGTGAGTGCCCCATTCCTTTGACTTCACAATCAGGGCATCTTTACAGTAGCAGGCCAGCTCCTTGCTTCCTTATTATCACTAAGGCGGCCCAAGACATTATCAGCTTCTCTGCTTTGGGCAGCAAGAGAGTGCCA
Source organism: Phascolarctos cinereus (assembly GCF_003287225.1). Taxonomy (NCBI): domain Eukaryota; kingdom Metazoa; phylum Chordata; class Mammalia; order Diprotodontia; family Phascolarctidae; genus Phascolarctos; species Phascolarctos cinereus. The sequence goes on along the minus strand of NW_027555847.1, from coordinate 672,191,523 downwards.
ACAAATGCCTGGATAACTGAAGCTCATTACGATCCATGCCAGACTTGTTACCTGTTTCCCAGACTCATCTGGAGGTTCATCGTGCACTCCAGTGTTTCAGTAGTGCAGAGAGTACTGGGTCTGGAGTCAGAAGAGATCTGGGTTTGATTCTTACCTTTGACATTTAATAGTGTCACGCTTAATCTCTCTCGGCCTCAGTTTCCTTCTGCAACATGAGGATTGCAGCACTTGTTTTCAAGGTTATCGTTACTGTCAAATGAGATAATGTATTTAAAGCTAGGTGACACAGTGGATAGAGCACTGAGTCTGGAATCGGCAAGACCAGAATTCAGATCCCAGCCTCTGACACTTACTAGATGAGTAGGTCACTTAACCTCTGGTTCTGTTTCTCCATCTGTAAAATGGGGATGGTATGAGCACCTCAAAGCTGGTGTGAAGATTAAAGAAGTTAACATTTATAAAGCACCTAGCACAGTGCCTGGCACACAGTAGGTGTTATATAAATGCTAGCTGTTGTTGTTGTTATAGAATACTTTAAAATGTTATGTAAATGTCAATTATTGTCATTCTTAACCCGAATGCTCCTCTACCTTGCTTCCTTCCATTGGCTTCTTCATTTCTTCAAACAAGTGTACTCTTCCTCCTTTCCTGTTCCTTTTGATTAAGGTATGCCCTTTGAAAGCCATCTTGCAGTCGTTATCCACCCAAGTCTCAGTAAAAACTATAACATCAAACTCATTTCCATATGTCGCATGAATTGTTCAGCTGTTGTTCAGTCGTTTCCAGTTGTGTCTGACTCTTTGTGACCCCATTTCGGGTTTTCTTCTCAGAGATGCTGGAGTGGTTGGCCATTTCCCTCTCCAGCTCATTTTACAGATGAGGAAGCCGAGGCAAACAGGGTTAAGTGACTTGCCCAGGGTCACATAGCTAGGGAGTGTCTGAGGTCAGATTTTTGTTTGTTTTTTGTTTTTGTGTTTGAGGCAACAGCTAGTAAGTGTTACGTGTTTGGTCTGAAGCTGGATTAGAACTCGGGTCCTCCTGACTTCAGGGCTGATGCCCTATCCACTGCTGAGATGAGATTTGAACTCAGCAAGAGAAGTAAGTGTTCCCTACTCCAGGCCTGGTGCTCTGTGCACCACGGCGCCACCTAGTGGCCGTAATTGTTCAACCAGCTACTGCCAGTTAAGCCAGCATAAATCTGAAACAGTTGTTGGAAATGTGTGTCATTCACCTTTAGGCTACTGGTATTTATAAGTTAAATGGTGTATAATAATAATAATTAAATGATACATTATTCCCAAAAGGTGGTTGCCCAGAGCTGGTCATACAAATTTTAGAAAGGTGCGTTCATTCAGGAGAATGGAGGCAGAGGAAGACGTTTCCTTGTTAGGAGAGTTAGGAGAGCTGGGGGCACGCACTCAGGAGCCTGCTGCCCGTCTAGATAGAAGAGGGTAGCGGCAGTACTCTCTGCATTACTGAATCACTCGAGTGTGCGACAAATCTCCATGTGGGTTTGGGAAACAGGTAACAAGCTTGGCATGGATCGTAACGAGCTTCAGTTATCCCGGCATTTCTTGGTGCTCTCTTGCTGCCCAAAGCAGAGAAGCTGATATGTCTTAGGCTGCCATACTGATAATAAGGAAGCGAGGAGACTTGCTCTTGTGGGCCTGTCACCAATAAAGAAGCCCTAATTGTGATGTTAAAGGAATGGGGAATTCACAGCTTTTTTAGCAGTTTAGTCTTTGTTTGGTTGGGTTGTTTTTTTGGTAGGCAGGGGGTTAAGTGACTTGCCCAGGGTCACACAGCTAGTGTTAGATGTCTGAGGCTGAATTTGAACTCAGGTCCTCCTGCCTCCAGGGCCGACGCTCTACCCACTGAGCCACCCAGCTGCCTCAGCAGTTCAGTCTTTTTGTACCAGTTGAGGGAGGAAAGGAGGCCCTGAAAGGAGGCAGCTGTTGCAGCTTACCCTACAGTTCATGCAGGGATCAATCATACACAGCAAAATTGCAAGTGCAGAACAAAATGGAGTCAGTTTTGTTCTTTGGACATAGGTGTCAGGGTTTCTAGTTCACTCTCCTTGCACCTGCATGTAGACATCTGAGTCTGTGGGCTGGCTTTACAGTAGCTCCTTTCTTGGATTCGGTCTTCTCTGAATTTCTTGCTGTCTCTACAGCTGCTTTGCTACTTTTCAGCTGTTCTCTCTCGCCCCAAATTAGCTTGGTGAATATATGTGTAGCACCCCTTTGGATTACACTTGTAAGATTCCAGGCAAATGCTTTTTTACTGGCATTTGTTAAGGACACTCTGGCCCTGGCTTCATTCCTGTATTTTAAGCAGTGGTCCAGAAAGCCAAATCCCATTCTCAGACATCATCTTCAGAACCAGTGGTTCACTTTCTGAAGCTTCCTTTCTCCTCCCAAGATCTTGCCTCCTTTTGGTGGCAGGGATGAAAACACTACCAGTTTCTGATCAGTGAAGTGAGGTCACAGTACCGTGTCCCTCACAGGGTCATTGTGAAATTTGGGCTCTGTAAATTTGGTCACACTGGAGACCAGCTACTGGTAGGTGTTATTGTATTCCCAAGTGATCTACTCCTCTTCCCCCAAATCATTCAGTGTTTTTCCGATCCAACCCCCAATGTTGCCTTTTGCCATCCTGCCCCCAGGGCATCCTCATTCAGCAGTGCCCTCCTCCATTGCCCTGACCTGGCCACCCCAGCTTGATGTGATCTTTTCCTTCTGTCCTCCCATCGCATTTTGTACTCCTCTTATTCATTTGTAGTTGAACTTTCGTTGTGTTTAAGCACATAGCTTAACCCTTCCTCCTCAATTGTAATCCTTGAGGACCAGGCCTCTGCATTATCTTCCAGTCTCTCCCAGTGCCAAGCACTGAGCCCTGCACCCCTCACCCCCACCCCGGGTACTCAGTAGTTAAATATTCAGTGAACGAATGTATGCCTCCCAGTGCTCAGGACTCTTGGCACTTTCCATGTAATGGGATTAAAATGAAACAAGCCCATGTCCTTTTTCCCTGCCCTTTTTCCCTCCACCCCCGAACCTAAGCAGTGCTTTGGTGTGTTTTTGAAGGCACAGATGTAAACACTGAATTAGAGAGGCTGCTTTCTCTTAGTGGTAATGGCTGTTCTGAGCTTTCTGAATGCTGAAGAGCCAAGCACTTGTGACCCCTCCAGATGGCCTGAAGAGGTTGTGGGCTGGCTCTCTGGGCTGCCCTCCCTGCTTCCACTTCCATGGGACCCAGTGTAATTAATGTGAGAGAGGACAAGCTTTGCTTCCTTAATGACACTGCACAGCTCCAGGATCATTTGCCAGTTCTTATGTGCTCTCTGGTCTGCTGTTCCGGGAAAGAGCCCAGGGCCGGGTCTTTGAGCTTCAGTCACATTAAGTAACACATGACTCATGCCATCCGCCTCAAGCGCTCTGTTTGTTTTCTTCTTTCTGTTGCTGTATTTTAAGTCGGAGACAAACAGCCGATGATCCTCAAATGGCGCATTCTGTCAGCGACCAACGACCTGGACCGCGTGTCTGCTGTGGCCCTGCCCAAGTTGCCCATCTCGCTCACCAACACCGACCTGAAAGTGGCGAGTGATACCAAATTCTGCCCTGGCTTAGGTATGGCGTCGGCCGCGATGTCGCGTTCCGTATGCTACACACACTCTCTCACGCTGACCCACGCCTGGCGTGGACACGAGGGGCCCCTTGACAGGAAGCTGCTGGCATCCGCAGTGATTCCTGGGCAGGCATCTCAGAGGTTTGTGAATTTGGATGGGGGAGAACAAACCTGACACCTTTATTTTCACTAACCTCTCATTGAAATTTAACATTTCCTTCAGTTATTTCTAACTCTTCTTCTGAGAAGGAATCTGTACGTTTTACCAGACTGCCACATATGATGGAGCCTGTGTTAGCAGGAAGAAGCTTTGGGGCCAGGGTTAAACATAGTAGCTGACCCTTAAATAACACTTTTCAGGGTATAGATCATGTTGCATTGTAATAGCTTTGTGAGGTGAGGAAGGAGTGCAGTATTATTATACCCATTTCATGGAGGAGGAAATTCAGTGTGGTTAAATGGCTTATGAGATCGTAGGATTTAGAATGGGACCTTAGAGTCCTAACCCCTCTTTTTCTAGATGAGGAAATTGAGGCCCTGGAGAATGGAAATAACGTGCCCAAAGTCATAACCAGCTTCTGGCCCCGGTCTCCTAACCACTCCACATCTGCTGCATCCGGAACCCCTCCTAAAAACCAGATAAAGTTTTCAGTGTGTTGGATGGAGCCACAAGAAAAAAAGAAAGAAATCCTTGTTGGGCGAATAGGAGCCTGTGCTGGGGCTGCCAGTGTGAGGGCCAGCCAGACTTGGCCTCTCCAGAGGCAGTGTCAGGTGATTCTCTGGGCCAAGTGCGAGGTGTCTGTCTGTCTGCCCCTCAGAGCTAGAGATTGGTGGCCAGGGAGGGGAGGGGAGGGACTGCTTCATCCACCACTTACTGTTGGGCCTTTGTCACTGACAGCCTGGGAAGAGGCTGGGAAAGGACCTAAGCACTCTCTGACTCAGTGGTTTGATAGCTGGCTATGCCACGCTGCCTTTTTTTAATTCTTTGTTTTGAGGGATGCTTCACTGGTGGGGGAGGAAGGAAATGTTTGGCAATGAAACTTAAGTAAACACCAGAGGTGGCAATAAGAGGGAAAAGAATAGGAAATGTCGCTTTCAAGGGGAGACCAAGTTTCCCCTAATTCTAGGGCTACGGGGTCCATCCTCTTGGCCTGAGGCACTCAGAGGTCCCTCAGGCTGAGAGGGCAGTTTCACACAATTGCCTTGTCATCGGTCCCAGAACAGAGTCATTTGCACTGAACAGCTGCCCTCTGGGCACGGGAGGATGCCAAGCATCGCCACACTGCCGTGATACCCCCCTGCCACTGCTGCCTTCCCACTGACCAGCTTCCTGGAAGAGATCGAGCTGGGATCCCGGGCCCTCCATCTGCGCCCTTCCCAAGCGCTGGGGGATTGTTGGGCTCCGAGTCTCTGCACAGTGGGTCTTTACCAGGCCTGGCGTCCAGTCTAATGACACTGTTTCATCCTTCCATTTCCTAGCTGGACGCCACCCTGCAAGGTGCTTGGCAGCTGAGTCCAGCTCCTTTTGCCAGTCAGGCTGGCCGGTTCTGTTCCTGTTCCTGGCTGATGCTGACACTTTCCAGAGTTTCCCCAGTCTGCCTCTTTGTAACTCCCCACCTCCCCCAAGCATGGATCCTTGTTCTCCGGTATCACACAGATTTAACGGTCTTTTTCGAGAGTCTGCTCTGTTGTCTCACGGCCTGATGTGGAGTGACCCTCGACTCCTGAGCCTTTTCCTTGGCATTACCTTTCCTAGACAGAGAGGGTGGATTGTGGGTTTTTCTGAGAACCATTCTGCCAGTGTAGAGGATTCAGATTCAGCCACAGGAGCTCATTAGAAAGACTACTTCCCAGGGAAGGGACATGACTGGGAGAGAAAGTAAGAAAAAAAAGACCATCTACAAAGGCATAGAGGGGTTATAGAGTGTGACAGACCTTTGAGATTGGGCCTGACCTCCTCAGAAGTTGGCATGGCCACACTTGTATTCCAGAAAGAAAGCACAGTAGGGGCGCACGGGACATGGATTTGAATGCTGGCTCAGTCATTTACTACCAGTGTGACCCTGGGCAAGTCACACAGTGAGCCTCTCTAGGTCTCAGTTTCCTCATCTGCAAAATGGGCTGGGGGAGAGGGGGCTGAGGAAGGGAGGCGGGGCAGGGTTGTGCCAGGCCCTCTCTGAGATCCTTTGGGCAGCTGTGCGGAGGCTGGATTGGAGAGTGAAAGGATGGCTTCTTCAGACCTTTGGCAGGGCCGATGTGACATTCGGAGTCAGAAGTCCTGTGTCTTGGTGGTCCCTCAGCTTTCTGGAATACAGGCGTGGCCATGTTGATACCTTCAGGATCAGGAAGCTTCACTAGCTCCCTATTGCCTCTAGGATAAAAGTCTAGAGATGCCTTAGCTTGGCATTTAAAGCCCTTTCCAGGGGGCTCCATTCTCCCTCCCCAGATGTCCTTCTGCCCACTCCCCTGCACACCGGCCACATTGCTGCCAAACTGGCCTGTTTGCTGTCTCCTCCTGCTGGCTTTCTGTCCCTCATTGCTGGAACAAAATCCTTCCTTACTCTGCATTGTATTAACTTCCTTCAAGGCTGAGGTCAGGTGCCACCTCTTAGGAAAAGTGTTTTCTGATCCCTCCAGGGCAGGGCTTCTTCACCTTCTCTGTGTCCTAGACCCTTTTGACCTTCCCACAATTGTTTTAAATGAGTAAAATAAAATACGTAGTATTAGGGAAGATATCAATTCTATTGAAATAAGAAATTATCAAGATAGTAAGAGAGCAAGTTCTTGGTCTCATTAGTATCCTCACCCTCCTCAAATGTCTTGTATTTACTTATTTGAGTAAGTGCAGTGTTTCTCCCTCCTCCCCTGCCAGTTCAGTGTGAGGTCATAAGGTCACAAGGTCACAGGTTTAGAGATAAAAGGGTCCTCTGAGGACATCCAGCCTAACTGCCTCATTTTACAGATGAGGAAACTGAGGCCCAGAGGAGTAACATGATGCCCAAGGTCTCACAGGTCTTTGAGCACAAGGGCGGGCTGGGTGTCAGTGTCTCACCTATAGTAGGCAGACCCCAAATGAATTCCCCCAAAATGATGTAGAAGGGACTGTTCACACTCTCCAGGGAGTGACGGCATGAGTGTGAAGACAAGACGTTTGTGCCCAAAGTCATTCAATAACTCTGGAAGGCCAGAGGGACTCCCCAGGGTCCACCAAGTCAGGCCACTGGGGTTTGAGGAGGTGGGACTGGAGCTGACCCTTGAAGGACAGCTGTCACTTAGGGAGGGGAGAGGGCAGGAGTGAACATCGTGTGTCTTTGGGGGGCAGTGACTCAATCAGTGAATTGAATTTCCTCAGTCCTCCTCCCCCTGCCATAGATATGTGTTGAGTCATCCCAGCTTTGATCACGTCTCCACGTCTAGCCTATTCAGTAATAATAGGTTGTCTCTGGGAATTACAGGGCAAACAGGAGATTTTAGGTGGCCTGCAAGATACCTGTAAAATGGGGGATTAGGCTGGGTGGTCTCCAAGGGCCCTTCTCTGCACCTGTGATCTCACATGTCTGTATGTGTGTGGTCATCAAGGCTGCCTGTCAGTAAACATATAAAAGAAAAAGTTTTAAGAACTTTATGGAGCCTTACATGCCACCTCCTGGCAGCCATGTAGTGCCATGAGGACACTGCCACCGACAGCTTGGTCTGGGTTCTAATCAGCTCTGCTGCTAACCTTTGGCACATTACTGCTTCTCTTGGGCCTCAGTTTCCTCATCTGTAAAATGAGGAACTTGGGTCAGATTCAAGGGCCTTGCTCCTCCTCTGAGATGCTTGTCTGGTTCTGAGACCCCGATTGTTTCTCCTGTCCCAGGTCTGGCACTGGCCTTTCACTGATGGCAGCGTCCACATCGTCCATCGACTCTCTCTGCAGACGATGGCCATGTTCTATGGCTCTTCCACCCAGCGCCCCGTGGACGAACAGGCCATCAAAAGGCAGCGGACCGCCGGCCCCTCCATCCACTTTAAAGCTATGCAACTCTCCTGGACCTCACTGGCGCTTGTAGGCATCGATAACCATGGAAAGGTAATTGTTTCCTGTCCAGTAAGCCCTGCCTTAGTAGGGAATCAGCCTCCTCAGGTCCTGCATTCCCACAGAACCTTGTAGGATGACTTTTCTCTAGGAGACCACGGGGTCCATAGACATTATAGGAAGGTCTCCTTCACTGCATGACTAGAATATGAGGACCATATCTGAGGAGTGGAAGGAAACACGCATTTATTAAATGCCTGTTATGTGCCAGGCACTAGGCTAAGTGCTTTACAAATAATTGTGAGGCCGGATTTGAATTCAGGTCTTCCCGACTCCAGGCCCAGCACTGTATCTATTGTACCACCTAGCTCCCCATAAGGACAAGATCCAGTGATTAATAGACTATTTTGAAAGGGCCCCTAAAATATAGACTATCTGAGCTGGAAAGGACAGACCTTGAAGCTAATCTACTCCCCCCAACCTCCCATTTTACAGATGAAGAAACTGAGACTCGAAGCGAGCAAGTAGGATTAGAATCCAACCGTTCTGACAAGTTCTAACCCAGTGCTCTTTCAACTGTACAACACTCATTCCCTCCTTTTTTGTTGAGGGGTGGGATTAAATCACTAACTTTCCTAGTCATGACTCAGGAGCAAGGTTTCTGGGAACGGAATTTATTTAGGTATCCACCAACTTTCAGAGAAGTTGGATGAATAAATAATAAATAAAGCAATTATAAAACAATGAAACCCTGAAAAAAAAAGGGAGTAGGATGAAAGTCACAGATCAGGTTAATGGTTCTTGATTGTCTAGTTCCTGCTGGGACAGGTGGTACAAGTCCAGGGATTAGGCAGATTCCACTGAAAATGGGGGGGGAAATCCTCCCAGGGGGCCCAGGAGACTAGGTCAGGTTGGAGGGGACTTTGCTTAAACCTTAGCAAACTTAAGGCTTAAACCAAAAAGCTAAGCCAGATTGATAGTGAGGCAAAGCATGAAGATGTGAGGGCCGGTTCTCAGAATGAGGAGGATAATATACGAGAAGGACGTTGGGAGGCTGGGAAGGCCGTGGCACTGACAGTTTGTCTGCCCTACCCCAGAGCCTCACTGGGCTCAGCTCTTTACAGTGGCTGCCCACCTTCCCTAGTGGACAGGGCCTTTGTCTCTGGGCAGGCAGGGCTGGGCCTTCCTGACTCCCACATACCTCCAGCTCAGCTGTAGGCCCTACGTTTACTGTCTGAAGGGTAAAACTGCTCAAGCTCTGTCTCTCTGTCTCTATCTCTCTCTTCTTCTCCTTCTGTCTCTGTCTCTCTCCCGAGTGCATTTATTTGTTGTCTACAAAATGGAGGACTTACCCTTCCCCAGCCCATTTCAGCTTATTTGAGCTTCTGCTGATGGTCCTTAAACTTGACCAGGGTGCCGTTCAAGTTAGGTTTAAGTTACTCAACCCAGCACTTTCCTCCGGGTCTTCTGCATTGCATCGAGGTGGAGAGGTTTGGTTTCATCTTATGATGGGCTGTAAGAACTGGAAGGAACTTCCAAGGCCATCTCATATCATCCCGCGATCCAGAGTCCCTCTGACAGCGTCCCCAACAAGAGCTCTGGTGAGGGGGAGTCCCCTCCCCCCTGGGACACAAGCTGCTCTGCTTGGGGAAACCTCAGATCCTTCTATGAAGATGAAATCTGCCCTTCGGCAACCTGCATTGCTCCTCGTTTTGCTGTCAGGAACTAAGCGGAAAAGGTCTGATTCTGTTTTCACATCCCAGCCCTGGAATACTGGGTGGGGGGAGGCAGGTATCTAATTCTCCTCTGTAATTATTCCACAAATTCAGGAAACATTTATTGAGTGCCTGCTATATGCAGGGCACTATGCTAGGTGCTGTAAGTACAAAGTCAGCAAGCATTTATTAAGTGCCTACTGCATACCAGGCACTGTGTTAAGAATTGGGGATACAAAGGAAGGCCAAAGGCAGGTCCTGCTGTCAGGGAGCTCACAGTCTAATGGGAGAGACAGCATGCCAAAAGCTACATACAAACAAGCCAGATACACAGTAAATTGGGGGAAGATCTCAGAGGATAGAAAGACAAAGACCTCAAGGAACTTGTGTTCTACTGAGAGATATAACACGTATGTGCACAGTTAAGACTGATACAAAAGATGGAGAGTGACTGAGCCCAGGAGGGCTAAGGGAAGTCTTCACTGAGCAGGGACCTCTTAGCTGTACCTTGGAGCAAGATCAGAGCTGCCGAGGGAGGGAGAGGCAGGGAGGAAGGTCATGACCTTTTCGAATGTCTGATGGAGCGGTGGGCTTGGAGTCAGAAAGACCTGAGTTCATATCCTTCCTCAGCCACTTATTAGCTTTGTAAGCGGAGGCAAATTACTTTATCTCTCTATGCCTCACTTTCCTCTCCTGTAGAATGGGGAGAGTAATAGCATCCGCCTCCCAGGGTTGTCATGAAAATCAAGTGAGATAGCCAAGTGCTTGGCAAACCTTGAAATGCTGTGTCAATGCTATTGTTATTTTTAATGGTAGCTAATCTTGGTGGAAGCATGACCTAAGGTTGCAGGGCAGGGGGAGCACGGAGACTCAAGTTCTTGGTTGAGGAATTTGTATGTTCTTCTAGTAGTAGTAGTGGGGGCCATTGGAAGTTGTAGAGCAGGGAAATGTTATGGGAAGGGCCTCTGCCTCTGGGGCGTTATTTGGGTCAGGAGAGAGATGGAGTAGAGAGGAAGGAGACTGGCAGAAGGGAGCCCACCTAAGAGGTTCTCACAGTGGTCCAAAGAGAGCAAAACCTCCCGTTTCCTTCGTCTTCCTGTGCCATGTTCATGAGTCACCAGTTTCACACCGTTGACTCAGAATAGCTTGTGGTCCATAGGAACTGTCTCCTGTGGCCGCATCTCCCCTACCCTTTGTTTGTGAAATTGAATTTTAGAGCTCCGTCTGTTTTGCTTCAACCCCTCGCTCTGGTTTGTCAAGGTCTTTTTGGGTCTGGGCTCTGATGTCCACGTCAATGCTTCCTCCTGGCTTTGTGGCAGCTTCTCGTTGGATAAACCTGCTGTCCAGTCTTTCAAGCCCAACCTGTAGCTTCCTGCATGTTACTGATGTACAAAGTTGAACAGAACAGGACTGAGGCTGGCTGAGTCACTGCGCCAGAGACCATCCTCAGAGTCAGTGTCACAAAGACTGTCAGACGTTCTGCAAAGTCTAAGTATGTTCTGTCTGCAGCGTTCTCCCGATCTATCGTATCAGAAAGGGGATTGTGTCTAGTCTGGTATGACCACTTTCCTGACGAAGCCGTGCTGCTCGTCTGTGCTGAGTGCCTTTCTCCTGCGTGCTCATAAGCCATCCCCCTTAACGCAGTGCTCTGAAAGCTTGCTGGGAGCAGAGTCAAGCCCTCTGGTGTATGGGCTGCAGACTCTCCCGTCTCCCCTTCTTTGAGAGTAGTGACAGTCTTTGCCCTGTGCCATTTGTGAATACGTTTAGAAGCTCATTGACGGTGTCTCACCAGTCATCTGTGGCCGTTTTTTCCAGTTCTCTAAGGTGGCTTTTAGCTAAGTCTGGTAGCCTGAAGTAATCAGAGGCAGCTAGCAGCCATATAGCTTTCTGACTCTCGAAAGTTTGCTACCTCTTTACTTCCCGAGGGTCCTGCTCCCTGCTGACCATTTTTGTTGTCTCCTTTCCAAAGAGCGTTTTTCTTGGGAGGAGAAGAATCGCGACCATTTCTGTATGTTGCTCCCAGGTGTGCAAAGCACTTTGCAAATAGCATGTTGTTGGATGCTCATTACAGCCCTGGGAGGGAGGCGCTATTATTATTCCCGTTTTCACAACAGTGAGGAAACTGAGGCAGAGAGAAATGAAGTGACTTGTACAGGGTCACAACCAGTAAGTGACAGAGGCTGGATTTGAACCCGGGTCCTCCTGACTCCAGGCCTGGTGCTCCGAACCACCAGAAGGACAGAAACAGAAGAAAAGCCAGACAGTGAGGCTGTTGGCTATCGTCTGTTATCATCTCGTCCACCAGAGTGGCGGTCTCTTCGCTTTTTTGATGCTTCTTTGTCCCCACCTTGATGCCAAAGGCTTTTTTTCCTTGGTGTTCTTTCCTGGCCTCAGCCCAGTGTGGCCTTGAGGTCTCCTGACACAGTTCCTCCAGGGCCTGCTACTTTGGAAAATTCATCTTCAGTTGTTTCTCTTCACTTCGTCTCCCGTACAGGGCTTTGTTAAATTAGAGTTTGTTAGGGATTTTGTTGTAGTTTGACATTGGTCTCCTTAGGCAGCTCCCCTTTGGATGATTTCCTCCTTAGAGTCATTTCTGTTCCAGTTTTCCCCTTACTGGAATATCCTGGACTTTTCTGACGCTGACAGATTTTGTTGTTTCCTTCGACCCCTTGGGATGTTATTGCTCTGGGCCTTTCCCTAAGGACATTTACATGGTGTCCAGAGATCCTGGGCCTTGAGGAGCCTGTCCTCTACAGGCCACTGGAAGGGCAGTAGCATTTTCAGAGGCTGGTGGACAGCCCACTTCAAGAGAGCCCTGAGAACTCCTTTTCTTACATTCACATGCAGATTTATCATTGTTAATCATGAAGGCAGCTCTGCCCATTAGTGTCTGTGGGACTGCAGACAGGTCACTTCCCTTCCGGGGGCCTCAGTTTCTTCATATGTAAAATTAGGAGGCTGGCCTAAATGATCTGAGAAGTCCCTTCTGTTTCTCATTCCATGATCCTCTGTGCCCCCGGTCACTGGAACCGACTGTGACTGTGTCACTCTCCTCCCACCCGCTTGCCATTTTATCTCGTTCCGCATTGCTTGGTCCTTTTCAGAGGCTTGTGGTTCCGTCTGGTTTGTCCAGTGGTTCATCAGCTGTTTGCCCTCTGGGCCCCCCAGCATCTCTCTTGTGCTAGACAGTCTCAGAGGTTCCCTCCACTGCCGCCTTTCTCTGTCGCTCTTGCTTTACCAGGTTGGTTCCCCACATAGGTGTTGTAGGTTGTCCTTTCCGTTCCACACCGCGCAGACTACAAACCTCTGCTCTTCCTCTTGCGTTGTGATGCATAGATCGTCATGGGCAGCACCACGGAAGTCACCGTTTCTGCCCTGAGAGTTGTGAGCGTCTCCTCTTTAGTCATCATAACTGTGTATGTGTGGCTGGAGAGAATCCGGGCTGCTTTAACTCTTCTGGTCTGATGCCTGTGGTCTCATAGTGCAGACCTTCCACTCCTTGTTTGACCAGGGTTCCCTTGAGTGTGTTTTCTGTTGATGGACTGATAGAGAAATCTCTTAAAGGAGAAGGTAGGGAAAGATGTCCATGGGTAAGGGAGATGTGGGCTCTGTAGCATTCTATATAACAACAACAAGAAGTAGCATTTATACAGTGCCTACTGTGTGCCAGGCACGGGGCTAAGTGCTTTACAGATTTATCTCATTGGATCTTCACAACAGCCCTAGGAAGTAGGTGCTATTGTAATCTCCATTTGACAGATGAGGAAACTGAGGCAAACAAAGATTAACCAACTTGCCCCAGGTCACCTCGCTAGTAAATAAATGTCTGAGGCTGGATTTGAACTCAGCTCTTCCTGACTCCAAGCCCAGCACTCTGCCTTTTTCATATGCCTAGTTCAAGCTGCCCAGAAGCCGCTGCCTCCCCACCTTCAGAGGCCATCGGGAGCTCTCTGGGTTATCGGAGAGGAGGCGCCTGTTCCTGGGTGTGCTGGCCCGGATCACCCTCAGCCCCTGCCAGGGCTGACACTCTCCATTTCTGAAAGAGCAGTTTCACTCTCTGTAGACAATCCAGGAGAGCGCCGAGGAAGTGAAACTGCCTCATTGGGTGCCCAGGGCACAGAGGGACCCAGGTGGTTCAGTATTAAATATTTGTTAAAACTGAGGGGGGACGTGGGAGTCCTCTTTCTGTATCTTCCTTGGTTACTGAAAGTCTTTACCAAATGTCTTCGTTCACTTTCCTCACTCCGAAGGAAGGTCTGACTGAACTCTGAACTGTCAGGGGAGGGTCTTTTGTCTCAGGTCACCCCTCAATTGTGTGTTGCTAACTTGCTGTGTTACCTTGGACAAGTAACTGAATGTCTCTGATCCTGTCTCATAGAGTTGTGGTCACCTTTGTACTTTACTGTCAAGCCTGGTCAAGTCAGGTGCTTTATAAAAACCCGCTGTGTGCCGAGTACTGTGCTCAGCCCTGGGAAGGCAAAGGATGGTCCCTGCCCTCGAGGGGCTCACAGTCCGGTGGGACAACAACGTGCAGGATGTTTTCTGTAGCACTTAAAATTCACAGAACACTTTGCTGAGGACAGTTCGTGAGGTGAGTTAGTGTAAGTCATAGTGTACCCATGTCGTGCGTGAAGAAACTGAGGCTTGTAGAGGCTAAACCGGGGCTATTGAGCGTAAGGACCAGTATCAGATCGGCCTTCTGACCTCTCCACGGCACATGCCTCTGCTGCTGCTGCGCGTCCCAGACGGTGCTGCACAAATATCAGGAGGATGATTAAAGGCTTCAACAGGGGATTTTGTCTTCTCCCGCCAGCTGAGCATGCTCCGCGTCTCGCCGTCCATGGGCCACGCCCTGGACATGAACATGTCCTTGCGCCATCTGCTCTTCCTGCTGGAGTACTGCATGGTGACGGGTTACGACTGGTGGGACATCCTGCTGCACGTGCAGCCCAGCATGGTGCAGAACCTGGTGGAAAAGCTGCACGAGGAGTACACGCGTCAGAACGCCGCGCTGCAGCAGGTGAGCGGGGCCGCGGGGCCTGTGGCCCGGGGATGGCCGGCCGGCTCCGGGAGGCGTCCGGATTCCGGCAGGCCTCCTGGAGCGCTGTGTCAGGTTTGGAGGGTGGTGGTTAGCATACCAGCCTGGGAGGCTGTTCACCAAGTACGGTACAGAAAATTAAGGCGTTGACTCACTCTGCAAAACTGCCCCTTTGTCACACGCTGCTGGCCGTGGGCTTACCAGCGTGCGTGGTACTTAGTCTATAATGTGGGCTGTTTCCGGGTTAGCTATCCTGCCTCCTCCATTAAGTCAAATGACCTGGGATCAAAGTGTTTGGCTTCTCTGGGCCTCAGTTTTCTGCTCTGTAAAATAGAGGGTCTTGGACCCCAGGGCTTCTTCACCTCTTTTGTGTCCTGGGCAACTTTGGCAGCCAAGCGAAGCCTGTGAGCCCCTGAATCTCAGAACCATGGGAGGGGGGTTTGTTTTGTTTTTGAGGCAGTTGGGGTTAAGTGACTTGCCCAGGGTCACACAGCTAGTAGGTGTCTGAGGCTGCATTTGTGCTCTGGTCCTCCTGACTTCAGGGCCCGAGCTCCATTTACTGCACCACCTAGTTGCCTCGGAATCACTTTTTTTTTGTTGTTGGTTTTTAATACATAAGATAAAATGCATAACATTACAAAAGGAAACCAATTCTGTTGAATTAAACATGTCATTTTTTTCCCATCCAAGTTCATGGATCCCTGAAATCTCTTTGTGGTCTGGATGACTGCTAAGTTTTTTTTCCAGCTTATCTATTGTACATTCTGTGTAGGTTCATGGAAAGATAAGGATATTCACTACTCTAGCGTAGGGGATGCTGGACCTTTTTAGTGACCTGCCCATGACAGTAATGTTTTGGGAGCTTCATTACTTAATCTATGGATCTGGTTTTTCAGGAAGTCCCTTGTGACAGTGTGACTGAGTCTGGACATCACTGGTATGAGTCTCTCAGGAAACAAAGAACTCAGAGATTGGTTTCCACAGACATTCTTCTTATGGGAAAGTTGTAAACATTTTATAGAATTTTAGAGCTAGAAGGGACCTTGTCCAGATATTCTAAATGGAAGCCTTTCCCATTTTGAGCTTCTCTGAACGCCTTCAAAGAAGGGATTTCATTTTACAGAAGAAACTGAGGGACAGAGAGGGCAACAGGCTTGCCCAAGGTGAGTTGGTGAGACAGAGCAGGGGCTCTGTCTTTTAATTGGATTGAATCCGATTAATTTAGGTCTCTTCCCATTGTTGCCTGTTGAGGAGCACCACTGATGGGGGCTCATCACCTGCTCTGTGTGGTGCATGGTGCTCATTCCTGCATGTGGAGCAGGGAGATAGAGAAATAAATAAGACACAGCCCCTGCCTTCATTAAGCTTGCAGTCTAGTCAAGAAGATAGGCCACATCTATACATGTTATTTATACAAGTTAGACTATGATCATTGCACATGGGAATTTCAAGCTGCTATATGAGCTGATGAGGGAGAGATCCCTGTGGGTAGGGGGATGTTGGGAAGATGTGTTTGAGCCTTAAACAACAGAGTTACACTCTCTGCAGAGTCATCGTTTGGGGCCTGCATCGGTGAAGGGTGGTGTCTGTGGGAGAGCAAATTGTCAGTTATTTTGACGTAGCTGCTGCTGTGTGGAGCGGTCAGGAGCGTGTAGCTGGGCTTCTTTCTCAGTCCTTCCAGAGACAAATGGGCTTAGCAGAGCTGCCTCGAGCTGAATGAGTCTTTCCCCATTCATCCCTACCCCAGGCTAGCAGACAGTCACCCCTCCTTCTTCTGACTGGAGTGTTGAGGGACCTAGGCAGGGTGGCTGCTCTAGTTGTCAGACACCTCATTTCAGGAAACATTAAGAGCCAGCATCTTTAATTCAATAGAATTGGTTTCCTTCTGTAATATTGTGCTAAGGACTTTGGCTCTGAGGTTACCAAGACAGGGCCTAGACCCAGTTCTCCTACAGTAAAGGACAGTGTGCGTAGATAACCCTGATAAGCAGGTGCTTGAATAATGGGAAATATTTGAAGGGAAGGAGGGGTGGTGTCAGGGAAGGGAGGTGGCATAAAAGCTGGGCTTTGAAGGAAGGGAGGGATTTCATCATCCAAAAATAAAGAGAATGGTCCATTCCGGTCACTGGGGTGAGAGGGTGAAGAGTAGTGGACAGAATCCGCACCTACAGCAGGGGCCTTTCCGCCCGGAGGGCTGGGTCTGTTTAGTCAGTTAGGGTTAGTCAGAAGAGCCGGGCCCTGCTTCTGGCCTGCTTCTGGCCCTGCGCCCACTCACTGAGACCCTTCTCGGTCTTGTGCTCCGACATCCTCTGTGTGCATCTGTTGGCCAGGTGCTCTCCACTCGGATTGTGGCCATGAAAGCTTCCCTCTGTAAGCTGTCCTCCTGCACCGTGGCCCGGGTCTGTGATTACCACGCCAAGCTCTTCCTGATCGCCATCAGCTCCACTTTGAAGTCGCTGCTGCGGCCTCACTTCCTGAACACTCCAGACAAGAGCCCCGGAGACCGGCTGACTGAAATCTGCACCAAGATCACCGACGTAGGTAGGGCTCATGCCACGTGCCCCTTTTCACCTTGTTCTCTGTGTCCTTCCCAAAAGGAATGTGATTATTAGAGTGGGTATAGTGCTTTAGACATTTATAAATACAAATCATCTTGTGATTGTACATTGATGATTATTATTATGATTACATCATATTTTCCCTTTTGACAAAGAAAAATAGTTAAGCAAAAACATCCACTCAGTGCAATAACCACATCTGAACATGTATGCAGCATTCTGCACCCATCGTCCCCCACCTCTGCCAAGGAGAGAGAGGGATGACTCCTCTTTTCTTCTGGATCAGGGCTGGTCTTTACATTGATTCAGAATTTGGCTTCATTTTAGTGTTCTTTCCTCGTGCGTTATTTTCATCATCGTGTGTATTGTTCAGAGACGCCCCCCATTTCCTCGGCTTCTCGTATTCCTCGTACCTTATTGCACAGGGACGCTCTGTGACATTCATGGAGCAGAGTTTATTTGGCCATTCCCCAGGCGGCAGATGCCCGCTCTGCTTCCAGTTCCGTGCCATCATAAAAAGGACTGCTGTGCACGGCTTGGCCTGAGAATGATGGGGCCATTCTCAGGGTGAGTCTAGTAGAGGAAATGCTGAGTCGAAGGGGATGAACAGTGTGTTCACTTTTCTCACCTAATTCTGAATTTGTTTTCCAGAACAGTTGGGTTGGCTCACAGCTCCACCAACAGTGCATTGGGTTGCCTGTTTTCCCACAGCCCCTGTAGGCCCCATGTGCAGTTTTGGTCGTCTTTGCCGATTTGCTCTCCCCCAGAGTTCTTTCACGTCGCACTGCCTCTCGTTGATGGGATAACACTTTATCGGGCATGGAGCCAGGCTCAGCCCCTCCTTCCTCCAGGTCAAGAGATTGGCAAGGAGGAGTTAGGAAACTCCCTCTCCAAACCTAGTCAGGATGTCTTCCTGGGAGACCAGAGTGTTGCCGAGGCCCGTTTGGGAAAATGGCCTCGCACCCGGGGCCCTGAGACAGGGACTCCTGCAGCCAGAAGGGGAGCTGTGGCCGTTAGGATGAGTGGGAGCTGGTTCTGGGGTGAGTGGGCAGTCTGGAAAGACTGGCTTCCCAGAGGAAGCTGTGCTCAAGCAGAGACAAACCAGGTGGCCCCCGGAGGCCTGGGTTCTGTGTGCTCGGGGCCCTTCCAGCTGGGACCTTTTCCGTTCTAAGGGCAGCTCCACATCTGGCGCCCCACGGTTCCCGTGGTTTAACTCTGCGCCTTGTTTCGATTGTAGATATTGACAAGGTGATGATCAATCTGAAGACAGAAGAGTTTGTGCTGGAGATGACGACCCTGCAGTCCCTGCAGCAGCTCATCCAGTGGGTGGGAGACTTTGTGCTCTACCTCTTGGCCAGCCTGCCCAACCAGGTGAGGATCTCCTCGCCTCCCCGCTCTCTTCCAGGGCGGGCAGAGGGTCAGGAGGTTGTCTGAGCCTGGCGTCTCCTCCTCTCCTCTTCCTTCTACACTTGATGCTTTTACCATCAAGGTGGCATAGGATGGCTTAAACTGACGTGTTTTTAGTGCTTTATGGTCATAAAGCTTCTTCACATCTATGTTCTTTGGAAAAATTTTTTCTAGTTAACGAGGATTTATTTTTCTCTCTTTCATACCTTCCCTCCCCCACTTGAAAAAAGAAAAAGAGAAACAAAACCCTTGTCACAAATATGAATAATCAAACAAAACAAATTTCCACATTGGCGACGTCCAAAAAAAATGTTTTGTCCTGCACCTTGAGTCCATCACCTCTCTGTCGGGGTGGGTATCACGCTACATTATCTGTGCTCTGGAATCATGGCTGGTCATTGCACAGATCAGCATTCTTAAGTCTTTCTATGGTCTGGTTCTGCCTGCTTCACTCTGCATCAGTTCACACAGGTCTTCCCAGGTTTTGACAGTAGCATTCCCTCACGTTCATAAACCGTATCTTGTTCAGCCATTCTCTGGTTGTTGGGGACCCCTCCCCCCTTACCTTACGGTTCCTTACCGTTACAAAAAGAGCAGCTATAAACACTTTGGGGTGTGTGGATCCTTTCCCTCTTTCTTTGCTCCCTTTGGGAGTTTAAACTTAGTAAAGGCTTCGCATATATTTACTTGGTCCTCCTTAAAGACTTATACGGTTGATATAAATGGTCTTCATTTGACAGATGATGATAACCATGCCTATCTTTGAAGTGTCTTAAGGTTTACACAGTACCCTTTTCACAATATTGCCCTTTGAGGTAGATTGTACATTTATATTGTTAACTATAACTGGTCAAAATCAAAATAATAATTATTATTAAGCCCATTTTCCAGGTGAGGTAGCGGAGGCTCAGAGAATCCAATGACTTGACCAAGGACGCACAGTGAGTGGGTGGAAGACTGTAGCATTCCCAACACTTTTGTCTTCATGCCTCGCTCCTGTGGCCTGGGCTCATCTTTTTAAAATCCGAGTTTGTCTCGGTACGGGTCTTCAGACTTTCATTCTTTAGAAGGGGCCCGTGTTGGCCCCGAGGGGCAGCTGCAGCGGGTCTCTGCCTCCCTCCCCTCCGCGGCCAGACCCGGTGTCACTTACCAGTCTCATCTGCGCAGGCTTCTCACGCCCAGCCCTGCTTGCCGTTGGCACGGCCAGTCGCATTTCCTCTCACCTGACTGCTGTGGTAGACCTTGTTCACAGGTAGTTGTTTGTGTGTTAGACTGTGAGCTCCTGGAGGGCAGGACCTGTGCTTGGCCTTCCTCTCTGTCCCCAGTGCCCAGTGCAGTGCTCAGTACGTAGCAGGCCCTTGATAAATGCCGACTGGCTGACTGCCGGGCCTCCGAGCTCGCTGTCCTCCACCCACGTGCCAGATTGAGAATCCTGAAGCATGGATCTCAAGAAGTTCAGGTGGCTCCCTCTGCTTCTAGGAGCAGATGTTTGACATTTAAAGCCCTTCAGTCTGATTCCAAACGCCCTGCCCGGACCGATTTCACATGGCTTTCCTTCACTTGTTCTGCCTCACAGCAGACTGGCCTGCTGGCTGTCCTCTCCCACCCCCTGCCATTGCACAGGCCCTCTACTCCCTGACTCCCCAGGTCCCCCCCTGCCCCCTGACCTGATACTTTACCTCCTCGTCTCCACCTCTCGGAATCCCAAGTTCCCTTCAGGATGCCTTCGCTGGTCCCTGCATTTGTCAGGGTTTCTGTCCCTCATGGTTACTTTGTATTTACTCTGAATATATTTTGTATTTTCTTATCGATGTATAATGTTGTCTCTCCCCAGTAGAATGAGAGCTCCTTGAGGGCAGGGAACTCTTGGTTTTTTTGACCTTTGTATCTCCAGCACCTGGCACAGTGCCTAGCACACAGTGGATACATGAGTCCTTGTTGAGTTAAGTTTCCAACCCTCCTAGACCCCCTTGTTTTGCAGAAGGTCCTCCTCCACATTTCTCATCCGTTCTCCCCCAATCGAGGGCACCTATCACAGCATGGCCAGCATAGATGGACGTGGAGTGATCATCTGAAGTTGTTCCATGTGATTGGGATTTGGGTTCAGAATAGCGGTTCCCTTATCCTCAGGACAAGCCAGGAGCTTAGAACAAGAAGGAGGTGCTCTTCTGGCTGAGAGTGCCCTGCTCCACCAGCTCCGTCGTAACGGTCACGTTATAGCTGCAGGCCAGACTTGGCATCTCTGCAGAATTCCTCATCTGCTTCTGCCTTTTCTCCAGGGGGTCTTGATGGCATATAAGAATGGAAGGAAGGTGAAACAGGTTTCTTCCCAAGAGTCTCCTTTCTTAATATAGAATGCCACCCTGCCCCACCCCCCTTTTCTTACCTGTTGGGCTCTTTGGAGAAGATACGCATGTCCACAGTGATACTCCAGGTTACATTTCGCCACACACTGATCTCTGGCTCACATTGCCTTTTAGTTATACTTTGTGCTTTTGTCTGGGGCGGCGTCTGAGGTTGTGGGTGTTAGCGCTGCTTCTTGGATTCTGTCTCCTGGGAATTTGGGGACTTCTCCATTGCAGTCTTCCTGCATGGTCACTTTTCAGGGCAGCTAAGTGGCACAGTGGATAGAGCTGTGGCCTTGGAGTCAGGAGGACCTGAGTTCAAATCTGGCCTCAGATGCTTGACACTTAGTAGCTGTGTGACCCTGGGTGAGTCACTTAATCGCCTCTGAGGCCAAATGTGTTTCCAAACCAGTATGCCCCTTTCCTGACCCTACATGATCGCTTTTCTCTGTAGTATCTGGCTTGGGGGGCAGATAGATGGCACAGTGGATAGAGCACCGGCCCTGGATTCAGGAACACCTGAGTTCAATTCTGGCCTCAGATACTTGACACTTAGTAGCTGTGTGACCCTGGGCGAGTCACTTAATCCCATTGCTTTGCCAAAAATAAAAAAATAAAACACTGTGAAGTATCAGGCTTGGTAGATGGTTCCTTTTCAGTTTTAAGCCCTTTGGATTCATTTTATAAGACTTCGCACAAATACATTTTTACCAGCCCTCCTTAAGGCTGCTCTCTCCGATGTGACCTTCTTACACTTTTGGCTTTCCTTGGCAGTGGTGATGAAAAGGACACCTGCCCACGGTTTCTGCCCTTCCTGTTCAGTGTTCTCTAGGTCCCTGTGGGCAGTACTGTTTGTCACCACATGAGTCACATGATTTCACCTACCCAGGTCTGACAGGTCTTGGGAAGTTCTCTGCCACGTCTCAGATATAGGCCTCACAGTCTCTCAGGCCAGCGAAGGCTGTCTTAGCCCCCTTCAGCGGGGAGTCGCCAAGTACCACTATCCATCCACTCCCAAAAGGGCAGTGACAGGCTTCAGGGAGACTCGCAGCTAATGTCGCCTTTTTGATCCCACCAGGGCTCTCCTGTGCGCCCAGGCCACAGCTTTTTGCGCGACGGGGCTTCCCTGGGGACACTTCGAGAATTGATGGTCGTTATTCGGATCTGGGGCCTGCTGAAGCCAAGCTGCCTGCCAATTTACACGGCCACCTCTGACACCCAGGACAGCATGTCTCTCCTCTTCCGGCTGCTGACAAAGCTCTGGCTCTGCTGTAAGCAACGCCCTGAGACCGGGAAACTCTTCCTCTAAGGGCGGGGGAGGTGGGAGGATTAGCGACGTCGTGGCCCAGGAGGCTGAGGCTTGGTCTGCCACTCTGAGAAAGCCACGGGAGCTTTACTGCTCACACGTTCTGCACAGCTGAAGAGAAGCGTGGCAGATGGTGGCGTCTGTCAAACGTGTTTGACGTGGGGCTGATTGTGCTTTTTAAGAACAAGTGAAATCATAGAATGGGCTCAGAAGCCAGGATGTTCAGAGTTAGAAGAGATCACGCGTGTGCACAATGATAATAATGATGACCAGCATTTAGATAGCGCCGAGCCCTTTTACAAGTGTCATTTCATCACAGCCACCCAGGGAGGAGGTGCCATTATGAGCCCCATTTTACAACAGAGGTGAAGCGTTTTGTCCAGGGTCACAGAACTGGCCGGTGTGTCAGGCAGGATTCAGGCTCGTGTCCTCTCAGCTCTGAGGGCAGCCTTCTCTCCGCCTGGCTGCCTCCTGCACAGTTAGGAGATGGTGGTCACATATGACAGTCAGGATCCCAAAAGATCTCACCAGGCTAGAATGGTGGACTCGATCAAATAATACGAACTTCAGTATGGATAAATGTTAAATCCATAGCTGCCCAGACACAGGATGAGGGATGTGGGACTAGGCCTCGGGTCCTGGGAAGGAGAACCAGCATCTCTAGAGGGCTGTAAGTTCCCTTGAAGTCAGCAGCATCCTGGGGCGGCCACAGAGAGGCTGGGGCTAGAAGGGCATCGGGCCCCCCTCCAGAGGCTTGTTGCCCTCAGTTCTGGGCACCCCAGTTTAGAAGGCTGTCGATCAGCTGGAGCGTGCCCACAGGAGGCCAATCAAGGTGGTGAAGGGCCTCGTGATCGTCCTGCACAAAGATCGGCTGAGACCAGGCAGGCCTCGCCTAGAGAAGAGAAGACTTGGGTGGGAGGGTCTGGCAGGTAGACGAGTCATCGTCAGGAGGAGGATCTAGACCTGTTTTGCTTTGCAGAAGGTTAGGCCCAATTTCCCAACAATTAGAATTTTCTCAAAGTGGAATGAGCTGCCCCAGGGGGTCATGAATTCCCTGTCCCTGGAGCAGAAGCTGTTATCACAGGGCTTCCTCTTCAGGTGGGTGGGAATGTCAGGGCTGCCATCATCACACTGGCAGGGACCTGGGAGAGCCTCTGAAATGATGGATAGTCAGAGAAGGAGGGGCAGTGACTCGTCTAAGGTCATGCAGGTGGCAGAGTCAGCATCTTTGTAGAGGGGGAGTTCTGAGATTGAGGTGAGACCAGAGACTAGAATGGCAGAGCCTGAAGGGGCTTGAGAGCCAAGGCTTTGGATAACTGTTAGGTTAGCCCTTCATTTTGTGGACCCCAGAAGGGAGCAAACTTGCTCAAGTCAGTGTCAGGGTCAGTCTCTGGATCACATAAGTGAATGAAAGCATTTATTAAATGCTTACTGTGTACCAGGCACAGTACCGATAGCTGGGGCTGCAGGTGCAAGCAAGCAACATGGTCCCTGCCCTCAAAGGACTTCCATCTCATGGGAGAAGACAGTGCATTAAGGGAGCTGGGGGTGCGTGTAATGACACGGTTTGTCCAGGAAGCATCATGGAGACCCGACTGTGGGCAGAATAAGGTAGCAGTTCCCCTCCCGGAGCCCAAGGACCCGGGTTAGGGGGAGGAGGAGGGTGGCCTGGTGTGGAAGGAACAGAAGCATCACAGAGTGTTCAGTCGGTGCATGACATTGGGGTGGGCTCAGGAGAATGCTCCTCTCTGTCCCCCAGCCCCCTGGCTCAGTCTGCTGTCTCTGGGGACTCTGCTGGGCACTGTACAGCTAAGGGAGGTGCTTACAGTGGTGCTTTGGGATGCATAGGTACAGATTCTTGGGGTGCTGTGGAAGGACAGCTCTGCTGGGGTCACAAAGCCCTGCTTTCCTCCTCCTCGTCCTTCTCCTCCTCCCCCTCCTTCTCCTCCTCCTCCTCCTCCTCGTCCTCCTCCTCCTCGTCCTCCTCCTCCTCGTCCTCCTCCTCCTCCGTCCTCCTCCTCCTCGCCCTCCTCCTTTCTCCTCGCCCTCCTCCTCTTTGTCCTCCTCCCCTCCTCCCCTCCTCCTCCCTCCTCCTCCTCCTCCTCCTCCTCCCCTCCTCCTCCTCCTCTCCCTCCTCCTCCTCCCCACTGCTGCCACTGCTGCTAACAGATCGAGCACCAGAGCCCCATTTCCTCGCAGGCCTGGGGAAGAAGTTCTTGCTTCCTGCCGTAACCCGTCTCTCCCTTCTCTAGGTCGGGATGAGAACCACCCCTCGGAGCCCGACGAGACCCTTATCGATGAGTGCTGCCTCCTCCCGAGCCAACTGCTCATCCCCAGCCTGGACTGGCTGCCCGTCAGTGACGGCATCATCAGCAGACTCCAGAGCAAGCAGCTGGTACGGCTCCAGTTTGGGAAGGCTCCCGGGTTGCTCGGCTATGCCGGCACGCCGCCCTTCGAGATCTTCGCCAGGTAGGGGCGTGCAGAGGTGGTGGTGTCACCTGGGGACTCCCTGGGAGAAGTGAGCAAATGTGTTCTGTGTGGCTGTGGGGGCTGGGGCGTGCTCAGGTGATGGCGGGGAGATTAGGAGCAGCATGCTGCCCCCAGCGCCCTCTGCAGACGGGCAGGCCATGCTGGAGGACTCCCAGCATCCCAGGATCCCTGCAGGCCAAGAACCCCCTGCGCAGCATCCATGGCAGCTTGGGTACCCAGTGCAGGGCCGGGAGCTCCCCAGCACTGCAGGCAGCCCAGCACTCTGCGTGCAACTCGTGGGGAAGAAGGCTTTCCTTCGGGTGAGCTGACATCTGCAGAGCAGGGACGCTGGAGGGTGAGCGTGCTGACCCAGAGGTTCTATTTCCATAACTATTTCAGTGTAACTGGCTTCCTTCAGAATCCCACATATTTTATTTTGTACATTTAAATGCATGATCCTGAGAAAGGGAACAGAACCTCGGCTTCCCCAGACCGAGAGGCTGAGAACCTCTGCTGTCAAGGTTCAAGCTCTGGGACAGTCTGGGATTTCAGGGGAGGGCCCAGAGTGGGTCCCTTCTTCCTTCTCTGCCTCAGTTTCCTCAAATGTATGAAGATGGGCATGATGCCGGCATTCCCAGAGAGCTTTTTAGAGGCCTCTAGAAAGAGGTAGAAGGAGTGGGGGTGGGAATATTAAGCACCTACTATGTGCCAGGCACTGTGATAGGTGCTGTACAAATGTTACATCATCTGGTCCTGTTTCTATTATTGTCACTGTCCTCGCCGTTCCGAGGAGCACGCCTCCAGACCCTTCCTGTGGGCCTGCTCCCCATTTTCCCTGATTCTCGTTCTCCTTCTGTGTTCAGAGCCCCTGGGCAGGCGAAGATCGACCACCTCAGGAGGCTGCACTTAGGGGCGCACCCCACTGAGGAATGCAAATCCTGTACCCGGTGAGTCCCCGCTGGGATCCTGAGAGCCGTGATCCCACCCCGGCACATGGGGCTCAGCCAGACCTGGGTTGGAATTCCCCCTGAAGTCGCTAGTTGTATGAACATGGGCAGTCCTTCCCACCTAGGATCAGATGAGATCCGTAGGGAAGCCAGTGGCCCCTGCTGTCCAGCTCTCCTTCTGCCTGCCCTGGGCCACCCTCTCCATTTTCAGACACTTGTGAAGAGAAGGGGCCCTCTCTGTCTGCTTGTATCCTGCCCCATTGCTCTTGATCTCTGCTCTTTTGGATGGAGCAGGCCTTCCCCGCTGTCCGTGCCCCCCGTCCCTTCTCCTCCTCAGCCTGCCTTGACGTTGTTAGAAGACACGATGACAGGTCAGATTTCTGTAGCGCCTTGAAGCCTTATGAAGGGCTTTTCCTGCTGCTGGGAGGTGCTGAATGTAGATCGTATTGCTCCCATTTTGCAGATGGGGAAAGTGAAAGCTTCAGCATCGTACTCCCGGGTGCAGCCATGATTTGAAGCTGGCACAGCTCTGCCAGTTCCGCTGAGCCATGCGCCCTGTTAGCGGTTCCCTTCATTTCTGTCACAACCCCACTCTTCCAGGGGCTGGCCCCCAAGGTTCTCATCCTGCTGCGTTCCCTTCCTCCCAGGTGTGGCTGTGTCACTGTGCTCAGATCCCCCCACAAAGCAACGGCAGTGAAGCAGTGGGAACAGCGCTGGACCAAGAACTGTTTGTGCGGGGGCCTGTGGCGTAGGATGCCCACCAGCTACTCGTGATCGGGTCCTGCCCTGGCCCGGTCCAGTTGCCCCCAAGGGGCCCTGCAGGAGAGGGCTTATCTTCATGGAGTCTGCAGACAGCATCTTTCAGCCTGGCGTCTTGTAAATATGTTTGTAATGTGCTCTGTAAAGAAAAAAAATCCCTTTGTGATTTCTAATCTTCCTCCCTGATGTCGTAGGCCAGTGTTTGTCATGGTTCGGTCAAGAATACCTCCCTTCCCCCAACAGAAAAGAAAAATTCTGCTTTGGGGAAACCGAAGTGAGGGGAAGGAGGGAGCCCATCCATGACCCAGATGCTGCCCTCAGTGTAGAGGGGCTTGGAGCATCCTGGAGCCCAGGCTGGCTCTGCCACACCATGCTGGGTGACTTTGGGGGAGTGACTCCCCCTTTCTGGGCCTGAGTTTTCTCATCCTTAAAGTGAGGACTTGGACTGGATGGTCTATGAAGGCCTCGGTTAGTAGGCTGAGGTCATAGGATCATGGGAAGGTACAGGCCCAGTGTTCTCTATGCTTAAGTTCCTTCCCAGCTCTGAGCACCCTCCCCACTCTGGTCGCCTCCTCAAGGACCAAACGTTCCCTGTCCATGTGGAGGGATGGTCTGTGAGAGCAGACTCCTCTCGGATCCGGAGCTGGAAGGGGCCTCGGAAGCCGTCTCTCCTGCCTGTCTCATTTTACAAATAAGGACTTGGAGACGCAGGGAGGAATACATGTCAGAGGTGGGGTTAGAGCGCGGGGCCAGCCCCACGCATGGCCTTCCACATCATGCTGCCGTGACTCTGGGCTGCTCTGCCAGCAGGGCCATCAGCAGCCTGGCGTTGGTCAGAGGCAGGCCAGATGTGCTTTGTTTTGGAAGAGCTCTTTTCACTGGGGTTCTGAGTCTAAATCTACTTTAACTACAGGGCCCTCTCCCTGAAAGAATTTCATTCCAAAATTTTTTATCCCTGATAAAGGATAAAACGATAATAGTGCTTGCTTAAGGTTTAGGACAGCTGGTAGAATCCCATACACTGGCCAATTGCTTCTGCAGCCTTTCCTGCATTTAAGATGTCCTGAGAGGCAGCACAGCATCGTGGAGAGTGAGCTAGCCTCAGCCAGGAAGGCCTGGGTTCGGATCCTGACTGGCACGTGCTGGCCACATGACTCTGGGCAAGTCACCGACCTCCTCCTTCAGTGACCCAGGCAACTCGTATGAGGGGCGGATCTGGGGCCATCAGCATTAGGCGGGGGAGCTCCCTCACTTTGAATTCGCCCTGCTAGTGAAATCACAGTGGCGGTCTTCTCCCAAATGCCATATTGTCTAGGCTGTTTGAGAGACAGTTATTAATCTCCTGCTATGTACCAGAAGTGGGGCTAGGCACTAAAGATGTGTTGGAACCCGGCCACGCTGATGGGACGCCGGCCTGCTGTCATCCTCATCCACAGGCTTTTCCCATTGGCGTTCTGGTGTCGTGGGCCTCCTTGGCAGTCAGTCTGATGACACCAAATACAGTAATGTGTGTGTGTATGTGAATATGTGCATACAGACGTGTAGTTAGAATATTTGTTTTTTTAAAGAAGTTCACCCAGAAGAAGAAGCCCAGCCTTAAAGTTGCATTCTTTCCCCTCGTCCCAACAGCAAGGGAGCCCTCCCTGTTAGTGGTACCTAAGGAGCGCTGAGTTCCCGGCCCACATAGAGCTACTTTCCCACTTACGTCTCAGCATCCAGGGGATGAGCCCGTGATCTCAAGGCTCAGTCCGTTGCTCTCCACGAGATTGCATCCCACTTGGGTCAGTGAGAGCATCTGCAGTCCCTGAAATCCTGCCCGGATGGCTCCTGCTTGGCCGTGGAGGTAAAGAGTCCGAAAGCTCTGTGTGCCCGTCTTTCTCTCCTGGGGGAGGTCACTGGGGGGGTTTGGCCACATCTCCCTGACCCGTGGACAGACATGCTCCAGATCTGCTCCTCTCCTTGCCAGGCTCTTCAGGGAGTGTGGGGGGCAGGGGAGGAGGGGCTCATTCCTAAGTGAGCATCAAAGCCTCACGTTAGCCTGAGGGCTCTCCACCACCTGCTGGGGAAAACAATTTTCTAACTTGGGGAAGCTTAATTGGAAACAAAAGGAAAGGGGGAGCTTGCTCTGAAGCTGTTGAGGATGCAGATGAGGCAGTTGAAAACTCTGTCTCTTGAGGGGTGGGTTTGAGGGAGACTCTGAGGAAACAAGGCGACCTTGTTTGTGCAGATTAGGGGCCAGTGAATGATAACCTGGCTGATGAGTGCCTGTTCTCTACATGCAGCACCTGCTGCCGGGTGCAGAAGGACAAAAAGGGAAAGCCTGGAATCCTGGAACATAAGCACTCTTTGGATTCTGTCAGAGGGCCACACTTGAGGGCTTAGAGGGCCACCTGTGGTTTCAAGGCGGCGGGTTCCCCAGCCCTGGTCTAGAATGTCAGACACAGGTGGGGCCTTCACCCTAAGTTCCTTTTTATTACTATGAACTTGGCAAATGTCAACTAACATGGACATTTTTTCTGTACAAAATACGACAGAAGGCAGCTGCATATAGAACCGTGAGTCTCCACTATGTATGGCTTATTTGTAAAATAGACATTTCAGATTTTATATGGTAGTTCCAACACTGCCGTGTCTGTCTGTGTCTCCTTTTGAATCTCCTGCTTTCTTCTGTTTACTTTGAAATGATCAGATCTCCTCCTTTCCTCTAACTCTTCCTTTAACCTCCCCCCAAAGTCTTCATGTGGAAGTACACACTGTCTGAACATGGACTGTGCACCCTAGGGGATCACCTTTCCGCCCACAACAGGAGGCCGGCTTCATCAGTCTTAAGGAGTTCTTCCTGATTGGTCATAGATCAACTGGTTCTGTGTTGCTGATTACTCCCACCAGTAATATTCACCGTGTTGCCTTTTGGGTGACTCATAAGTAATTCTTTGGACATTTTGTATTGCATGAGTCATGGCCGTATTCAGAAAATTGTTGATTTAAAAAGATGAGTCTTTCACAGAGAAGCTTGGGATTATGAAAAACACTGGGAAATTTCCAGGCAGTCCAACTCGCTCTCTTCCATTCAATTCTGGGCCCAGTTTCTTGTTCATTCAGATGTTCAAAAGTATCTGAAAGAGGGGTAGACGACCAACACTCAGGAAAAATCATGGGCCTTAATTACCTCCCCCCCCCAAAAGAAAACAACTGAAAGAATATCAGGTTTGCACCAGTAACTGCCAGCTCATATGTTTATTTTCCCTATAAAATATTATTATTATTATTTTTGCTTTTAGGCAATTGGGGTTAAGTGACTTGCCCAAGGGCACACAGCTAGTAAGTGTCAAGTGTTTTGTCTGAGGCCGGATTTGAACTCAGTTCCTCCCTGACTTCAGGGCCGATGCTCTATCCACTGCACCACCTAGCTGCCCCCTCTGTAAAATATTATTAAGAGTAATATGCTCACGTGTTGAGTGCATCTTTGATGAAGGTGTAACCTGGGTTTCAAGCCAGGGGTATCTTGTATGCTGCTGCTTGCCTACGATGCTGGCTTGGTTCAGAGCATAATAAAAACTCTGCATGACTTTGTGAAGGGTGCAAAATTAGTGGGAGAAACATTTGGAGGGAAAAAAAGACTTTGGAAGATAGCAGACACATAGAGGAGCCGCCCTCTACTTGATTTCCAGCTTACCTCCTTAGAGACTTTGGAGAATTTAACCAGGAGTAGAGGTAGGGGTAAGATTTGAGTCCTTTCTTTTCTTCTAAGAGATATTTCACCTCTAATGGGGACATACACTCACTCTCTATTTTCTGATATATTTTATTCTGCACAGCACCCCAGATTTCTGTTTGCTAGCTGCTTGGATATCTAATTATTTGCTATTTGGGATGGTCTTTTGTGTAATGTATTTGGAAGAAAAGGGACAAATCAGTGGATATAAGCTTGGGGTACCCTCCCCCTCTTTAAGAGACAGCCAGGAAAGCAGCTTAAACCAAAAAATCATGTTCCTAGACCAGAAATACTTTGAGAGGCAGATAGGTATAATTCTAGATAAGTACCCCTTCACAGAAGAGAACAGTTTCCAGTCTTACGCTCGTTTTCTGGCTCCTCAGCAGACCAGACCTGAACTTTCTCTAGAGAGGGGTGGACAGGTTTCCAGAGATATCTGTCAGTGTTTCCCTGTGGGCTATATTTAGAGAATTCATGCTGACATATACATCTCACTTGGGACATACCTTACAAAGGCATACAAAGGCAATAGGCAGGCTTTCACAAACCGTATTAAACCAAAACAGATCTTTACAGTTACAGCATTAACTGAAAGGCACAGAGTATATGTAGTCTCACTAGGATTACGGTTGGCTTTAAAAAGCATTTGATTTGATAGAACAAAATGTTTTCTTAAAAACTTTCATTCAATAAAGTGTCCCCCATGCAGATGTTATAAGTGTACAAGGTTCTTGGAAAGATGTAAAACAGAGTTGACTTTTGAGCCATCCCTAAGCTATCACCGAGACCCTTCACACTGCTAGGATTGCATCAGCCAGAACGCCCATCTGCCTCTGAAGTTGCTTCCAGATTGTTTTTGCTTCGCTGAATTGTTGCTGTCTGTTGAGACTCTGATTAACTGCTACCATCTGGTTGCTAAGCTGCTGCTTCTTCACAGGAAATATTTACAGTTCTTTTGGGAGACGGCCTGTGCCTCACACTATTTCAGCTCTTATGTGAGTTAGGCCTACAGCTGAACCCGGTTAGCACAGCAAAGAGTCTCTCGGGACAAGTCTGTCTTTACAGCCTTGTTCCCTCTCGGTGGTAACTCCTCCAGGCTGCTTACTCTTTGAGTTGGGGTGAGTATGTAATACTCACTCTGAGGCTACTCTCCCGACCCACTCTTACACTTGAGGATTGTGTCCTCAGAAGGACAGCTGCTGCTTTGGGTTCTAGGGGTAACCCTTGTTGGCCATACTTTTTTTTTTCTTATTAGGCAATCAGAAATTTAATAATAAAGATTTGACACTGGTTCCTGAGCCCCCACGAGTGTGCTTCCTATTAGTAATAAGCCAATAGATGCAGTGAACTTTCAGAGGAATTGCTAAGATTGTATAGGTACAGATAGGTACAGAACATTCCCTTCAAAGCCTCTCCCAGGTATGTACAGTGGAAAGAGTGGGCTCATCCTTGAATACAATGGGAGTAAGGCACGTATGTAGGATACACAGCCGGCAGGGAGTAAGTTAGCTAGTTGTTGTCTTAAGTATTGGACAATATACTTAACCTAGCATTGTCCCTCGGTCCGTAGGGATCGCATTCCATGAAGCTGCTGCTTCACTCAGGCCATTATCTTTCTGCATCCATTTGCCCCTGGTATGTTTCTCAGTTCTTGATCCAGGTGCTTCTCTTACCACCAGCAGCCGCCCCTCTTGGATGCCTGCAGCTCCTCCAGTAACCGGTATTGCTGCGGCCATTGAAACCCTTTGAAACTCCCAAGCTTGTTGGCTGGCCACATCCACCTTGAGGCTGCTGCTCTGTCACCTGTCCGTGGAAGGAGATACAAAAGACAACCCCAGCCCACGCTCAGAATTTCCTAGTGGGACACAGGCTCTAGCTGCCCTGTGCACCATGAAGGCTAGGTAAAGGAGAATGGAACCCATTGGCTGTCCCCTCCTGGTTTGAGGGACCAGTCCTGCCTCACTCACTACTGAAAAGGAAAGGCTTTGGGAGCCCAGAAACTTGCTTTTGTAAAGCCCTTGGGTCATCAGCTCTTCCAGCTCAGCAGCCTCGGTACCTGTGGGAAGAGTGGCATACTCAGGAGTATTGTCGTCATCATTTGTCCTTCGTTCTCGAAGAGGACCGTGACATCAGAAAGGTGATGCCGTGACATGGAAATGAATTAGACTTAATTGAGGGAGGGCCATGAAAGTCACCAGCCTCACTTTCCCCTCCAGAGCCATCTGGGTCCAGTGGCCAGATATAGACCAGGTCAAGTAGAGATGGCCCTGGATGCACTGAGTAGTATAATGTTTAGGAGGAAAATGTGGGGTACGTGAGTGGCAAGAAACAGCTCACCTCTCTGGGCCCGTAGTACAACCCTCTCAGCCATGCATGGGCGGAAGGAGGCTCCCCAGAAAATGTTTGCACGTGGTCTGTTTGACCTACCAGGAAGGACAAATCAGGGCGTGCTCCATGCTCCAATTACAAGTAAATTCTTTTCAGCTCCCTGTCAATTGCCTGGAGCTACAATGTTTGAGGGGTGTGTGGGTGGGGAGGAGCTGGTGTCCTTTGCGCCATATTCCAGAAACTAAACCCATGTCACTGCCTTCCTCATAGCTGTGGTGTGGTGGTTCTGGGTTTGGGGGAGAACATTCCAGGCATAAGCCTAGGTCTGAAGGCAGAAAGGGTAGGAAAGCCTTGAGGAATGGCCAGTAGTCAGGTTTGCCCGGAGCTTAGTGTCCAGAGAAAAGGCTGGAAGGATGGGGCGGAGAGAGACGGTGCTGAGCCCCTGTTGTCAGGCAACAAGGTTTGGCCCTTTACCCATGACAAATGGTGGGAGCCGCTGAAAGTGTTTCAACAGGGGACCGAAATGATCACAGCGGGGCTTCAGAAAGGCAATTACTATGAAGCAGTGTTTCCCCTGGTTCTCCGGAGGCTGACTGTACCAAGACAGAGTTGCTTCTGTTGTTTGCTTAGCCTATCTGCTGCACTTGATTTTGGCAAATGACTTTTAGCCCATTAGTTAATTGGATTAATTTGTTATAATGCAAATGGAAAAGAAGAGCCTTTTCAGATCCCCTCTAAAAAACACATTTCTGCCACCCTCTCAGTGGATAATGTTTATAATTGTAATTGGAGGGAGGGAGAACCACTCCCAGCCTTTCTTAGCAAATTACTGTTGCTTTTTTAAGAGAATTTGCAATGAAAACCCAGTGGACTGAAAGATGGGGTTCAAACTATTGGCCTGTGCAGAGGGTGAATGGCCATTAGGTTTTTGGGGAAGATCACCGATGTGCAGCTGGACAGAGGAAATGCAAGCTGTAGCCCTGTCCCCCAAATTAGTGGCAGAGCATAGAGACCTGGATTCTGGTCCTGGTTCATATGCATGGCATCTGTCCCTTTCTCCAATCTGAGGGCCCTCTAAGCCCTGGCATTCCATGTTCTGTGTCCTAAAGTCCCTGTCAGCTCTGGCAGTCTACGGCTTTCATATATTAAGCAAGGGAAATGGATTTCTAGATGATGGGGTTCCAAGCATCAAAAATGGGCAACACCAAGAAATTCTTTTGGTCCAGGCGGGCATTCTCATTCTGCCCATCACCCCCCATAGGTGACCATCAGTCCCTCTGCATGGAAGCTGAGCCCAGGTCGTGGGGGTGGGGTGGGGCTCCGTTATCCTTTTGCCAGGAGGGAAGAAGCGTGTTTGCCCTGATCCCCAGCAGAGTTGGTTCCAGGGCCTAGCATCGTGGATATAAGCTTGGTTGGGAAGGGTAGTGTTTACACCTCCCCAGCTTGGAGAGAAGAGGATTGTCACCCCAGGTGTCCCTGCCTTGTTAAATCACCAAGCCGGAGTTCCAGACAGTGGCCAGACAGCAGTGCAGGGAATGATTGGCTCTTCAAGTAGATAATTGGATAAAGACAGCAGTGTTGGGGAAAATTACCAGTCTCATTGGGGCTGACAAAGAGGAGCTCTTCAGAGCACCATTAAGCCATCAGGACAAGGGAACCCATGGGGCCAGAAGAGGCAGCCACCAAGTTCTTGGCATAATGAGCCAAGAAGCCAGAGATGTGCCCCCGAAGAGCAGGCTGCAGGAGATTCAGACCATGTGAATTCTTAGACTTAGAACACAGGATACCTGCTAAACCCCCAGGAAAGCCGGGCTGTTCCTGTTACCTCCTCTTCCTCACCACCCACTCACTCGGCCCCTCTTCACCTGGCTTCTGACCCCACCACTGCTGAAAAGTCACCAGCTATTGCTTAATTATTCAGTCTCACACCTCAACATCCCCTCCTTCTCTGCAGCCTTTGACACTGCTGACCCCCTGTTTTCCTGGATACCCTCTCCTCTCTTGGCTTCTGTGACACTGATCTCTCTCTCTCCTGGTTATCTCCCTAAGAGTATCATTTATGTTTGCACAAATGACCAAAAATGGGTAGGAGTCATCTGTTTCAAAAAGTCTTGGGAGATCTCTGCCGCAGCCTGGATCTATGTAACTTTGGAAGGCAGTAGGCCTCTCTCTCGGTGGCTGCTGGGTAGAGCAGTGCATAGAGTGCTGAGCCAGGAGTTGGGAAGACCCAGGTTTGAGTCCAGCCTCAGACACTCAGCTGGGTGACTCTGGGCAAGTCGTTTAACCACTGTCTGCCTCAGTTTCCTCATCTGTAAAGTGGGGATAATACCACCAGCTACCTCCCAGAGTTATTGTGAGGATCAAGTGAGGTAAGATGTAAAGGGCTTTGCAAACCTTAAAGTGTTGTATAAGTTATTAGCTGCTGTTAGCGTTGTTCTCAACTCAGTCCCCATCATCAGGGCGTCACTAACCATCTCTCACCTGTGGATCTCGATTACTGACCTTTGAAGGTCAGGCATCTGCCTGCAGCCTCCAGCACCTTCCTCTGAGGGAAGAGCCTCCAGTGGGTTTGTTCACTCCAAGGGGTCAGTGGCCTTCCTACTGCTTCCCTGCTGCCTGTGCGTCACACCCCTGGCACACAGTAGGACTCCCTTCTTCCTGACCAGATCCTTTCCCTTCTTTTTTTCTCCCCCACACCAAAGCCCTCTTCCTCCTGCTTTATTTGTTTTCAGCAGTTCCTGTTCCTGATAACTTGGACTGTGGTGAAGCATTCCTTAAGCACCTCTGAGATCCTCTCAGAGGATCAGAACCCCTTGTTCTCCTCTTCTGGGAGGAAGACCAGCCTGCACTTGGGGCACCCCTTAGCCTGGTATTTAGGGCTCTCCATAGTCTGGCTTCAGCCTCCCTTTCTGGACTTACTTCTCAGCATTCCTCTCCACCCAGTCTATGTTCCAGTCAAACTGGATGGGTCAGTGACCTCCCAACTCTACACTCACTCAGTCAACCAACTAGGATTAATTAAGAGCCAGCTCTGTGCCAGGCACCGTACTAGTCACTGGAGAAACAAAGACAGAAGGCAGAGTGAGTCCTTGCCTTCAGGGACTTTACATTCAGCTTGACACATGTGGAAGATGACATACACAAAAGTATCAATAAAATGAATGTGTTAAAGTGATTATATACATACCATATGCATGTATTTATATGCATACACACGTATATGTGTACATACACATATGTAGATACAAATATATACACATATTTGTGGGTATATATCCACACACATGTATGTATGTATACAAATATGTACATATATATGTGTGTGTCTATATACAGAGAGAGAGAGGCAGCAGCAGCTGGGTGGTATAGTACAAAGGACTTGGAGTCAGGAAGACCTGAATTCAAATTCTACCTTAGATAACTTTAGTCGTGTGACCCTAGGCAAGTCATTGTGACTCAGTTTCCTCTTCTATAAAATGGAGATAATAACAACACCTATCTCCCAGAGTTGTTGTAGGGGATCAAATGAAATGAGATACATAATGCTTTTTGCAAACCTTAAAGCGCTATGTGAATGAGAGCTATTCTTATTCTTATCATTATTATCATTATTACAGAATTAATATAAATTAGTTTGAGAAGTGGAGAGCAGCTAGGTGGTGCAGTGGAGAGAGAGCTGGGATTGGAGTCAGGGAGATCTGGATTCAAGTGCAGCTTCAGACACTTACTAGCTGTGTGACCCTGGGCAAATCACTTAAACACCAATAGCCTAAAAATAATAATTTTTAAAAAATAACTTATTCTGAAGAGGGGTCTGTAGGCGTCACCAGGCTAACTGCCAAAGAGTTTCTATGGCACAAACAGAAGTTGAGGACCCCCCCCCCATGCCTAGACAATCTCTAAGCATGCTTTTAACTCTGATCTTCTATGGCTCTGTAAACTCAGGGAGCGCTAATTAGCCTTATAACCTGATTATGCTTTGACTTCCAACGCTAATAACGTGTTTGGAACTGAGGTCAGTTGTTTCTGGACATTTACCAGACTTCCATCTTTACTGGAAAATTATATAATTTATTGCTTTGAGACGACAACTATCATACTCCCACCCTCACCCCCAAATCTCTTCTCTAGTCTAAGCATTCAAGTCAGAATGACCTGAGTTCAAATCTTACTTCTGACACATTAGCTATATGACTATGGGCAAACCACTGCTCTGTGACTCAGTTTCCTCATCTGTCTGTTACATATGAGTACCTTGCATGTGACCCGTGGGGCCCTGTAGGTGGGGCACTCTTCAGTGTAAGCAACCCAGATCGGCTCCTAGGCGGCCTTTGTGATCCTACAGTAAGGCAGCATGTCACTATATTAATTATCCAGTGAGGAAGTACAATATCGAAGCGGCACATCTCCTAGAGCCATCAGCCCAATAGCCACCCCAGTTCTTTTCTGGCCGATGTGTGGAATAGCCTTCCTAAAGATTGCAGTATCTCCTCGGCTCACCAGAGGGCACTCAGATTACAAACGTTCAGACAGCTCCCCAGTGCCTAGTTCAAACCCAGATTGGACTGGTTCAGAGTTGTCTAGGAATGAAATAGGATATTACTTGAAGTGTCAGACATATTCGGGCTCATTCAATTCAACAAACGTTAACCACCTAATATATGCCAGGCACTGTGCTAGGCATCGAAGATACCAACAGAAAAACAAAATAGTCCCTGCCCCAAAGGGTCTTACGTTCTACTATGTAGAAAACATGTATATGTGGATAAATACAAAACATACAAAAGAAGTATAAAGTAATTGGGAGTGGACACTACCAACTCAAGGGAGGAAAGTCTCTTATAAAGGGTGGCCCTTGAGCTAAGACTTGAAGGGAGCTAAGGAGTCTAAGAGGAGGAGGAGAGGAGAGAGAGCAGTCCAACCACGGAGCAACAGCCTAGGCAAAGGCAGGGAGATGGGAGATGAAATGTTATATATAAAAAGATGAAATATAGCAAGTTGGGCAATTTTTTCTGGAACTTAGGGCAGAAAAACTGGGTGGAAAGCATAATCAGCTTAACTAGAAGGGTGGGAGTCAGATTTTGAAGGGCTCTAAAAGGCCAAATGGAAGAGTTTGTTATTTTATCCAGTGGGGCAGTAGGGAGCTACTGAAACTTCTTGAGGAGAAGAATGATGTGATAAGAGCTGTTTGTCTCTAGTTCCCTTACCAACTTGGTTGACCTTTTGCGAACACTCTCTGGCTTGTCAATCTCCTTCCCTGACTGAAACCCAGAAGTGAACATAATATTCTAGGGGCTATGGCAGAAAACAGTGGGACTGTCCTCTCCCCTGGCCTCACCTGCCATGACCTTCTCCATGCAGCCAGGGTTGGACGGTCATCTGAGAAGGGGAGGAGGAGTCTCAGGCTGTGTCCCGGTGGAGGAAGTGCCCACACTGATTAAACCCAGCACGTCTAGTGTGCTTTTGAAAAGTCACAACTTCTTGTTGATTTCAGGTTCAGTTTGAGATTAAAAAAACAAATCATTTCATTTGTAGAGGAGTAAGGACTCCCCCTCGTGGCCCTTTCCTATAAGTGCATGAGCTCTGTCTTTTACCCTTCTGCAACCAGGATTAGACAAAGACAGTATCTAAACGGAGGCCTTTCTGTTACTGGCTCAGCCCCAGAGGACGGGACAAAAGAAAAAGGACCAGGAAGGGATCAGCCGGGCCTTGGGGAACCCTAGGCTAGACCCCTCTCTCCTCCAGGGTGTAAATAGGCAAAGCTTAAATCTTGGACTCAGGAAGGCCTGGGTTCAAAACCCTCCCCCGATAGTTACTAGCTGTGTGACCCTGGGCAAGTCATTTAACTTCTCAAGGCCCCAGTTTCCCCATATGTAAAGTGAGGAGGTTTAACTAAACAACCTCTAAGTTTCCTTTCAGCTCTAAATCTATATCCCTTAACTCCTGATGCAGGTCCATGACTGTGCAACCAGAGCAATAGCTATTGACACTGCTCTGACATTCTATGACAACTCTGACACCCTTGGTTCTATGGGCCTGACTAGCTCCGATTTTCTGCATTCCCAGGTTCCACACAGCTCCTATATTCTCTTTAAGGTCCCTCCAGCTCTGATATCCTGTGTTCTAAGAGCCCTCCCAGCTCTGACATCCTTTGTTCTAACAGCCCTCCCAGCTCTGACATTCTGGGTTCTAAGAGCCCTCCCAGCTCTGACATCCTCTGTTCTAAGGGCCCTCCTAGTCCTGACACTAAGTGTTCTAAGGTCCTTCCTAGCCCTGATGTTCTGTGTTCTAAGAGTAGCCCTTACAACTCTCTGAGGATCCTTATCTTAACCTACTCACTCTGATGATTCAGGTGCCCAAGCAAGGATACATCTCCCTAGGATTCTAGGTGTACCCCTGAGAGGTGAGGGTAATTGAATCTCTAATTCCATCAGCTTGAGCCCACATTCTGGTGTGTTCTACTCTATGTTAACTACCAGTGATTATCTTCCTCAGCATGATTTTACCAGTTAACTTTTACAAAGTCAGAGTCAATAAACATATATTAAGCACATACTATGTGCTGGGCCATGTGCTAAATCTGCAGATAGCAAGAAAAGCATAAGGCAGTTCCTGCCCTCAAGGAGCTTACAATCTAATGGAGGAAGACACACATAAAAAGAAGCTGACAAATGGAAGGGGAGGGAAAGCGGTGGGTGGGAAGGTTACCTGGCTCCCCGGGCATGATGGAGTGCTGAAGTTGGGGAGGAAAATGGACTGGAGAGCTAAGACTTCCAGATATGATTTCATTTTGCAGACTAATGAGTTTCTGGAGATGATGAAATCTAGGAGAGTAATCAGATGGGAAATGAAGGAATATTTACTGAGAAGATCTATAGGAAGACCCTTCACCGTCCTGGTATCTGAAGGCACACTCTCCCCTCCAGCATCTCAGTCCCTGGGGAGAGTGAGTTCCAACCTAAAGCAGCATCTACCTGGCATTCACATTATCAAGCTCTCTTCCAAATCTGCTGATTTCTTTTGGCCCCGGTGCTGCCAGCAGGTTACTTGGTACATTGTGCCTTTGCTCCTTCTTGACGGTCAGCACAGTCTAACACAGATTCAGAATCTCGTGAAATTCACAAGATTGTCACTTTTCTTACATTGTTTCACCTAAAAGCAGGAAAAAAAACAGACACAAAAGGCAAAAAACAGGTTCCAGGCCCGTATGCATAAGCCACTTGTGCATCCCAAATGAGCAGGACCCGAGGAGCCCCTGTTTTTCTGTCTCTGTCTCTCTCTCAATCTCTCTGTCTCTGTCTCTGTCTGTCTGTCTGTCTCTCACCTTACAACATGTCTCTCTCACTCAAACACATCCAGGCAGGAAAGATAAGTCCTGGCTGGTTAACGTCCCTTTGAATGCCTTCTCGGCTCTGGCTCAGCAGCCAGTTTAAAAGGTTCCTGTTCTTCACGTGGTAAGTGAACTGGAAACAGAATACTTCCACGTGGTCTGAATCAGGGAACGGGACCCTTATGTTCTCAGGTCTGTCTTAGCTCTGGGCTTCTATGTTCCAAGAGGCCCTATTGTTCTGTGTTCTAAAGATCCTCTCACTCAGGTCAGACCCCTCCCCGCTCTGACATTTTGGGTTGGAAGGCTCTGGTATTCTTTGTTCTAAGGGCCCTCCCAGTTCTGACAGTCTATATTCTAACACTCCTCCCAACTCTGATATACTATGTTCTAAGAGCTGTTCCAGATTTGATGTTTTATGTTCTAAGGGTTCTCCTAACTTTGATGTCCTATGTTCTAATTCCCCCGCCATCCCCCCCGCCCCACACCATGCCCACATTCCATGTTCATTGTTATAAGGGCCCTTCCAACTCTGACATTCTATTAAAGTGAATATGGCATAGACTTGTAGTCAGAAAGACTCGGGTTTGTATTCTGCTTCTGATACTTACTGGCTGCGTAATCAGCCTCTCTGACCCTCAGTTTCCTCATCTGTAGGACCTACCTCACCAGCTTGTGAGGGTCAAATGACATTGCTATATATAAAGATCAGATATTTTCTGTTTTAAGACGCCTCCATATTCCCCTGTTCTATGTTCTATGATTTAAAACTTCCAGTCAAATTTAGCTCACGTTTATTAAGTGCCTGTGGCGCACAGCTAGGCCCTGAGGTTAAAGATTGAAAAAAATGACTTGGCCCCTGCCTTCACGGAGCTTACATTCTCTCTGAGGGTGGGGCTGAGGAAGGGGGAGCTCTAACACAGACACGGATGCATGTTGCACAAGGTGGGATGTGATGGGGGCACGGGAAAACCAGACAAGGCATTCTAGGGAGATTTAAGGGGGAGTGAGAACACTTTTAACAGAAGAGATCCGGGAAAGCTTCTTGGAGGAGGCGACTCCTAAACTGAGCCCGTGGAGGAAGATGAGGACTCTGAAAGACAAAAACGAGGAGGGAGCCTGTGCCGGTGCATGGCCTGGAGAGGATCCAGAGCCAAGAGGGTGAGTTGACAGCAAAGTCAGGATCCAAAATGAACCCAGTGGGTGAGAATCCAAATCTGCTACGATGGAGCAGAATAGGGATATTAATTTTGCTTTTTTATATAAGGCCCATGGAACTTGTCTGGCTTTAATTACTGGATGTTTCCTGTGTGGTGGTATTCATTGTCTTCACCCAGTGGTCAAGACCCTATACTAATATCTAACATACATTGCTTTCATATTTTCTCATCTCTCTCTCTCTCTCTCTCTTTCACACACACACACACACACACACACACACACACACACACCCCTCATCTGACCTCACAACAACCCTATGCTGTAGGTGCTATTACTATCTCCATTTTACAGATGAAGAAACTGAGGCTGAGAGAGCCTAAGTGATCTACCCAGGGTCACACAATTTGTGTGGGTCTTTGGTAGAATTTGAACCCACCCCCTTCCTGAATCTAAGTCTAAGCCTCTCCATAATCCTCTGCCCTCTGCCCACATCCCCTAAAGGAGTGAAGAAGCTAAAATAACACTTCTTTCGATCCAATTACATCTGTCAGTAGCAAAGTCTGACAGCTTTCATGCCGTATTCTGGCTAGTGGGAGGACCTCTGTCTCCCTGTGGGTAAAATATAAGCTCATCTGTGTGGCATTTAAAGCCCTTTGCAATCTGTTTCGGGCCTAGAATAGCTGTTATTGCCATAGAGATGACACATAGCATTCATTAGCCAGTGAATTGTTGTCAAGAACTTTTGCAGAGACTTTTGGGTAAAAGATGCAGGGAAGAGGAGGCTTAAGGAATCAGGTTTGAAATTCATGGGGCAGCCTCCAGCTGGGTATCATGGCTGGTATTCAGCGGCTGCAACCCAGGGGCCAGTCATTGTCTCTGTAGAGGGAAAGAACGGGAGGGGGAGGAGAGGACAAAGGGCCTGGGTGCTCAGCCTCAAACCACGTGGCACCAAGTTGGGGGATGCCATGTGGACTACAATTGGCTTCCTTCATCATCCTCTTTCCAGTGATGTTCTGCCAAAAATCTCTGCAAAAATTCTCGCGGGAAGCCCCAGGTCCGACACATCGTCAGCTGATTGATCAATGTCTTCTCAGCAGTGCTGGGCTTCGATCCTTCATGGAGGAGCAGCTAAGTGGACTCGGGGTCAGGAAGCCCTGAATTCTAGTTGGGCTTCAGAAGGACCCTAGGCAAGTCTCCTGCCCTCAGTATTCTCATCTGTGAGAACGGGGATAATCATAGACTAACTCACAGGGTTGTTGTAGGTTTTAATGAGATAAGATATATAAAGTGCTTTGCAAACTTTAAAGTGATGTACAAATACTAGCTTTCATTACTAATAATTTTTAAAGGTCTTGTTCAGTTTTTTTTCGGTTGTGTCTGACTCTTTGTGACCCCATTTGGGGTTTTCATGGCAGAGATGCATGAGTAGTTTGCCATTTCCTCCTCCAGCTCATCTGACAGATGAGGAAACTGAAGCAAACAGGGTGAAGTGACTTGCCCAGAGTCACAAAGCTAGCAAATGTCTGAGGCCAGATTTGAACTTAAGTCTATCTGACTTGAGGCCTGGCATTCTATCCACTGTATCACCTAGCTGGCCTTAAAGGTCATAGTATCATAGATTGAGAGCCAGGAGGCTCTTCAAAGGCCTAATTTTTAAAAATTATTACCTATTTGTTTTTAGCATTAAAAAGATTTGAGTTCCAAATTCTCTCCCTCCCCCACCTACTTAGAAGGCAAGCAATACAATATCAATTATACGTGAGAAATCCCGCAAAACATATTTCCATATTAGTCATGTTGCTAAAGGTAAAAAATTACTCTTCAGTTTGAACTCAGAACATCAGCTCTCTCTCTCTCAAGGTGCACAGCATTTTTCATCATGAGTCCAAAGGCCTCATTTTGCAAATGAGAAAACTGAGCTCAAATAACCTCTGCTGCTGGTGGTGGTGGTGCTGCTGCTGGTAGTGGTGGTGGTGCTGGTGGTGGTGGTGGCAGTGGTGGCAGTTGTTACTGTTGCTGTGTTGGGAAAAACAAAACTGTCTAGAACAAGGAAGGGGAGTGTTTATCCTTGGGCCTGGCCAGACCAAAGCCTGGGGATTATGTTTGGTTCTGGGTGTCACATGTTAGGACAAAGTGGAGAATGTTGGGGTGAGAGAGAGAGAGAGAGAGAAAGAGAGAGACAGAGAGACAAAGAAGAGAGGATAGAGAGAAGAGAGGAGAGAGACAGAGAGAGAGGAGAGAGACAGACAGAGAGACAGAGAAGAGAGGAGACAGAGAGAGAGAGAGGAGAGAGAAAAGAGAAGAGAGAGAGAAAAGAAAAGAGAGAGGAGAGAGAAGAGAGAGAGAAGACAGGAGAGAGACACAGAGAGAGAGGAGAAGGGGGAGACAGAGACAGAGAGACAGAGAGAGAGACAGAGAGAGAGAGGAGACAGAGAGAGAAAGGAGAGAGAAAAGAGAAGAGAGAGAGGAGAGAGAAAAGAGAGGAGAGAGAGAAGAGAGGGAGAGAGAGAGAATGAGAGACCAGGATGCTGAGAGAGTTGGGTAAGAGGAGATACATAGACCTGATGATAGGAAATGTAGGCATTTTACCCTGGAGAAGAAAAGACTAGGGGGATAGGGTGGGTAAGTGGGAGTAGGAAACCGGGAGAATTAGAAGTCAACAGCAGCAGTTTCCCGGCCCCCCACCCAGGGCAGTTTGTGATCTGCCTTGCCCCGGGCCCCTGCCCCTCCTCTCATCCTTCTCCCACCCCTTGCTTTCTGTTTCTCC
The DNA here is from genome assembly GCF_003287225.1 of Phascolarctos cinereus. NCBI lineage: Eukaryota > Metazoa > Chordata > Mammalia > Diprotodontia > Phascolarctidae > Phascolarctos > Phascolarctos cinereus. Next base: position 672,148,036 of record NW_027555847.1, on the reverse strand, counting down.
CTTAGAAAGCCCATGGTTCAGCTCACCATCCCAGTGACTCCCTAGACCCAAACCCCCCCCCCATTCCACTTCCCTACATAAGTTATGTCCTCCCTCAGAATAATAAATATAGCTAGTGTTTACATAGCATTGTAAGATTTCCAAAGAACACATTATCTCATTTGAGCTGTTCTGCTCATTTGACAACTGAGGAAAATGAGGCCGAGAGAGGTCAAGTGACTAGTCCAGGAGCACACGCTAGTATCACAAGACAGAATTCGAATTCAGGTCTTCCTGATTTCAAGTACTTCATTCTATCCACTGGGACAGGACACCTTGTTGCCTAACGTCACAAAGTAAACGCCTTTGAAGACAAGGGCAGTCTTTTGTAGATGTATCTCTGGTGCTTAGCACAGTGCATGGCACATAGGAGTACTTACTGGTTGCTTCATTCATTCATTTGTGAGAAAGAATTCATTTGGACCCCTACTCTATTCCAATCAGTTTGATATTTTCGATAAACCATATAGGGATAGGTAGGTTCCTATAGTGGGCCTCAGACTTTAATGTAACGTTCACTACTCATTTACCAAGTTATGCAGCTCACTTATGCAACCATGAGAATACCGACAAAGATATCTCCACCCTGTTTTACTCAATTCCACATAGATGAGACGCCTTGATGCTTGGGAAATTCCCCCAATTTATTTTTGTACCTAGGGACCATCCCCTCTTGTCCAACATGAGCAGGTGACCATTTTATGACCACTTAGTGGAGATGCCTCATGCTCCACCCAGCCTGTGACCCCCTGCTTATATGTCATTTTTGGCCCTCAAGACCAGGGTCTATCAACCAATGTGATTCTGTATTTCACCAAGCCTCTTTGGCATATTTGGGTATTAAACCCTATGAAAACAAGGTCCTGGAAGAAGGGGGCATTTCAGATTATAAGGAAGATCTGAGGTCCACTTCATTAGAGGGGACCATGGACCCTTCACTAAAGAGCCATCGACCCAGAGCGCTGCCTTGGTTTCTTTTATTCTAAGATGGACAGTTTTAATCGCCACCCATTCATTCATGCATTCAGCTTTGGGTTGGATAAGCTGGTGTCTGAGGCCCCTTCCAGCCATGTCACTAGAGTAAGCCCAGGGAACCGTGGTTTGGCTCCTGGGGACAGAGGCAAGTTCTGGCCTCTTGCTAAATAAAGGGCGTATGCCAGCAGAGGCTTCTGGTTGGCCCCTCGGTCTCCATGATAGGGAGAGGGGAGGGACGATGGGGCTGAGTCCAGGTTCAGACCACTTTGGACTTTGGCCTCTCCTTTTAAGCTATTGAGTGGGTGGCTCTTTCTGATTCAGTTGCCACTCCTCATTGGCACAGCCTCTCCCCAAACCCACTCTCCCACCCCCACTCCTACCCTGCCGCCCCGACTCCCACAGCAGAGATCAAGGGACAATCAGGAGCCTGTAGGTCTAAATGCCCTTTAAATTTTTTTAATTGTTTTTTTTTTATTAACAAGCATTTAGGCTTTTCTCTCTCCCACTGAAATCCCATCCCATCCCACAACTGAAAAAAGAAAAACAGAATTTTTAAATGTGCATAGTCAAAAGCATACCCCTACATTGGCCATATCCAAAAATGTAGGTCTCATTCTGCACCCTGAGTGCATTGTCTCCCGGGCAGAAGGTGAGTCACCAGATTGTCCTGGGAATTTGGATGATGGCTGGGCCTTGTGTTGATCAAAATTTTTCAAAGGTGTTTGTGTTTATAACGTTGTTGTTATTGTGTAAATTGTCTTTGATTCTGCTCACTTCACTCCAGACTACCTCCATCCCTACGGAACAGTGTGCATACACCATCACCTTGTCCGTGTAACATTCTAATAGGAGGGGGGAAAGCGGGAAGTTTTCCATTCTTGAGGGCCCTCCCAGGGCTGACACTCTGTGTTCCTAAGGGCCCTCCCACCTCTGACACTGTGCTCTAATCCAGCTCTGACACTTTGTTTTCCAAGGGCCCTCCCACCTCTGACACTGTGTTCTAAGGGCCTTTCCAGCTCTGACACTTTGTTTTCCAAGGGCCCTCCCACCTCTGACATTCTAGGCTCTAAGGACCCTCTCAGCTCTGATATTCTGTGTTCTAAGGTCTCTCCCAGGTCTGTGTCCAGGCTTTGTCCCCAGAAGGTAAGACTTTAGATAAAACTGGTATCTCAGCCCCGCTTTGTCCCCTCCTTGGCTCTGTGCCACAGGAAAGCTCATGGGGGAGGTTTCTCAAGGCTGCAGGAAAGCCAAGTCCAGATGGAGAAGAGCCAGACCTTTGAGAAGGGAAACTCCACCCATCCTCTCTGTTCCTGGAGGCCTTGGCCAAGGGATTGGAGGGAAATAACCTTGAGTTCAGCCAAGGGTGAACCTGGCCTGACAGGCACTGTAGGGGCCGACCCTAGGAGGGAAGAGATATACACAATGGATGGGGGCCAAGGAGGAAGAGGACAGGTGGGACAGAACTCAGGAAAAGGGGTGAAAGGTTCCCTCCTGGGCTATGTCCTTGCTGGCCCCATAAGCCTGTCGGCTTCTTCTCCTGGCTGGTCCAGAGGACACTTGCCCTTGGCCCAAGACAGAACCTCAAAGCCTTCCATATCTTAGCCACTCTTGGAATAGCTTCCTGACCTCTTGCCCTCCTACTCTATCCCATACCTACTGCCAGACAGATCTTCCTCATGGATGCACCTGGCATTTCCTTGATTCAGTCATCATAGGATGGCTCTGTGGTGCAGACTGAATAAGGTTAAATCCTTCTGCCTGGGGTTGAAGCCCCTTCACAGTCTGATCATCTCTAGCCGCTCTGCCCCGTCTATGTTTATCTCATATTCCTGCCCTCCAGTCAATCTATACCTCAGCTAAACTGGATCAATCACCATTGTTGTAGATATGCCTACTACTCTCCCATCTCCTTGCCTTTGCTCAGGTCAGTCTGTATGCCAGGAACACCCTCATCCCCTTTTCCACCTATCTGTCATCCTCACCATCCTTTATTTTTTATTTATTTATTTATTCATTTATCTATCTATCTATCTATCTATTTATTTATTTTTAGGCAATTGGGGTTAAGTGACTTGCCCAGGGTCATATAGCCAGTAAATGTCAAGTGTCAAATCTGAGGCCAGATTTGAACTCAGGTCCTCCTCACTTCAGGGCCAGTGCTCTATCCACTGCACCACCTAGCTGCCCCTCTCTCTCACCACCCTTTAAAGCCCAGCTCAAAAGCCATACCTTCAGGGAGTGTTCTGGGGATTCCCCTGCTCCCTCCCTCACACCTCCTGTTACTGTTTCATTGCTTATTATCCAACATTTTACAGATGAGGAGACTGAGAATCACAGAGATTAAGTGACTTTGCCAAGGTCACACAGCCAGGAAATGTCTGAGGTGGGATTTGAACCTATGGTACATGAAACATTCACTAACAGCTGCATTTAGTTAAAAACTTCCAAGGGTCCTGACATCAGCCTGGTGGATTCTTCTGTGGCCGGCACGCATTCCAAAGCCTCCATGCTTCATCAAACTGTGCTTATGAACTGCTACATCCCAAAACATTACTATCTTGGTGCCCTCCTCCCTTTTCTGGTGATGAGTCTCTCTGCTCTCAGCGAGGCTGGTCCTTGGCTGATGGGCTAAGCCTCTCCAGCTGTGGGGGCCTGGGCTCTGCCCTGCTGTAGCACTCAAAAGCCCAGGTCTCTTCCAGGAGATGATGAGGAAAACAGAGGAGGACTTTAATAGACTGGCCTGAGCAAAGGCAAGGAGATGGGAGAGTGTAGGCATATCTACTACAATGGGGATTGATCCAGTCTAGCTGAGGTATAGATTGACTGGAGGGCAGGAATATGAGATGAACATAGAGGGGGCAGAGCGGCTAGAGATGATCAGACTGTGAAGGGCCTTCAACCCCAGGCAGAAGGATTTACCCTTACTCAGTCTGCACCAGAAAGCCATCCTATGATGACTGAATCAAGGAAATGCCAGGTGCATCCATGAGGAAGACCAAGCACACTGTTAGCCAATGAAAAAGCCTCCCTGTCATCTTTTAGCTCCCTGGGTAACTTCTCTCTCCCTGCCCAAAGTGAGGAAAAGGGGGAAGGATAATTTACATACAAAATTTTGAACCACCAAAAGTGCAGGGAAGGATTTTAATAAACACCATCTAGTCCCAAACCTTCATTTTATTTTATTTTAGTTTTTGGTTAGGCAATGGGGTTAAATGACTTGCCCAGGGTCACACAGCTAGTAAGTGTTATTGTGTTTCTGAGGACGGATTTGAACTCAGGTCCTCCTGAATCCAGGGCCAGTGTTCTATCCACTGTATCACCTAGCTGCCCCCCAAACCTTCATTTTAGAGAAGAAGAAGAAACAGAAGTCCAGAGAAAGGAAGTCAGGCCCAAAGTAACAGAGATTCAGGCCCAGGACATAGGGTAGAACCTAGGTCTCCTGCTTCCGCTTCAGGATTCTTTCCACTCTAGTATAAAAGTGCAATTGTGCCCTGTGCCTCAACATTCCCCGCACCCCCCCCCCCCCGCCCAATGCCGAAAGAGAAATAAAATGAAACGACTCTTCTCTCATCTGAAATGAATAGGTTGGACTAGGTCATTTCCAGGACTCTGCCCAATGATATTCTCTGTTCTAAGGACCACCCCCCCAGTTCTGACATCCTGTGTTCTAAGGGCCTTCCCAGCTCTGACACTCTGTGTTCTCGGGGCCCTCCCAGCTCTGACATTCTGTGTTCTAGGGGCTCTCCCAGCTCTGACAGTCTGTGTTCTAAGGGCCCTCCCAGCCCTGACATTTTCTGTTCAAACATCCTTCCCTGCTCTATGTTCTATGAGAAAACCTTAGTCATTTCCAGTTCTAATGTTCTCCAGCTCTACCCAGAGGCAGCAAATCTGTCCACCCCACTCTCTCCATTTAACCTCCTTCTTCTCCTCTGTGCCCCTTGATCCCCTGGAATAGAAGAGGCTAAAGTGATGATTTTGTATCGAAAGCTTTATTGAAAGTCCCCTTTATTGAGTCCCCCCCTCCCCATCCCATAACTGGGGATCTGGGGCCCTGGTAATCAATCCCACCTCCTTTCCGAGCTCATCTCTCTCTCTTGGATCTCCCTAAAGAGGAGGGCATTTTATGCCAAGGGGCTCCAAGGCCAATCAGCTTTATAGAGGTGCTTTGAGATCCTCAGAGACTGAAGCTGACACCTAGGGGCAGGGGGCCCTTACATCTGCTAGGTGCCCTTCCTGCCCAGGAGTCATAGGGACCCTCAGGACGCAGAGGCGAGGACACTATCGATCCAGTCCACATAGCTGGCAATCTTAGTGTAGATGCCCGGCTTCTTCCAGTTCCCGCACACTCGGGAGCCCGATGTCACGATGCCTTCAGCCACCCCATTGCAGACAAGGGGGCCCCCAGAGTCACCCTATGGGTTTACATGAGAAAGCCTATCAGGAGAGGCCAGGCTGGGGGGGATCCAGACTATCTTAGCCCCTCACCCAGGCCTCGTGCCAACAAAGACTCCACCCAAAGTCCCTCATTTCTCCCAAAGCCCTCCCCTGCTCTAAAGGCCCCACCTCCCAGACCCAGACCCAGACCCGGACCCAGACCCAGACCTGGACCCAGGCCCTACACTCCCATCTTCCAGGTCAGTTTCCATCATCCAAGGTTGCTCCTCCAGCAGCCAAAGCCCGCATACGAATGGCCCAGGCCTCCCCCAACCTCTCCCATGGCCCACCCTATTAACCCGGCCCCGCCCCACATCAAGACTCCATCCACCACCAGCCCCCCTCCACCACGACTCCCCGCCCCCACTTCAAGGCCCCTCCCCCAGTCTCTTACCCTACAAGCATCCTTCTTGCGGCTTTCAGCACAGATCAACTTGTCGGTGATGTCATTGTCGTAGTAGATACGCTGATTGCAGACGGCCCGGTCCATGATGGGCAGTTCGACCTGCTGCAGTCGGTCCGGCTTCCGGCCCGCGTGGCTGGTGATGCCCCAGCCGGCCACCGAGCAGAGCGTGCCTCCAGCTACATCCCTGGCCTCCCTCTGGTACCGGAGGGGCTGCACCGCGGGGCCCAGGGTCGCCTTCTCAGCCAGCTGGGGGTGCGGAGGAGGAAGGGAGGCTTGGAAATCCATCCTCAGAGCCCCATCCCTGCGCCCACCCCCTTCGCCTCCAGCTCCCCACCCCTCTATGTCTGTGCTAGCTGGAGCAGAGGGGACCGAGGCCAGATGTTGAGGATCTCAAAGCACCAAACAGCTTTCCTAACAGAAAGGAATGACGTTAGGCTGAGTTGCTCAAAGCACCGCGTGCTCTAGGCCATCGCAGGCTTAAGAGCTTGGGCTGAGTACCCCTATCTCATGTTTTAAGCAGGCAAACCTTTAATAAGGGCTTATTATGGGACAGGTTGCCTTCTAAAGGCTTGTAATCTATCGGAAGAGACAACGTGTACTAACACTGGTACATACGAAGTCCACACAAAGCAATTTGGGGGGGAGGTTCTGGAAGCTGAGATGGAGAAGGATCAGGAAAAGGAGATAGGAGGTGGCTCTCCAGTTGACCTTTGGTTGGGGGGGGAAGCACAACTAGGGATTTTAAGAGGGAAAATTCAGTGCTTTGAAATCTCTTAAAAACTTAGGTGTACCGATTCCTGGAGAAGCATTCATACCCACTCTCCAGGGGAGGGGAAGGAGAAGGGCTAGGTAATTTATGTACTTTGAGATCCCCAGTGAAAACAGAGCCCCTGGGCTTTTCTAGCAGAGGTAGCGGTGGCAGTGGGGGGGAAGGGGTCCTACTGACCTGGATGAGAAGAATGTCATGGTGGATGTTGTCATGGTTACTGTCCGGGTGTGGAAAGAGGTTTCGGACCTCATAGAGATGCTTGGAAGGTTCTGGCTGGGACAAGGAGTGAGCTCCCAGCAGCACCTGGACAGTTGCCCCTGGTGATCTAAAGAAGGGTTTGGAAGTTGTAGATGTAGGTGACCTCACTCATGTTTCCCTTCATTACCCACTCACTGCTTGCCTATGCCCATGCTGGCCCTTTCTAAGTCAATAGGGGAATTGGGGGGGATGGGGAGGGAATTCGAGGAGGAGAAGACAGTGACCAGAAGGAAGCCTGTGCTTTTCCTGGGATCCTATTTCCCCCCAGCTCCCTGACACCCATTCCCTGCTTCTTCCACTTTCCTCCCATCTCAGCCTTCTCAATCTTACTTTCTTTCTCTGTCCTGTCCTCCACCCATCTCCCTAGTCCATCCCTACTCCTACAGACCAGCCCCACCTCTGCCCCCCAAACTCACATCTCCTCCACACAGTGTGCAGCACTCAGCACCCACCACTCATTCAGGAGGAAGCCCCCACACAGGTGCCTCCCGTCTACCTGAATGGATGCCATGTATGGTCGGAGGTGGGGTACGGCTTCCCTGCCCCCTAGAATCCTTCCTCGTGGGCGGGCAGCTGGGGAGACAAGAGGTCTGTCTGTGAGGGGAAGCAGCTGGGTTGGGGCTTACTGCCTCCTGCCTCCATCGGCCAGCCAACCAGCAAGCATTTGTTAAGCCCCTACTGTATGCCAAGTACTGTGCTGTTCACTAGGGATAAAGACAAAAAATGAAACAATCCCTAATCTTAAGGAGTTTGCGTTCCATTAAGAGAGATGACATATACATGTTGGAGTATGTATAGAACTAGTACAAGGTAAAGATTGGGTGCAGTGGATAGAGCACCAGCCCTGGAGTCAGGAGGACCTGAGTTCAAATCCGGCCTCAGACCTGACACTTACTAGCTGTGTGACCCTGGACAACTCACTTAACCCTAATTGCCTAAAATAAATAAATAAATAAATATTTTAAAAAATTAAGAAAAGAAAAGAAAAGAAAATCCTCTCTTGGGGCAGCTAGGTGGTACAGTGGATAGAGCACCGGTCCTGGAGTCAGAAGGACCTGAGTTCAAATCCAGCCTCAGACATATAACACTTAGCAGCTGTGTGACCCTGGGCAAGTCACTTAACCCCATTGCCTAACCAAAAAAATAAATAATTTTTTTAAAAAAGAGATAAAGATTGGGTGTTTGAATCCAAGGAAGGGAGGGCTTCTAGACCAGGTGGAGGGATCAGGAAAGGCTCAACAGAGAAGATAGCACTTGAACTGAGGGGAGGAGCCTGGGGAACAGCTAGTACACAGGCAGGACACCCCTTCCCTCATGCCTGGCCCTAACTTTTCCAGATTTTGAGAGAATCTCCCCCTCTCTGGAGCCTGACTCTCTCTTCATACCTGCACTATTGGGCAACATTAGGGAAAACTTGGAGGCCAAAGAATATCATGGGCCTCTAGCTCTAAATCCGGAAAGGACCTCAGAAGCTATTTCATTTTATTTTATACATGAGGAAACTGAGGCCCAGGCAGGCTAAATAACCTGCCCACCGTCAGATAGTGGGGTAAGTGGCAGAGCTGGGGATTTGAACCCAGGCCCTCTGAGTGCCAATCCAGAGCTCTTTTCCACCTGTAAAATGAGAGGGAGGGTCCATATAACCTCCAAGGTCCCTTCCATAGCTAGATCTATCCATGATACTCTGTGTGCCTCAGTTTCCTCACCTGTAAAATAAAGGGGATGGACTTGTAATTTCTTTTTTTTTTTCAGCTAAAGACAAGGTTTGTTAGAACATCCATCATATTGGGCAGAATCTTGAGGAATCTGAGAGTCTGTGAGGTATTGGCTAGATTCTAAGAATCTGAGCAGTGGCTAGATTTTAAGAATCTAAGCCTGGACTTTGCTAATTTTATTTTTTTTTTTAGTGAGGCAATTGGGGTTAAGTGACTTTCCCAGAGTCACACAGCTAGGAAGTATTATGTGTCTGAGGCTGGATTTGAACTCAGGTCCTCCTGACTCCAGGGCCAGTGCTCTATCCACAGTGCCACCTAGCTGCCCCTGGACTTGCTAATTTCTAAGAATCCCATGATACCCTGTGCCTCAGTTTCCCCATCTGTAAAATAAAGGGGATGTACTCGAGGAGCTCTGGCCCCGAGCCTGATTTCCCCTGGGAGAGCTCCATGTTGCAGCCAGGCAGGGCACTCTGTTGACCAGTCCCCTCCTTCCACATTCCTAACCTTCCATGCTTGGAATGCACTCCCTTCTCAGCTCCCCCTTTCAGAATCCCTTGTCTCCCTTCACGGCCCAGCTCAGGTCTTGCTCTCTCAAGCCTCTTTGGACTTGAACCAGTAAGAAGGGCCTTTCCCTCCTCCAGCTTCTCACAGAGCTTCCGTTTGGATTTCTTCTTTGCACTGGTCTCATGCTCCCTTGTATCATAGTTATCTGTACACTTACCACAATGATGGCTAAATAGCTATTAGGGCAAACACATAGCAAATTAATAGCAAACACATAGGGTTTGCAAAGTGCTTTTACAAATATCACATCTGATTCTCGCAACAGGATAGGAAGGGCCTGTTATTATGCCCATTTTACAGATGAGGAAACTGAGGCAGACAGCAATTCAATGACTTGCCCAGGGTCACACAGCTAGTAAATATCTGAGACCAGATTTGAATTCAGGTCTTCCTGGCTCCAGGTCCAGGGCTCTATCCGCTGTATCACCTTACTGTCCATGGATGACAATAAGTCCCTGTATGCTCCTTGGGGGTAAAATGTGCTCTTTTTCAGTTTCTTAGCCATAGCACAGGGCCTCCTCCCATAGTGGACATTTGTTAAATTCAAGAGAACTAAACACCCCCACCCTGTGGTCCAGAGCTCTTTTTGGAGGTTTGGGTCTTTTTTTTTTTTTTTAAGGTATACAATGTTCTTTCCTCACCATAGCCTTGAGGACTATTACTAATTTCATCTTTTCTTTTTTCTTTTTCTTTTTAGGCAATTGGGGTTAAGTAACTTGCCCAGGCTCACGCAGCTCATTAAATGTCAAGTGTTTGGTCTGAGGCTGGATTTGAACTCAGGTCCTCCTGACTTCAGGGCTGGTGCTCTATCCACTGTACCACCTAGCTGTCCCCTAATTTCATCTTACAGGTGAGCAAACTGAGTCTCAGACAAGGGGAGTGACTTGCTCAAAGTCACACTGAAAGAATCAGTTACCCAGATCCTGCCTCTGAGTCCAGGACATTTCTCACCCACCCACCCACCCACCCAGCTGGGGGCTCAGTTTCGAGAATCACAGAACCCTACAGCCGGAAACAGGTTCTAGCCTGGCCCCTACCATCTGCCTGATGCCACTGACCCAGGGTCACACAGCAGTTTAAGGTAGCGCTGAGCCTAGGCCCTGGATCTCCTGACTAGAGTCTGAGGCTCTTTCCACGGCACCCAGCTGCTTCTGTTGGCTTGCTGGGGTGAGGGAGCAGCCCTGAGGCCCACCTTACTCACCACAGGCTGCCACCCCCAGGAGGAGCAGAGCTGCCAGCCGCGCGCAAGGCATCACCATTGTGCCTCTCCTGCCCTCAAAGCTCAGAGAGCAGGAACAGGGACTGGGCCTTTATGAAGGCTAATGTTGACATGGGGCGGGTCCTGGGGATCTAGCAGGCTTCGGCCTGGAACAGGGCCCAGGACTGTAGGAAAGAAAGTCCATGATTTCCTAAGAAGAAGGACTTGGCAAAAGCATCTGGGGGCGGGGGGTAGGGGAAGTACACATCTGGAGCCTCAGTCATTGAGGGACTGTGGAGAGAAACACAAGAACCTGGGATGACCTGAGCAGGGGGGGTGGATGCCAGGGCCTGGGATCTGCTGAGAGCACGTGGAGACCCACTCCTTCCCCTCCTTCCCTCTCTCTCCTCCTCTGTACCTCCTCCACTGCCTTTCCCCTCCCTTCTCTCCTCCCTTCTTTCTTCTCCCTCCCCCCTCCCCTTTCCCCGTTCTTCCCACCCTCCCACCCCACAGTCAAGTTTAGCTTTAGCTTTTCCAATCTCCCCCAGACCTACAGCAGCTAAGTGGCTCAGGGCAGCTAGGTGACACCGTGGATAAAGCGAGTGCCCAGCCTGGAGTCAGGAAGACTTTTCTTCCTGAGTTCAAATCTGGCCTCAGACATTGACTAGCTGTGTGACCCTGGGCAAGCCACTTCACCCTGTTTGCCTCAGTTTCCTCATCTGTAAAGTGAGTTCTAGAAGGAAATGGCAAACCACTCCAGTATCTCTGCCAAGAAAATCCCACAGGGGTCATGAAGAGTGTGACACAACTGAAAAATGACTGAATAACAAATATGAAAACCAGGCCCATAGATAATAATATCCTTGTTCTACTCCCTCTGCTTCCCCACCGTTCCCCTCCCTCATAGTCATGAGATCTAGATCTAGAAGCAGTGGGTTTCTGGAGCCGGCCCAAAAGGGTGAGAGCTGATTGTTAAATTTTCAATATGGACACTTATACCTAGGAAACTAGCAAATGCTACAAATCAGGACTCGATTTATTGTTTTGTTGTTTGTCTAAATTTAAGAAAGTGAGGGAGAAAATGTAAATAATGTAGTTAAACTTAAAAGGGGTCCTGTTTCCTTTATTTTTAGGCAATGGAGGTTAAATGACTTGCCCAAGGTCACACAGCTAGTAAGTGTCAAGTGTTTGGTCTGAGGCCGGATTTGAACTCAGGTCCTCCTGATTTCAGGGCCGGTGCTCTATCCGCTGTGCCACCTAGCTGCCCCCCTCTTTCCTTTTTAAAAAGATTCTCGGAGAGCTACTTGTTAAACATTTGTCAGTATACTCTTGGCTGGAAGTGAGCTTGAGGATGATCTGGTCTAATTGCCTTATTTTACAGATGAGGAAACTGAGGTCCAGAGAGGGGAGGAGCTAAAGAAAACACACAGCTAGTAAGCAGCAGAGCCATGATTCAAACTCACCCTCTGACTCCAAATCCAGTGTAATTTCCATTATACCGTGCTGTCTTCCTCCTCCCTTTCCTATTATTAATAATTATAAGAGCTAACATTTCTGGTATTTGTTATGTGCCAGGCACTGGGACAAGCACTTTACAATGATTATCTCATTTAATTCTCACAACAGCTCTGGGCGGTAGATGTTATTGTTATTATCCCCATTTTACAGATGAGGGAACTGAGGCGGGTGAAGGTGAAGGGACTTGGCCAGGGTCACAAAGCTAGTAAGTGTCTGAGGCTGGATTTGAATTTCTAGACTCTAGGCCCAGGATTTTTCACTTTTTCACTCCACAAATTAGTGGAGAAAAAGGGAGTTCTCTTCACCTTTTCCTTAACCTCCTCCCTTGGTGATCTCTCCTCCCAAACCTTCCCTGTAGTTAAGTCCCAGCTTGTTATGTGACCTTGGGAAAATCTCTTCCCTTTTCTGAGCCTATCCGTCCAACCTGGGGATCAATGCTCCAAAGTCCATTCCAGCCCTGACGTTCATGCATCCATTATAAAGAGACAGACAGAAAGAGTTACAGAAAAAGTTGGAGGAAGAAGAGCTGGTTCTCATTAACTCAGAACTTCTTTATTACTTTGGGAAGCAAAGAGAGCCTGGTCTCTAAGTAATGAGATGCAGGACAGCTCTGATCTCCCGGGGAGAAGCTGAGAGCCAGAGAATTACAGTGACTTGCTCAAAGCCACACAAGGTCACGACCAGGTCTCCTGCTTCCCAGTCCAGTGGCCTCTCCATTGCATTGTAGAGTGTCAGATGGGAGACCCAGTTTCCAAAATCCAAGGGGAACCCTCTCCTCATACCAGGATGAGACTGGGACCCCAGAGAAGATCAGGACCTTCCTCCCAAAGGAGGAGCCTCTCCCTGCCTGAGGCAGATGTGGAGATGTGACTTCTTGTGAACTGTCTTCTCACTGATACGGAGGAGGGCAGAGATTAGAGGCTAGAGTGTAGGGAGTGTATTGACAGAGGATGGCTCGACCTCTCAACAGTGTGTTCCTACTTGTGCCCTGAAGTATGTATCTGTGTCTGGCTCATGTCTCTCGGGTTTTCCCCTCTTCAGACGCCATCTGGAGTATTGTCCCCATTCCTGGGGTTAAATTTTAGGCAGGGCTCTGGGCCAGGAAAGCGTGACACGGATGGTGAGGAGATGTGGAAAAAAAAACAACACAAGGATCAGTTAGAGAGTTGAGGAGGTTTAATCTGGAGAAGAGAAAACTTAGAGTAGATATAATCATTGCCTTGTTTTAAAAAAATAGTTTATTATTATTGTTTCTGTTTTTTCAATTAAGCATTTAAAAAAATGTAATCTGCCCCTTCCATTATCTCCCCCAACTCCCCAGGTGAGCAAAAAAGCCCAAGTGAGCAAAACCTCCAAATTCCCCCCAAAATGAAGTCCTCAAAATATAGGGAAGGGAATAAGCATTTCTATAGCATCTACAATGTGTCATGCACTGTGCTAAGCACTTTACAAATATTTTCTTATTTGATGCTCACAACCACCCTGGGATGTAGGAGCTATTATTATCCCCATTTTACAGATGAGGAAACTAAGTTAATGAGAAATTAAGTGACTTGCCCAGGGTCACACAGCTAGTAAGTGTCTGAAGCTGGATTTGAACTCAGGAAGATGAATCTTCTTGACTCCAGGCCTAGCACTCTGTGCTGTATGGTACCACCTAGCACCCACTTCCACATTAGCTAAGTCCAAAAAAGGTATTTATTTTTCTGCATTTTGAATTCATTGCCTCTTTACCATAAGGTCAGTGGTGTCCATCTATTCATCCCCACTAATTCCCAGGCCCGATATCCTTCCTCCCTTCTGTGGCTAAACTTGAGATGGTTATCTATAATCAATGGCTCTACTTCCTTTCCTTTCATTCTTTTCTTAATTCTCTAAAGTCTGACTTCTTACCTTATCATTCAATTAAAACTGCCCTCCCAACATTGCCAATGATCTTTTAATTGCCAGATTGAATGGACTTTTCTCAACACTCATCCTTTCTTAATATTCCCACAGATCACTATGTACAAAATTATTTATACCAGTTCTTATCATAGCAGCCCAAAACTAGAAATTAAGGTGTTCTGCTACTAGGGAGTGGTGAAACAAATCATGGAGTATGGTTGCTATTGTTCAGTGTGTCCTATTCTTTGTGACCCCCATGGACCAGAGCATGCCAGGCCCTTCTATCCTCCACTATCTTTCAAAGTCTGTCCAAGTTCAAGTTCATTGTTCCCATGACACCATCTATCCATCCCATCCTCTGCCATCCCCTTTTCCTTTTGCCTTTGATCTTTCCCAGCATCAGGGTCTTTTTCAATGAGTCCCGTCTTCTCATTATGTGGACAAAGTATTTAAACTTCAGCTTCAGTATTTGACCTTCCAATAGTCTAAGTTAATTTCTTTAAGTATCGACTGATTTGATCTCCTTGCTGTCCAAGAAACTCTCAAAGTCTTCTCCGGTACCACAATTTTTTTTTTGACTAGGCAGTGGGGTTAAGTGACTTGCCCAGGGTCACACAGCTAGTAAGTGTCAAGTGTCTGATGTCATATTTGAACTCAGATCCTCCTAACTCCAGGGCCAGTGCTCTATTCACTGCGCCACCTAGCTGCCCCTCCAGTACCACAATTTGAAGGCATCAGTTCTATGGCAATCAGCTTTCCTTATAGTCCAACTCTCACAATCATACATTACTACTGGAAAAACCATACCTCTGACTACACAAAGCTTTGTTGACAAGGTGATTGTTTCTGTTTTTTGGTATTCGGTACAGCTTTCCTTCCAAGGAGCAAGCATCTTTTAATTTCATGGCTGCAGTTGCCATTTGAGTCCCAGAATATAAATTCTGACACTGCTTCCGTTTCTTCTCCCTCTATTTGCCAGGAATGATGGGACCAGTTGCCAAGATCTTGGTGCTTTTACACTCTTCGCTTTCACCCTCATCGAGAGGCTTCTTAATTCTTCTTCCCTTTCTGCCATCAGAGTAGTATCGTCTGCATATCTGAGACTATTGATATTTCTTCCGGCAACCTTTAAGAGCATATGGATGTAATGGAATATTTTTGTGCCATAGGAAATGACAAAATGGATAATTTCAGAGGAAGCTGAGAAGATCTCTGTAAATTGATGAGTGGATGCAGAGTGAAGTGAGAACTAAAAGAACAATTATGATGATAACAACATTACAGAGAAAAACCACTTTGAAAGACTGTAGAGTTCTGGTCAGTGCAATGATAAGCCACAAATCCAAAGAATGAAGATGTAATAGTCAGTTTAGCCAACAAGCATTTACTAAACACCTACTGTATGTCAGGCACTTTGCTAAGTGCTAGGGATATAAGAAAGGTAAAAAAAAAATCAGTCCCTGCTCTCAGGTGTGGGAATTGAGTGAATCACAATGACTTCATCTTGTAACTCCATTCTGGATCTGGCTCAGTTCCCTGTCTATTCATTGATGGGTCTAATCCAATTTCTGCCTTATGAGAAAGCTTTATTACATTGTTTGAACTTAACTCTATGTGTCTGGGAAGCTGTACCACTTCTACCTGTTGCTTAGAGACCCTTAACTAAGGACCTAGGTCATGCTGGTCAGAAGCCCAGTCAGATCCAAAGGATGTGCAAGGAGTTTTCTCACAATTATACATCTCAAGCAACCCATTTGTCTCATCTGAAAACTGGCCTCATATTGGTCAATCAGTTACTGTTTCCTTGTTCCTTTGATTAAATACAGACACTTGGGGGTCAGTGGGACACCGCTTTTTCTGATTTCTTAGAATTGCACTTTTTTTCTCCCCCTCCCAACTCAGAAAACCCCTAATCTTTCCTCCAATTGGAAATCATATAACCTAATCTCATATGCTGGTTTATATCCTGTTAATTGCTTTATTTTAATGCATAAAAATCTGTCTAGTATTTGAAGGTCCAGTGCCAAGCTAAGGAGGCCTGGTCCTGATTTGTTATGCAATTGGCATGCATTGCTTAATGAATTGATATGCTCAGAAGCTTAAACTTTTGTTTCCTCAATTATTTAATCATAGATCCCTTTCTTTTTTCTTTGATTTCTTTGGTTCTCAAGGAACCTGTCATGGTGGGCAGCGTTCCTTAGGGACCTTGCAACCTAACAGGAATGATGCTAAAGCTTATATAGGAAAAGTAGTGAATCATGTGGTAAGTATGCTAATTAGGTGATAACATACAACTACATCATTCACTACTGGAAATTGAGGGGAGGGGGGAGAAAAGAGGATTCCTAAAGGGTGCATTTTTGGTCTGTTATGTCTGAAACAAGATAGCATCAGGAGTTGACATCTGTAGCTTGACTTCTGGATTGTATATGGTAACCGTGGGCATCAGTACTTGATAAGTTCTGTTGATACAAGATAGTACAAGGGAAATTCTACAGAAGTCAGTTTGTTCTTGTAACAGAGAGATAGTTTGCCTCACTAGACCCACTCATGAGTCATTGCGAGAGACAGGGTCCTTGGGCTGGAGGGAAACTGTCAGGGATAGTGTTTCTGAGGCGAGGGAGAAATATGATCTTGGAAGTGGGGTCTAAGTACAGGCGCCCAAGCACCCCATCATTACCTCATTTGGGGAAAATCTATTCTATCCTTGTCTCTTCTCTGGTGACTGATCTAGGTGTATACTTGGGAGCCCATTCCAGATAACACTAGATGTGGAAGCTTACTAAACACCCCTTTTCCCTCCTTTAGAGATAATAAGGAATAATCTGATTTCAGTGCCCTTGTTCCCATTAAAATGGAAGATCTAATCAGTGTTCCCTTGAATAAACGACAATGCAGAGGATAGTGTCCAGGCCTAAAGTCCTTTGTGCATAATTCTTATGGAAAGCCTAACTGGTTTCTAAAAGCATAGGCTTTATCAGTCCAAGAAGGAGTCCTTCCAGAAATTGATTAGGGTAAGTATCATACTAAGAACAGTGGCAGCTAGGTGGCACAGTGGATAGAGTGCTGGGTCTGAAGTCAGGAAGAACTCCTCTTTCTGAGTTCAAATTTGGCCTCAGACACTTACTAGCTGTGTGACCCTGGGAAAGTCACTTAACCCTGTTTTCCTTAATTCCTCATCTGTAAAATGAGCTGGGGATGGCTTCAGTATCTTTGCCAAGAAAACCCCAAATGAGGTCATGAAGAAAGAGTCAGACATGGCTGAAAAACATACCATGTCTTTTAATTGATTAAATCAATAGAATTATCTCTTGAGTTGACCTTTGACTAGGGTGAAAGGAGAACCCTTAGGCATGGTTCAGTAAGGATTAAATGATTTTTAGGAAAATGTTTCTCTAGGGTGGGCCAGTCAAATGACTTGTTGTATTGTTAGACTCTAAATTGTTAACTACATTTTGCATGCCCCTTTTATCTTGTTTATGGAATTTTGTCTTTCTTCTTGTATCCTATAAAACTGTATGTGCCAATGGTTGGACAAAGAGATATTCAAAGGCTTGGGGAAACTCTGCCCTTTTTAGATTCTTCCCTCTCTAAGTTACCATGATTAGAATTGAATTAAATTTGTCTCTGACATATTTGTGCCCAGTAAGATTTTTTTTTCTGTATAAGTTAAACCTCACACTTTCCCTTACATAAGTTAAAAAGGGGCCAGCTAAAGGCTCCTTATTTCTTGCATCATTGACTGATCTGCCTTTTCTGTGGAGAACTCTGAATCCCCAAAGCATCTAGGGTAGACTAAAATATGATTCCTAAAAGTCTTCAAGTGTAGGTCAGATAATTATTTACCAGAAATAATATAGAGAATAATCTTGTTTAGGTAGAGGTTGGACTCCATGACCTCTGAGGTTCTGTGCTATTTAATAATAGACCTCTTCATCCTAATAGTGAGAGGACTATTTCCATAGAAAAACTGAGGAATCTCAGAAGCCCACCTTAGGCTCAGACCACTTTGACTTGACTGCCACCTGGTGACAGCATGCATACTTTGGGAGAAGAAATTCACTGTAGAACTTTCAAATGCCAGCTGGAGAAGATAATTGAAAGACAATTTTATTGTTCCATATGTGGTATGGGAAAGTATACACAGGAATGCAGCAGCATGGTGGGGAGAAGATAAGTGGATTAGAAAAGCTTCTGTCTTCCTGTGGCTGTCCTTCTCCAGGACCGCTGGGCATAGCCTGTGTGACGCTGAAGGATGGAGTTAATCCACTGGATGTATTGGGAGACCCGGGCAAAGGCGTCAGGGTAGAAGCCGGAGCCACAGCCTCCTCGAATGAAGGAGTCAATACCATAGACTATTCCATTACATACCAAGGGTCCCCCAGAGTCTCCCTGGAGAAGACAAAGAGTTGGCCAAGTTTGGGGAAGAGCTGAGGAGAGACACTGAGCTCACTTCCCACCTTCCTCTGCTCCCCTCGACCCTGATCCCCAGCATTGATAAGGGCCCCTCCTAGCTTGATCCTCAAAGACTACTGACTTTGGTTTGAGTTGTCCAACAACATGCATCCTTTCTCCCTCTCAAATTCACCCCCGCCCCATTCTGCTTCAACCCAGCCCTATTCTTTCCCAGAGGCCCCCATCCCACGTCCATATATCCCTGGCTACCCACATCTTCCCCATCTGTTAAGGCCCAGCTCAGAGGGTATCTCTTCCAGGAAGCCTTCCCTGATCTCCAAGCTAGAGGGATCTCTTAGGGTCATAGTGCTTAGAGATGGAAGGGACTAGAGACCATCTCCTCCCTCTCCTTATTTTATAGCTGAGAAAATGTGTAAAGAAGAGTCTCCCTAAGGCCCAGGGTAGGTGCCTCCTCCATCAGAAGGCTTCTCTTGTCTTGGTTGTTGGCGCTCCTCCCACCCCCAAATTACTCTACCTATTTTTTGTTTTGTTTTGTTTTTAGGCAATTGGGGTTAAGTGACTTGCCCAGGGTCACACAGCTAGTAAGTGTTAAGTGTCTGGTCGGAGATTGGATTTAGAAATAAGAGTTTCTATAGCTCCTACTATGGGCCAGGCAATGACTGCGCTGAGCACTTTACCAATATTCCCATTCTGTGTTTTGTTTTTTGTCTTTGTCTTTGTGACTGGTACATAGCAGATGCTTAATAAACAGTTGTATTCAGTTATGTGCTGAAGGTCTCCAGCTCTAAAAGCCGAGGTATTGTTATGTCCACTTTAGAGATGAGGAAACTGAGGTTGCCTGCCTAGGGTCAGGTAGTTCCCAACTAGCAGAAATGGGATTTGAACCTAGGTCTCTTGATTGCAAATTTAGAGGGCTTTCCACCTCAATGAGCTGTCTCCCTCCTACTTCATAAGCCTCCACCCCCATCCCCAACATTCAGCCCAGATTCTTGCTTCTCTCTTTGATCTGATAGGCCTCTCCAAGGCCTGGGAGCTCCAGAATGCTAGTCCTCTCCCACCTAATTCTGAGACCCTCTGGCTCCCTAGTCTTACTCACCCTTGATGGAAGAGCCCTTTAGAGCTCATCTGGTCCACCCCCCTCACTGTAGGGTGAAGAGAATGAACATTCATAGAACATCTACTGAGCACCGGGTACTGTGCTGAGCACTTTACATTTGAGCCTCAGAACAACCATGGGAGGTAAGTGTTACTGTTACTATCCCTATTTTACAGATGAGGAAATTGAGCTGAGGGAAGTTAAGTGAGTTGCCTAAGCTCTAAGCCAGTAAGTGTCTGAGATAGGATTTGAACTCTGGTCCTCCTTACTCCATGTCCAGCAATCTGTCCCAGTCTACTGTGCCACCTAGGTGCCCCCCTCCCAGAGAAGCCTAGGTGGATACTCTAACCCAGAACTGCTCACTCCAAATCCAAGGCTCTTTCCTCTGTGTCCCCTTATGTGCCTATGTGCTGAGTTTTGTTCAGCCTCATTGGATGTTTTCCTCGGTGGGCCCCATGATAGGAGCTAGGGGCTGAGAGTAGAGCTGGGACAGGGTCTGGACTTGAGTGTAGGAGATGGGGACCAGGGTCAGACTGGGGTGGAGGGAGACTTACGAAACAGATTCCGGCCCTGCGGCGGGGTACCAGAGTACAGAGGTTGGTGGAGGGGCAGCGAGTGGTAACCACGGTCACGTTGAGTTCCTGCAGCTGGGAAGGGGGGCCTCTGTTGTTCTGCAATTGCCCCCACCCCATGGCCAGGCACTGGGTTCCAACTCTCACATTCTGGCCTTGCTGGGGGAGTGGGGCCACCCGAACATTAGCATTGATGGTGGCCGTGCCTTCCAGCTGGGAGCGGAGGAGACAAAAACAAACACTGAGATGAAGCTGGTCAGCCTAGTGGTCAGTTAGGGCTGGCCCAGATTTGGAGCCCTGACCCAGTCATGTCACAGTGGAGGAAGGCAACACTAGGAAAGGGAAGGCAACTGTGAAAATGAGGATAATCATTGTAATTTCCCTGACTACTTAGGATCCTATGCTAGCTGGGAGAGACCTTAAAGGTCATCTAGGCCACCTTTCATTTTACAGATGAAGAAACTGAGGCAAAGAGAAGTTAAACAATTTGCTCAAAAAGGTAGTGAGCAGAAAAGCCAGGATTCAAACTCAGTTGAACCCAGACCTCATACAAAACTGTAACTCACACTTTTGGCTCCTGGTGTAAGAAATATTAATGAACCTTTAAATCCACCATAGTTAGGGGGAGGAGTGGAGAGGGAGGTGGGGAGGGGAGAAAACCCAGGACACCAGCCCCCTGTGGGGACGAGATGCCCTTTATACAACGGAGGAAGAGACTCAGGGACACAACTCCATAGTAGGGAGACAGAGGCCCTAGCACATAGCGAGGCGGCTGATAGGAGGCCGCCATCTACAAAGTATTCTTCACCTCTTATGCTGTCATGACAGAAGTAAGGGTGGGTATGACACAAGAGAAGCAGGAAGCCAGACCATCCAGTAGTTTCCTAGTTTAATTAATTTAATTAGTTTAATTAATTAAATTAATTGTTCATAGGATCTTAGATTTAGATCTAGATGGTACCCAAGAGGTCATCAAGTCCAACCTTCTCATTTTGTAGATGAGGAAACTGAGGCAAACAGAGGTTATGTGACTTGCCCAGAGTCACAGTTAGTTAAGTGTCTGAGGTGGGGTTTGAACCCAGGGTTTCCTGACTTCATTGCCCTAGCCGCTACCTCATGGTGCTTCAGTTCTTGCCAACTAGATTCTACTCTGCTAAAGGAATGAAAGGGCTGCCAAAATGTAAATGTAATTATTTTTTAAACTTCACAACTTAAAAAAAAATGACCATTTTGAATTTGTTGTGCCCTCTAAACTTCAGTGCTCCCTGGGACAGTAATCTGATTGTCCTGACTTAGTTAATGGCTCTTTTCCAGAGCCTTTTCTGTTGTACATGCTGCCTTTGAAATAAGGGTATGGTGTGGATAGGGCTTTGTTGTAAGGAAAGTGCTTTGGGGACCTTCAATCAACCCCTCCCCATGGGAAAGTGAGTTATTGTTGTCAAGAGTCTGTCTATAGCGCTTTGATTTCTGCTCATAAAAAACAACCCTAGCTTCCATTTCTATAGCACTTGCTTAATGAAGCTATTTCTTTTCAACAGCTTTGGGAGGGAAAGAAGGAAGGAGTGTAATACGATGACCATTTTACAGATGACAAAACCGAGGCCCTGAGAGGGTAAAGTCACAGCTTCTCAGTGTCAGAGCCAGGATTCGATCCCTGGGTCTGCTGGCTCTTCTGTTCCTCCTCCAGGGCACTGAGCTTGCCTCAGTGGGTCCTGGGCACCATCCCCCGCCCCTGCTCACATCACACACCTGCAGGATTACAATATCATTCCGCAGAGTCTGAGGGTTGAAGCCATTCTCAAAAACTCTCCGGACTTGCAATCTCTGCTGGGTAGGCTCTTGTCTACGCTGGTTGTGAGCCCCCAGCACCACCTGCACGCGCTGAGGGTTCCTGGGTTGGGAAGAAAAGCTTGGAATGAAGGCCGAAGACAGCAGAGGAGAGGCCCAGCTGGGTAGAGATCAACTAGCCGGGGTCCAGGCCTGGACCAGTTTTAAAATCTCTAGCTAATTGGCCCCACTCCCACCCTTGAGGGCAGCTGGGAGGAAGAGGGTGAGGCAAAGTGTAGGTTTTGGGGGGAGAGGCAGGGATCCTCTGAAAACCCATGGCTGGGTTCCATGAGTCTTCTCTCCTTTCCTCCCTCTTCTTACAGAATCATGGACTCCTGGGATGCCAGAGAAAGAAGGGATTTTTCTTAAGGCCACATGTCTAGCCAGTCAGTCAATAAGCTTTTTAAAGCACCTACTATGTGCTTAACACAATGCCTGGCCCATATTAGGTGGTTAATGTTATTGGCTAAGAACACAGTTGGGACTGAAACTCAGACTTTCGGATTTCAAATTGAGCATTCAATAGAGTTAGAACTGGAAGACATTGAGTTCGGTATCCCCCTTTTACAGACGAGAAAGGGAAAATAAAAGCAACTTGTCCAGGGTCACACAAGTAGTGAGCATCGGGAGTGGGACTGGAACTCCTGGTGCTCTGACCCCAGAGGAAGTGGTCTTTCCATAGCACCTATTCCCTTCTATCATATGAAGTCTCGTCTGTTGAGTTTCACCACAAATTGCCAAAGATTTTGGGCACAGAAAAAAATCGTAGGGTTTTCATTGATGTCTCTGTCTCACAAGCCCAGCAACAGGTGTCTGGTAAGAGTTTCTGAACCCTTCACTCATCCCCTGACCTTGGGTAAGAGTTCCTGAGACCCTGACACCTTTGAACACATTATGTCAAAGCTGGGAGGAACCGCCAAATGGGCTACACCTAGAACCCAGAATATTAGAGCTGGGAGGAACCTTAGACACAGGATGTAGGAACTGGAAGGGCCTTAGGACATAGAATGTCAGAGCTGAGAGGAACCTTAGAACACAGAATGTCAGAACAGAGAATGTTAGAACCCGAATGTTCCTTAGAAACCACCTAGTCCAAACAACTCATTTTACAGCTGAGGAAACTCACTGAGTGCCCAGGGCTAACTACTCCCGCTCCATGGGCCTTGGTGATAGAGCTATTCCCCATACACTGATTGCATTCCCATAGGGAGCTACTTGTCAGAGCTCTCTCTTCTCTTGCTCCCTGGGGCAGGTGCCTTCTGCCCCAAACCCTTTGGTTACTCACTTGCCACTCAAGCAGTGGGCTGCAGTCATCACGAATTGAGGATGAATCAGCGTCCCCCCACAGAAGTGACCACCACGCTGCTGCAGAGATGCCATGTACGGGCGAGAGTGAGGCACAGCCGTCCTTCCTCCCACAATCTCTGAGCCCAGGACTGGATCTAATGGGATCAGAGAGACAAGGTCAGAAGGCAGAAAAAGGGTGAAAAGCTCCATTCATTCCCCCTTCTCCCTGATCCCTGTTTCTTCACAAAGCCCCCCTTATATAAACTGATGCAAAGTGAAGTGAGCAGAACCAGGAAAACATTGTATGCAATAGTAGCAGTATTATACAATGATCGACTGTGAATGACTTAGCTATTCTCAGCAATACAACGATTCAAGACAATCCCAAAGGACTCATGATGCTATCCACCTCCAGAGAAAAACTGATGGAATCTGATTGCAGATTGAAGTATAATTTTTTCACTTTCAAAATTTTTCTTATTTTGTTTTGCAACACATCTAACATTTATTTTGCATGATTTCACATGTATATTTGTCATCACATTTTTTGCCTTCAAAATGGGTAGGGTAGGAATGGGAAGGAGGGACAAAAAGAATTCAGAATTTAACATTTTTTAAAAAAGAATGTTAAAAATAAACAGTAAGTTTAAAAAAAAAACAAAGCTTCTCCCTTCTCCCTCCTGTTACTTATTGTCAGTCAGCACCATCCTCTATGTCCAACCGCCCTTCGGCTCTGAGAGGTAGTTATTTTCTCTGACATTGCCCAGTGAGTCAGTAACAGATCCAGAAATCCTCAGAATTCTGGACTCCTGACATCTTTCTTGGATTCTCCATCCCAAAACCTATGGCTGTACTTCCCCAGAAGTTTCATCCTGAACTCCTGGCTCTCCAGGGGGAGTATAATCACGGCTTCATCCTTAAAAAGCACAGGAAGCAAGGGTGTGTGTGTGTGGTGTGTGTGTGTGTGTGTGTGTAAAGTGAGGAGGTTCTGGACCTTCTTCTCACTCACAAGAGAGAACTAGGTTCTGAGATTTGAAGGTAATAACTGTTCCAACTTAGAATCTAGGTACCCAGGCTAGATTTTAGATTTAAAAGTATTTGAAGAAAGGGCTAATATGATCTTGTGGTCTAAAATTATACAGGGAAAATCAGCCTAAGAAGGAAGGGAAGTTCTCAAGAATGAAATGCTGACCACCCAGAAAGAGAAGCCATCCAGCGACGGTTTTAGACAAGAGTGACTTGTCTAAAAAGAATAATGTGGCTGCAAAGGGAGCTCACTAAACAACTGAGATTTTTAGAAGACACACGCAAAATGTGGAAGCAATGGCAGGCAACAGATTTATACGAAGAGAGGAGCCATCCCGTAAGGACAGGTCAGGAACGCTAATGCTCAGAATGAGCTGAGGTTAGTGCAGGATGCTTTGGAGGACGAAAAGGATTGTTTTACAGCTAAAATAATAGCTCTTGAAGGTTTGCAAAACACTTTACCTGTGTAATCTAACTTCATCCTCACGATATGGTTAGGGGGTAGAGGCTACTATGATATCCACTTGACAGCTGAGGAAACTGAGGCAGAGTTTAGGTGACCTGTCTAAGGCCACATAGCTAGCAAGTGGCTGAGGCCAGATTTGAACTCAAGTCTTCTTGAGTCCAGGCCCAGCATCTATGCACTGCACTCCTTCAGGGGTGGGGAACCTTCAGCCTTGAGGTCACATGTGGCCCTCTAGGTCCTCAAGTGTGGCCCTTTGACTGAATCCAAACTTCGCAGAACAAATCCCCTTAATAAAAGGATTTGTTCTGTAAAATTTGGACTTAGTCAAAAGGCCACACCCGAGGGTCTGGAAGACCACCTGCAGCCTCGAGTCCTTTTGACCGTCCAGGTTTCACAGAACAAGTTCTTTTATTAAGGGGATTTGCTCTGTGAAGTTAGGATTCAGTCAAAGGGCTGCACTTGAGGACCTAGAGGGCCACATGTGACCTCAAGGCTGAAGGTTCCCCACCCCTGCAGCTGTCTCCTAGGCAGCATGCTCATCAAATTAGTAGAGGATTGAAAGGTTCTTAACAGGCTCAAACACTGGAGTGAAACTAGTAAGATGACATTTAGTTGAGATATATGTCAAATATTATGCTCAAGGATAAGAAATCAATTTCTTGAGAGCTGGATGGCTCAGGCATGGCTGGAGAGTCATTTGCCTCAGAAAGTTAATGATGCTTTAGTGGCCTGCAAGCTCAGTGAGATTCAAGGTTGGGATATGGCAGCTGAAGAATCTAATTTGACCTAAGATCTGAATTAAGAGAGGCCTCACACCCAAGACCGGGGCAGTAATAGCTTCCTCTATACTCACAATTGGTCAGGCTACCTCCACAATCCCATATTCAGTTCTGTGTGTCTTATTTATGAAAAGTATTGATAAGCTGGAAAGCCTCCAGAAGAGGGGGTGACCAAGATGGTGAGGTGCCTTGAGAGTCTGCTGTTTGAGAGACCTGGGGATATTTAGTCTGCAGAAGAAAAATCTTAGGGTTAGGGATGGGGGATTTGAAAGCTGGCTTCAGACGTGGGAAATTGGACTTGTTCTGCTTGGCCTGAGTGGACAGAACGAGGAACAATGGATGAAAGTTCTTGGCTTGAAGACAAACTGATTTAAACTTGGTGTAAGGAAAGGTTTGAAACAGTGAGCGCTGTCCAATAGCAGAATGGATTGCTTCAGACAATGGTGGGTCCCTCCTCCCTAGAGGTCTTTAGGGAAAGGGTGGGTGTCCACCTATTGGAAGTGTTGTGGAGGGAATTGTTGCTCAAGTCTGGGATGGACTTAGTGGCCTCTGGGGTCCCTCCCCTCTAGCTCTGTGATTTTGCCGTTCTATGTGAGTGGGACCTTCTTAAGGGTCAGTGGTGGAGTGTCTTGGACAAAGAAGTGGAGTCAGGATGGTAGAAATGCTAGTTCACAGGCATAATATCACTAAAATGAGGCACAATATCTCATCTGAGACTCTGTGGAGTAGATAATACAAACATTGTCAGCTGCATTTTGTAGAGGAGGAAGCTGAGAAAGTGAAACCCAAAGCTACACTGTGCTGGGTCTGTCAATCAAACATAGGTTTTCTGATTCTAATTCTGGTTCTTTCTCCACTATATCATGTCTACCTATGGTCTAAAGGTCCTTCCCAGTTCTTAATATTCTATTTTCTAATAGAATATTAGACATATTATTATTATTTAAGTTCTATGTTACAAAGACCCTTTCATTTCTGACATTCAATGTTCTATGTTCTAAGGCCCCTTGCTGGTCTAACAGGAACGTAAGATGAGGCACTGGATAGAGATCTGGTCTTGAAATCAAGAAAATCTGGATTCACATCCACACTTAGATGCTTATTAGTTGTATGACCCTGGGCAAGTCACTTAACCTCTGCCTGCCTCAGTTTCTCCATCCATAAAATGGAGAAAACAGTAGCATCTACCACCCAAGGTTATTGTCAGAATCAATTAAGATATTATTTGCAAAGTACTTTGAAAGTACTTAAAGCACTAAATGCCAGCTATTATTACCATTATCATTATATATTCTATGTTTTGTGATTCCTTCCAACATGTGATATTGTGCTTTATGCTCAAAGTTCCTTTCTTGCCGGAATATTCTATGTTCTATATTCTAACGCACTTTCCAGCCCTGATTTCTATGTTCTAAGATCTTTTCCTGTACCCTAAGTTCTCAGGTTCTTCCACTTTTGATATTCTATGCTTCTGCCTCTGAAATTCTATGTTCTGTGTCCTGAGACCTCTCCCAGCTTTGAGATTTCTATATTTGAGTTTCTAAAGGCCTATAGCCTTTATTTGAGTTTCTAAACGCCCTTTCTGCTAAAGCACTGTAAGTTCTAAGTTTTCTTCTAGCTCTGATGTACCTTTTCCTCTGTCCTAAGGTCCCTTCTTCTATGTCTGACATTTTATGTTCTAAGTTTCCTTTCCCATTTTAATAGTCTATGCTTCATGTTGCTTATCCTAGCAGTTCCTCTGTCTCTAATACAAGGTGTTTCAATAGTCTTAATCTTAGACTTTTGGAACACCCTGGCTTCTACATTCTAAGGGCCTTTCTAGTTATAATATCCTAGGTTCTAGGCTCCAAGATGCTTCCTGCTCTGACATTCTGTGTTCTATGTTCACCACTGCCTTCCTATTCTGAAAAACTGTGTTCTATATTCTGATATTCCTTTGACTCTAACCTTCCATGTTAGAAGGTTCCTTGTCTTACGTTTTGTGTTTTATATTCTCAGGTTCCTGACCTACTATTTTCTATTCTCTGAGGTCCCTTCCAATTCCAGCATTCTAGGTTCTGTGTTATCAGATCTTTTCTAGCTCTGACAGTCTAATCTTTATATTCTAAGGAAACTCACAGTTCTAATATTCTATATTTATAAATATTTTTTATATTTCACTAAGCTCCTTAGCACAGTGCCCAGCTCATAGCAGGTGCTTAATGCCTACTACCTAGCAAGCTATCCATCCATCCATCCATCTATCTATCTATCTATCTATCTATCTATCTATCTATCTATCTATCCATACATACATACATCTACCTTCCAATTCTACTATTCCAAGTTCTAAAGCACTTCCTAGCTCTATGATCTGTAACTAATCCCCTTCTAAGAAGTACCTTGGGTGATATTATTTGTATGAATGAATGAATAAATAAATGACTGTTCCTACTTGCCCTGGCAGAAGATCTCTAGGGTTAGAATTTCCCTGTGTCTTCTACTGTCTCTCACCTACTACCCACTAGCCTTGATCTCTCTAGGGCTAGACAGACAGACAGACAGACAAACAGGTAGGCAGGAGGGCAAACAGGCAGACAGACAGACAGAGACTTACCCCCATGGATGGAGAACAGCAGGAAGAGGAGAGTGCCATGCAGGGGGGATGCCATGCTGCCAGTAGGCAGGCAGATGTCTGCAGCAGCCTTGGGGTCTTCATGGGTACCCCTTTCCTAATCTCTCCTCTTATAGTCCCAGGTGGAGAATTCGTTGCAATTGCCCCACAGGCCTAGGGGCTGTTTGGGAGCTGTTACTTCACCTATTTCCTCGGTCACTTGGATGGGGGCAGGATATAGGGACCCAGGACCCTGAAGAATGGTGCAATAAAGGGATGTGGGATATAGGAACCTCAGAAGCAGCATCAGCCTTCTATCTACCCTTCTACAACAGGCCAGCAAGAGAGAGGGCAAAAGAGAAGGATGAAGCAGATAGAACAGCCCCAGGGAGTTACAATCCCAGCTCTGAGGGGCTTATGATCCCAAAGGATCATAACTTTGACACCCCCTCAGAATCCTCAAATCTCAGAGCTGGAAGTGACTTCAGCAGTGAGGCCATCTCCTGGCCTGACACAGATCCTCCTCTCTAATACCCCCAGAGGTCATCCACCCTCTGCCTAAACCCTTCTGGTGGCCCCTGCCAGGGAGCTCATGACCCCAGCAGCCCCAGGGCCCCCCAGGAGCTGGCAGGAAGCCCAAATCCAGTTCCCCTTCCAAACTCCCCCAAAGATGTTCCAGTTCCAACGGTCCCTGTCAGTGATGCAAGAGTAAACGGTGGCTGGGGCTGGGGGAGTGTTAGGGAAAGGAGGCAGTGGGGAAGGAAGGGGGAGGTAATCTGACCAAGTTTTCAGCCTGACAGGGAGGGGTCAGGCATGTTGCAGCAGGCAGCCTAGCTGCTCATTTCTCTAGGCTGAGCCAACTCAGCTTGGCTTCATGGGCCCCCACAATTATCTCTAGGCTAGCAGGGTTTCCAAATGTCATTTTTGTTTAGCATTGGGATACAACTAGACCCTCATACTCACAGATTCAAAGACACACACACACACACACACACACAGAGGTTCATATACACAAAGGCACATGTGGATTTATGCTTGTATAAACATATGCAAGCATGCTCACTGTCAGGCATGCACGTGTTTGCTCAAGGTCAGACACGCAGGTACAGAAAAATCTACCCAGTTGTGTGTTTAGATATGCAGTCACCTGCAAAGAAGTAGATGCAAATTCACAGAGTAGTTTATCTGAAAAAGATCTGGGGATTTTAGTGGACTGCAAGTCACAGCACTGGGAGTGGAAGGGGAATCCAATAGGAGTGAATAGTGTGACATGGTAGCCCAAAAGCTGGTGCCATCTTGGACTGCATTAAGAGAAGCATAGTGTGCCCCCAAAGTTACTAAATGGTGCATGTCCTTTGATCCGGTGAGGTACCACTGGGCCTATACTCTGAAGAGATCAAGGAAAGAAGAAAGGACTCATATGAATCAAAATATTTATAGAATTTTTTTGGTGGCATGTGGAAGAGGGAATACATTTGTTCTACTTGACTTTAAAGTACAAGCAGACACTAGAATGCCCACCCCTATCCCCAGTCTTCTTCAGACTAAGTATCCCCAGTTCCTTCAACTGGTCCTCCCCTGGCACCACGTTAAGGCTTTTTCACTAACCTGCCCTCCTCTGGACCCTTTTCAGTTTATCCTTGTCCTCTTTTTCCCCATTCCCTCTTTTTCTGGTGTCAAAGATAGGAAACCAAGGGGACAGGAGTTACCCACCATTTGGGGAATGTTTGCACAAATTATGGTATATGAATATAGTGGAAGATTATTCTGCTGAAAGAAAAGATGAGAAGGATGGTTTCAGAGAAGCCTGGGAAGACTCATATGGACAGATACAGAGAAAAGTAAGCAGAACCAGGAGATCCATCGACACTATAACATCAAAAATGTAAAAACAGCAACTCTGAAGGGCTTAAAAATTCTGTCAATGCAATGATCAACCATAATCCAGAGGACTGATGGGTGATGAAGGATGTGAGCCATCTCCTGAAAGAGAAGTGGTGGACTGAAGGTGCACAATGAGACACACTTTGGGGGCATGGCCGAGAAGGGGATTTGTTTTGCTCGTCTATGATTATTGTTGGGTTATTTTCCTCTTCCAGTGGATGGGAGGTAGAGATAGGGAGAGGAAAAAATGTTAGATAATTGAAAAAAAGAAAGAAAGAAAAAGAAGCCCAATTCTGATACTAGGGAAGTGATTGTCCCTCCCCACTCTGTCCTGATCAGACCCCATATGGAGGTTGTGTTCAGTGGATGCCACATTTTAGGAGGGACGTGGATAAACTGGAAAGGGTCCACAGGAGGGCAGGTTAGTGAAGAGTCTTAACATGGTGCCGGATGAGGACCAGTTGAAGGAACTGGGGACATTTAGTCTGAAGAAGACTGGGGGTGGGGGAGTGGGCATTCTAGTGTCTGCTTGTATTTTAAAGTCAAGTAGAACAAATGTATTCCCTCTTCCACATGACATGCCCGAGTTTACTTTTTTCTCTGTTTTTATTCTTGATTACAAGGAGTGATTTAATAGGGAAAAGGGTATATTCAGAAATAAAGGTGATGTAAAATCAAAAGATATCAATAAATTAAAAACATTAAAAGATTCTTATTAAACTGACACATGCTGGAGAAAGAGCGGTCAAATGCCATCTCTTTGTGGAGGACAGCAGACAAGAGATGCGGGAAGTCAGAGGAGGAGCTGGTTACGGCCTTCGTTGAAATATGCTAGGAAGGGAACTAATCTGGATTTGAATCCCAGCTCTACCACTTAACTTTAGCTTTGTGACTTTGGCCAAGTCCCTTGCCTTTTCTGGGCCTCCATTTCCTCATCCATAAAATGGGGGGTGGGGGTGGACATGGTAATGTTGTCAATTATGTTAGAGTAGAAAGCCCCTTCAGATATAGGTTGGGCTGCTGCTGGACGACCTCTGAGGTCCCTTCTAATTCTCTGATTCTGTAATCAGTATGGTCACTTCCAGCTGTAGAGGGCCTTGAAGGTCAAGGGAGCACAGAGAGAATTGGGGAGGGAGAGGGTGTAAGGTTAGCGTCATTGGAATCATGAGGTCATGGGTAAACTTAACTTTTAAGGAATGAGTCCCACTGGACCAGGAGGTGGTCAAGGGAATGGGGAGAGATAACACTGGTATGTGGATGACATGGGGCTGGGCCTGGGGCTGGGCCCAGACCTTGGCTTCTGTGAAGGACTGGAGTGTCCGTGGGAATGGAGAGGAGAAACATGTGCTGGGCCGCATGAGTCCATAAGGCCTGCTGACCTTCACAATAGTGTCATGGAGGATCATGGGCAGAGCCCTTGGGCTCCTGGGCCCGCAAGGACTAATTGTCTGTGGGATGAGGGGAGGGGACAAAGGGAGTGTTTTACACTTTGTGAGAAGCTGTGCAGTCAGACAGGCACTTCATTGTACAGTTTCTCAAAAAGTTTAAAATCCTGGGGCAGTGAGGTGGTGCAGTGGATAGAGCTCCGGCCCTGGAGTCGAGGACCTGAGTTCAAATCCAGCCTCAGACATTTACTAGCTAGCTGTGTGACCCTGGGCAAGTCATTTAACCCTCATTGCCTCCAAAAGAAAAAGGAAAAACCCACAAAAAAAGTTTAAGATCCTCCCTTTGCCCTTTTCCCTCACTCCCCAAAATATTGTGTGTATGTATGTATGTGTATATACATATATATAAAATTATATAATAATATAACATATATTATAATACATAATATATGTATGCCTCACTACACAGTTTCTCAAAAAGTTTAAAATCTTCCCTTTGCCCTCTCCCCTCACTCCCATTTATGCTGAGGTTTGCTGCCTACCTGCCTGACAGACCAGAGAAAGGTGGCTAGGGCCAAACCCTAGCTGGAACGGGTTGGTTGGGCAAGCCCAGGTCTTGGTATGCCTGCCTGGAGATGGATGCTGACTGTCCCCTCCTTTTTTGTGAGTCTAGGTACTAAATCTTAGAGTATGCCACTACAGAACCAGAGGGCTCTATCACTCTAGCCCTTCCCAGGCCTGCCCCTGAGGGAGATTTGGGGAAGGGGACCCCTGTTCCCATCTCCTCTGGCCACCTGTGACCAGCTTAATGCTTCCAGAACCTTGTCCCCAGTCCCCTGAAGGACTTAAATGCCTTCCTATGCCCTTGGGAATGCCAAGCAGTCTCCAGGGTGAGGGTCCTGATGCCTTTGAGTTTATTGAAGCCACAGCCTAGGGCTGGATGGGGGTGAGGGCTGTGGTCAGAATCAGTCCTGACCTTCCATCCCCATGCCCCACCCCAGGCTTTCCAGGAGCTTAGATCCTGACACCTCCTATGGAGGTTTGGGTGGTGGCTTTCCAAATAATGACTCCATCAGCTTAGAGGCCATGGAGTGCAACCTCCTCATTTTACCAGAGGAAGAAACTGAGGCACAGAGAGCCTGCTCACCCAGGGTCACAAAGCTAGTTGGTGTGGGGAATGGTATTTGAACTCAGATCTTCCTGGCTCGGGTCAAGCATCCTATCCACTGGGTTATTTAGCCACTGGAAGGTGAGGGTGGGGGTTCTTTACTTGCCCCCAAGGGGAAGATCTGAGGGGTAGGCAGAGGACCTCATCTGAGGCCCTCAAAGGGTTGGAGGTGGGACATGTCCGCAGGCCCAGATGAAGATACTGGGCTGTCTGAGGTGGAATCATTATCATTAAAAAGGGGACCATTACTGTTACTAATAACAGAAATCATCATCTTCATCATCCCAGTTGGCCTCCCCTTACTTTGCCCTGGCACCCTCCCCCGCCTTCCATGAACGTGGCTGATGGGTTGAGCTTTGATGGGGTTAGTAATAACAACTCACATCTCCATAGAACTTTTAAGATTTGCAAAATGCTTTCCACACATCATTTCATCGGATCCTCACAACAGCCCTGTGAGGTGGGTATTATTTTGACAGATGAGATAAACTGAAGCTCAGAGTGGTGGGGCTTGCCGGGGGTCACAGAGCTAGGAAGTATCAGAGGTGAGATTTGAACCCTGTCTTTCCTACTCCAAGCTCAGCTCTCTAGCGACCACGCCCTGCCTTGTGGAAGTTGAAGTCTCTCTACATCCTCCCCTCTGGAGTCTCTCATCACCGGAGCTGATGGTGGGGAGGCTCCCAGGGGAAGGGTTTGCCCATGGGGCTGCCTGAAGCTTGATATTCTTCCTTCTTCTCCTCCTCCTCCTCCTCCTCCTCCACACTTCTCAGGATAGATTTGATCCAGTCCACATACAGGGATACTCGAGCAAAGAAGTCTGGAAATCGCTGAGAGGCGCACGCACCTTTGATGAAGGAGTCCACGGCATGGACCACTCCCTGGCAGATGAGGGGGCCCCCAGAATCTCCCTGCAGAGAGAGGCAGAGGTGGTTAGCTGATTTCCCACCTTCCTCACCATTCACACCCAGTTTTAGGCCACGGAGGACTTTAAAAATGATTGAATCTCCCCTCCCACCTTTTACAGGTGGGGAAAATGAGGCTCATTCAGAGGCTGAGACCTGCCCATGGTCATATACTGAGTCAGTGGCAGAGCCAGGACTGGTCTGCTGAGCCCAGGATACTTCCCATTACCCACACCGCTCTTTGAGGGTAGGTGGCATCCCCCCACCCCAGGCTCTCCAACTTCCATGCTCCAACCCTCCACCCCTGCACACTCCTGCTTCCTGATCTCCAGTGAAGGGATTGCTTGCTAGGGCTGGCTAGTATCCAGAATTCCTTTCTGTTTCCCTAATACAGGCTTTGCTGCTGCTGTCACTGGGCATTGGGCTCTCTGCTGCTACCTTCCCACAGGGCATTAGTGAGTAGGGGATCAGATACGTACAAAACAGATGCCTGCTCGCTGACGGGGTGCCAGCGTACAGATGTTATGCTCCCGGCATGCAAAGGTCACTACGGTGACGTTCAGCTCCTGCAGGATGTTGGGGATGGGCAACTCTGTTCCCAATCGCCCCCAGCCCATGGCCAGGCACTGGGTCCCCATCGCCAGTGGCTGGCCCTGTCTTGGGAGTGGAACCACCTGGACATTGGCATTCAGAGTGGCCGGACGGTCCAGCTGTAGGGATAAAGGGGCCAGACACAGGACTGGTCAGCATAGGGCAATGTGGAATCCCACCTAAGGCTCCCTCTCTTGTCTCCCAATTCCAAGCTCTCCCCTGCCAAAATCAGCCATATGCAGCCTCCCCCTCCACACACCTCCCCCCCCATCGGGTCAGAATTCAGTACAGTGGTCAGTTGGAACGCTCCAGTAGACAGGAAGCTCCTTTCTTGCATTCTAGTACTTGTATGTGCTAATTGCATGGTCATAGGTGTGTGCTAATTGTATCAATACAAATAATCGGCATTTAGAGAGAACTTCAACATTTGCGAAGGTTTGTGTGCCCAATATCTCCTGTGATTCTCATAACAACTGTAGATAAGTACCACAGGTGTTATTATTATTATCCATATTTTACAGATGAGGAAACTGAGGCTCAGAGATTAAGTGATTTGCCTGTGGTTACGTATAGCTAGTAAGTGTCAGGAGTAAGACACCCCTGAGTGCAAACCCAGTACTCTTTCCACTAAATATATTAATTCTTTATCTCTCCCCCATGTGCTGTGTGAACTGTGAAAACTTCACACGCGCTCATATGAACTAGCTACATTCATGCTGTTGTGTGTGCGCTAACTGGATATTGCTAATTGCATATGTGATAATTCATTATGTGTTTGTATATGCAAATTAGGTATGTCGCTAATTATGGATGTGGCAATTATATGTAAGCTTCAATCCCATGTCTGCATGATGTCATTCAGCCACTAAGTGCCCCATTGAATGGATGTATTTCAATCATTAGAAAGTTCTTCCTGGGATGAAGTACATTTCCATTTCTGTAACATGCACCCATTGCTCTGGGTTCTGCCCTCTGAGGACAAGCGGACCAAGCTCCTTCAGATCCCTGAAGACAAGTCATCATGGTACCCCCACTGAGCCGGAAGGGATCTTGGAGGCTTTCTAGTTCACTTCCACAGATAGCTATTGACCAGACCAGGATTCAAACCCAGACCCTGGGACTACAGATCCATTCACTTTGTACTTACCATCTGGCTTCTCCTAAATACTTTCCGCCATCCTTTCATAGATCTTCATATGGTGTGATCTCTAATCCCCTTTCCATCCTATCAATGGCCCTCCAGAAATATGGAACCAATTCTCTAGCTATGTCTAGGGTCCCTTAGGTTTTCCTTCTACAGGTCTATGAGCTAAAGGACCTTCCATTCTATTCTCCCTCTTTCTGCATCCCTGGCCTTGCCGCTGCACCCCAATAGCGAGGAAGAAATGATCAAGATGGCAGCTGACTTTTCCCCTTGCCCATCTCCGTCCCCTTCCTTTCCTTCCCTTCTTACCTCAATGAGGGCAATGTCATTGAGTTTATTATTTTCATCATAGTTATTTAAATAGACACGCTGGAAGCTGAACATCTGCCAGGAGGGCTCAGGGTCTTTCAGATTATGGACTCCTGCGACTGCCGTCATCAGTGGGAGGTTCCTGGGGTGGGAAGAGAGGAAAAAAGGAGGGGAAAAAGGCTTCTACTGGGTACCATTGGGATTATAGTCACACACTGAGGGAGCTCTAAGGTTCCTCTAAACTGGGGGAAGGGAAGACAATAGGGTTTTTTAGATAAGGAAACTGAGACTTAGCAAGACTTACCCAAGGTCACACAGTAATTGGTGGCATCAGAATTCGAGTTCAGTTACCACCAAGCCATGCCAACTACCTTTCTCTCAAAGACCTCCCTTCCTCTTGCCTCACTCACAGTTGCAAAGTTAGAATGCCCTAATTCAGAAATGGTAAATTTTTACATTTTTTTTGTCCTTCATGGTTTGTTTTTGTTTTGTTATTTTTTGCTAGGCAATGGGGTTAAGTGATTTGCCCAGGGTCACACAGCTAGCGTCAAATGTCTGTGGCTGCATTTGAACTCAGGTCGTCCTGACTCCAGGGCTGGTGCTCTATCCACCTAGCTGCCCCAGTTCTTCATGATTAAGAAGCATTTATTCCTTGAAATAACCTTAGGTTAGGTAATGACATCAAGCCTTGCCCATTCTATCTCCCCAACATCTCTGCTACCACCACCTTTCCCATTCCCACCCCCATCTGCAGTCTCTCTGGCCTAGCTCTTAGAACAGTCCCTAAACTGGTCTTCCTTGCCTCTGGCTGTAACCTGTCCAGCACAAGCTGCCAGAGTCATCTTCTCAGAGTCTCGTTGTGACTACTCTCTCTCCTACTCAAAAGCCTTCCATGGCTCCCAGTGGTCAATGGGAGAAAGTTTAAACTTTTCAAAACGTCCCTTATTCCATAAAGCCTTCCTAGATTGCTCTCACCTATGTGGAGCTCAGAAAGGGCCTTTCTCATGGAGAGTCAGGACCACATGGTTTGCATTAAATGTCTCTGTATTCTGTTTGTAGGCCTCTACATCACATGTCAGACCAGGAGGTCCCTGAGGACAAGGAGCTATGTCTCTCTCTTAGAATAAAGGCTTCCAGAGGGTAGGGTTCTGTTTCCCCCTGCAGGGGCGGGGAACCTGCAGTCTGGAGACCACATGTGGCCCTCTAGGACCTTGGATGTGGCCTTTTGACTGAGTCCAGGTTTTACAGGACAAATCCTTTTCTTAAGGGGACTTGTTCTGTGAAGTTTGGATTTAGTCAAAGGCCACACTTGAGGACCTAGAGGGCCACATGTGGCCTGGAGGCTGCAGGTTCCCAACCCTGAACTAAGGGCTTCTCTAGGACATGCCCACCCCCACTCAGAGCAAGGTCTCGTGAGGGCAGGGGCTGAGTTCCTCCCCTCCCCACTTTAGTCCAGGCATTCCCGGAGGAAATGAGGTAAAGCTCTCCCCTCTGAATAGGGTCTCCCTAATTGTAGGAGACTGGACCATGTCTCCCCTGTGCCCACAGGGACCAGAGGACCTCCCCCTTTCCTACAATTACTCACATTTTGTTGACACAGTGGGCTGCTGTCATCACAAACTGAGGGTGGATCAAGGTTCCCCCACAGACGTGGCTCCCTAGAAACTGTAGGGAGATTACATAGGGCCGAGAGTGGGGGATGGCAGGTCTGCCACCCACGATCTTGGAGCTAAGGACCAAACCTGGTGGGGGGGGAACAGTACAGAGAGGAAGAGACAGGTGAACTCAGTGTGCTTGTTGTGGCCTTCAAGGCCCTCTCAGACACTCATCCTTGGAGGGGGCTCTCCCAGCAACGAGCAGTAGAGGGGCCAGTATGGCTCAGGTGTCTGAATATCATCTGAGGCAGACGTGTGGCTTGCAAAGAGACCCGGAGTCAGGGGTCCTGAGCCCCATTTCTGCTACTGGCTAACTCTATGACTGGCAAGTCAATGAAATTCTCAGAGCCTCAGTTTCCCCACCTGTAAAATGGGACTAGTAACCCTTGCATTACCCATCTACCTCAAACAGCTGTCTGTAAACCCCAGGTTTCCAGAGAAATAAAACAGGTAAGTTTATCCTCCTTCTCACCTATTCACTGGCATTCTGAATATTCTTTAATATTATTAGGGTCTTATTATTGTTCTCTTAAATTCAATGGTGTTCTTATTTTCTTATCAATTAATAATATTAAGTTATTATTCTCTTCAGCGGAGCTATTGTCCATATTATTTAATATTATTGTTTTTGTTCAGTTGTGTCTGGCTCTTTGTGACCCCATTTGGGGTTTTCCTGGCAAAGAACCTGGAGCGGTTTGCCATTTCCTTCTTCAGTTCATTTTACAGATGAGGAAACTGAGGTAAATGGGTTAAGTGACTTGCCCAGGGTCATACAGCTAGTAAGTGTTTGAGGCCAGATTTGAATTCAGGAAGATGAGTCTTCCTGACTCCAGGCCTGGCACTCTAACCACTGTGCCAATTGTTGTTATGGGAGGAGGCAGCTTCCTAACTCCCCCAGGGATAAAAATGACCTGATCTGGAAAGGACCCTAGGTTTAGAGTCTAGAGGACCTAAATTCTGGTCTCATCTATGTCATTTACTACCTGGGTGTCCTTGGGCAAGACCCTTCATCTCTGAGCCTCAGTTTCCTTGTCTGTAAAATGTAGGGAGGAGGGGAATAGGAGACCTGGCGACCTCTAAGGTCCTTTCCCACTTAGAATCTATGATCTCTATTTTCCATAACTTGCAATTCTTCCCACACACTCCCCTCTCCCCACTCCATCCTCAGATTCAGACTCCAAAGTCCCTGAACGATGTCCGTTAGAGCCTGTGCTGACACATTTCTCCAAAAGTTCCTGGGTATTATTACACTTGTTTTACAGATGAAGAGCCCAGAGAGTCTGAGTCATTCGTCCAAGGCACATGTTACAGAGGTGATATCTACCTGAGCTAAGACTCAAACCCAGGTCTCTGAGGGCAAGTAAACTCTGCACAGCCCCAACAAATCAGAGACAGACAGCCCAGGTCTGCCTCTGGCCCATGATGCGTCAGGTCCCCTCCCAAGCAGAGCCAGGCAGAAAGGGGGCAGAAGACAGAGGGAGGCCATACTTACAGCCCTGGATGGAGGCCAGCAGTGGGAGGAGGGTCCTGAGCAGTAAGGAAGACATGGTGCGGGAGGTCATGGGGCGTTAGGGAGAGCCTCCGGGCCTCTGTGCCCCCTCTTTCTGACCTGTCCTCTTATAGGCTCTATGGGAAGGCCGTTGGGATTGCTCCACAGATACATGAGCCCAGGCTTTCCCCAACTTCCTCTTGGGCCTCAGTAGGGTAGGAACCAGGAGATGGGAGCAGAGGAAGAGGGAAATAGAGAAGGATAGGGGACTACAGCAGAGACCCTGCACCTTTAGGGAGCAGCCTCTGCCTCCACTTGTCACCTCCATCCTAGGGGAGAAGGAGGAGGAGAAAGGCTAAGGTCACAGAATCACAGGATCTCAAAGTCCTAAGGGTCCTCCAAGGCCATCTAAACCAGCCCCACCTCCCAAAAGAATGCCCTGCACCATCCCTCAGACAATAGACTGCCCACAGAACCTGAACAGCCAGTTTGGGAGCCCAGAGCATGCC
Source organism: Phascolarctos cinereus (assembly GCF_003287225.1). Lineage (NCBI taxonomy): Eukaryota > Metazoa > Chordata > Mammalia > Diprotodontia > Phascolarctidae > Phascolarctos > Phascolarctos cinereus. The sequence continues at coordinate 672,109,175 of NW_027555847.1, read as the reverse complement.
CTCTATAAATGAGCACTCCAATCAATTACTTGGGGGGGGGGACTCCAGCACCAGGCCTTGGGGAGGCCTCAGGATGCCACCAGGCCAAGTTCTGGGCAAGGCTGCCACCCAGGGAGGAGTAGAGTGAGCATAGGTATGAAGAAACTGGTGTGTGGCCAGGGGGCTGGGACCTTCCAAGTTTAATTACTAGTTACTCTAAATAATAACAACAACAACAACATGTATATGGTGCTTTAAGGTTTTCAAAGCACTATATATGTGCGTATCTCTATATCTATCTATCTATCTATCTGTCTGTCTGTCTATCTATCTATCTATCCATCCATCCATCTGCCTTTTCCATCTATCAATCAATCTATCTATCCATCCATCGATCTATCTGCCTTGTCTGTCTATCTATCTATCTATCTATCTATCTATCTATCTATCTATCTATCTATCTATCTATCTATCTGTCTGTCTGTCTGTCTATCTATCTATCTATCTATCTATCTATCATCTCATTTGATTCTTACGATAACCATGGGAGATGGGTACTATTATTATCCCCATTTTACAAGTGAGGAAACTGAAGCACAGAGAGCTTAAGTGACTTGCCCAGGCTCAAACAGCTGGTAAGTATGAAGTAGTGCTGTTTTAAAGATTTCTATCTTTAAAAAAATGAATAAATATTCAGAAAGTCTTTCCTCCTAGAGGTTGATATGCAGCCAGCCAACTAAATTTTTAGACAGATTCATTACCAAGACTGGTGGCCCAGACCCTACAACTTTTGCCCCTCTCCTTCCTTAAGGAATTTCTGAAATGGATTCCTGTTGTAGCTAAATGATTGAGCCAACCTAAGGTAGTGGTAGCTGATCAAAATACTAAGGATAGCTTTACCAGCAAGTGGAAATCTAGAATGTAGCTTCGCAATTTCTTTGCCTAATTGAGCAGTAAGATAACATTCTATATTGGCTTGTTTCTTTTTACTAATCTCTGTATTCTGTTCCTAGTCTTTAAGGAACAGAACATCTTCAATATTCAACTTGTGCTAACATCCTTTAAAAAAAAAACCACAGCCTTCTCCTTTCTATTTTCAGAAGTAGGTTATCTTCTGAAAAATCTGTTATTTCTTAACATTTACTTGTCCTTACCCAAATTCTTGAAATTTCTAAACCCTGGGGATAGATAGAATGCAAGTCACTATTGACTGGATTTTCTTCATTTTGTTCTTAGCAAAGTATTATCAAGGTAAGCAAGGGAAATATAAAGAAGGCCAGATTTTCTGAAAGCATTCTGGGAAACTGGCAGCTTTAAATAGCTGTTGTGTCCTGTTTCCTGGCTAAGAGACAGCCGGCACAAGTTTGGGACACTAGAAAAAAGCACATTTATGTACTATTGCCATTTTAGAAAGCTTTGATATGAATTCAAATGATACCTCTGTTACTTAAAGCCAAGAATTTTAAAGCATTGGCTTTTTTAATTAATTAATTTTTAGTTTTCAACATTCACTTCCATAAGCTTTTGAGTTTTAAATTTTCTCCCCCTCCCTCACCACCTCCTTTCCCAAGACGGCATGCAATCTGATATAGGCTCCACATATACATTCCTATTAAACATGTTTTCACATTAGTCATGTTGTAAAGAATTAGAACCAACAGGAGGAACCATGAGAAAGAAGAAACAAAATGAAACAGAAGAAAAGAAAAAGAGTAAATAGTATGCTTCAATCTGCATTCAGACTCCATAGTTCTTTTTCTGTATGTGTATAGCATTTTCTGTCATGAGTCTTTTGGAGATGTCTTAGATCCTTGCATCGCTGAAAAGGGCTAAGTCTATCACTGTGTACAGTGTTCTCCTGGTTCTGCTCACTTCACTCAGCATCAGTCCACACGAGTCTTTCTAGGTTTTTCTGAAGTCTGCCTGTTCATCATTTCTTATAGCACAATAGTATTCCATTACATTCATATACCACAGCTTGTTCAGACATTCCCCAATTGATGGGTATCCCCTCAATTTCCAATTTTTTGCCACCACAGAAGAGCTGCTATAAATATTTTTGTACATGTGGGTCTTTTCCCATTTTTATGATCTCTTTGGGATACAGCCCTAGAAGTGCTGTTGCTGGGTCAAAGGGTATGCACATATTTATAGCCCTTTGGGCAGTTCCAAATTGTTCTCCAGAATGGTGGGATCAGTTCACAACTCCTCCAACAAAAGCACTGTTTTAATCGCCACTTAAAAATCTCTGTATACTGTGTCAATTTGTAAACGTTTCAGTTATTAAATAAAACACATGTCATTTTAAGACTTCAAAGCATAAACATGCTTCAAAATTATTTTGTGTGTTTGAGTTCATTTTAAAGATGTAAAATGTATACTTGTTTCGATATTTTGTTAGCTGTATTTTCCATGTGTGAGTTCTGTGTAATATTTTCATTATATCTATTATGAAGATAATGACAGAAAAACCCACAGTACTTAAAATTTAGGCATATAAACATCCTTGCTCAATAAACCAATTCCCTAATAAATAAATAAGTAAACAAACAAACAAACAAATAAATGGGGCAGCTAGGTGGCCCAGCAGATAGAGCATTCACCTTGTAGTCAGGAGGACCTGAGTTCAAATTTGACTTCAGACATTTGACACTTACTAACTGTGTGATCCTAAGCAAGTTACTCACTTAACCCCAATTGCCTTGCCAAAACAAAACAAACAAAAAACCAACGTGTTACAGAGAAAGGATACATACTGTATTTTTTTTTATCAGTTACCTTATATATAAACTTCGTCATGTAACTTTTTAACCAGGTGTGCTGGATGAATGTAAAATCTGTATGGCATAAATTTTGTTATTATAAGAATAAGTCACAAAGTATAGTCATTTGAACTTACAATTAATCTTCAGCTAAAGGCATTTATTTCATACGGTATCTCAACAGCTGTGATCTTTTATGTAAATTCAAGCCTAAGCAATTAAGAAAATTGGCACTTTAAAATTTAGATTATGAGATTTTATAAAGATAACACCTGATAATACATGTATTAAGAAAAAGGAGGGGCAGCTAGGTGGATAGAGTGGATAGAGCACCAGCCCTGAAGTCAGGAGGACCTGAGTTCAAATTTGACCTCAGACCAAACACCTGACACTTACTAGCTGTGTGACCCTGGGCAAGTCTCTTAAACCCAATTGCCTTTAAAAAACAACAACAAGATTTTCTGTTTCAATTTTGGAATCCTAACCTATTCAAATTCTTTGACAAATTCTAGTCAAAGGATCAAGTGAATAGAAGACTTCACCTTACAATACATACCTACTGACTTCTGTCCAAAATGGTTATGTGATTGAAATGGTTATACAACCACACAACTAACTTTTATAGTCAAAATTATACAAGTTAATAACAAGACAAAGAAGAACTAGCCATTGAAGTAGTGACAAAGTCCTTTTCTAAATTGTGGGCTAAAGAAATTTATTCCATAAAACAGCATAGAATCAAAGTGCTTGTTTAGATGAAGTTTTAAATATACATGGAGTTTCACCACTTCTATTAAGATTAAGATGATTGAACTTATCAAATGGTTCCCCAACTGGTAAATGGTCAAAGGATATGAACAGGCAGTTTTCAGATGAAGAAATTAAAGCTATCTATAGTCATGTCAAAAAATGCTATAAATCACTGTTGATTAGAGAAATGCAAATTAAAACAACTCTGAGGTACTACCTCACAGCAATCAGATTGGTTAATATGATAGAAAAGGAAAATGACAGATGTTGGAGAGTATGTGGAAAAATTGGAACACTAATGCATTATTGATGGAGTTGTGAACTGATCCAACCATTCTGGAGAGCAATGCGGAACTATGCCCAAAGGGCTATAAAACTGTGCATACGCTTTGATCCAGCAATACCACTACTAGGTCTGTATCCCAAAGAGATAAGAAAAAAGAGAAAAGGACCTGCATGTACAAAAATATTTACAGCAGCTTTTTTTTGTGGTGGCAAAGAATTGGAAACTTAGAGGATGCCCATCAACTGGGGAATGGCTGAACAAGTTGTGGTATACGGATGTAATGGAATACTATTATTTCATAAGAAATGATGAGCAGGCAGATTTCAGAAAAACCTGGAAAGACTTACATGAATTGATGCTGAGTGAAGTGAGCAGAACCAGAAGATTGTGCACAGTAACAGCAACATTGTGCAATGATCGACTTTGGTAGACTTAGCTCTTTTCAGCAATACAATGATCTAACAATTTATTGGATCTAGATATCTAAAAACCTAAATAAAAAACAATAAATTACATCTAAATCCTTATTTGTTCTGTGAGGGGCCATACTTGAGGACCTAGAGGGCCACATGTGGCCTTGAAGCACTAGATTCCCCAATCCTGACAATTTCAAAAGACTCGTGACAGAAAATGCTATCCACATCCAGAGAAAGAACTATGGAGTCTGAATGCAGACTGAAGCGTGCTATCTTCTTTTATGTGTGTGTGTTTTTCTTTCTCATGATTTTTCCCTTTTGCTCTGATTCCAATGTAGAAATAGCTTTAATATGATTGTGTGTGTATGGCCTATATCAGATTGCTTGCCATCTTGAGGAGGGGTAAGGGAAGAGAGGGAGAAAAAAAATTGGAACTCAAAATCTTTTAAAAAATGCTGAAAAATAAATAAAAAAGAAAAAACTATCAAATGGGAAAAAAATACTATTTCAACGCATCCACAAATATTAAGTGTGAGACTAAACCAGAGGCTTGTACCACATGACAAGTTTAGCTAACATGAGCTGGCATGAAAGAAATTTAGCGGTTTTTTGTGTGAGGAGGGGTAAGTCTTCCTGACTCCCAGTCCAGCACTCTATCTGTTGTGCCATTTGTTCCAAAATTACCATTTGAAATTTTCACCGGGGCAGCTAGGTGGTACAGTGGATAGAGCACCGGCCCTGGATTCAAGAGGACCTGAGTTCAAATCTGGCCTCAGATATATAACATACTAGCTGTGTGACCCTGGGCAAGTCACTTAACCCCATTGCCTAGCCAAAAAAAAAGAAAAGAAAAAAGAAATTTTCACACTCTCTAAATTTCAGTCATCTAGCCTTTGGCTGAAGGCAGTCAGTGATGGGGAGCCTACCACCTTGGTGGATGGCCCATTTCACTAGGGGACAGCTCTGCTGGTTGGGAAGATTTTCCTGACATCAAATCTAAATTGAGCTCTTTGTAACTTTTACTCATGACTCCTGGTTCTGCCCTTTGGAGACAAGCAGAGTCCCTCTTCCACCTGACAGCCTTCAAATCCAGCTGTCATCCCTCACCTCCCTCATTCCCATCCCACAACCCTGCCCCCAAATCTCCTCTTCTCTAGGCTATACAAAATATAGTATTTAAAATATTTGAAGGCAATTATCAATGTGCCCTGAGCCTCCTCTTTTCCAGGCTCAATAAATTCACTCCCTTCAACCAATCCTCAGATGGCCTGGATTCGAGACCCTTCTCTGTCCTGTTGCCCTCTTCTGGGTACTCAGTTTATCAATGTCTTTTTTCAACTTAGAACTGATCATGGCAGCAAGCTGTGATCTGACCGAGGCAGAATGGAGAGGGAGGTAGTATAACCTAGCCCTCTTCACCTGCCTCCTTTTCCCTCTCTCAAACCCCAGCTCTGAGAACAGGAATCCTATCAACACTATTACCACTCCAGCCATTTTAGCCGATTGTCCTAAGACTCCAATTTCCAACCTTTTTGGTCTCAAGACCTCTTTACACTCTTACAAATTATGGAGGAACTCCCCAAAGAGTTCTTGTTTTTGTAGGTTGTATCTATAAATATTTGCTCTATTAGAAATGAAGATGCCTTAATATTATTACAAAAATTGTTTGGACCTCACATATTGACTGAATCTTGGGAGCCCCCAGACTTTGAGAATGGCTCCCCTTCCCTATCTAAGTCTTAGGATCCTTAGGATCTGGCATGTTAATTATCACTTCTAGCTCTATATCATTTGCAGATTTAATTTAATTTAAATGCAGATTTAAAACAGCCATGCCTTTATCCAAGCCATTGACAAAAAATTCTAAACAGCACAGAGCTGTTACGGACAAATCCTTCTGACACTCCACTAGAGACGTCCTTCCAAGTTGGCATTAAACCATTAATTATATGGACTATTTGTGCCTGACCTATGCTTATTGATAGGTTGATTTGGTCTCTGAGGCAGTGTGGGGGCAGTGGACAGAGAGTTATTCTCAGGGTCAGTAAGACCTGGGTTCAAATCCTACCTCTGACACAGACCAATTAAAGTCACTTAATCTCCCGGTGCTCTAGGCAACTTTCTAAGATTATACATTTCAGAGGCAGTGCTGATCTGTATTAGTAGAAGGAGTTTCTTTATATGAGAATTCTCTATGCCAGTGAAATCATAGTTCCAGTCCCTGGCTTATAGATTGCACTAGATGGGGCACTGTCCTGTTGCTCTGTCCCTTCCAGCTCTGATGTTCAGGGGTAGAGTTTTTCCCCCATGATCCTAAAATTGAAAGCCATGGGCAGAAGTTAGAGCTATCTAAACCTTGGATGGGCTGTCTCAATAGGTGATGAGCTCCCCATCCCTGGAAGTCTTCAAGCAAAAGCTGGAGTTCAGAGATTGTTTATGGTATTGTAGAGTATTCTTGGTCAGGTACGAGTTGGACAGACTGTTCTCTGGGATCACTTTCAACTCTGAAAACTCTGATCGAAACTGAGAAAGTGAAGTCATGCCCAGCCGTTCATCCCCCAACCCTACCCAGCTTTCATCCTCCTATCTAATCCCAGGCAGGCACAAAAAGTGCAGAGGGCACCCCAGTCTGCTCAGCGGTACCCCAGAAAGCCTGGAAAAGTTCCAGCTGACCTACTCCCCTTTTCCTTCTATGTTCCTGCTCCAACCGTCCTGCAGGTGATGCAAGAGTCAACTGCAGCTCACAGGGGTGCAGAGAGGAAGAGAGGCTGGGAGGAAAGGAGACGATGGAAAGGGGGTCTCTGCTATTTCACCCTTCCTGAGGGGGCAGGGCAGGGCCACCGGGCTTAGGGGAAGCCCAACCGCTCTTTTCTCCAGGCTGAGTCAACCCAAGCTGCCCCTACAGGACCCACCTCGACCCAGCTGTTACTCAATGCTCTCTACCTATTGCAGGGTTAGAATTGGCACAGATCATCCCAAACTGTAGAAAATCCTCAAACCATTTTCATGTGGCAGCTAGAGGCTGCCATAGAGTCTGACGTTCTAGGTCACAATAGATGAGGACCAGCTGAAGCAACAGACGATGGTGAAATTGGAGAAGAGAAGCCCAAGCCCTTTTCGGTAGCCCAAGAGGGAGCTTCTGGTATTTGAAAGGTTGATATGCAGATGAGGCGTGAGACTTCTCCTATTTGGTCCTGGAAGGTAGAACCAAGAGCGATGGGTGTGTACGTATGTATAGAAACATATGTGAAATATGTCTATTTCATACCGGAAAATAATCCCCACTGTAATATATGTTATGAAAGACATCATATATCTTATAGATAGATATAGATATGGAAATATATAGGCATAGATACATATAGATATATAGGTATATACATATAGATGTGTGCACATACCTATATATCTATATGTATCTATACCTGTACATAGCCATAGATCTATCTTTAAAATATATAATACATATTATAACATACATGTATACACATATCTACGTGTATATATGCCTATATATCTACCTATATGTATCTATACCTGTATATATCATATAGCTATCTTTAAAATATGTCGTGTATATAACACACATATCTATATGCATATATACCTATATATCTCTAAGTATCTATACTTGTATATATCTATATCTCTATCTTTAAAATATATAATGCATATAGGATAATATAATACATATATATACACATATCTATCTGTATATATCTATGTGTATCAGTACCTATATATCTACATATCTAGCCTTAAAATATATAATATATATATTATAACATGCACTTATACATGTGTCTATGTGTATATATGCCTATATATCTACCTATATGTATCTATACCTGTATATGTCATATAGCTATCTTTAAAACATATAACACATATTATAACATGCATATATACATATATCTATATGTATGTATGCCTATATATCTACCTCTATATATCTATACTTGTATATATCATATAGCTATCTTTAAAATATATAAATAAAATAAAATATTTAATAATATAATTATAATAAAAATATAATACATATGACACATACGTATCTGTATGTATATATGCCTATATATCTCTAAGTATCTATACTTGTATATATCTATATTTCTATCTTTAAAACATATAATGCATACAATATGACATGTATGTATACACATCTATCTATATGTATTGATACCTATATATCTATATATTTATCTTTAAAATGTATAATATATTATAACACACACATATAGATATGTGTGTATTGCAGTAGACATTATTATCTGGTATGATTGAACTAGGCAGCTGCCGAGAGCCCTTCCAACTTCAGAATTCTGTGATTCTGTGCTACAGAGAAGTAGTCCCTGCAGCCCAGTGCTGCGATGGGAGGTAACCCAGTGGTCAGAGAACCTGAGTTCAAATCCTCCCTCAGACAATTACTAATTTTGTGATCCTGGGCAAGTCATTTAGCTTTTAAGTTAAGTTAAATATATGATCCATTTGAAGATTTGAGTACTGAGACTCAGAGGCCATGACTGGTCCATGGCTGCACACAAGGCACAATTGATAGAGCACTGGGCCGGGAATCAGGAAGACCTGGGACTCATTAAGTGCTTAATAAATGCTTATTGACTGACTGAGTTACTGATACACATTAGCTAAGTGAATATAGGCAAGTCATTTAATCTCTGAGTGTTCCAGGCAACCCTCTGAGATAATAAGTCATCTCCGGATGTGGACCTGCATTAGTTGAAAGGGTTTAACACCAGGGGGCACCTTACTCTGATGAAATCAAAGGTGAAAAATTTGTGAAAGGGGTAGGGGTGAGAGAGAGAAAAGAGAGAGAGAGAGAGAGAGAGAGAGAGAGAGAGAGAGAGAGAGAGAGAGAGAGAGAGAGAGAGAGAGAGAGACAGAGAGAGAGAGACAGAGAGAGACAGAGACAGAGACAGAGAGAGAGAGAGACAGAGACAGAGACAGAGAGAGAGACAGAGACAGAGACAGAGACAGAGACAGAGAGAGAGACAGAGAGAGAGAGAGAGACAGAGACAGAGACAAAGAGAGAGAGAGACAGAGAGACAGAGAGAGAGAGAGAAAGAGAGAGAGACAGAAATGGAGAGAGAGAGAGACAGAGACAGAGACAGAGAGACAGAGAGAAAGAGAGCAAGAGAAAGACAGAGAGAGAGAGAGAGAGAGAGAGAGAGAGAGAGAGAGAGAGAGAGAGCGAGCACTAAATCCTATGATGCCATAAGGCAAATTTGGGCTCAAAGTGAAAAAAAAAAGCTTCCTAACATTCAGAGCTATCCAAAAGTAGAAGGGACTGCCTCAGTAGGAAGTGAGCTCCCCATCACTGGAGGCCCCTAAAAGCGAAGATTGTAAACCACTTGTAGGCAATGCTGTAGAAGGGATTCCTTCCTTTTCAGGGATGGTTTGGACTAGATATCCCTGAGGTAACTTTGAGATTCTGAGTTTCTGAGGAGCTAATTGTCTTGTATAGCAGCTCAGCTGATGAGAAAGGACTCGCTCATATGGTTCAATACCAACATATGGATCAGAGAATTAGAAGTATGTCTCAGCAAATTTATAAGAACACAAGCCATTCCCCAACTGATAAATGGTCAAAGGGTATGAACAGACAGTTCTCAGATGAAGAAATTGAAGCCATCTATAGTCATATGAAAAAAATGCTCCAAATCATTATTGATTAGAGAAATGCAAATCAAAACAACTGAGGTACCACATCACACCTTTCAGATTGGCCAACATGACAAAACAAGAAAATGATAAATGTTGGAGAAGATGCGGGAAAATTGGAACACTAATGCATTGTTGGTGGAGTTGTGAAATGATCCAACCATTTTGAAGAGCAATTTGGAACTGTGCCTAAAGGGCTATAAAAATGTGCATACCCTTTGATCCAGCAATAGCACTTCTAGGGCTATATCCCAAAGAGATCAAACAAATGGGAAAAGGACCCACATGTACCAAAATATTCATAGCAACTCTTTTTGTGGTGGCAAAGAATTGGAAATTGAGAGGATGCCCATCAATTGGGGAATGGCTGAGCAAGTTGTGGTATATGAATGTAATGGAATACTATTGTGCTATAAGAAATGATGAACAGGCTGACTTCAGAAAAACCTGGAAAGACTTGTATGGTCTGATGCTGAGTGAAGTGAGCAGAACCAGGAGAATGTTGTACACAACAACAGCCATGTTGTGCGATGACTAATATTGATAAACTTAACCCTTATCAGCAATATAAGGATCTAAGACATCTCCAGAGGCCTTGGGATGGAAAATGCTGTCCACATCCAAAGAAAGAACTACGGAAGTTGAATTGCTATCTTTTTTTTTCCTCTTCTGTTGAGTTTTGTTTCATTTTTCTGGTGGTTCCTCCTATTGGTTTTAATTTTTACTTACAACATCACTAATGTGAAAATATGTTTAATGGAATGTAAATGTATAACCTATATCAGATTATGCACTATCTTGGGGAGGGTGGTAGGGAGGAAGGGAGAGAAAAATTTTGAACTCAAAAGCATATGGAGGTGATTGTTGACAAATCAAAATAAATTAATAAAAAATGTAAAAAAAAAAAAGAAGTATGTTTGAGGAAGGAGAGTAGCCTGAGGTGATGCTGCTGCTCACCTCATGAATCACCCTATCTCTAGGTTCATGGAGATTCATATAAAGCAGCTACTTCCCTGGGACCCAAAATCAAGCCTGTGATACATACAAATGCATTATTGGTGGAGCTGTGAATCAGTCTCACCATTCTAGAAAATAATTTAGAATCATACTAAAAAAAAAAGCCATGAAATTGTATATATTGTTTAACCCATTTAGATCACTACCAGGCATATTCCCCAAGAAGGCCAAGAAGACAGAGGGAAATGTATTTCCTACCTATACAAAAATATTTAAAGCAGCTCTTTTTGGAATAGCAAAGAACTAGAAGGAAAGTGCATCCCCACTGACTAGGGAATGTCTGAACACATTGTAGTTGGCACGAATGTAAAGGAATATTATTGTGAAATAAGTTGTGCTGAATATGGAAGATTCAAGGAAACCTGGGAAAACTTACAGGAACTAATGCAGAGTAAAGAAAGCAGAGCTAGGAGACAAGATGACCACAATGATATAAAGGAAATCAACGTTGAAAAACATCAGAACTTTGGCCAAGCCACTGATCAGTCATGCCAGAGCTTACCCTTCTAGCGCCTGGTGTCTGCTTTATATGTGTCTTGTATGGACCATGTGTGTTCCCATGTGTGACTTGCATGTGCTATGCATGTACTCCCCACCCCCAGGGCACACACCCTCTTAGGCAGACATGCACGCACAGATATATGCACACGTACATACACACACACACACACACACACATAATTTCACACTCTTTCATTATCAGGAGAGGTGTGGTAGATAGAGAACTGGCCTTGAAGTCTGTCTCTGACACACATAGGTTGTGGGACCCTGGGCAAGTCATTTTATATCTTAATACTCCAGACAACAGTCCAAGATTATAAATGGCAGAGAAGGTGTTGACCGTATTGGTGGAGGGAGTTTCCTCATCCTGCAGTTCCTTATACCAATGAAATCACAGGCCTATTCCCCATTCCTGTTACCGTTGCTGTTCAGTCATTTTCAGTTGTGTCCAGCTCTGGAGTGGTTTGCCTTTTCCTTCTCCAGCTCATTTTACAGATGAGGAAACTAAGGCAAACGGGACTAAGTGACTTGCCCAGGGTTGTATAGCTAGTAAGTATCTGAGGTGGGATTTGAACTCTAGGCCCAGCACTAGCCACTGTGCCACCTAGACGCCCAGAGTAGGACTTTCTTTCTCTTTCTTTCTTTCTTTCTTTTTTCTTTCTTTCTTTCTTTCTTTCTTTCTTTCTTTCTTTCTTTCTTTCTTTCTTTCTTTCTTTCTTTCTTTCTTTCTTTCTTTCTTTCTTTCTTCCTTCCTTCCTTTCTTCCTTCCTTCCTTTCTTTCTCTCTCTCTCTTTTTCTTTCTTTCACTCTTTTGCTCTCTCTTTTTCCTTCTCTCTCTTTCTCTATTTCTCTCTCTCTCTCTCTCTCTCTCTCTCTCTCTCTCTCTCTCTCTCGCTCCCTCTCTCTCTCTCCCTCTCTCTCTCTCTCTCTCTCTCTCTCTCTCTCTCTCTCTCTCTCTCTCTCTCTCTCTCTCTCTCTCTCTCTCTCTCTCTCTCTCTCTCTCTCTCCAGTACCTAGCACAGTGTCTGCTTTTTTTATACCCTCTCAAGGGTCAGGATAAAGCAAACAGCTGGGTTAGAGAATTTCTAGCAAATTGGTACTTAGGGGAGTGATGCAATCACAAGCTTCCCTGTGATGCAGCTCAGTAAGCAGAGAAACAAAGCAAACATGTACATTATACAGCGATATAAACAGGCAGAGGTTTGTTCCCAGAGATGCCAGAAACTCATCCAGTGAGACGGAGAGGGAAATGTGTCAGGGAAGAAACATGTTCAAAGCTGGGATTCGGGTGGCAAGATCATGGCCCTGCCACGGGCTTCGTGAGGACCGGTAATGGGTGCCAGAGGTAGGAGGGGACATTCCCAATGGGACACTTGTGTGGTGGAAAGTCCTCCAGGTCCGTTGTTGATGCCAGGCTTGGGTGAAGCTCAGGTAGGGAGAGTTTCTTGATCAGGGCCCCAAACTGGTGGGAAGATCCAAGGTAACTATGGGAGGCAGCTGAAGGAGAATGACCCAAGGCCCCTGCAGCAGCCGGTCCACATCCAATCAAAAAGCTACAAGCCTTTTCTACCTGACACAGCATGAATGGCAGAAAAGAACAGTTCTCTCTTTGGCCTCTGTGACTCCATACTACGGCATCCAACTATAGCCAAGCAATAACATCAAGCGACATAAAGTCTATAACTATCACAGTGCCTGACACATAGTAGGCACTTAGGAAATGTTTGCTGATTGGTGGACTAATGATGGAGCATGCCCCCTGACTCTCAGACTCTAGGTGCGAAGTGAGGTGCCAATCATGGTCAGTGTGTGGATTTTTTCTACTTGGATGTGTCAATTTATTGTGTGTGTGTGTGTGTGTGTGTGTGTGTGTGTGTGTGTGTGTGAGTTAGAGGGGGGGGGATCTATTGGGGAAGGGGGAGGAAGCCATTGGGAAGTGACAAGGGATGTAAAAATGGAAAACAGCATCAATAAAACATTTAAAAGACAAAGAAAAAGAAATCAGTTCAGCCCTTTATACCTCCTGGGGTTCATTTAGATAGGTCTTGGGTTTAGAACTGTGGCTGCCTTTACCACAGGAGCAAGAAGAGGAATGCAGTGGGGGCCCAAAGCCTCTTGTCCATCTGTCCCTTGCTTTGAGTGAAACTGCTCTCCTCCTCCCAATTAGCTGAGAGGGGCGGGAAGATGACCTTCCTCCCCAACCTTCACAGGACTTTGTCTCTGGTGTGGTAGTGAGAAGCAGTTCTCTCTATCTCGGAGCAGAAAGAGGCAAGCTCTTTGTGCCTCCCGACGCTGACATTCCATGTTCTAAGGGCCCTCCCAGCTCTGCCATTCCATGGACTCCATTTTGGAGGACAATTTGGAACTATGCCCAAAGATCTATAAAACTATGAATGACCTATGACCCCACAATACTGCTATTAGCTCTGTACCTCAAAGAGATCAAAGGAAAAGGAAAAGGAGCCATACGTACAAAAGATATTGATAACAGCTCTTTTTGTGGTGGCAAAGAATTGGAAATTGAGGGTATACCCATCAACTGGGGAATGGCTAAATAAGTTGTGGTATATGACCATGATAAAATACTATTGTGCTATAAGAAATGATGAAAAACCTGGAAAAACTCACATGAGCTGATGCAAAGTGAAGTGAGCAGAACCAGGCAAACACTGTACACAGTAACAGCAACATTGTATGAAGATCAACTGAGAATGACTTAGCTATTCTTAGTAATACATTGATCCAAGACAATTGCAAAGGATTCATGATGAAACATGTTATCCACCTCCAGAGAAGGAACTGACACACTCTGATACAGTTTGAAGCGTAATTTTTCTTTTAGGCAATTGGGGTTAAGTGACTTGCCCAGGGTCACACAGCTAGTAAGCTCATGTGTCTGAGGCCAGATTTGAACTCAGGTCCTCCTGACTCCAAGTCTGGAGCTCTATCCACTGCTCCTCCTAGCTGTCCCACAGCATATTTTTTTCTTAATTTTTCTTGCCATTTTATTGCAACATGGCTAGTATAGAAATGTTTTACATGACTTCATATGTATAATAGGTATCATATTTCTTGCCTTCTCAGTGAGTGGAAGATGGGGTTGAGAGGAGAAAATTTGTAACTGAGTAAAAATTTAAAAAATCTTAAATTGGCCGTATTGATTCATAGCTCCACCAACAATGTAAGAATGCACCTATCTTCCTCCAACTCCTCCAATATTGATTATTCCTATCTTTTGTAATCTTTGCCAGTTTGCTGGGTGTTGTAGCAGACACCTGAGTCCACTACTATGTTTAATCTCTGGTGAGGCAAAAAAGAGAGAAAAGAAAGAAGAAAGAAAGAAAGAAAGAAAGAAAGAAAGAAAGAAAGAAAGAAAGAAAGAAAGAGAAAGAAAGAAAGAAAGAAAGGAAAGGAAGGAAGGAAGGAAGGAAGGAGAAGGAAGGAAGGAAGAAAGAAGAAGAGAAAGAAAGAAAGAAAGAAAGAAAGAAAGAAAGAAAGAAAGAAAGAAAGAAAGAAAGAAAGAAAGAAAAGTGAGAGAGAGAGAAAGAAATCATGTGGACCAGGGGGTAGCAAGTTATGAACAAGCTCCGTTTATTGATCTGAGGGTTAGGGCTATTATGCCCCATTCGTGGGAACAGAACCCCAAGTATCAACAATTAATTTTTCTCATGGTAACAGTAACTGGGAGGAGTTTCTCTTCCCCCCCCCCCCGAGTTATCTCCTTGCTTCCTGATTATCTTTCAAGGTTTATTGAAAATCTTTCATCCTCTCAAGGGACAGACAGCGCCTGGAAGAGGTCGGAGAGCCTACCTTCTGACCTAGACGGCTCTTAGATAATGGACAGGAACAGGAACAACCCTGTATCTTCAAACCCATCAGTGCAAGCCCTCAACAATCTCCCCTTTCTCACTGCTTAACTTGAGAAGATGAAGGGATGAAAAAAATTTCACCTGAAGCATGGCGAGTATATTTTAACAAGCAGGGAAGGAGGAAGCACAAAATTAATACAAAACATAGCCAAGGTAAAAATGCAATAACGAACTTAATACATTCCTAAAAAGATTAAGTTGATCAATCCAATCTAACAATTTGTTTGCAATATCTTTAGGATCAATATCATCAATACGAGAATCAGCAATTTCAGGTTGTATTTTGGATAGCTGGTTAATATCCCAGGTAATATCGTCAGAGTGCCAGGCACCTTGGAGCTTCTTTAATATTGGTTCGATAGTTACATTAGTAAAATGTGAATACACATATGGAGTTACACAGATAAATGAATAGCAATAATCACATTTCAAATTGAAGTGCGTTTCTAATTGTTGTTATGTTTACCTAATGCAATTACTGATTGTTCTAAAAGATCCAATTCTTGTTGCACCATAGTATCTATATAAATTTGATATTGTAAAATCATAGACCAATTGTTAGCATACTGAGCAGTTCAAAATTGGCAGTAATATCATGAAGGGTATTAATATTGAGGGTAATATTAGAATTGTGCCATGCCCTCAATAGGTGGGTACGTCTCTTGTCTCATGAAGTATCATAGGGTAGCAGGGTAACGTAAATATTCTATTATCACATTGCAATAGCAACCTTGTTTTCAAGGGTTCTAACTTACAATGCTGATTGCTCTCATACAATAAATCAATAGCTTCTTAAGCTTTAAGTATTAAACATTGCTAAGTAATATACAAATTATGCAGTTTAAATTTTAGATTGAAGCACAATAGATAAAACAGTAGTAGATGCAATAAAAGAAGCAACAATGATTAAACCAATAATAAGACCAATAAATTGTTTTGATTGACTTAAGGAGGAAATAATAATTTTAGGAGCACGTTTTCCAGAGTTCTGGAACTATACATGAGAAATATTAGTAGGGAAAATAACAAATGATTATTGTTTTTCCAAAAGTACAATATAGTCATTATGATCAATACATTGTTTGAGAGTACAATTGACACAAGTAACGTTCCAATTCAAAAATAGTATTAGATTGAATAAAATGTACATATCCATTAGACAAACAGGTATTAACAAATGATGTAACAAAGAAAAGACATGATTCAATATTGTTGCTAAATTTTGAAAAACATATAGGTGTTCTGGATGCTAGAGATCTGAGGGTAATCGTAACATTGACTTTGTCCTGGAGATAGGGATCTTCTTGTCTTCCGAATATACGGGTGTTATTAGAATATATATAGTCCCAATTTGTCCATATTTGTGATAGGTGGAAAAGGAAACCCGGGTGGAAAAGGAAAAATAAGTCCAGTGCTGAGCATTCTGTACATTACGCACCTGAGCAGAAAGTAAAGCTACTATTGCTAAAAATACAAGTTCAGGAGTCTTCCATCGCTCGATGAGAGGGAGCTTTCACTTGACCTCTATGTGGGAGGGTGACTTGTCACTGTAGATTGGCTCCTTCTGTGCTTCCCCTGAATTCTCATACTCTGCATTTGAGTGGTGAGTTGTTATACACGCTCTGACGTATTTTCTCTGATATCCAGGCAGGTTTATCAAAGTTTTCTGAAAAAATATAAGCACACCCTCATCCCCTCATTAGTATGGATCCGGTAATGGATCCGGGCCTCTGGATGTTTTTAGGCTGGAGTGTACTCATCTTTGTTAATATTTAGAAAATTAATAACCAATTGTAAAAAATATAACCAATTATCAAAAATTAATAGCCAGTTGTCGATAAGGGGTAACAGCCTAGGGTGTGAACATTCTGTGTTCTAAGGAGCTTCTGGTATGAACGTTCTGTGTTCTGAGGGGCCTCTGGTGTGAACATTCTGTGTTCTGAGGGGCCTCTCAAATCTGACATTCTGTGTTTTGAGGTCCTTCCCAGACTCTGACATTCTAGACTCTATGAACTCTCTCAACTCTCACATTCTATGCCACATTGGGGTCTTATAGCTTGTGTTATGTTCTAACCTGCCTTCCAGCTCTGACATTCTACGTTCTTAGGGCCCTCCTGATGTAGACATTCTGGTCTTAAGAGTACGCTCCTTTCAAATGTTTGAAAATTTTCAGGCTGTGAGTGACCAGTAAACAAGATAATGAGATATAAGGTCATGTCCCATTCCAACTCCTTTTTTCATCTGTAAAAGGTAAGACTCTTTCAGAGTCCAAAGGTCATTTTGCTCCTTGTAAAGAATATAAAACTGAGCAGTCTTGTTTACACCATGTGTAAATGAAGCCTTTAGTAGTTCATTTGTACATAAGACCAGGAAGCAGCTAATGAACTTGCTCCAGCATATACCGAGTGCCTCAGTAACTTTTTACTGCCAGTTCATTTGCTTGGACCAACTGGAGAGATTTAGAGTTTGCTAGTTTTTTTTTAATGGTTATTGCTGCATAAATGGCTTTTGCCTGGTGATGGCCTACTTTGCACAGATTTGGGAAATGTGCTGGAAAGTTACCATAAGTGAGGGTGAGAGGTCTCTCATCATGAAGGCTCAACTTTGTGCCAGGAAGAGTAACAAAAAGAAAAGGTTGAAAAGACATTCACTTGGGGGCAGTTAGGTGGCACAATGGATAGAGCACCGTCCCTGGAGTCAGAGAACCTGAGTTCAAATGCGGCCTCAGACACATAACCCTCACTAGCTGTGTGACTCTGGACAAGTCACTTAACCCCAATTGTCTCACCAAAAAAAAAAAAGGAGAAGAAAAGACATTCACTTGACAGGACAAACATTCTCAGGCCTCAGAGCTGAGGCTTCCAGGAAGCAGAACTAGATGCAAGCTTCTGCTGGTCCTAGGACAAGGATCCTTGCTCGTGCTGAATTAGAATAGCAGTACCCCGGCTGAGAATTGCAGTAGAACCTGAAGCTTGAGGGGGTAGAGATGACACCTGCCTCAGTTCAAGTGACTCTAGGCAGAAGATAAGCTTGAAGAGTAAGATCCCAGCTTTCATGGAGACCGTGGGGCCATCCTTTACCAACAAATGATGCCCTCTGGACCCTATTTATGCCTATGGATGGTAATGCTGAGATCTTCTCCCTACTACAAACCCCAAGGTGGTAATTTTATGTCTCCTTTCTCACCCTGGGCTTAAAGATAGAAAGATAGAGTGCTACAGATTTCATTTATCACAAGGTCCCACAGCAGGGAGAGAATACTGGGAAACCCATGCAGACACCAGATCAGTAGTAGGATGGGAGGCTAATCCTTCCCAACTCTTACGTTCTGTGTTCTAAGGTTCTTTCCCAATCTGGCGTTCTGTGTTTTATGGTCAAATTTGCTTCCCAACTCCAGCATTCTATGTTTCATTCTCTAAGTGCCTTCTAACTCTGACTTTTTCTCTTTTTCTTTTTTTAAATAGCGTTTTTTTCCAATTACACGTAAAGACAATTTTTTGACATTTATTTTTGTCTTTCGTGGGGTTTTTTTGTGTGTGTGTGGAGGCAATCAGGGTTAAGTGATTTGCCAGGGTCATACAACTAGTAGATACCTGTGGCCTTAACATTCATTTTTACAAAATTTTGAGCTCCAAATTTTTCTCCCTTCCTCCTCCTCTTTCCTTAAATAGTAAACATTTTGGTATAGGTTATATATGTACAATCATGTAAAACATATTTCCCTGTTAGTCATGTTGTGAAAGAAGAAACAGACCAAAAGGGGAAAAAACACATAAAAAAGTGGAAATAGTATGCTTCAATCTTCATTCAAAGTCCATCTGTTCTTTCTCTGGGTGTGGATAGCATTATCCATTGGGAGTCCTCTGGAGCTGTCTTGGATCGTTGCATTGCTGAGAAGAGCTAAGTCTATCAAAGTTGGTCATCGAACAACGTTGCTGTTACTGTTCTGGTTCTGCTCATTTCCCCTGACTTTCTTTTTTCTCAAGTTTCTTGCATTCTATGTTCTAATGTATTCCATGTTCTAAGGCCCCTTCTAGCTCTGACGTTCTATGTTCTAAGGCAACTTTCAGGTGAAGTTGTAAAGTTGCTTCCGCTTCTGACATTCTATAGTATGTATTTTAAGTCCCTTCCACTTCTGATTTTCTGTGTTCTAAGGTACCTTTTAGTCTGTTTTAAGCACCCTCCCAGCTCTGACAACCTTTGTTCTAATGGCCTTCCCAGCTCTGAGATATTGTATTTCTAAAGGCCCTTCTGACTCTGACATCCTGTATTCTAAGGGCCCTCCCAGTTCTAACATTCTCTAAGGACCTTCCCAGCTCTGACATTTACAGGTCAGATACAAAAATTAGAGAGGAGACAGAGACACAGAGACAGAAACAGAGAGACAGAGACAGAGAAAAGAGAGACAGAGAGACAAAGAGCCTGAGAGCATTTATTAAGTGCCTACTCTGTGCCAGGAACTGTGCTAAGCACTTTATAAGCAAGCAAGAAATGATACAAAAAGCATGGCCTAGAGGGAGAGAGGACTGTCTGGGTATCAGAGGAAGTCCCTACAACATATCCTGAATAGGTACTGGGTTTTGTCTTCCTCTTTTCTGAGGACCCAGGAAGGGCACTAAAGGAAGAGAGAGGTCCAGCAGCTGCGGCTATCCCGGCAGGGGGCAATATAAGACAGCCTGTGGGGGTCAGCTGCACTCTTGTTACTACAGATGCAGCTGCAGGTACTCAGACCCGGACAGATGAATAGTTTTTCTCTCTCCACCCCTCCTCCTTCCTTCCTCCCCCCCCCCCCACATTCCATCTGTCTCTATTTTCTCTGTCGTTGTCTCTGTCTCTCCTTTCACTCTGTCTCTTCTCTGTCTCTGTTTCTCTGTCTCTCCTTTCTCTGTCTCTGTGTTTCTCTGTCTCTCTTTGTCTCTGTCTCTGTTTCTCTGTCTCTCCTTTCTCTGTCTCTGTTTCTCTCTCGGTCCTTTCTCTCCTCTCTCTCTTTTCTCTGTCTTTGTCTCTGTCTCTGTTTCTCTGTCTCTGTTTCTCTGTCCTTTCTCTGTCTCTGTTTCTCTCTGTGTCCTTTCTCTCCTCTCTTTTCTCTATCTTTGTCTCTGTCTCTCCTTTCTCTGTCTCTGTTTCTCTGTCTCTGTTTCTCTCTCGGTCCTTTCTCTCCTCTCTCTCTTTTCTGTCTTTGTCTCTGTCTCTGTCTCTGTCTCTTTTCTGTCTCTGTTTCTCTGTCCTTTCTCTGTCTCTGTTTCTCTCTGTGTCCTTTCTCTCCTCTCTTTTCTCTGTCTTTGTCTCTGTCTCTCCTTTCTCTGTCTCTGTTTCTCTGTCCTTTCTCTGTCTCTGTTTCTCTCTGTGTCCTTTCTCTCCTCTCTCTCTTTTCTCTGTCTTTGTCTCTGTCTCTGTTTCTCTGTCTCTGTTTCTCTGTCTCTCTTTCTCTGTCTCTGTTTCTCTGTCTCTGTTTCTCTCTGTGTCCTTTCTCTCCTCTCTCTCTTTTCTCTGTCTTTGTCTCTGTCTCTGTTTCTCTGTCTCTGTTTCTCTGTCTCTCTTTCTCTGTCTCTGTTTCTCAGTCTCTGTTTCTCTCTGTGTCCTTTCTCTCCTCTCTCTTTTCTCTGTCTTTGTCTCTGTCTCTGTTTCTCTGTCTCTGTTTCTCTGTCTCTCTTTCTCTGTCTCTGTTTCTCAGTCTCTGTTTCTCTCTCTGTCCTTTCTCTCCTCTCTCTCTTTTCTCTGTCTTTGTCTCTCTCCCCAGCCTTTTTGCTCTGGGGAGCAGGTGCTTCCAGCCTTGATCCCCATTAGAAGAATTCCCAAAAGGCATTCATTCGTGGCCTAGGGGAGAGTGGAGATTGGATAGGAAGAAGATTCAGAGGACTTGGGTTTGAATCTTGAATTTTGAGTCTTACTAGGATTCTTACTAGTAAGGAATCTTACTAGGCTAGAGGAGACATCAGAGATCATGTAGTCTAACTCCCTTATTTTATAGATGGGGAAACAGGCCAAGAGTAACAACCTGACATAATATAATATAAAACAATATAACACAACACAACATGACTTAATATATAGCAGAGACAAGTCTCAAACCCAGGTCATCTGCCTCAGAGCTCATGGTTCTTTCGGCCGCACTACATTGGTTCTTACTTCCCGTGTGACTTTAGGCAAGTCAATCCACCTCTCTGAGCTGCAGGTTTCCTGCCTGTGAAGTGAGGAGGGGCTGGCCCAGTGGATCCCTAAGGTCCCTTTCATCTCCAGATCCTATGAGCTTATGATCAGCAAACTCCTGGGGTTCCTTATTAGCTGTAGGAACAACTACAAACTCCTTTGTTCACAGCCTGGCTCCAACCTACCTTTCCGGGCTTCTTACTCTTCCTTCACTGTACCATACAGCCAAACCAAGCTTCACGCTGTTCCCCACGCCCATCTCCCACCTCCCAGCTGTGCCCCATGCCTACAGTCCTTTCCCTCCCCTCTAGCTTCCTTCAAAACTCAGCTCCAGCACCACCTTTTGCATGGGGTTTCTCCTGATCTCCCCAGCTACTACTGTACTCCCTCCCTCAATAACCTTAGGCTGCTTCCGTCGGGTTCTTTATATGTCTATAGGTGTCTGTGCAGTCCCCCTGGATAGATTGACTGTAAGCTCCTCGAAGGCAGGGGCTATATCACTTTTGTCTTTGTATCACCAGTGCCTGGCACCTAATTAAGGCTTGTGAATTGGTTGAGTGATTGATTCCCCAGGCTTCAAGCCAGAGGTGCAGGTGAGTGGAGGGCAGGAATGGGGGCAGTGTCCCAGACGACACCTCTCCTTTACCTCCCATGGGCACACAAGGGGGCTCAGCAGATTCAGAGGGCAGCGACTGCCCCCTTTTGTGTGGCACAGCTTGGAGTCACGACACTTCTCCAGGCCTCCATTTCCTCTTCTGTAAAAAGAGGAGCTTGGCCGCTAAAGTCACTTCCACTTAGGTCTGTGAACCTAGGTTCAATGTCCCCCTTCAAATTCTGTGACTCTCTGAGAAATCCAGGCTAGAAATTGACTATTACGGGCTGATAAAAATAGCACTTCTCATTTCTTTAATGCTTTTATAGTTTTAAAAGGCTTTCTTCAAACCTCCTCTGGGAGGTTTGTCAGCCCAGCAGTATCGTCTCCATTTTACAGACAAGGAAACTGAGGCTAAGGTCAGACAGCTGGTAAGCATCAGATTTGGGACTCAAAGCTGGTCTCCTGTCTCCCTGGCAAGGGCCATGTCCATTGTACCAGACCAGCCTCTCAGAGCTGAGGTTCGGGGTCAGCAGACAGCGGTAGGGGTTCTTACCTTTTTTGTGTCCAGGGTCATGGATTCTAAGATTAAGAACCCCTGATCCAGACCCTGTGAGAAAGGTGAATAAAAAAGAGGAACAGAATGTCTGGACAAAGGATCAGGAGAACAAGATTCCAATTCTTGGTTCCAATATTTACCAGACTAGTGTGACTTTAAGCAAATTCATTCTGGTCTCTGGATCTCAGTTTTCCCATCTGGAAAATGGGGGTGAACAAGAAGCTTCCCTAAAGATCCTCTCCTTTTTCTGATGGTCTAGGATTCTGTCATTCAAGTTATAACTAGTACAGAACTGACATCTGGGAGAAGGGGGTATGCTCTTCCCCTTCCTACCATCCTCAGGATCCCGTGACCCTGGCACCATCTCATGGGCCCATTTGCACTTCTAATCCTAGATGTTGGCGATGTGGATTTAGGAAGGCTTGAGTTTGAATCCTGCTCCAGATACTAACTGGGCAAGTCACTTGCTCTCTGCCTGACTGCGCTTGAGAGAGAGAGAGAGAGAGAGAGAGAGAGAGAGAGAGAGACAGAGAGAGAGACAGAGACAGAGAGACAGAGATGGAGAGACAGAGAGAGACAGAGACAGAGATGGAGAGACAGAAACACAGAGACAGAGAAAAAGAGAGAGAGACAGAGAAAAAAGAGAGAGAGATGGAGAGACAGAGATAGACAGAAAAAGAGAGACAGGGAAAAAGAGAGGTGGAGAGACAGAGATAGAGAGAAAGAGAGAGAGAGACAGAGATGGAGACAGAAAGACAGAGACAGAGAAAAAGAGAGAGAGACAGACAGAGAAAAAAGAGAGAGAGATGGAGAGACAAAGATAGACAGAAAGAGAGAGACAGGGAAAAAGAGAGGTGGAGAGACAGAGATAGAGAGAGAGACAGAGAAAGAGAAAAAGAGAGAGAGAGATGGAGAGACAGAGATAGAGAGAAAGAGAGAGAGAGAGAGAGAGAGAGAGAGAGAGAGAGAGAGAGAGAGAGATGGAGGGAGAGACAGAGAGAAAGAGACAGAAGAAAAGAGAGACAGAGAAAAGAGAAAGAGAGACAGAGAGAGAGACAGAGAAAAAAGAGAGATGGAGAGACAGAGATAGACAGAAAAAGAGAAAGAGAGAGAGAGAAAGAGAGGGAGAGAGAGATGGAGAGACAGAGAGAAAGAGAGAGACAAGAGACACAGAGAGACAGAAAGACAGAGAGACAGAGACAGAGAGAAAGACAGACAGAGGAACAGAGAGAGAGAGACAGATGGAGAGAGACATGGAGAGACAGACAGAAAGAGACACAGAGAGACAGAGAGAGAGAGACAGGGAGAGACAGAAACTTGGAGAGTCAGAGAGACAGAGACAGAAAGAGAGACACAGAGAGTGAGCTGTAGGATCATAGATAAAGCCATAACCAGATTTTTTTTTTTAACAAGGAATGGTCTGCTCTTGCCTCTGCATAGATTAAGAATAGCTACCATTTCTAGAGCACTCTAAGGTGTGTTGAATTTGTCTAAAATAAAATAAAACAAAACAAAACATTTCTGAGGTGTGTTACTTCCAAAAGAAAATGACTTAATAGCAAGTCCAGCTAGTTACCTTTAAATCAGATCAACTAATCCTTCAGTGATTAGTGACAATTTGACAGGTTTACAGAGCTTATCTTTATAACAGAAAAAAAATAAAGGAATTATATTCATTAAGCAGATTCACAGGATTTACAGAGAAGTAGGTAGATTTGCAATATTCAGCTGCTGGGCATGGTGGGGGGGGGTGGCAAATGCGGGAATTTCCAGATTCAGTATTTCACTGGTTTAGAGCTCATGTTCTGTGAATTTGTCTGAGAAGTCTCCTTCAGTAAAGATTTCTGTTTCGGGTCTGCGGTGTTCACTGAAAATAAGAACTAACTTGCTAAAGAGAAAGTTGTACGGACCTGAGAGTCAACATTCCCTCCTCCAGCTTTCTAAAAAGGGCACTCTGACCCTTAGTAAACAGTCCTGTGATATCTAAGCTTAAACCTATGATTATATAACTTTATTTCCTATTCTAATTTATCTACTATTTTTTAAAAATTTGATATCTTATTTTCTCCAGTTACAAGGCAAAACAATTTCTAACATTCGTTGTTAAAAAATTTTTTGAGCTCCAGATTCTCTCCTTTCCCTCCCCACCTATTGAGAAGGCAGCAATTTGATATTCTACTATTAAATCTTGTTAAAATATTCATTCACTACATCTATAGGTAATTTAGGTTTAAAGGAATATTTATGTTATGTTCTTAAGGAAAAAGAAACAATCCTAAGATAAGTCGAGGTAATTACTCTTAACTGATTTAGAGACACCCTTTTCAGGTTTGCAAAATGTTTTACAGACATTGTCTCATTTGAGCCTCACTACAACCCCCTGAAGTTGGTGCTGTTATTACCCCCATTTTACAGATAAACAAACCAAAGCTCAGGTGAAGTGACTAGCCCAGGGTTTTAAAGCTAGCTAAATGTTTGAGGCAGGATTCAAATCTAAGTCTTCTGAATGCATGCCCTGACCATCTTACCAGCCTCTCTATGCCTCCAGACTAGAGCTGAGGTCCAGGAGGTCTTGTTCCCTTTATCCCCACAACTCCTTGCTCTGGGCCCTGCTGGCCTGATTGGAGAGTCCCTTTACATGGCCCACTAAATCTAGGCCGCCCTAGCCTTGCTTTGCCTTATGTCTAGGCCACGGTCTTCCCACCAGCGACCCTGGCCCGAGGTGGGTTCCATCTGCCCTTCCCACTTCAAGAACCATAGTCAAAGCACCTCTATCATTGCTTCCAGAAAGGGTATGTCAAGCTGCTACCCCTTGGGTCCATAGACATCCCCAGCCGGAACACTTCCCTGGCCAGCACTCCTGGGCTTGGGGTGGGGGACTGGGAGCTGCTCCTAAGAGAATGTAAGCTCTTGAGGGCAGGGATCATCTCTGCTTTTGTTTGGTGTTCCCAGAGACTAGCAGAGTGCTTGACCCCTAGAGCTTAAAATGTTTTTTCTTTCATTCCTTCAAAATCCAACCCTGGTGTGTATTCTTTCCCACAGACCATTTGCCTTTGTCTCTTCTTCTCTGGGTAGGTGGGTTGTTCCCCTGAGTGAGGGCTGGTCTCCCCACTCTGTGACTCCAGGTCTCCCCTGACCTCCCCCACCTTCAGGAAACTAGGAGGCTGCTGGGAATCCGGTGGGAACAATGCCGGGAAGGAAAATAGGAAATTGTATAAACCTGGCAAGGTCCGGGGAGAGAGCCCCAAGTTGGAGACACCTTGGCCAGCTCTGTCCCGGGCTGCTGTCCAACCTTCACACTTTACCCTCAGGGAGCTCCCGGACTGAGCTGGGAGACAAGGCATTCTTGGGAGGGGGGAGGAATGCTAAATCTGTGCAGTGGGGCCCCTCAGGAAAGGAGCCAGCTGGGGTATTTGGGGGTTACCTGGACAGTGGCCAACTCTTTAGCTTTGCAGATTGGAGCCAGCTACCGGGAGCCTGGTTTTGTGTCTGACCCTAGGAATTCTCAGAATTGGGGCTTCTGCCCTCCTCCTCCAGTTTTCTGGACAAATTGTCAAAATTGCCAGTCTTCTGGACTGGCTCTTGTGGCTGCCCTGGGATAGGACTTTACTAAAAGCCTAATTGACCTTCATTAAGTGACTTATTTCCTTTTTCCTCTCCTTGGAGAAATAATTTCCCAATAATAACTCTCTGGCTCTGATCCTTTCCTTCCTTGTGTCTTCCACTTTCCAGCCATTCCCCTTTCCTGACCATGATTTCCTATTCCCCCGCTATCCATCTCACCCCAAACTACCCAGTCCCCAGCATCCCTCTCAGTCCACATCCCAGCCCCAGCTCTGATCCCCATTACCCATTACTTCCACCCTAGTGCCTTAGCCGCCTGAACTGCCGCAACTCCCCTACCTTAATCCTCAACCCAGGTCTCTGCCCTGAGCCTCCATCCCAAACTAGCCCCCTCTCTCCCATTCCAAATCCCACCACCCCTCATCCCCCACTTCAGACTCTAGCATGTCTGAATGACTCCTCCTTGATTCCTTCCTCCCAATCATGATCTTTTTCTCTCCAAAGTTACCTTTGAACAGGCAAACCCCGTGGCTTTTTCTCAATCCTCGTCATTCTGGACCTCTCCACGGCCTTTAACACTGTCACTCACTCTTCTCCTGCATACGCTTGTCTTCTTTCTGGGTTTTTGTGACATCACTCTTATGTGTTCTCCTCCTACATGGCTGACTTCTCAGTCTTCTTTGCTGGATCTTGCTCCAGATCACACTTCCTAACTCTAGGGTTCCCTCTGGGGTCTATATTGGGCCCTCTTCTCTTTTCCCTGTGTGCCATCTAAGTTGGTGATCTCATCACCTCCCATGGGTTCAGTGATAATCTCTAGGAAAATGATTCTCAAATCTGTTTATTGAGCCTTGACCTCCAGTCTTCCGTCACCAACTGCCTCTTGGACATACCGAACTGCATGTCCTCATAGACGTCACAAACTTGAGATTTGTCCAAAACAGAATGCATTCTGTTTCCCCGAAAGAGGAGTCTCTCTTCTTGTCAACATCCTCCCAATAATTTCACCTCCCAGCCTCTGTATCATCCCCAGCTCCTCTTCCACACTCATCCCACACATCTCTTGCCAAGACTTCACTCCATTTCTTTGAAATATCTCACATCTTTTTTTTAAAGGCAATTGGGATTAAGTGACTTGCCCAGGGTCACACAGCTAGGAAGTGTCCAGTGTTTGGTCTGAGGCTGGACTTGAACTCGGGTCCTCTTGACTTCAGGGCTGGTGCTTTATCCTCTGTGCCACCTAGCTGCCCCCAAAATATGTCACATCTTTTAAGCTCTCTGCTTACACAGCCACCACCCTGGTGCAGGTCCTCATCACCTCCTACCTGGGCTATTGCAGTGGTCCTCTGATTGGTCCCCTCTGCCTCATCTCCTCTCATTCAGCATCCCTCCATTCAATAAACTCCAATGGGTCATTCCATTACTTTGCACTGGCTGTCTCCCCTTTCCCTGGCTTTCTTCAAGATTCGACTCAAATACAGAGAGAACATTTTGAAATGCAAAATGGATAATTTTGATTACATTAAATTGAAAAGTTTTTGCACAAACAAAGCCAGTGCAACTAAGATTAGAAGGAAGGTAGAAAATTGGGAAAGAATTTTTACAACCAGTCTTTCTGATAAAGGCCTCATTTCTAAAATATATAGAGAATTAAGACAAATTTATAAGAATACAAGCCATTCCCCAATTGATAAGTGGTCAAAGGGTATGAACAGACAGTTCTCAGATGAAGAAATTAAAGCCATCTATACTCATATGAAAAAATGCTCTAAATCGTTATTGATTGGAGAAATGCAAATCAAAACAACTCTGAGGTACCACATCACACCTATCAGATTGGCCAACATGATAAAACAGGAAAATGATAAATGTTGGAGAGGATGTGGGAAAATTGAAACACTAATACATTGTTGGTGGAGTTGTGAAATGATCCAACCATTTTGGAGAACAATTTGGAACTATGCCCCAAAGAGCCCCTTTGACCCAGCAATAGCACTTCTAGGGCTGTATCCCAAAGAGATCAAACAAATGGGAAAAGGACCCACATGTACCAAAATATTCATAGCAGCTCTTTTTGTGGTGGCAAAGAATTGGAAATTGAGAGGATGCCCATCCCATTGGGGAATGGCTGAGCAAGTTGTGGTATATAAATGTAATGGAATACTACTGTGCTATAAGGAGTGATGAACAGGCTGACTTCAGAAAAACCTGGAAAGACTTGTATGGTCTGATGCTGAGTGAAGTGAGCAGAACCAAGAGGACTTAGTACACAACAACAGCCACGTTATGCGATGACTAATATTGTTAAACTGAACCCTCCTCAGCATTACGAGGATCTAAGACATCTCCAGAGGCCTTGGGATGGAAAATGCTGTCCACATCCGAAGAAAGAACTATGGAAGTCGAATCGCTCTCACTTATTTTTACCTTCTGTTGAGTTTTGTTTCATCTTTCTGATGGTTCCTCCTATTTCTTTTAATTTTTACTTACAACTTCACTAATGTGAAAATATGTTTAATAGGAACATAAATGTAAAGCCTATATCAGATTGTGCGCTGTCTTGGGGAGGGTGGGGGGGAGGAAGGGGGAGAAAAATTTTCAACTCAAAAGAATATGGAAGTGATTGTTGATAAATCAAAATAAATTAATAAAATTTTTAAAAAAGATTCAACTCAAATCCTACTTTCTGAAATAGCCCATTCCTACCCTCACACCCCCACCCCCAAGCTGTTAGTGCCTTCTCCTCCGAGATGGGCTTCCATCTACTCTGTATATATCTTGTAGGCACCTGGGATGTCTCCCTTGTTAGAATGTTCATTTTTGCCTTCCTTTGTATCCCCAGAATTTAATGTGGTGCCTGACACATACCAAGTATTTAATAAATGTTTACTGACTGACTGACTACTCAGCCCCCTGTTTCCTCCCCCGACAACCACCCTGTCCCAATTTCCACCTAAGCCTCTGAGCCTCCTGACCCAAACATTGGCCTTGTGACCTGATTTCCTGACTGGTCAGACTCAGTCTCAGGCTACAGGAATTCAGACAAATCAAGGAAACAGAAGGAAGAATACACAAGTTTTCTGTTTGAGCTGAAAGGGAAGGTGCGTGAAGAGGAGGAGGAGAAATTAAGGCTAACAAGGGAAAATGGAGAGGCTGTCCAGCCCTTGGCTAAGGGGATTGGGCTTTATCCTGGGGAGATAATGGGAAACCATAGATGGCAGTTGAGCAGGGGAGAGATGTGATGAGTCTGAGGAAGATGATTCTTCAACTCTGTGCAGATAGGATTGTAGGGGGAGAGAATGAAGGCATGGAAGCCTGTCAGGTGGCTACTGTGGTGGTCCAGTCTCAATGGGACCAGTCTAGTGCCAGAGCCACCTGTACAATGGGCCATGTTATCATGGAATGTCATCGCTGGAAGAGACTTGAGAATACAGAGAGGGAAGGGACCACTGGGGGAAAACAGGGGAAAACTCTCTTCTTCCGGGGAGGGAGCTCAGGGTAGGGTTGAGGAGAGAAAATGTACACAACAGGAAGGCATATGCACAACACGAAAAGGTGGTGGGATAGAAGACTAAAGATCTGCTTGATCCCAAAGGGCAGAGCCATGGGCACATGTTTCAGAGGGGCAGATTTGGGGAAGATGAGAGGAAAAATAAGTAAAGCCATCCAAAAATGGAAGTTGTTGTCTTGAAGGCTAATGAGTTCCCTCTCATTGAAGGTCGCCAAGTAGATGCTGGATGACTACTTGTTATTTATAGTAAGCTTCTTCTAGCACGAGGTAGACAAGATGTCTCCCCAGCTCTGAGGTGCTCTAGCAGTTAAACTTAGGAGACAAGACTATGGCTTGGACAGCCTATGTTCTAAAGACTATCCCAGCTCTGAACTTCTGTGTTCTGAAGTCCCTCCCAGTTCTGACATTCAAGATTCTAAGGGCCCTCTCATTTCCAAAATATATAGAGAAATGAGTCAAATTTATAAGAATACAAGTCATTCCCCAATTGATAAATGGTCAAAGGATATGAACAGGCAGTTTTCAGATGAAGAAATTAAAGCTATCTATGGTAATATGGGAAAATGTTCTAAATCACTCTTGATTACAGAAATGTAAATTAAAATGACTCTAAGGTACCATATCACACCTATCAGATTGGCTAATATGACAGAAAAGGAAAATGACAAATATTAGAGAGTATGTGGGAAAATTGGAACGCTAATGCATTGCTGGTGAGTTGTGAATTGATCCGACCATTCTGGAAAGCAATTTGGAACTATGCCCAAAGGGCTATACAACTGTGCTTACCCTTTGATCCAGCAATACCACTACTAGGTCTCTATTCCAAAGAGATGATACAAAAGGGAAAAGGACCCACATGTACAAAAATATTTGTAGCAGCTCTTTTTGTGGTGACAAAGAATTGGAAATTGAGGGAATGCTCATCAGTTGGGGAGTGGCTGAACAAGTTGTGGTATATGAATATAATAGAATACTATTGTTCCATAAGAAATGATAAGCAGGTGGATTTCAGAAAAACCTGGGAAGACTTGTATGGACTCATGCTGAGTGAAATGAGCAGAACCAGGAGAACATTGTGCATAGTAACAGTCACGTTGTAGGATGACTGACTTTGTTAAACTTAGCTCTTCTCAGCAATGCAAGGATCTAAGACAACTCCAAAAGTCTCATGATGGAAAATGCTATCCACATCCAGAGAAAGAACTATGGAGTCTCAATGCTAATGAAAGCATACTATTTTCTTTTATTTTCTTTTGGTTTTTCTTTCTCATGGTTTTTCCCTTTTGTTCTGATTCTTCTTTCGCAATATGACTAATATGGAAATATATTTAATATGATTGTACATGTATAGCCTATATCAGATTGCATGCCATCTTAGGGAATGGGAAGGAGAGAGAGAGGAGGAAAAAATTAGAACTCAAAATCTTATAAAAGTGAATGTTGAAAACTAAAATTAATTACTTAATTAATTTTTAAAAATATTCTAAGGACCCTTCCAGTTCTGTTCTAAATTCATGATCTCCACTAGCTTTAACATTCTATATTCTATGGTGTCTTCCAGTTCTGACTTTTTATGTTCTAAGAGCCCCACCAGTTTCAACATTCTGGGTTCTAAGGTCCCTCCAAATGTGACGTCTTGTGTTCTGAGGTCCCTTCAGCTCTGACATTCTCTCTTCTGAGGTCTTCCCAAGTCTGACACATTATAAGGTTCCCCCCACCCCAGTCTCCCATTCAAGCCTAATATTCTGTGTTCTGTGTCCTAAGGCCCCTCTCAATTCAGTCTGTGTTCGAAGGTCCCCCTAAGTCTGCTATTCGACATTCTAAGGGCCCTTCCAACTGTGACATTCCATGATCTAAAGTCCCTCCAAGTCTGACATTCTTTGTTCTAAGATCTCTCCCCTACCCCCCACCCTGCTAAGCCTTCTATTCTGTGTTCTACATTCTAAAGCTCCTCCTTGCTCGGTCTACGGTCTAACGTCCTTTCCAAGTCTGCTGTTCTGCTGTATCATACTCAGCAAACAGGAGGTGTAGGCATGGAGAGCATATCTCCAATGGTCTCAAAATTCCTGTCTACCCCAGACAGTGAAGTAGGATAGCAGTCAGGGGTGCTGCCCCCACTCTAGCTCACTCCCTTGAGCCCTCAGCTACCACTCCCCCAAGTCTAGGCAGGCTTGTTATGATAACCCCAGGACCTGGTTTCCTCCTGGGCAGGAAGGAGCCAGGAGGAGGAAATATTAAGCAGGGCAATATAAACACTCCTCCTGCTGAGGATGGGGCAGGAGAGACTGCAGGGAGGGAAGGGGGAGGTGGACAACAGGAGGCCCCGCCCCCCCCCTTTCCCCTCAGAGCCCAGGGCCTGGCAGGCCTGGCAGAACATTCCTGGCCCAGCCATGGACAGAAACAGCTACTCACGGACAGGGCTCCATGTGAGCAGCTCTACCCACCGGGGCTGCTGGTACTACCTGAAATATTTCTTCTTGTTTGTCTCTCTCATTCAATTCCTCATCATCCTGGGCCTGGTGCTGTTCATGGTCTACGGGAATGCCCATGCTGGCACAGAGGCTCACCTGCAGGTGACAGAGAAGCGGGCTGACAGCCTGTCGGTGCAGCTGCTGTCCCTGAGTGCCCTCAATGCCAACCTCTCCAAGGAACTGAACATCACCACCCGCTCCCCGAGAAGCCATCATGCAGCTGCTGGTGGGCAGCCGGCGGGACCTGGACCGCATCAACTCCAGTTACCGCCAATGCCAAGTGGAGCAGGTGAGACCCTGTTTGGACTCTCAGGAACTGGTGCTGGGGCTGGAGGGGAGGGAAGGGACAGCTGTGGATAATACTGTGGCTCTGGATGGATCATCTTCACTCCTCTTTAATGGGGATGGTAGAGACGTGCCTACTAGTCATGGGGTGGCCAAGGAAGACCCAGAGCCCTCTGTGGTCTCCCACACATGCCATCACACACAATAGCATAAATTTGGAGCCAAAAGGGATCTCAGAGGTCATCTAATTCCAACCCCCTCATTTTTCAGTTAGGGAAACTGAGGCCCCAAGAGGGGAGGTGACTCTCCCAAAGTAGGTGCCGGAGCCAAGATAATTCAGATGCTTACTTTGTTACCTAGACGTAGGCATCTTTACACGCTCAACACACAGCTTCCTACAGGCATAGGTCAGGACCCAGTTCTGTGCCTACTGACACCATCACACGCCCCATGACATCCTCTTCTGTGGGCACGCCCAGCTGCATGCATACAATTACATATTCATGGTCATGAGGGGGAACAGTAGCATAGGGGTAGGAAATAGGCCTCAAAGACACTAAGATCTGGGTTCAAGTCCCATCTCTCACACAAACTGGCTATGTGACCCCGGGCAAGCTGCTTGACCCAGAAAACTCTCTAAGATGCTAAATTGGAGAGAAGGTGCCATCCTGCATAGGTGGAGGGAGTTTCCTCCCCTGGGATTTCCCCAGCGAAATGACATTACAGGTAGAATCCCTATCCCTATCCTTAGATGGACCCCCTACAATCTCGCACACGGGAGTCCACTTCTTCCATATTCTTCCACTGTTTTCAAACACTCAGTATCATACACAGAGCTACATACATCAGCAAAGGCTCTCTCCTGCACAAGTTGCAGCCCATTGGAAGTGCTTTGCAGTCTCAAGCAGTCACATACCCAGAGGTTGGCCAGGATTGGGGGTATGGGGAGGCAGCCATATTTACCCATCCTTGGCTAGGGATGATCTTTTTTTTTGTTAAAGGCAATTGGGATTAAGTGACTTGCCCAGGGTCACACAGCTACTAAGTGTCTGAGACCAGATTTGAACTCAGGTCTTCCTGACTCCAGGGCTGGTGCTCTATCTACTGTGCCACCTAGCTGCCCTACTAGGGATGTTCTCCAGCCTCCTCCCTTCCTTTGTGGCTTTTGGTAATAGGATCATATATTTAGAGCTGGAAGGCACCGAGGAGGTTATTGAGGCCAACTCCCTCATTTGACAGATGAGGAAACTGAGGCCCAGTGAGCTTGAGTGAATTGCTGTGGGGCACACAGCTAGTGAGTGTCTGAAAGAGTCGGAGCCCAGGCCTTCCTGATTCCAAAGTGGCTCTCTGCGCCACGATGCCGCTCATCTGAGACAGAGGATGTCTTCTCTGTAAACCTTAGCTGCCTTACCTGCGAACTGTAGAAAACAACCATCTTTCACCATTTAATCCCCAGGGAAGTGGGTTTAATGATCATAGCTGACACTGACAGAGTGCTTTAAGATTTGTAAAACACCATACAAAGGTTATCTATCCTGTGCCTCCCACAGGTCCCATAAAGTATTGTTCTGCATTTTAAGGTCCCTTCCAGCTTGGATGTTCTGTGTTCTAAGGTCCCTTCCATTCTGACCATTTGTGTTCTAAGGTCCCTTTCAGCTCTGACGTTCTGTGTTCTAAGGTCTCTTCCAGGTTTCAGGTTCTATCTTCCGTGTTTTAAAGTCTCTTTCAGTTCTGACATTCTCTTTTCTCTGTTCTAAAGGCCCTTCCAGCTGTGACGTTCTGTGTTCTAAGGTTTCTTCCAGCTCTGATAGTCTCTGTTCTGAGGTCCCCTTGGTTGTATGAGTATTATTATCCCCATTTTACAAATGAGGAAACTGAGGTTCAAAAAGGTCAAGTGACTTGTCCAGAGTCATACAGATAATCTACATCTGAGGAAGGATTTGAACTCAGGCCCTCTTGCTTCCAAGTCCAGCATTCTATCCATGGCAACCCATTGCCCATCTGCTTTGCAAACAGTAAAGCACTATAGAAATGTGAGCCCCTTGTCCATGATGATGATGATGATGATTATATGGCCCAATATAATTGTGGTAGGCTAAATGATGCGGGGTCAAGGGTCATGGATTCAGAAGACCTGGGTTCAGCTAGATGACTGGTTAGGCAAGTTGCTTCCTTGTTCTGGGCCTCAGTTTCCTCACCTGTAAAAGGGAGGTGATAACATGTGAGAAGTTTCAGTCTAATCCAGCAATCATTTATTAAAGTCAGGCACTGAGAATTATAGAGACAAAACCGAACTGGCTGCTGCCCTCTGGCCGCGTTGAAGACCTGGTGATTATCTCTGTAATAACTAGAGCCCAGAGTAACCTTGCCTCCTCCTTTTTCTCATCTCTAGGAGCCTGTGCCCAGCTTGAGGGGGGTGGTGCAGGAGGGAGGGCTGGGAGCTCAGGAAATCTCTCTGGGTGGAGCCCAGTGTGGGGAAGAGAGCACTTAGGAAACATCCATTGTACCAGCCTCAGTTTCTCCATCAGGAAACTGGCAGGAACTAAGAGATATCCGAAAGCCAGGCCTCCCCAGAGACTCTAGGTCACTCCTGGAAGGAGGCCTTAGGATGGCTGCCCCGCCCCACCCCCCTCCAAATCCCTGCTCACCCCAGCCTTCCCCCACCCTCCATTTCAGACACAGGAAGCCGCCCAGATGTCCTTCTGTGTGTGTGTCCGTCCTTTTCCCCCTCGGTATGGGGGCTCTCTGAGAACAGGAGCCATGCTTCCTTCTCAGACTCTGGGCTCACTAAGGGTGGGGGCCAGTTGTACTACTACAACAAGGTGGAGTTGTCTCCCCCTCTGTGTCAGGGCACTCTGGGTCATAGCCTCCTCAGACTAGGGGCTCCCTGGGGCCAGGGCTGCTTCCCTCTCAGACTTGGGGGGTCCCCGAGTGCAAGGCTGTTTTCCCCTCTGTCTGGGGACTCCTCCCCAAGGGCAGCCTTATCTCCCCCTCTGACAAGCCTATTCACCCCTCTGGCTATGGCGCCCTGAGCTTGGGGGCTCTGTCTGCCCTCCCAGGTTGAGGGCCGGGGTCTCTCTCCTTTAGAATGGAGACTTGCTGAGGATACCCTCTGTAACTTTCCAGGTCATTGGGAAGGAGGTGAAATTTTAGGGAGATTGGTTTTTCCTGGTAGATTTTTTTAAATCTCCCATCAACGGCTCTCGGGCAGTGAATGCCACAGATACAAAGACAGACATCAGCTGTCCTTCATGCACAGAAAATGGAAGAAACCCAGGGTCACAACCCAACCTCCGCCGCTCCCCACCCAGTGTTTATGCCTTTATGTACAAGTACCACCCTGGACTCAGTCAAGGAGGCCAACCGTTCTGGAGAATTTAAAACTGGGAGACCACCTGAAGGAGCCTTAAGAGAGGATGGCGGGTGGGATGAGAGAGGGACAAAAGTAAAGCTGGCCAGAGGCCGAGAAGTCCTGGGGGCTAGAGAGAGAGTTTAGCCTGGTCCCGAGACAGCAGGGCCTTGCCTTCTTCCTTTGAGGGAGGTTTGGAGGCCCAACGTGGAGCAGAGCTGTTCTATCTCCTCTGCTCGGGCCCCTTGTCTGGACTTCTCCCCCTCTTGGCATCGCCTCTTTGTGCTCAGGGCCTCAGCCTCACAGGGTCGGGGTGCTGCATCCCCCAGGATACCCAGTATAGAGACAGGA
This sequence comes from Phascolarctos cinereus, assembly GCF_003287225.1. NCBI lineage: Eukaryota > Metazoa > Chordata > Mammalia > Diprotodontia > Phascolarctidae > Phascolarctos > Phascolarctos cinereus. The sequence goes on along the minus strand of NW_027555847.1, from coordinate 672,073,078 downwards.
TGGATGAGTTCAAGAGATCTGTCGGCTTAGCAGGGGGGAGTCGTGGAAGAAGAACCCAGAGCACTTCAGCCCTGGAGTATGGTTGGGAATTCTGAGGACAATTGACAATCAGTCTTCAGGAAGTAAGGTCCTGGACCTTTCTGTTTTTAAATGTGGCAAAGTTTTAATCCATCTTCAGACACTTAGAGGCTGCTTGACCAGGAGCAAATCACTTAACCCCGCCAGCCTCAGTTCCTCATCTGTAAAATGGAGACAGGGCAGCTAGGCGGTACGACGGATTAGAGTGCCAGGTCTGGAGCGAGGAAGACTCATCTTCCTGAGTTCAAATCTGGCCTCAGACACTTACTAGCTGTGTGACCCTAGGCAAGTCACTTAACCCTGTCTGCCTCAGTTTCCTCATCTGTAAAATGAGCTGGAGAAGGAAATGACAAACTACTCCATTATGAACCCCAAACGGGATCATGAAAAGTCAGACACAACTGAACAGAAAAAGGGAGGTAATAATAGCATCTACCACCCAGGATTAGGATGAGGATCAGATGAGATGATATGGAAAGAACTTTGGAAATCTTGAAGCTATATAGAAATGCTAGGTATTATTATTGTTATCATCAATATATAAAACATTAACAACGGAGTATGTGGGAAAGTCTGATGACAAACATGTAACCTCAGGGAAAGCTAGAGTCCTTAACATTGATATTGGAGAGATACGCAAGAAGATGGGGGGGAGGTGAACCTATCAATATGATTTATTTATATAGAAATAATACTAGTTATAGTCATTTATGAAGAGAACAAACTTTTAAGGACCAGGCTGAGCTATAGATCACTTTTTAACTCTAGTAGCCCTCTCAGATGTATAAGATCATAGCAAGTAGCATTGGAAAGAAACTCAAATCATCTAGGTCCACCTCCCCATTTTACGGATGAGGAAACCGAGAACCAGAGAAAGGAAAGACTTGCTCAAGATAATAAATAGCAGAGTCAAGATCTGAACACAAGTCTTCTTACTACAGATTTAAAGCCCTTCCCACATACCATACTTCTACTCACTAACTTAGCTTCTTCTATTTCATTCAAATTTTCAGTTCAACAATCCTTTATTATTTTCCCTGAAATGATATAACAGGGAAATAACATGGTATGAAAAGGACCTGGGTTTGAATCTTGACTCCACCAGTTGTTCAAGTCACTTCACCAACATGAGCCTCAGTTTCCTTATCTGACAAAGTAGAACTAAAAATATTTATACTATCACCTTCACAGGGTGAGAATCAACTTAGTTAACATACAGAAAGTACTTCACAAACCTTTAACGGTTGTATAGATATCAGCTATTGTTATCATCAGTCCCCACGCCCAGTTTTGGTTGTATTTGTGGGATTTGGGGGAGACTGAATGCCTCTGAATGCCCACCCTGATCTGAGCCCAGTACTTTCCTTTTCCCAGATTCAGAACCAGAACAACATGAGATATGTGATTGCCATCTTGAAGAGTGAAGAACTCTGTCGACAAAAGCTTGCAGAAGTCTCAAAGAACTACACAGGTTGGAGGACGAAAGAAGGATAGGAGGAGGGGAGAGGGATGGGAGGAAGGGAGAAGGATGGGAGGGAAAGAGAGGGATGGGAGGAGGGGAGGAAGGGAGAGGGATAGGAGGAGGGGAGAGGGATGGGAGGAGGGGAGAGAGGCAGTATTGGGATATGGTGAATTTGAAAAACTAGATCAGAGACTGGGCATGTGACATCAGAGTTGTAGACACAGATGTGCATAAAGGGGATAATTGAAGCTCTGGGGGAATGAGAAGGAGAGACCTCAGAAACCATATAGTCTAGCCCCCTTATGTTATAGATAAGTAAACTGAGGCATAGAGAGGGTGACTGACTTGCTCAAAGTCACTGCTAGTGACAGAGGGTCCAAGACAAATCTTTGAGGGATACCCTCATTAGAGGGTGGGATAAAGCCATAACTAGGACTTTTTCACCCAAGGCTGGAGATAGCAGAGGCTGAGAGGAGAGGGAGCCCTGCCACGCATGGGGAATAAATCTATCCATGACATCATGATGTTGTTATACTGGGTCATAGCCCCACAGCCCCACCCTAGGTGGGAGAAGGAGGAGGTTAGGGTTCAAATTCCAGCTTTGATAAAGTCCCTTCTCCTGCCTATGCCTCAGTTTCCTTATCTGCAAAATGGCTTGGTGGACTCAGTCTCGAAGATCCCTTCCCAATTTAAATGGTCAGAGATGGAGGAGTGCTAGTATTGTGGGAGCCAAGAGACTGTAAAGGGGAATCCTGCTCAGGTCAGGGTCAGCTCTGAGATTCTATGATTCTTAGGAATCACAACTCTCCCACAATGCAACAGGGAAGGTGAGTTCTTCTTTCATTGAAGGTCTTTATCAGGGACCGGATGATCATTTGCCAGAGCCTTGGTGAGCCTGAGGAGCTGGTGAGGGACCAGCTGACAGTCAGAGGCAGGATATCAGGCTGGAAGTCAGTGCTAGAAATAGGGCTGTGGGAGTCACCTATATAGAGAGGGGTGATTGATGTGTTGACAAGGGACAATGGGAGAGAAGAAGAGGCCAGGACAGGAGAGGAGGGAAAAGAAGGGGAGGGGAAGGGAGGAGACAGAAGATTGAGGCTTCAGGTACACATTGGACTAGATGCTCCATGAGAGCAGGGGTCGGGGGTCAGTGGCCAGGGGCCAGGAGTCATCAGCCCCAAGAAGGCCTTCTGGAGACTTCTTTTTTCCCAGATGGGTATCTGTTTCTAACTCATCTCCTCCTGCTTCTCCTTCCTGCCATCTCTTTTCAATCCCATTTCTGCTGTAACAATTCCTGGACCCCTTTCACCAGCTTTTTGGAGGAAGTAAATGGCGGGATCACCCAAAGTGACTCTTCTCTACATGTCTATCCATCTACATGCTTTTAATGGGTAGGACATCAATACCCCCTTCCCTCACTCCATTCTTCCCAAGATGCAACCAGTCTTAAGAGGCTGCAAAAGTACAAAGGAGGGAATGTACTAGAGTGAATGAGTGCCAATTTTAGAGCCACAGGAACTCAGTTCAATCCCAACTCTGATACTTAGTGACCTTGGGCAAGTCATTTAATTTCTTTGGGCCTCAGTTTCCTCATCTCTAAAAGGAGGGAGTTGTACTAGATGGTCTCTAAGCCCCTTCCAACTCCAAGTTTATCATCTGTGGTCTGCAGGTGACTGTCCCTCACATCCCATTTGCTGTTCTGTCTGTCTCCCATTCCATCTACCCAGCTCTGATAGACCTCACTTTGGTCCCTGGGGGAGATCACCAGCCTCAAGATGGGCCAGAGGAGTTAAACCTTTTTTTTGTTCCATGGATTCTTTTGGTGGTCTAGTAAAATCTATGGCTCTCTTCTCAAAATAATGTTCTTACATGCATAAAATAAGAGAATGAAAAAGGAAACCAATTCTACTGAAATTAAATTACCATTATATTTTATAAAATGACAATAATAATTTAAAAACCAAGTTCCTAGATCTCACGTTAAGAAACCCTATGATCGGGGAAGTCCAAAGAACTGTCTTTCAGAGTCTATCTATTGCTTCCACCCTCTCCCCTCACAGCCCAGGTCCAGACCCTTGAAGAGAAGGCCAAGGCAGCCCAGGTGCAGCAGGAGGCCCTGAAGATGACCTGTAACAAGGACAAGGAGGTCCTGATAGCAGCCAAGGCAGCGGTTGAGGCCCAGATCAAAGGCTGCAATGAAGAAAAGATGCATAACTTTGGTGAGTACCAGCTGGTAGTGAGCGAGCTCCAGCAGGTCCGAGACCTGTGTGCTGGACTGGACAAAGAGAAGCTCATCTCCAAGCTGGAGCAGGTATGGCGGGAATCCCTCTTGTACAAGTCTTTGGACAGCATATCCTTGCTTTACTTCAACCCGGAGGCTGACAAGGTGATACATCGCTGCAGAGAACTGCCCAGAATCATATTGGAGAAGTCCGAGAACCTGGCCAGAGAACTTAAGATAGGCATCGAGCAGGTGGTAAGAGAAACACCGACCTGAAGCGTCAGAAGGAGGCCAGTGAGAAGGGCTTGGCGGCCTGCAGGGAGGAGAAGGAGAAGGTCACCAAGGAGACCCAGGAAAGGGTGCAGAAGATCCATGAAGACTGTGTCAAGCAGTCCCGGCTAGCCTTGGAAGAGAAGGCCACGCTGCAGAAGGAGAAGGAGGCCTTGGCCAAGGAGTTAGAGGAGAAGAAGAAGGAGCTGATCTTGGTCAAAGGTCAGCTGGACATCAACAAGTCCACCCTGGAAACCTGCATCAGGACCAAGGTGAAGACCAGGTCTGGGGAGGCGGCTGGAACTGGGGAGGGGGAATCAGGAGCACGTTAGGGCCAGAGTGAAGAAGTTTGGAGCTGGGCATAGGTATGAGGAGGACAAGGAGGAAGAGAAGGTTGAGGTGGGGTTAAAGTTGAAGATGGTCAAGAGGATGAGGAGGGGATTGGGTTAGATTAGGGTTGAGAGAAGATGAAGCTGGGGTTGGGGGTTAAGTTCATGATGATCATGAGATTGGGTAGGGGATTGAGTTGAAAGAGGGATGGAGTTGGAACTGGGGTTAAGTTGGGCATGGTCATGAGGTTGAGTTGGGGATTGAGTTGAGAGAGGGATTGGGGGTTAAATTGGGGATGGTTATTAGATTGGATGACCCCAGTCAAGTCACTTAACCTTACAATGCCCCAGGCAACTTTCTAAGTAAACAAATGGGAGAAGAGGTGGTGATCTGCATTGGTAGAGAGAGGTTCTTCACTAGGGAGTTCCTTCTACCAATGAAATCACAGGTTCACTTCCCCTATTAAATGAATTAAATCAATGACTGACTATTCTTATAGTCCTTCTTCTTATGTGGTCTATTCTTAGTTCTTCTATTCTTATGTATTTTTATTATTTTTGGTTGGAGATGGGATTGGTGTTTGAATGGGGCTGGTGCTCTGTGTGTGTGTGTGTGTGTGTGTGTGTGTGTTATCTGTATGATTGTGTGTGTACAAGTCTGTGATTGCCTTTCTAGATGCGTATCCTCTGTGATTTGCACATTGTATGGCTCTCAACATATCTGAGCTTCCTCTGTGCACATCTCCAGGTTGCTATGTCCTAGCTGAACCAGGAGCACAGCCCCTCTTACCTTCTTGTCTTTGAGTTGAAGAGACAGACCCAAGGAGACCCAGGCCTTTGGCTGGGAGGTTGGCACTTGGGTTCTGGGGGGACCTAGACCTTAAAGCTAGAAGGGACCTCAAAAGTCATTCTTCATTTGACAAATGAAGAAACCGAAGACCATGGAGGTTAAATGATTTGCCCAGGGCCATCTAGGTAGTTCAATCAGAGCTGCTAGTCTTTCTAGTATACCAAGCTCCCTCTGACCCATGTGTATTCTTTCAACCTTCACAGGCCCAGGGTACACTATCCATTCCTCGACCCCCTGGACCTGTTAACCCAGCTCCTATTGGTAAGTGAGCCAGAGAGGAAATGAGTCTTTTGGGCTTAGATGGGCATCCTCCATTGCCCATAGCATTTTCCTCATGCTGACGCCAGCCTTGCGAGGGCATCCATATACCAGATCTCTGCTCTCCAGTCAAGAGGAAGCCACCTGAACATTTCTAGGGTCTAATGTAGACTCTGGAACCCCCCAGAAACACTTGGAGGAAATACTGGAAGAACTGAAACCAAGGAAGAGTGGGAAGCTTTGAGTTTGGGGCCCCAAATCTCATTTATGCTAAAGGTTGTTTAGATGAGACACCTGTCTGTTGCCCTCCAAGCCCACTCCACCCTAGCAGGAGGTCAGCATAAGGCTAATGAGATGCTCAGGGCTGACTCTGCCGCTTTTTCCCTCCTCAGACCCTGCTGGCCTAGAAGAATTCAAGAAGAAGCTCCTGGACACTTATCAGAAGGTTAGCATACCTTCTGGAAACTCAGTCAGGTGAGCTCCTCCTCAGCCACTCAGGCCAGGGTGGGGTCTGTACATATTCACTTGTGTGTGCACACAGCTGTAAGCCAGAACCAAAGAGAAAAAAATCTAGATGATCCTTGGGGGATGGCAGGGCAAGGGTTCTTCTTTCTTTCCATTTCACAGATGCATCCCCATCTTAGGACTGGGGTCCTCACCCTAGGGCCTGTGCCCACTTCATTCCCCCATCAGCCTCTGCAGAGGGAGTGACATCGTCACACACACACATAGAGGACTGGACTTGCAAAAAAGAGACCTGGGTTCAAATCCCACACTTGCTAGCTATGTCAACCTCTCAGGGCCTCAGTTTCCTCTTCTGTAAAATGGGGATAATATCACTTGCATCAGAGGTCTCAGTTCTTTCACTTGCCAGCTGTGTGACCCTAGGCAAGTCTTCACCTCTGTATGCCTCAGTTTCTTCTTTTGAAAAATGAAGATTTTGGGGGCATCTAGGTGGACCTGAGTTCAAATCCAGCCTCAGACACTTGACGCTTACTAGCTGTGTGACCTTAGACAAGTCACTTAACCCTGATTGCTTCACCAAAAAGCAAAAAAAAACAAACAAACTGAAGGTTCTGGACTCAACGATACCTTTTGGTGCTAGGTTTAGAAATGATGAAGCCTCACTCACAGGGCCATTATAAACCTGAAAGCTTTCCGTTAATGCAACTTATCCTTACGGTAAGCCGTGGGCCTGGCACCACAGTAGGACTAGATGTTTTTATGCAACTAGAAGATACTTTGCTCCGTGGGTCTTCCACAGGAATAGACCGTTCACACGCAGGTGACACAAACAGAGACAGAGAGGAGAGAGGCAAAGCAGGGCTTGGAAAGCAGATCTTCCAGCCATGTAGAAGAGTGAAAAGACAGCTGGCTTCAGGGTCAGGAAATCTGGGTTCAAACCCTTGCCTGAGAAAGCCTCTGAGCCTCGATTTCCTCATCTGAAAAACAGGAGGGCTTCTACCTCATGGGAGTGCGAGAAAAGCACTTTGTAAGGCTTAAAAAACTGGGGAAATGGGTGCTACCATTACTGGTCTCCTTATCCTATGCCAGGCACTGAGCTAAGCACTGGGGTTACAAAGAAAGGCAAGAACTTGGTTCCTGCCCTTGGAAAGGTTACATTCTAACGGGAGAGGCAACAAGTATAACCAGGTGCATACAAGAAGCACACAAGATAGACGCAGAGCAGATGGAAGGTTATCTCAGAGGGAGCTGCACTAGCAGTGGAGGGGAGACTGGGAAAGTCCTCTTGCAGACGGTGAGCTTTCAGCTGGCTCCCTTACTCTGGGCAAGCTCCTGTGACGGTAGAACCAGGACCAGAGGTTGGAGGTGATGGGAGCTTAAGCAGAGGCAAGAAGACGTTTGGTCAGGGAACGCTTACGAGGGGACTCCTCTGCGGGGCAGGTGGGATGTTGGAGGAGACCCTCTGATTCTGGCACTGGACAAGTTTACTAGGCTTTGTGTCTTTCCTTCTAAATGCCAGTTGGTAGTATTGGTATTGAGACTCCCCCACCCACTACAGTGGTTTTATTTTTGTTTCCTCAAGACAGTGGATTGAAGATCCCAGGGCCTTATAGGGACAAAAGTGAGCTAGGCTGGGGGCAGCATGTTTCCAAGATGGTAGGCCCCAGGGGCCCTAGGGCGGTACCAGCGGAAGGGACAGTAAAGGCCTGGAGCCAAAGCCTGGCTCTTGGCCACAAAGGCCCCATTTCAGAACCTGGCTCCCCAGACAAACTGGGAAGTGGTGTCAGTGGCCTAGTGAATCTCCACAGTTGAACTGATGTGCCGATGTTCATAAAGTCAGCCCTTGGGCTTGGCAGTCTGTCAGGGGAAAGAAGAATTTTGTGTCAGGGGAAGGACTGATTCAAGGACGTGGCTAAATGCCAGGTCTTGGAGCCAAGTAAGCGTTCGTGTTCCTCAACTGCCTGCTACCTGGGGTCTTTACCTCTAATTCTCCCCCTGGGCAGCTAGGTAGTACAGTGGATAGAACACAGGGCCTGGAGTCAGGAGGACTCATCTTCCTGAATTCAGATCCAGCCTCAGGAGCTTACTAGCTGTGTAACCCTGGACAAGTCACTTCACCCTGTTTGCCTCAGTTTCCTCATCTATAAAATGAGCTGGAGAAGGAAATGGCAAACCGCTTCAATATCTCTGCCAAGAAATCCCAAATGGAGTCATGAAGAGTCAAAAACGATTGAAAAATGACTGAACGGGGCAGCTAAGTGGCGCAGTGGATAGACCACCGGCCCTGAAGTCAGCAGGACCTAGTTCAAATCCAGTCTCAGACCAAACACTTGACACTTACTAGCTGTGTGACCCTGGGCAAGTCACTTAATCCCAATTGTCTAAAAACAAACAAACAAACAAACAAAACTGACTGAACAACTCTCCCTGTGCCCTCACCTCTCCTCTCTCCCTTCAGGAGTGAGGCACCCTTTCTAGTAAGGTGTTTCCCCTCTTTGTGCCCACTTAGGCCAAGGCACCTGGGCTGGCTGGAGCCATGGGCTCAGGCTGTCTCTCTTGGAGTCTCCTCTTGAAAACCTGAAAGCCTCAGTCTGGCCCTACCCTGACCCGTTTGCTCCTCTTAACCCTTGGGGAGCTGGAGGTTCTGGAAGCCCGATAAGCCGTCCTTGGGCCCCCGAGCTCAAAGCCTCAAGGTGATACAGCTCTTGTCCCAAGCTCTTACCTGTCGTAAGTAAGACACCCTCACTCTGCTTCTCCCAGGCCTCTGAGGCCCTTGTTTCCACACCTCCCCATCCTCTGCTCATCGTCTCATCCTCCCATCTGGTCTCACTCTCCGTTCTTCCTCCCTGACACCCAGGACCTGAGTTCATGCCCATCGGTGGAGTCTGCTGCTCCCCACTCTCTCTATTCCGCTTTCCTCCATTTGGATCTCCTCTACAAAATCTGCTCTCTTCTCAAAATGCAGCCAAGGGCCTTACCGGACTGGGAAACAGGACACTGGGTTCTCATCATGTTGGTGCCACTAACTGGCTGTGGGATATCAGGCCACTTCCTTCTCATCTCTGGTTTACTTTCCTCCAACAAAAAATAAGGGGCTGGACCATATGATCTCTAAAGTTCCCCCGGTTTTGATGTTTCTATGTTCCAAGGGCCCTTGCATTTCTAAGATTCTATGTTCTGAAGGCTTTCCCAGCTCTGAATTCTGTGTTCTAAGGGCCCTCTCAGTTCTAAGATTCTATGTTCTGAAGGCTTTCCCAGTTCTGACATTCTGGGTTCTAAGATTCTATGTTCTGAAGATTTCCCAAGCTCTGATGTTGTGTTCCAAGGGCCCTCCCATTTCTAAGATTCTATGTTCTGAAGGCTTTCCCAGCTCTGACATCCTGTGTTCTAAGGGCCCTCTCAGTTCTAAGATTCTATGTTCTGAAGGCTTTCCCAGCTCCAACATTCTGTGTTCTAAGGGCCCTCTCAGTTCTAAGATTATATGTTCTGAAGGCTCTTCTAGCTCAGAACCATCCTTCAGGGTCCACTCACATTGCACCTGCACCAGAAAGCCTTCCCTGAATGCTCCAGAATGACCTCATCCTTCTCTGAACATCCATGAACACTCTCTTGTAGGGCTGTAACTGTAGATGGAGTGCCTTAGGAGCAGAGAACCCATTTGAATCCTGGACCCAAGGGCAGCTAGGTGACACAGTGGATAGAGCACCAGCCCTGAAGTCAGGAGGATCTGAGTTCAAATCCGGTCTCAGACCAAACACTTGACACTTACTAGCTGTGTGACCCTGGGCAAGTCACTTAACCCCAATTGCCTAAAAATAAAACAAAATAAAACAAACAAACAAACAAAAAAACAAATCCTGGACCCATTCTTACTGACTTTGTGACCTTGGTCAAGTACCTTCTAGTTCCTTAATTTACAAAATGAAGGCATAGGACTTGATCCAGACCCCTTCCAGCTCCAAATCCCAGGATCAGAGTTTCTTTTCTTCCCAGTTCTCTTGCCCATTAGCTCATACAAGTATAGGCATCGTAAGATTCGTTCCATAGACATTTATAAAGGGCTTGCTCTGTGCAGAGCCTTGGGCTGGGGGCTGAGAGTGAGAGATCCAGAGATGATTAAGACATAATCCTAGACCTTATGGAGCTTACACTGGGGGATGGGGGGAGGTAGAGAGAAGAGATAAAATATGCAAGCAGATAATACAAATTAGTATGTGCCAAAGACATAAGAAAAGTAAAAAGTGCTATGAGATCAGCAAAAAATTTGTTTCCAGCTTGCAGATGGGAGATGACTGACCAAAGCTTTCTGGAGGAGGTGATAACTCAGCTGGGCCAGAAAGATTTCAACAGGTCAGGGAGGGGAGGGAAAGGGATCTAGGAGACAGGGGAAGAATATTCAAAAGAGAGTTGGGGCGTGGCACTGACTATGAAAGCTCTAGAACTTTGGAGAAAGGGAGTCTCATGAAGGCTTTGAAATTAGGAAAGACTTCCTGTAGGAGGTGGGAGAATATTTAGATGAAGAGCCAGATGTCACTAGAGGCTGATAAAGGGGATGGATTTGAACCAGGACAGTTAGGCTCAAAGCCAGCATCTTTTACTTTTTAGCTGTAGGATGTTGAGCAAGCCCCCTCACCTCTCTGTACCTCAGTTTCTTTTTCTGTAAAGTAAAGGAGATTGGACAGGATGTCTCTAAGCTCACTTTTACCTTGCAATGCTGTGACTACTTTTGAAGCTCAGTATCTATCAGTGGAAATAGGAGTGGGACAGGGTGTGAAGGATGGGAGGTTAAGAATCAGCAATGGGGCAGGGAAACAGCGTTTGGATCTGGAGGGGACCTTAGGGACCATCTAGGTCAAGGATACTTAACGTGTGTGTGTGAGTGTGTGTGTATGTGTGTGTGTGTGTGTGTGTGTGTGTGTGTGTGTGTGTGTGTGTGTGTAGACCCCTCTGGCAGTCAGAATGATGTTTTTAAATGCATAAAATAAAATACATAGGATTACAAAGGAAATTAATTTTAGTGAAATGCAATTACCAAAACAAAATTTTTTAAAGAAGTTCAGGAACCCCAGGCTAAGAAGCTTTAATCTAGACGAAAGCTCTCATTTTACAGATGAGGAAACCGATGCCCAGAGAAAAAAGCTTGCCGAGGTAATACAGAACTTGGGTTTCAGTCCACGGCCTCTGACTCCAAGTCTGATGATTTTTGGAGAGAAGGCATGGCCTAGACCGGTTGGGGTAGGGCAGAGTCTAGAGGCCCAGGGTTTCCAGCCCTCCCTTTCTCTCCCCCCCTCTTCCCTCCCCCAAAGGAAGGGCTGACAATGGAGAGAAGGCAAAAGGGGCAACAGAGGCAGCCACTTAAAAAAACACAGTCACAGCCAGGCTTCCTGCCCGGGGTCCAAAAGGAAGGCCTTTGCCTGCGCACCGCCAGGCACGCAGGCCCAAGGGAGCTGGGGGCTGGTGTGTGATGGGTGTGGGGCTCACTGTCTGTCTGTTCTCTCCCTCCCACCCCCAACACTGCATCCCACTCCCTCTGCAGCGGCTGACGCAGTGGTGGCGGCAGAAGGATCTGGCGACACATCCCGGAGAGGAAGCCGAGCTCGACCTACCGTGATGCTCGCCAGATGTCCACGCGGCCCACATGTCTCCCCCAGTACACATGTATACCCTGGCACATATACACACCTAGACACACACCCCTAGACAATCCTCACACTTAGACACTCCCCTCCTCCCACTTCCCTGTTCCCACTCCCAGACATACTTATGCAGATGCATACTCGCGTACACACGTATACACACTCACAGAAACACCCTTGCCTTGCATACAGGCACCCACGGACCATAGGATCCACTCTGGGCCCGTTTGGGGCATGGGTAGGAGACAAGCCCCTGGGTCTGGAATGATGGGGGGAGGGACTCTGTGCGTGGTCACTAAATGTGTCCATGGGTGCTAGGTAAGCCCAAGTAGGGGGAGAGGGAAACACGCACTCCCTCTTCTCCTTCCTTCCCGTTCCCCCGGGATGCCCTGTTTGCTCCCGATCTCCAGGGGCTCACACTTCACGCTCACTCTTGTCCTGTGGGCTCAGCCCACAGTTTCTCTCTGAACATTTATCATTTGACTAATGTATCTAAGCGGCCGCTGTCTCCTCCTTATCTTTATTATCTGTTATCTCCACTGGCTGACACATCATAGCTTCACAAGGCCCCAAACTGAGGAAAGATAAGAGCAGGAAAAGCTCAGTCTCTGGCTCCCAGGGGAACTGCTATCCTCCCCCCACGCCCTAGAGCTTCCCAAAAATCTCTGGGGGAGAAGGGGGGCAAGGTGTTGTTCGCAGAAATCAAAGGCAAGGAGGTCTTCGAAGGGCAAGGCTCTCCTCTGCCTGGTTCCTGTAAGCTTGGCCCAGGAGGTAGCTGGAAAGAGGCCTAGGTGATGCAGGGGAAGGAGTAAGGTATTTGGAATCCAAGGACTTGGATTCAGATTCTGATTCTCTTCTTGTGTGACCATGGCCTCACCTCTCTGGACCTCATCTGAAAAATGAGGGGCTTAGAATAGGTGATTCTGAAGGTCTTTTCATTTCTAAGTCATATAATTCTGTTCCTGCGCCCATACTATTCCTCTCATACTATATTCTGCCCCATCCCACCCCTGGCACTGCCCTGTCCTACCCCTGGGGGTCAAGGCCATTACCCCCACTACCAGAAGCTTACCCCTCAGCCCCAGCGCTGACCAAGCCTCCTTGGGGAACTCCTGATCCTCCTGGTGCCCTGAATCTAGAATCCCTAGAGAGCATTCCCTCTCAAGGGGCTCCAGGTTCTGGGGGTAAAACCTGCATGGTGGTGGGAAAAAGGTTCTCTGACTGTCCATGAACGCTCAGGTTTGAGCTAGGGAGTTGGGAAACTGAAGGCCCCTCTTTTCCTCATGCTGTGATGCTCTGATTCTACATGGAAGTTCTAATAAAGGATAATTGAACCCAAAATACCAGCTTCAATCATCCTTTCTGGGATAGCCTGGTTTCTGGGTTTCTGGGTAGCCTGGGGCCTTCCTGACATCGTCATCCTCATTGACTCCCTCACCCAGCCATTGTCTCTGACTGACAAGAGTCAGTGACCAATACACTCCTATACTACCCAAGACTTCTCGGTGAAGATGGTATTACCCACCCAGGGGTGGGTGGTGATGGGGCCAGCCCTGAGGTTTAGGGACCATGGTTATACCCAGACCTGTCCCGGGGCAGCCAGGAGCAAGGGAACTCAGCACTTGGGGCCAGGTGGGAAGTGGGGCAGAATGAGTCACCCCAGGGGGGAGCAGTTCTCAGGCCCAGCACGGGTGTGAGGTGACAAAGAAGCTGTTTATTCAAGACAAGGATATTTCCGGAGAACGGAAGTCTGGCAGAGAGACGCCTGCCTCTTGAGGATGCACTGGGCCTGGCTGGGGGCCTGCTGGGGCACAGAGTAAGAAGGAGGAGGGGATGGACCCCTGGCTTTCCCCCCAACTACTCACACTAGACATGGCAAGGAAAGTTGCCCATGGAATGGTCCCCAAGAGTGCAAAATTACAATCAAGGTTAGAAGGGGTTTCAATGATGTTGGGGCCAGTTCCAGGAGGGATCTAATAGGGTCTGGGCCTATCCCTGATCCATACGGGTGGGCACGGCTCCCGCTTCTTCCTCGCAGTGTTCTGGCTAGGACTGGGGCTAACAAGAAGGCAGGAAGATTACAGCCTTAGGATAGGAACTAATGAGTCAGTTCTGGGAGGCAGCATTCATCAGAGCAGTCAAGAGATCTGGGTTCTACTTTAACTGTGTGTTCAATAGGGGACCCTTTACACAAATACTTTTCACTCCCTGGCTCTGTTTCTTCTATAAAGGAAATGACCTTTCCTAGCTCTGCCATCCTACATTCTAAGCTTCATCCTAACTCTGACACCCTATGTTCAAAGATTCTTACCAGCCCCACCCTACACCTGACATTTTAGGTTCCAAGGTCCCTTCCCCTCTCTGACATTCCATGTTCTGAGACCCTTCCAAACTCTCACATTCTGGGTTCTAAGGTCCCTTCTCCTCTCTGACATTCCATGTTCTGAGGCCCTTCCAAGCTCTCACATTCTGGGTTCTAAGGTTCCTTCTAGCAGAGTCATTCTGGTTTTAAGATCCCTTTCAGACCTACTGTTCTCTGTAGTAAGGTCCACGCTCCATATTCTAAGTTCCCTCTCTGCTCTGACGTTCTGCATTCTACTTTGGATATTATTACTCCAGTTCTTAGCATCCACACAGCTCCCCTTGGGAGATGTTAATCACCAGAGTCATAGCATTCTGGAACTGCCATCTACATCTGCCTGCTCCATTCCCTGAGGTCTGTGAGAGTCCAGAACTTGGGCTCTGGGGTCTGCTCTCAGTGACGATAGAAACTCCTCTTGATAGAGGGACCCTTCCCCCTCAAAATGAATAGGGCACCTTCAGTCTTCCTACTGTTCCCTGACTGCCCAGGACCCTCAAGACCTGTCCTCCCTCAGCAGTTCCTGTACCATGGACTGACCCTCTGCATCCCCTTGGCCCCAGGCACCTTGGGGGCAAGCAGTACGCCTTCCCACACTAAAGCTCTCCAAGCCTGACCTTACAAGGTACCTGCTGGCCCTGGACAGCACTCCCTGGCTGGCCCAATGGCCCTGTACCCTCCCTAACTCCCAGGTAGAAACAAGGGTCTCTTTCTGTCCCAGGGAAGGGAGATGGTAACTTTGTTTTTTTCATTTGTTTTTTTGGTTTTTGTTTGTTTGCTTTTGTTTTGTTTTTTGGCTAGGCAATGGGGTTAAGTGACATGCCCAGGGTCACACAGCTAGTAAGTGTTATGTGTCTGAGGCCATATTTGAACTCAGGTCCTCCTGAATCCAGGGCCGGTGCTCTATCCACTGCGCCAACTAGCTGCCCCGAGATGGTAACTTTGGGTTGCTGAAATACATTTTTTTAACTTTTTAAATTTTATTTTTAAATTGTTTAAAATTTAAGTTTTTTAATTTTATAATTTTGATAACTTTAGTTTTTATCACATCATCATTTCTGAATATAGGCTTTTCTTGTTCCCTCAAAAGCAAGTCTTGCCTCATAACAAAGCTTTGAAAAGTGTTTGGCATTTCTACAGACAAACACACACACACACATACTCTCTCTCTCTCTCTCTCTCTCTCTCTCTCTCTCTCTCTCTCTTCTCTCTCTCTCTCTCTCTCTCTCTCTCTCTCTCTCTCACTCTCACTCTCTCTCTTCTTGCTGAGATCTCCTTGGTCCTCAGACCCCACCCCCTACCCTCTGCCCTGGCCCAGATCCCATAGCAGGGGCCTCACCAGGCTGCTGGGGGATTTCCTACCCCCTCTATAAATAACAAGGAGGGGCAGTTTCCGACTGGGCCTCAGGATTCTTGGAAAAAAACGGAAAGCTGGCCAAGCTCCTTTGACCTGGCCCTCCCCAGGAGCCCCCAGCACCCTTCACCATAAGGCTTGGGAAGGCTGAGGGGGAAAGGAAGCTCGGGGGCTCCAGGGGAGGGGCTACTTTTCAGAGAATCAACCCATTTCCTCTAAGGGTTCTGAGCCCTGGAACCCAAAGACTTGAGCAAGGAACAGGAGACTTGTAGGCTGAACCTAGCATGTCTGAGGTCCCCCTACCCTCTCCCTGAAAGTGAACACGAGATCATCCTTTATCCCCCAAGGTCCCCTGTGAGCACAGAAAGTCACCTCCATGCTGTGTGGGGCATTCAGCCTTTAGTGAATAAAACACCCTTTTCCTAGGGCAGTGTCACTGAGGAGAGGGAAGATTTTGCTCCCTGCCCCTGATTGGGAAGGCATAGGAGGGTGATCAGGGATCAGTGGGGTCTTCAAGCCTTGGTCTTTGTATTTAATGGCCCTGGTTTTGTTTTGTTCTTTAAAGCAGCTGTCTCTTCGAAGGCAGCGTGGTTCAAGGGAGAGAGCGCTAGCCCTAGTGTCAGGGGATGTAAGGTCCAAGGCACTCCTCTGGAACTCATTTTCTCCCTCTGTAAAAATAAAGGGTTTGGCCTAGTTTGCCTCTGAGGTCCTTTCCTCGAGACCTTCTGATCTCCTCTCTAATTATCAGTAATTAATTCTCATTTCCCAGAATTTTAGAGCTCGGTAATAGGCTTCGAGTGGTTCCTGCCAGAGGCACCCCAGTGAAAGGAAATTTATTACCCCCTGGACCAGGGGTGAGGAACCTATGTCCTTGAGACCACGTGTGGCCTTTCAGGTCCTTGGGGGCAGCCTTTTGACTGAATCCAAGTTTTACAGAACAAATCCTTTTATTAAGGGGATTTGTTCCGTGAAGTTTGGATTCTGTTAAAGGGCTGCACTTGAGGACCTAGAGGGCCACATGTGACCTCGAGGCTGAAGGTTCCCCACCCTGCCCTGGATGATTATTGCATTCAGGGACTATTTCTTACTGCTGTCAGATCTGCCTCTGTCCAACTTGCAACCACTGCTGCTGGTCTGGCTCTCTTGGGGCCAAGTAGAATGTATGGAATCCCTCTGTCCCACAAGGAGCTGGTATGGTGGGGTGGGCACGTCTTTATGAGGCCTGAGTGAAGGGACTAGGTATGTTTTAGTCTGAAGAAAAGATTGGGAAGGAGAGAGGGAGGGGAAAACACATAATGGCTATCACATTTAGCTCTCCAAAGGGCCATCACGTGGAAGAGTCAATCAATAAACACTTATTAAGTGCCAACTATGTGCCAGGCATTGTGCTAAGCACTGGAGATAGGGGCAAAAGATAGACCCTGCCCTCAGGGAGCTTACAATCTAACATGCAAACAACTCTGTACAAACAAGCTAAAGATAGATGGGAAATGTCCAACAGGTGGAAGGCACTAACTAGAATTAAGGATTGGGAAAAGCTTCTCTAGAAGTATGGCATTTTAGCTAAGACTAAAGGAAGCCAGGGAAACAGAAACACGGAGAGGAGGAGGGAGAGGGTTCCGGTCACTCAGGACAGCCAGGGAAATGGGGCACATTGCTCCAGGAAGAGCAAGGACACCAGCGTCACTGTGTGCCGAGGGAAAGGTTTCACAAGGCTGGAAAGATGGGGGGGTGGAGTCCCCAAGGACTCTCCAAGCTAGAGGATTTTATATTTGACCCTGGAAGCAATAGGGAACCCCAGCCTGGGAAGGAGCCTAACTGGCCTTGGCCCAGGGCCGGGCTGCAGCTGGAGATAAAGACCTTTCAAAAACACAACTACCCAAAGTAGTCAAGGCTCCTCCGGAAGACAGTGGGCTCCTCCCCGTCCCTGGACATCTTCAGGCCGAGGCTGAATGGCCGATTCTCAGAGGGCTTGATTGGCACATGGTAAGCACTTAAATGCTTTCTCATTCATTCACTCATTGGTGCCGTAGAAGCATGAGAATTCTGTTCAGGTGCAATTTTGATGACACAACCCTTCCAGTTTAGATGTTCTGATTCTAGATGGGGTCCTCAACCTGGAGGTCTTGAACCTTTTTTTTTTTTTAAATAATTTGATGACTGTATTTCAATAGAATTGGTCTCCTTGGGAATCCTATGTATTTTTTTCATGTTTATTTATTAACATTCATTTAAAAAAATTAATTCTGTGTATTTAAATCCAGCCTCAGATACTTACTGTGTGACCCTGGGCAAGTCATTTAACCTCTGCCTAGATTTCCTCAACTGCAAAATAGGGATAACAGTACCTACCCTGCAGGGTGGTTATGAAGATCAGATGAGATGTTTATAGGAGCCACGTAAATGCAGACTCCTTTCACTCCCCTCCCCCCACTTTATTTTATGTATTAACATGATTCCGAGAAGGGGTCCAAAGGCTTCCCCAGAGTGCCAAAGGGGTCCAGAATGCCAAAAAGGCTAAAAACCCCTGCTTGAGAAAAGGTCCTGGGGTGGGGTGGCATTCTCCTCCCTAGAGCAGGAAGCCAGGCCCCAGATGAGCTCACCCAGTCCAGGAAAAGGACCCTTAATAATGAACAAAGAATGAGCCAGAGGACAGCCCAGAGGCTCCCTGGGGGCCAGGATTTCACGTTCTCTTCCCTTTCCATGCCCCTCCTTCCCAAAGGGCTATTTATGTGATACACACTGGCCCACAGAAGGGGAGGGCCACAAGTGTGGAATACTAAGGTCTATTTTTTTTAATTATATTTAATTTATTATATACTATTCTATATTTAATTTAATTATAAGGGATGATGCTTTGGCCAGAGTTAGGGGATAGATATACTAGGAAATGTAGGTGATAGAAGACAAAAGATATCAATAAAATTTCTTTTTAAAAAGCCTGTTTATTATCAGGCAGTGTCCTTTCCCCTGCTCTGCAAAGGCCTCGAATGCCTGAGCCACCTCATTCACTCTTGTAAAGGAGCCTGTCTCCAGCTGAAATCCACATCCCACCTCCTCCCTCTTCTAGGATGACGGAGGTAAGCGCCTAATGGCCTAGACTTCCTGGGGAGAGAGTAGGCCCAGGCCCCAGCCTAGGAGGGAAGGCACATTAGACAGGGCCAAGGTGGGCAGAGTGGCTGTCTACAGACTTCTTCAACAAACCCAGTGCTCCTGAGTCACACTGGAGAATCCTTCTTGGCCATCCTGTGGCCCTGCTGCCGACTGGCCGTGCATGCCTGGCCTTCCTTCAGTCCTCATTTGCCAATGCAGAAGTCCCGGAAGATGACCTCGAGGATGTCTTCGGCCCCGGCCTGCCCAGTGAGGTGGCCCAGCTGCCTTCGGGCAGCCCTCAGCTCCTCAGCAGCCAGAGCCAGGTCCCGGGCCCTGCTTTGTTCATAACGACCCAGGGCTTCACAACAGCTTTGAAGGTGGTGACGGTGGCGGGCCCGGGTCAGGACCGGCGGCCCAACGGTTGGATCACCGCATCTGAAAGGGATGACCATGACTAAGGGAGGAACCAATGCCACCACGGCCCCCAGCTTCTTCTCCCCGCCTCACGACCAAACATTCTCACCAGAGACACCCAGGAAGAATGGCTACCTTGGGAAGGGTGAACCCCAGCCCTCAGTCTCCCAAGATGAAACAAGTCTGAAAGCCCAAAGATCAGAGGTGTGGGGGTGGGGGTAGGGGGTCAGAGGGCAAGAGTCTCTGAGGAGAGAAACTGTCAAAACCAGGGGTTCACGTGGTCAAGAGCAGGAGGATGGAGAGAAGGGGAGCTCAGTCAGAAGGCACAGGTCAGTCACACGGAAGGTCAGACAGCTCAGAGGCAGGAGGGCAAGACAAAAAGGCAAGTGGGGTGGTCCTCACACAGCAGCCAGCTCCCTCTTTAAGGAGGCCAGCACAGCCTCCAGGCCAGCCTCTGTCTTGCAGGACAGCAGGAGGTGGGGGGGCAGGGCAGGCCCCCTGGGCTGCATCCCCTCTGGCAGCAGGTCAGCCTTGTTAAGTACCAGCAGGATGCGGCGCCCGGGGGTGGAGGGTCCCCCAGGAGTCACCACTGTCTCCAGGAAGTGACGGCTAGAGGCCGAGGCCAAGTCTGTGGCATCTAGTAGGGCCAGCACGATGTCGGCTTGAGCCAGCCTGTGGGGACAGGAGGGAAGCAGGAGGAGCCTGAGTCACAGCGGCGTTGGGGATCATCCCACTGCAAAAGAGGCCCGAGAGTTGGGAGACCTGGGCTCTCGCCCTGGTCCTGCTGCTTAGCAGCTGGGGCAGTCCATCTCCTTCTCTGAACCTCAGTCTCCAGTCTATAAAATGGAGATAAGGCTCCTGGGTGTTGTCTAGGTCACAGGGGGCTTCTTCAGTGTGGGGGTGAAGGTGACCAACTGGTCCGAGGGCTGACCAAATTGTCACCTTGCCCTTTTCAAAGCAGAGCCCTACAAACCTTTAAGCACATCTATGTATGGATTCCTAACAATGGGATAAGAGGGAAATGGAAGGTGTTACTTTGGAGAAGTTAACAGAGCCCAGGGAGGCCCTCCCAACTTCAGCCCTTAGATGCCTGGGGACCCCAACCTGATTGCACTGGCCCCAGAGTCCAAGACCAGCCCCTCACAAGCCCCATGAAGCCTGGGGATGGCCAGCCCAGAGCAGAAGAGCCCTAGGAGAGGGGCAGAGGGGTGTGCTCAGAAGAAGGAAAAAAATTTAACAGGAAAATGGCCTGAGAAGGAAAAGCCCCTGCCTGCCAGGAGCCTGGAAGCTGTGCTCAGAGACCTGCTGCTCCCATCTGTGGACAGGACCCTGGCTCCCCCAAGCCAGGCCGGGGGGGGGGAGCCCCACGTCTCCCCGGGCCCTCACCTGTCCTGGGCCCGCCGGACGCCCTCCTGTTCCACCAGGTCTGGGCTGTCCCGGAGCCCCGCCGTGTCACTCAGCAGGGCTGGGAAGCCCCCGATGTCCACGGCTGACTCCACCACGTCCCTGGTGGTGCCCGGCTCGGGCGACACGATGGCCACAGGCCTCCGACCTCGGGGGGACGAGTGAGTGTGTCAGTTTCTAGGAGCCTTGTGGCTCAGGCCCCCTCCCCTTCCCAAGGTCAGCCCCCAAGTTCCCATCCCAGCAGAACCCTGCAGGTCCTAGGCTGGGCACTGCTGCCTCCTGGTGGCGCCACAGGGAAGCTGGCACCTGAAGAGACCACGGGGCTAGAGCTCTCCATCCCCCACCCAGGTCTCTCGTCTCCTCTTCCTCTAAAGGCATGTCCCTCCTGCAGGGGAAACAGGTGAAGAAAACAGCTCCTCCTGGGTTCAAATCCTGCCTCTGACTCCTATCTGTGTAACATTGGGTGAGTCACTTAACTGCCCTGGGCCGCAGTCTGGTCATCTGTGAAATGAGGGGGTTGGGCCAGGTGGGCCCTGAGGGCGCTTCCAGCTCTTCGATCTGTCATCTGGAAGTATTCTTCCCAGGAGTCTCCTCTTCTCCTCAAACATCTTCCTCTGCCCCCCAGACATCTCCACGTCCCCCCAAACAGCTTCCTCCTCATCCTGAAGTGGAACTCTCCCCTTCCCTCCCCCACGAGCAGGTTGGTGACCCAATGGATAGAATGGTGGGCCAGGAGTCAGGAAGACCTGAGTTCAAATCCAGCCTCAGACACCAAACACTCACTAGTTGTGTGACTCTGGGCAAGTCACTTAACCCCAATTGCCTTGTCTATAAAATGGGATTAACAATAGCACTGACCTTGAAGGATTGCAGTGATTAGAAAGGGCTTAGCATGGTGCTTGGCAAGTTGTAACAAATGCTTATTCCTTCCCCCTCCCCCTCCCAAACTTCTCCATCCTCCTATCAAGGGCCACCCCCCACAGGCCTCCTTCCTCTCACTCACTCAGCAGGTTGATGAGACTGCTCTTGCCTGCATTGGCTGGGCCAGCAATGACCACCTGGGCCCCCGAGCGGAGCCGCTGTCCCCGACGGGCATCTTGCAGGTGGGCCAGGAGGGCTTCCCGGAGCCCCCGCACAGTAGTGTCCACTGCAGGGACAGGGATGAGAGCCACAAAAGCTTCAGCGAAATGAAAGGGGCTGGGGCTGGCCAGGTGGGGGTGGGGGTGGCCAAGCGTGTCTGAACAGGTGGTGAGGGCTGCCTGGAGAGGGTCAGGGACAGAGCGCCCAGGGAGGGCTGGGGCTAGTCAGAGGGGGCAGCGGCTGGCCAACGAGAGCAGGGGCTGGCCGCGGAGAGCAGGGGGCTGGCCAGGTGGGGGTGGGGGTGGCCAAGCGTGTCTGAACAGGTGCTGAGGGCTGCCTGGAGAGGGTCAGGGATAGAGTGGCCAGGGAGGGCTGGCAGCTGACACCTGGAGGTCTGGGAAGGGGAGAAAGAACTGGGGGGCCTCACCCCACTCCAACACGCCTTCTTCAATATTGTCATCCTCGCTGAAATCAATGTAGGCCTCCAGGTGGGCCAGGGCCTGTGTAAGTAGGGAGAGGGAACTGAAACTCCTCTTTCCTTCCAAAAGAGGTGCCACCCCACTCCGGGTCACTGAAGCAGTCTGGGCAAAGTCATAGGTCATGGCAGCTCAGGCTGCAGAGCCCCCAGTCCCTGGCCATATGCTTAGAACTGTGGACCCCAGACTCAGGGCCAAGCAATTCTCAAATCCACAGACTCTTCATGTCATAGAAGCATAGTGGAGTAAGGGGAAGAAGGGAGAGGAAAGGAAAGAATGAGGGAGTGGAAAGGTGAGAGAAGGGAGCAAGAATGAGAAAGGAGGGATGAGGAAAGTGGTAACTGGGAAAGAAAAATCCAAAGGGGGACAAGGGGGACCGGCAGGCCCGCAGTCTCACTTGCCGTAGTTAGGGTCTCTCCCCAGCCTTGGCAGAGCTGTCCTAGCTCCCCCTGGAGCTGCCTCAGGGCCTGGCGCCGCTGGGCCTCTGTCTCAGCATGGATCAGGTCCCCCAGCCCCTCCACCTCAGTCAGGCTCAGTTTCCCATTCTGAAAGGCTCGCTTGGTGAACTCTCCAGCCTCCGCTGGCCGAAGGCCCGGTATGCTGCCTACCTGCCAAGGAATATCTGCTCAGTGCCTGCTGTACCCCAAGACAGCTAGGCCCCTAGGGAGCTCCAGGAAAGGGGAGAAACTTACCCAGTGCCCCCAGCACAGCGCTCACAACGGCCGGCCCGCCATGGACGTGGAACTCAGCACAGTCCTCTCCAGTAAAGCTGTGGGGTCCTGGAAAGGAGGCAAGAAAGACACTGGTGCCATGAGGGGATCCTTCCCTAAGCAAAGTTGGCAACACCCAAGCAAGGTGCATGACCACACAGATGAAATGAGGGAGGCCTGATTTACCATGCTGACTCTGGGATGGAGGAAGGAAAATCCCCCTTTCACCAACCCCCCTCCAATTATCCAAGCCCTGGCTGCATCCCAGCTTCAGTCGTCACTCCCCTGAAACTTCTGAGGATACCTCAGTACCAATTTCCACCGGGTGGGGAGAGGGGAAGGGAAAAACCAACAATCATACAAAATCATAGAAACAAAAGCTGTTAGAACCATAAGCTCTGGGTCTCAGCAACACCAACCCTGAAAACCACAGGCTCAGCCTTCTGGACTCTTAGCCACAAAGTCTTGGAAGCACAGACTCCACAGCTCTTAAAACTGTACAGTCCTTGAGGCTCAGAACCACGGACTCCTGGACTCTTAGAATGACAGACTCCTGAAACTGTGGACTTCTTTTTAGAATCATGGCTAATGAGGAGCGTTAGAAAGTACCAACCTAGCTCCAAAAGGTTAGGGAAACTGAAGGACTGATAGGGAAGTGCCACTCACCTCTGTCCCTCCTGACTCACCTGGGAACCAGAGAATCAGACCTCTGTCTAAAGGTTCAGTGGAGCCAGGGTCCTGCAGTAGACGAAGCGTTGCAACCCGGGGTTGTGGAAGGGCCTGTGAGGCTGTGAGTCCCAGGACAGCGGGGCCACTGGCGGGTCCGCTGGTGCGAATGACCGCCACACCACACTTGCCCTGGCCAGAAGACAGGGCGAAGATAGTGGCTCGACCACGAGAGATGGGTCTCCCTGAACAACGCTTTCGCAGGCTGGGCGGGGAGAGGACAGGAGAGGACAGCAGTCAGTGGGGGCACGGGCAGGAGGAGGAAGGGTGGGCTCAGGGGAGGATGGTCTGGCCAAACAGAATGGAGGGCCACTAACCTGTACAGGAGGATCCTTGCAGGTCACCGTACTGACTTAGAAAACCACATGTAAATGTCATCTATGTTTTAGTGTGTTTTTATTTATTTTTATAAATATTTCTCAATTACATTTTCACTCGGTCTAGGTCACACTTGGGAGTGCTGTGGGCTGCAGATGCCTGAGGGGCTATGTGTCTGACACACCTCAGGTCTGCTGGAAAGAGAACTGAATCTGGAGTGAGGAGGCTTAGGCCAAAGTCACTGGTCTGCTAGCTTGGGGACATTAGAGTCACTCTGAGCCGGTTTCCTTGACTGCAAAACGAGGATGTTAGACTAGGTGCCTCTTAGAAGTCTAGAATTACTCTCTTGTAACATCACTAATGTACAGGAATGTATACGTATAGCCTATATCAGATTGTACGCCGTCTTGGGGAGGGGGAGAAAAATTCAAAACTCAAAAGCTTACAGAAGTGATTATTGATAAATCAAAATAAATTAATAAAAAACATTAAAAAAAAAGAAGTCATGAATTACATATATTTCAAACTCAACATGTCTACAACTGGACTCATTCTCTTTCCTCCCAGGTCTTTCCCTACTCCTACTTCTCTGCTACTGCTCAGGACACCACCATTCTCCAAATCACCCCAGCTCCCAACCTAGGAGTCAACCTGAACTCCTCACTATCTCTTATTCCTCCCATGTCCAAGTTGTTGCCAAGGCCTATCAATTTCACCCTTGTATTAGCTTTTTTTTTTTTGGGGGGGGAGGCAACTGGGGTTAAGTGACTTGCCCAGGATCACACAGCTAGTAAGTATCTGAGGCTGGATTTGAATTCAGGTCTTCCTGATTCCTGAGCTAATGTTCTATCCGCTTTGCCACCTAGCTGCCCCTTGTGACATATCTTAAATATATCCCCTTCTTCCCTCTGACACCGACACCCTCATCATCTCACGCCTGGATCACTGCAACAGCCGCTGGTAGATCTGCCTGCCACAAGGCTCTCCCTACTTCAACGCATACTGCATTCTGCCCAAAGTGATTTTCCTCAAGCACAGGTCTGATGAAGTTACTGTTCAGTTGTTTTCAGTTAAGTCCAACTCTCTGTGATGCCGTTTGGGGTATTCTGTCAAAGATGCTGGAGTGATTTGTCATTTCCTTCTCCAGCTCATTTTACAGATGAGGAAACTGAGGTAAACAGGGTGAAGTGACTTGCCCAGGGTCACAGTTAGTAAGTGCCTAAGGGTGGATTTGAACTCGGGAAGATGAGTCTTCCTGATTCCAAACCCAGCGCTCTATCCACTGTGCCACCCAGCTGCCCCTGGCACACAGTAGGTGCTTAATAAATGCTTGTTGACTTGATGGCTGCTGCAGTCCCTTCCAACTCTCAAATTCTATGATTCTAGGGTTAGGCCAATAGGTGGCAGAGTGGGTAAGGGATGGGCTCAGAGTAAGGAAAACTCCAGAAGGAGATGCTTACTCCCAGTGTGAGCCTGACGAACGTAACCTTTCTTAGCTTCAGATCATCTGTAAAACGAGGATAACAGCACCTGCTGCCCAGAGCCGTTGTGGGGATCAAATAAGACAATAACAACATGAAGAAACTTAGCTCTGTTTGACAGACACTGGAACAATTTGCCATGTCCTTCTCCAGCTCATTTGACAGATGAGGAAACTGAGGCAAACAGGGTGAAATGAGCTGCCCAGGGTTACACAATTAATAAGTGTCTGAGACCAGATGCGACCTTAGGAAGACAGGTCTTCCTGACTCCAGGCCACCCACTGCACCACCTACCCATTCCTGGCACACAGCAGGAGCTTAATAAATGCTTGTTGACCACTAGTCCAATCCCCTGGGGGCACAGATCTGACAAATTTCAAACCTTCTATGACTCCTCCTACTGACTTTTCCATCTAGTGACTATTCAATTTAGTCCAGAGGTTCTTAACTTAGGGTCTGTGAACTTTAAAAAAATATATTTCGATAGCTAATTCCAATATAATTGTTTTTCTTTGTAATCAGGGCAGTTAAGTGGTGCAGTGGATAGAACACTGGCCCTGGAGTCAGGAGGATCTGAGTTCAAATCTGGCCTCAGATACTTACCAGCAGTGTGACCCTGGGCAAGTCACTTAACCCTGAATGCCTCGCAAAAAATAAAAACAAAAACATGATTCTGGGACAGGGTCCCCGGGCTTTACCGGACTGCCCGCCTGAGGGGTCCAGGACACCACCCGGGCTAAGGACCCCAGTCTTAGCATTCTCCAGCCTGGCACATCAGACCCTCCATCCGCCTGTGCATCATGCCTTCCTCCATTTCCATACTCCCTGGCACAGACATACTCAGACAATTAGCAGTTAATGACATTCCAGCTCCTGGAAATTCCATGCCCAGCCTCGGGACACGCCTGCAGTGCCCTCCCCCCAGCTGGGGACCTTCCAGATTCCTTCCTCCGAGGTTCAGTTCTGGTGCCAACTCCTCCCAGGAGCCTTCCCCGATTGCTAGCCCGAGAGAGTTCTCCGAAGACAGTCTCCAAAGATCTCTCCTGGAATCATGACCATAGAGCTAGAGCTGGAAGGGTGTGCCTCGGCGTTCAACTTGTCCACCCACCCCCCATTTTACAGAGGGGAAACTGAGGCCCAGAGCGGTTAAGTCCCTTGCCAAAGGTCACACGGGGCACAGCCAGTCCTCCGACTCCAAAACCTGTCCTCGCACTGCAAGAGGTCACCTCCCTCGTATTATATTTGTTTGTCCGGTTCTCCCAATTTCAAATGTAAACTCCTTTAGGGCAGGGACGCTTGGCATCTTCCTCTCTGAGCAACCGGCCTTTGCACACAGCAGGCGCTTAATAAACGCCTGTGGAGGTTTTGAAAACAGACAACACTGAGGTCCAGAGAAGGGCAGCCACGGGCCCGAGAGCACACAGTGGCTCAAGGAAGCAGCCGCCGACTCGAACCCACGTGCCTCCCAGATTCGCGGTTTGACCTACGCCCCGCCCCGCCCCGCCCCGTAGTTAACCCCTTGGCTACTGAACTGGACACCCCTCCCGCCTACCCTGGACCGGGACGCACCTGGTGCACAGACGGGTATTCTGGGCCGGCCCGCACACTAGGGCTCCCAGGAGCCGCCACATGGTGAGGGAAGGAGGCAGGGCCGGGGCGATAAGAGCGCCCCCTCCCGGATCCGGAGCCGCGAGACCCCCGAGCCCGACCCCGACCCCGACTGCAACCCCGACGCCCCGGCGTCACCCCTCCCGCAAGCCCCGACTCACTCCACGGCGGCTTTCCTTGAGCTCCCCCTCCCTCGCCCCATTGGTTGGTATCCAGGAGGTTCCGCCCTTGCTTGAGGCTTTATTGGTTTTTCTCGATGGCACCGCCCTTTCTGATGCTTGGTTGGCTACTATCCCTAATAGATTGCCTTCCTTGAGGTGTGATTGGTCAGTGCCATAGAAGTCCCTCCCTCCTACCGCAAGATCTTATTGACTAGCTTCTCAATGGTACCACCCCCATCCCTCCTCCCCAATCCAGGAACCACTCAGTTGAGGTGTGTTTGGTCCGCCAACGTACGCACCACCAAGGCAGTAGGAACGGTCCCGCCTTCACTGAAATTTGATTGGTCATCCTCGTAGACGCCCCGCGCAAGGCTCAGCAGTGCTCTTCTATGGTTGGTTGAGACAAAGTCGTGCTGTGCTGAAGTCTGTCACGTAAGGGTCCCTGAAGCGGGAAGCAGTGCGCGCAGCCTCGCTTTAGTTCACCAAGTGTGGGGCCACCGAGGGGGCTGATGTGATGAATATTTATATAAAGATAATGAATATTAATATAATGATGATGAATATCAATACGATTTGCTACCACAGTCTCTCGTGGACTGATATGAATATTCATGTAGTGGTGTGAACGTTCCAGCCGGTTTGCACTGACGTTCACATGAAAGATCCTGAGTGATGGTGAATGTTAATTTAAATACGAATTCACAAAGCACTTCTTAGCCTCGGCTCACCCCGGGATCAGTCTAGGGCCGGCCAAGATCAGGGCTCTGCACTGGGGCCAGGGGTCAGACCTAAGTCTTGAGGTCAAGGACTCACTCCGGGGGCAGGGTTTGTTTTGAGAATAAGCATCAATCTAGGGCAAAGTCAAGTCAACAAGCATTTGTTAAGCACCTACTATTTGTCAGGCTCTGTGCCAAGCTCTGGGGACACAAAGAAAAGCGAAAGATGGTCCTTGTGTTCAAGGAGCTCAATCTGATGGGGGAGTGATAACGTGCAAACAGCTACTACATACGAGAAGATAGAGATAACGGAAGGAAGGTTCTATCATTAAGGGGGACCGGGAAAGGCTTCTTGCAAGAGGTGGGATTTTAGCTTGCACTTAAGAGGAGTCAGGGAAGGACCTGGGTGCGCACGAGGAGGAAGGGAATTCCAGGTGTGGAGCACAGCCAGTGAGAATGCTTGGAGACTTGGAGAAAGTGTCCAGTATGAGTATGGCAAGGTGGCCGATGTCACTGGAGGGCAGAGTACTTGCAAGGGAGTAAGAGATAAGAAGACTGGAAAGGTAGGAAGGTAATGATGGTATTAAAAGCCAGAGGGGGTTGAAGTCAGGAGCTCATTCTGTGGTCAGGATCTGGGGGATCCTCCTGGAATTGGAACATCTGACCTCAGGCCCATTATTAGGCGCTCTAACGAGGGCTCTCAGTTCACCGATACCATCCACACCATCCACCCACTTCAAGTCATCCCAGGTATTGGGGTGGGCAGGGAGGGGACAAAACGGGGTAGGGTGGGGGGAGATCACCTGAGCAAAAGCGATACTTGCCACACCCTCTTCAGGGCTCTAGACATGGGGGTTGGGATTAGGGGAGAGTCACAATCAAAGTGATGGGACTTGAAGCAAAATGAGCATCTAGCAACTGGAGGACTAAACCAATTGTGACATATAAATGTAAAGGAATATTATTGTGCAGTATGAAATGATGACTGTGGAATCCAAAGGAATGCAGGAAGACCTGTATGATGCAGAGTGATGTGGACAAAAATAACACGAACACATCTGGGAATCTGTTTAATTGCAATGACCAATCTTGGTCCTAGAGAACAGATGACTAAATTCTTCTCCCTCTTCTGGATAGAAAGGTGGGGAACTGTGGGTGGGGGCTGTTGCATACTCTATCAAATGAGATAATATTTGTAAAGCACTTAGCACAGTGCCTGGCATACAATAGGTGTTTAATAAATGTTTGTTCCTTTCCTTTCCCTTGTCAGACCAGATGTCTGTCTCCTGATTTTGCTAAACTGTTTTTTGGTGGGTAGGGTAGGCTGTATACCATGACATGTAGTTTATGTAAAAACAAAAGATAGCAAAATCTTTTTTTTTAAGTGATGAGGTAGGGGGCAAGTAGGGAGTCTCTCCCCATAACTTAGGCACTGGGGAGAGGACTTTTGGTGGAGTAAAATCTCCTAAAGGGAAGTAGAGGAAAGAGGAATGTTTGGGGGGGGAGGTGTTGAGATTAGGGAACTGAACCCTCCTGCACATCTCTCAAGGCAGTCAGTCCAGGAACCAGAGAATTGACTTGGGAGGTGGGGATTGGCGCTAGGTTGGGATGCACAGCAGGGGATTCTGGACATTTTTGCAATGTCAGGGCTGTGGCAGGTGCAGTCCTGAGTAGGGAGGGAAGGGAGACTTTCCTGAAACCTGATGTGAACTCAGCCTCCCCACCTGTCACCCTTCCATACCCAACTCCCTAGCCTGGAGCTTTGGGATCCCCAGACTTTGGACCCCAGGGCTCCAGAAATAAAGGTTTGGAGAAGAAAAGCAAGAGGTTGAAAAGGGAAGAAGAAGGGCTTCTATTTGACAACAGGTAGAACACAGGGCAGGAGATGAAAGAAGAAATGAGTGCCTGGGCAGCCCAGAGCCCAGGGAGCCCAGACCAGACCAGATTAGAACTCAGATCCTAGACTAGTCCAGCCCACCGACCAGGGTGCTACCTAGACTAACCCAGCCCAAGTCCCAGAAAATCCAGATTCATTAACGTAACAACATGCCCAGTAGATACCTGTCCAGATTGCTCAGTGGTCAGACCAGCCCAAGGCTGCTTCAGGTCATCATGAGATACTTTAAGGAACATTTATCAACCCCTCTGCCTGGTGGGCCTCTCAGTGGAGCCCCAGCTCTTGTCCTCAAGAGTGTACCAAAAAGGGAATATAAGATGTACACACAAAACTGGGAGCTCAAAAAAGGCTTTCTGCATTTCCTGGTCACCAATAGGATCCCCTTTGATTATATCAGTGGTCTTTACATTCAGAGGGCTTTCATTCAATGATTTCTTCTAGTCTTTTAGTTCCAGAGGTGGACAAATCAAGTGGACAAGAGATTTTACTGATAGGTGGGGTGGGTGAAACTAGTCACATGGACAGTCTTAGAGAAGCGGGGACAGTCTTGAGGAAATGGGGTGAGACACTTCCTTCTTTGCCGGAACATGCCCTTCATGTCCCCACCCCTGTGCTCCCCTGGGCACCATTTTATATTTGATCACATCCTTATCAGGTGGATAAACACCTTCCCTCCAGTGAGACACACAAACAAAGCTCCACCATCATCCTGTTTGTCCACAGCACCCCAACACGCTAGCTCCCTGTCTTCCCAACCATTTCCTTCAGCCCATTCTGATTCCCAAGAATCCCTCCCAACAGACATTTAATAATTTAGCTTATTCAGGGACAATCAATCAATAAACATTTTATCAAATATTATGTGTCGGGTGCTGTGCTAAGCACTGGGGATACAAAAAGAGGCAAAAGACAGTCCCTGCCGTAAAGGAGCTTACAATCTAATGGGGGAGATAAGTAAACAAATATATACAAAACAATCTATATGGAGGATAAGCAGGAAATAACAGAGGAAAGGCACAGGAATGAAAAGGGGCTGGGGAAGGCTTCCTATAGGAAGGTGGTATTTTAGTTGGAATTTAAAGGACAAGGTTAGTACCTAGAGCAGAAGAGGGAGAGAGTTCCAGGCATGGAGGACACCCACCACCCCAGGCAAAATGCCATGAACTACAAGATGGAACAGCCAGGAGGCCAGCATCACTGGATCAAAGAGTATGTGTCTGGAAGTAAGGTGTTAGAAGACTAGAAAGGTAGAAGGGGACTAGGTTATGAAGGGCTTTGAATGCCAAACAGAGCATTTTGTATTTTGTCCTGGAGGAAAAAAAAAAGTCAGTGGAGTTTATTGAGTAAGGGAGTACATGCTTGTACCTGAACTTTAGGAAAATTTCTAGTGATTGGATGGAGGATGGATTGGAATGGGAGAGCCTTGAGGCAGGCAGACCCACCAGCAGCTAGTGCAATGATCCAGGCATGAGGTGATGAGAGTCTGAAGTAGAGGGGTGGCAGTGTCAGAGGAGAGAAGGGGGTGTATTGGAGAGATACTACAAAGGTGAAATTAACCATTTTTGGCAACAGCTTGGCCATGGAGGGTGGGAGATAGTAGAGTCCAGGATGTCCAGGATAGTGAAGAGTCTAGGTTTTGAGCCTGAGGGACTGGGAAGATGGTGTTGCCCTTTACGGTAATAGGGAAGGTGGAGGGGAGGGGTTAGGAGGGAAAATAATGAGTTCAATTTTGGACATATTGACTTTATGATGTCTACTGTTAATCTAGCTTGAGATGTCTGAAAGGCAGTTAGAAATGGGAGGTGAGCAGATAGGTAGATTGGAGAATCATCAGCATAGAGATGGTCATTAAATCAATGGGAGCTGATGAGCTCACCAACTGAAGTGTTATTGAAGAGAAGAGGGCCCAGAACAGATCCTCAAAGGAGACCTAACATTAGAGGGTGTAAGATGGAGGGTCCAGCAAAGGAGAGAGAGAAGGAGTGGTCAGAGAGGTAAGAGGAGGACCAGAAGGGAGTGGCATCCCAAAAACCTAGAGAGAAAAGTGTGTCAAAGAGGAGAGAGTGATCAACAGTGTCAAATGTTGCAGGGATCCAGGAGATTGAAGACTGAGAAAAGGCCACTGGATTCAGCAACTAAGAGATCATTAGAATCTTCGAAGAGAGCAGTTTCAGTGGAATGACAAGAAAGCCAGATTGTGAGGGTGGTGTTGGGGGCGGGGGAGCTAGCAAACACACCCTGACTCTACTACCTAAGCCTGGCTCATCTACCCTGGCTGGCTGGCTCCTTGCCCACCTGTCTACTATCCCTCTGTCTGCCTCTCTGGATCACTGCCTGCCAGTCCATCTGTCTCTCCCCTCTCTTATCCACATGTCTGTCTGTCTCTCTGCCCTCCCTTCCTTCTTGCTTCTCATTCTTCTGTCTTACAATCTACCTGTCCATCTCTCTTCCTATCTGCCTGTTTCCCTGCTATCCTGTCTGCTCATCTATCTGTCTCATCCTACTCTTTACCATTCTCTCTAGCTAGTAGGAACCCCACCCAAAGAAGATTATCAGAACCCAAGGGTGGGATTGGATCCCAGGAGGGCATTTGGTCCTTCTGCTTCCAGGACAATGAAAGTCTACCATCCATGTTAGGTGGGTATTTGTCCATCTCTTAACACACACACACACACACACACACACACACACCCCCTCCACATACATTTCAGATGGGTCCAGGCAAGTTCTCACCGGTCCAATGCCGGGAAGGGCCCCAAAAGGGGAGGGGCTGAACGCACCCTCCATGCACTTCCAGGCCAGGGTTATGGGCGCACTGAGCTCGGCCTCTGCAGGGCCCAGCCAGGTCCCCAAAGCAGACCGAGCTTGGATTCACTTTCCACGGCGCCGAAGCCACACCAGCAGCGTGCTGGTCAGATTTGGGGGTGTTGGGGGGCGCTCAGGGTCCCGGGTCCCTCCACAGCTCCGGGGCTGGCCCTCTCGGCCCCCCGCCCAGGCCTGCCAGAGGCGTCCAATCAGCGGCGGGGGGCGCGGCCGGCTGGGCTCTGGGGCGGGGACGGGCCCCCCCCAGGATCGCGCGGCTCTGGCGGCGGCGGCGGCGGCGGCTCCAGCGGCTCCAGCAGCAGCAGCTCCTTTCTTTGTCTTCCGCTAGCCCCGG
This sequence comes from Phascolarctos cinereus, assembly GCF_003287225.1. NCBI lineage: Eukaryota > Metazoa > Chordata > Mammalia > Diprotodontia > Phascolarctidae > Phascolarctos > Phascolarctos cinereus. The sequence goes on along the minus strand of NW_027555847.1, from coordinate 672,040,555 downwards.
CGGCGGCTCCGGCCCCATGCCCCTGCGGCCGCCCCGGCCGGGCTGCGCCCCCCGCGGCCCCTGAGCCCTCCCTCTCCGGACCGCCCGCCGCCACCATGCCCGACACGGCCGGGCCCGGGGCCGGCGGCACGGCGGAAGGCGAGCGTGGCAAGCGGCCCCCCCCGGAGGGCGAGCCCGCGGCGGCGGCGGCGGCGGGGGCCGGAGTCCTGGGTAAGGCGGCCGCGGACCGGACCGGACCGGGCGGGGAGGGAGCGTGGGGCCGGGACTGCGAGGGGCGGGGTGGGGCGGGGCGGCCCGGGGCACTGCAGCGCTGCGGGCGCCCCCCCCCCACCCTGGGCAGGCAGGCTGCAGTGGGGTGGGATGGGGGCATGCGAGGCTCTGGGCACTCTAAGGCCCGGGAGGTGCGGGCAGTGCAGGGAGGCCATCCCAGTCTCCCCATCAGTCCCCGGGGTCCTGTAGATGTGCGGGCCAGCTCCTGCTCCATCCCCTTATGTGGGACACTGGCTGAAGGACCCTAGAGCTCCCTTACCCTGAGTCCCGGGTCCCCTCCTGCTCTGCAGTCCCAGTGACCTCAGATCAAGGTGAGGGGCCTTTAGGGGGCCTCGATAAGGGGAGGGGGGAGGCTCTGCCCCGGGACCAGGCAATCCTGGTGGCCTCCTCCCAAAGTCAGTAACACTAAACGGCAGGTGGGACACAGGCAGAGCTGAGGAAGCAGTTTCAGGAGTACAGCCTCTGGGCCAGGCTCCGAGTTCCCCCAGGCCTTCGATCCCTTGACCCTCCTGTCTTCACTGGGCCCACTCACTCCTCCTTCCCCACTCACCTCAGGTTGCTGTCACCCAACAGAGCTGGGGTCTAATGAGGCCAAGGTCACCGGTTAAAGCCTTCCTTAACACAGTGATCTCTTCCCTCTGTTTCTTGACCCCAAATGAATCCCTGGAGTCCAGATCCAGACTCAGCCCTAGCCCCAGATTGCCTTTGAAACCAAAACAAACCCCAGAGCCCAGACTGCTGAGACTCTGGCCCTACACCTGGCCCTAGACCCAGATAGTGATTAAGATAATGGCCCCAGGCTGAGCCCTGAGTCTTTCCCCTGGCCCCCGAATCAGGGAGCCTTGGCTAGGAGATGGGAATGTTTCAGGTTAGACTGTCACCACTCCTGGGAATACAGCTGTGTTATGTGCCACAGACACTATGTGTGTGTGTTTGGGGAGGGGTCTCTGTGCCCCAAGACTGGACTGTCATATAAAACAGGGGAAGCGTCCTGGACAGCTCCTACAGAGAGATTCCAAAGGTGGCTGGCACACACCTACTGGCACCTGACCAGGTTACTCACACACGTGTTTTTAGGCAGCAGCCCACGGGCCCAGGAATGTTTACATAGCCCTGGCCCAGATCTGCAGCTGGGTTACCTGCCCAGGTACACAGGTATGCAATGCATTCTGCAGCCTTCCTTTCTTAGGCTTCTCTGATGTGGGTCAGCTTCCGGGGACACCAGCTCCCACTGGAGCCAATCCACCTTTGCTTTCAGCCCTAGGACTTTAAACTCTTCAGACTTGCTAAATCTTCCCTGATCTCTTGTCCCCAGTCTGAGGCCTGAAGGCCCAGGACCCTGAAATTCCACCTGAGTCTCCCTAGCTCCTTATGCTGCCCCCAATCCAACTGGTCTAAAAGAAAACTTCCCAGGCCCAGGCTAGATCATACCTAAAGTTTCCAACCTGATCTTTAATCAAAATTCCATAGTCCCAATTTAGTTCCTGAACCTCTCCAGGCCAAGAGTATGGTATCTGACCTCCTCATTATCCATTTGGAGATTGGCCACCTTGGTTTTCTAGATTGAATGCATTGGTCCATTCTATAATCCCAGGTTCACTCTCAACCATTCAGAAAGCCCCCTGATTACTATTGGATTTGGGGGTTCCTTCTCACTAGGGACCTGCTAAGACCTCTCCAAAGGACCTTCAATTCCCATTCTATTCTTTTTTGGACCAAGGAGGAGGAGGGATCCCAGTCATGGGATTTTCATCAGTGTAGGGAATTCCTGGTATGAAAACTTCTTCCCCCAAGGCAGAACAGCTCTTGCTGTTCTTCAATTTACAATCTTAGTGACCTGCCCAGGGTAACTTAGCCTATTTGTGCCAGGGGAGGACTTGAACTCAGGTCTTATTAATTTGGACTCCAAGGCTGGCTCTTGATCCTGGCCTATCCCAATGCTGCGCCTAGTTTTTCCTATCACCTAAAAAAAAATCAAATAAATTGGGCTCATTTAACTTGATACATGGGTGACCTGCCCCCCCCACACACAGTTGACTACACTTTTTCTGATGATCCCGGTTATTCCACCCAGATCTGCAGATAGAGCCCAGCCTGGATCTGTCCTGGCTGTGTGACTCTTAGTTAAAGTCTGCAGACTTTCTGTAGACAAAGTAGTTACATTTACAGGTTTATGGCTATAATATGTGTCCTGTCCTGGATCCGTGATGTTTTTATGTACAACTGGACATTCTCTGTCCTGTAATTGCAGACTCTAGAGGCACCCACAGGTACCTGCATATACACACATGCCCCTGTCCTCACCCCCAGCTGTGATGAATCATTCTTGGCAGCTTCACATGCTGGGCATCTGCCCAGGAGCATGCATGGAAACGTTGGGGCCAGAACTGTGAGATTATGTAACATGGTCAACTCTTGAATGTCCCCATCATTATGAGTTAGTCTGGAGGAGAAGTCCCACACCAGAGGTTTGTTTGGAGGAACAGATAATCCCAAACCATTTTCATTTGGCTTTGCAATTCATGTCTCTGGGTATGTTCTGCCAGGGCTGGGAAACTGAGGCGACTGCTTGAGTTACTTTGCATTCCATGAGCAATAGAACTGACGGATCAGGAATAGGAGGTGGGACCTGTGCAGAACCTGACCTGGGACTGAACAAACACTGAATAAAATGGAAGGGTTAGAACCAGGTGCTGCCTGGGCTTTAGGAGACCTGGGCTCTATACCTAACCCTGATTGTAACTTGTTAAATGGTCTCTAAGCTTTCCCATCTTTGAAGTGGGGTGAGGTGTGGACCAAATAGTCTCTAAGGGCCCTTCCAGCCCTGACATCTTGTGTCTTATAACACAAGGGCCCTTATAGGCCCTCCTAACTCTGCCATTCCTTGTTCTAAGGACCCCCCCCCAGCTCTGACATTCTGTATTCTAAGGACCCTCCCAGCCCTGACATCCTGTGTTCTAAGGGCCCTCTCAGGTCTGATACCTCTGTTCTAAGGGCTCTCTTAGTCCTGACATTCCTTGTTCTAAGGGCCCTCCCAGCTCTGACATTCTCTGTTCTAAGTTCCCTTCTAACTGGTAGAGTTTGTCTATTCACCAAATATCACAGGGCACCCAAATGGAATCATCCTTACTTCTAGAGTCTGATGCATAGTTATATTCCTTGGATTTTAAGTAAGAGTAGTGACTGCCTAGTAATCATTCCATTTGATCCCTTGAGTAGGATGTCATGAGGTTTTTCTTCATCTTTCTACTTTTCTACCTTTTCCCTCCAAAAGGCCCTTAGGTCCTTCAGTTTGCTTGGATAAGCAGAAAGAACAGCTGGGGAGGAGTTTGCTTTCTCTTTGGGTTCTCGTCTTTGCTACCTCACATGGATAATGTGAACGTTCAGAATCTTCTGTAACGTGATAGAATCATACCGTATGTTTGAACCCTTGAGTGTGAGCTTAGCTTCTGGCATGTGCTTTCTCCATATTAATCTTCAAAACTACTTGTGCATTTAAAAATGCCATACAAAAAAAAGGAAAAAAATGAACCTTCCAACACTGACATTTTATTCTCTGTACTAAAGACTCTGACATTCTCTGTTCTCAGTTCTCTTTGGACTCTGACATTCTATGCCCCTTTATTCTACAGCCCTTTCCACTCTGACAGTCTGTTCTGTATGTTTTAAGATTCTTTCCAGCTCCAAAGTATTTTCCTTAATGTTCTAAGGTTCCATCGAGCACTGACACTCGGTGATTTCCACAGATAACTCACATTCAGAATTCTGATTTGACTAGACTTGGCAGTGTGTAAAGTAGTCTGCCCACATGTGTCCCCCCACACGGATATCCCCAGGTCTTGCTTATCTGGGCATTCTGCTCCTCAAACAGGCCTGCCTTTCTTTCCCACTCTGGCTAGATGGCTGCATCATTCCCTGCCCCTGCTTTAGCCAACTTGGCCTCCCCCCACAAGAGCTCAGGCTGTGCCAGGGAGCATGGGTGCTGACAGTGCCAGTCCTGTTGGCTTGGGGACAGAGACTGACTGCCTTTGTCTCCAGGCTAGGGTGCCTAAAGTATAGCATGGTGAAAAAAGAAATAGATTAGATGTCAAAGGAGCTGAGGTCACATCCTAGCTGAACTACTAACTCCCCCTCTGACCTTGAGCAAATAAATCATTTTCTTTCTGTGGGCCTCAGTTTCTCCATCTGTCAAGTAAGGGGACTGGACTTAATGCTTTCTAAGATCTCTTCCATTTTTAAATCCTCTGGTCCGAGGGGTCAGGAAGTCTGAGCAAAACTTCAGATACCTCCCTGGAATGACCCATGGTACATGGCAGGGTAGAGGTAAGGTACTGCCCCTCAAGCTTGGGGAAACCAGTATCTTCCTTTGGCTACATGTCCCATGAACTGCAGGGGTTAAGCTAGACACACGTGTGCACACACAGAGACATACCCACACAGAGCTAGGGAGAACCGGAAACCCTTTGAGTCAGATTGGGTTGGGGGTGGGGGAACAGAGCCAAGCAAGGTCCTCACACAGAAGAAGACTTGGGAGTCCGGTTTCCCCAGCCCTGGCTTGAAGTCATTTTGGTGTAAGTTGGGGGAACTTGTCATTGAACTGGGGTCTGGTCCTAATCTCCTCATTACTGGAGCTTTCCCATCTCCATAGAGACAAGCTCCCTTTTCCTTATCCCCCTTTAGGCTTCAGGGCCTGGTTGCTGGCAGATGTGGGAGGCTGAGTCTTGTGGCAGCCCAGGCAGGGGCTCCAGGATTGGTCACTGGCCAAGCCTGGAAGTGTGGGAGCAGTGAACAAGAAAGGAGAATTGGGGTGAAGGCAGGGGCATTAGTTTGGGCATGGGTAGACTGGCAGAGCCTTAGCCCCTCCGTACCTTCTCCCCTGCCTACCAGCACAATACAAGCTTGTGGCAGGGGTCCCCTTGCTTCGTTGACCTACTCGGCCACTCCATTGTGACCTCCCACTTCCCACCGCTCCCAGGCTAAGCTGTGAGCACGTCAGCCTTCTAATGGGCAATAAACCCTCTATCTCACCACTTTCCTCCCTCTCCCCCCAGTAAATATAGTTTACAAAAAACTTTCAGGGCAGCTAGGTGGCGCAGTGGATAGAGCACTGGCCCTGAATTCAGAAGGACCTGAGTTCAAATCCAGCCTCAGACACACAACACCTACTAGCTGTGTGACCCTGGGCAAGTCACTTAAACCCATTGCCTAGCCAAGAAAAAGAAAAAGCTTTGGAATTGGAATAAAAAAACTTGGGTTCACATCCTGCCTCTTCTGTTCTTTATTACCTTGAGCAAGTGACTTCTCTCTGGGCCTCAGTTTCCTCATCTGTAAAATAAGATGGTTGGATTAAACGACCTCCAAGGTCTCTTCCAGCTCTAAATCTGGGATCCAGTGATCTCCAATAGAATCTGTCACAGGATGGGGAAATTTCAGCCATCCCATACCATTGTAAGTTAATATTTTTTCACTTTTATTTCCATCTCAACATTTTTTTTAATGTCTCTTTTTACTGTCTACATGGACAGGTTTTTTTTTTTCTTTTTGGTGAGGTAATTGGAGTTAAGTGATTTGCTTAGGGTCACATAGAGTAAGTGTCAAGTGTCTGAGGCTGGATTTGAACTCAGGTCTTCCTGACTCCAAGGCCAGAGCTCTATCCACTTTGCCACCTAGGCACCACCTAGCTGTCCCCTGACAGGTTTTAATTATCATTGATACATTTCATTTGGGTACAACAAATAGTTCCCAACAAATTCTCAAACAGCCTCTCCCTGTAAGCCCAAAGTAGATTCCCCGAGAAGAACACTACGTCACTTTCCAGTTTTGCCTATTACCGTTTATCACAATCAATGAGCTTGGGTACCATGTAGCCTTAGGACTGTGACATAATTGTGTTTGCCTTTGTGTTTCAATAAGTCATTTTTCATGGAGAGGCACTGTGGTATAGTGAATAGAGAAGAGGGTGGGGCCTTGGAATTTGGAAGCCCTGGGGTCAAGTTTTACATCCAGCACATATGAGCTATATGACGGAGGACAAGCTATTAAACTCTCAGAGCTCCCAACAGGTAATTCAAGGCGATGAAAAGAGCCCTGAATTTACAGTCTGAGGACATGGGTTCAAATACTGGCTGTGCTACTTACTACCTTGTAACCTTGGCTAAGTCCCTTTACCTTACTGGGACTCAGTTTCCTCATCTGTAAAATAAAGGAGTTAGATGTTAAAGGCTCGTTCTTAACTCTAAGTCTAGAATCCTAGAAAGTTGCAGGCTAATTACAATTTGCATCAGTGGAGGAAACCTCCAAACCATTACAATCACAGGCTAGACCAAAAAAAAAATCTTGGGCGTATTTTGGTGGTGGGAAATATTCTTGAAGAATGGTTGAGTTGAAAGTGATCAGAGTGGAAGTTTGGGTCCATTTTCTGGTCTTAACTCTTCTTAGATGTGTGGCTATGGATACATTCCTGAGTCTTTGTCAAATGGAGATGATAATCTTTGTACTATCAACTACACAGGGTTGCTGTGAGACATTTATATTTCACTGTAAAATTCATTCATTCATTCTATGATTATTTATTAAATATCTGCTATATGAAAGGTACTGTAAGGTATCTAGATAGTATAGTGGATAAAGAGTTGGACCTGGAGTCAGGAAGTACTGAATTAAAATCTGGCCTTACTAGCTGTGTGTCCCTGGGCAAGTCATTTCACTTCTGTCCATCTTAGTTTTCTATTTTGTAAAATGAGGATAATAATAACACCTACCTTGCCAGGTTGTTATGAGGATAAAATGAGATAATATTTGTGGAGTGCTTTGCAAACCTTAAAGTGATCTATAAATGCAGGCTATTGTTAGTATTATTACTGTGTTGGATATGCAAATACAGAAAAAATGCAATAATCCCTGCTGTCAGGAGTTTGCATTCTTTTAGGGGAAATATGTATGAATAGAAGCACATATATCCAGAATAAATACTGTATATGCAAAATAAGTACTTGTATTTATTTTGGGGGGGGGCCTAGCGTGGTGAGATTGGAAAGGCTTTGTGTAGAATGTGATGTTCAAGCTTCATCTTGTAAGTTAGTGATTCAGTGAAGCAGAAGTGAGAAGGGCTGGCATTACAAACATGGCAGAGAGCCAGTACAAAGTGAGAGGTGGGAGATGGACCACCTTGTTTGAGAAACAGAAGAAGACCAGTTTACCTGGCCCATAAAATACAGTGTGGGAAGGGGGAAAGATGTATAACGAGACTGTAAAAATAGATTGGGGCCAAGTTTTGAAGAACTTTAAGAACCAAACAGAGGAGTTTCTCGCTGATCCTAGAGGTAGTAGGGAGCCATCGGAGTTAATATGGAGTAGGGGACGTGACATCAGATTTGTGCTTAAAGATCACTTTGGCAGCAAGATACCGGTAACAGCAAGTAGGTCAGTTTGGCTGAAACAGAGAGTACATGAAGGGAAATAATGTGCAGTATGTCTGGAAAAGCAGGCTGGAACCAGATGATGTAGGGCATTAAATGCCAAATGGAGAAGTTAGTATTTTATCTTGAAGGCAAGAGGGAGTCATTGGACCTTCCTAAGAAAGAGGAGTGACATGGTTAGATCTGTGCTTTAAGAATATCATCAGCTGTGTGGATGGACTGGAGAAGGGGGAGGATGAAGGCAGGGACCAATTAGGAGGCTGTTTCAATCGGCCAGGCAAGAGGTGATGAAAGCTTGAACTAGACTGGTGGCCATGTAAGGGGGAGGGGGCGTAGATGTGAGAGATGTTTGGGGGGAGGGTTCAATTTCAATTGATATTACTTGGCAAGTCTTGTGAGGAGGGGAGACAAGACAGAATGAAGAATAAAAGGTGTCTCCACAGTATTGTGAACCCAGGAGACTGGAAAGATGGCAATGCCCTCCTCGGAAATAGGGAACTGAGGAATGGGAGAGGGTTTGAAGGAGAAGTTTACAAAGTTAGGTCTAGAATATCCAAGGAAATAATGAACAAAAAGTAACAATGAAGGGACCCAGCTCTTCCAGATCTCAAACTATTACATCCTCAAAGCAGTTTGGTAGTGGTTTAAAAAAATGTAGATTAGTGGGACAGAGTAGATGAGCAAGAAACGGAAACAATCCAACTGAATAATCCACACTTTAACAAACCTGAGAACACATGACCACGGAATTAGAGATGGAAGGGATATTCTGGACTCTAGAATACCTAGAATCTATCAGGCAAACCCACTCATTTTACAGATAAAGAAACTTAGGCTCAAAGATGTTAGGGGACTTGCCCAAGGTGACGGAGCTCTAGCTGTAACTCTGTTTACCTCAATGGCAGGATTAAAATCTAAATCTCTTGACTCCAGGTCCAACATTCTTTTATTTTCTTTTTTTCCCCAAATTCTTTTAAAAGATAACACTTGTAAATAGTAGAGGTTAATTTTTAGTAAGACTTCACTTTTTATTCTTCTAACACTTCGCATTTGAATAGGAAGGCAATTAGGTGGTGCACAGGATAGAATGCTAGGCCTGGAGTCAGGAACACCTGAGTTCAAATGCAGCCTCAGACACTTACTGGCTATGTGACCTTGGGCAAGTCACTTAACCCTATTTCCTCATCTGTAAAATCAGCTAGAGAAGGAAATGGCAAACCGCTCCAGTATCTTTGCCAAGAAAACCCCCAGAAGGGCCACAAAGAGTCAGACGTGCCTGAAAACAACTAAGCAACAAGATGTGGATCATAGCTCCAAGGCTGGAAGGGACCTCGATGACCATCCCCATTCTTTACAGATCAGGGGGACTGAGACCCAGCAAGATAAAGTGATTTACCTTTCAGATCAGAGGCAGGACTTGAACCCAGAGTTAGTGCTTTTTTCCCCTGAACCACATTCCCTCTGTCCTCCGCAAAGTCCGGAGAGGTTGACAGTACAATGATCATTATCTCCATTTACAGAGAAGCAGATTGAAACTCAGAAAGATGAAGACACTTGCCCAGGGTTACAAAGGCCAGAACCAAGATGTGAATCCAGGTTCCCCATCTTCATGTCCAGCGCTCTGCCACAGTCCTTGGCCCCAGTGATTCTTTTCTTTCCCTTTTCCCAGACAAGCTATTTGGGAAGCGGCTGTTACAGGCAGGACGATATATCATGTCCCACAAATCATGGATGAAGACGGTGCCCACGGAGAACTGTGATGTCCTCATGACCTTCCCAGGTACCCTGGACCTGCACTTCCCCTGTATTCTAGCAAACCCTTGACCTAACTTCTGGGAAGGCCTGATTCCTCAGGGAGGGGAGAGCAGGGGCCTGGACCCTGCAGGTATTGGGGAGGTGGGTAGGACAGAGGCTCTGAGGCCCAGGACCCAAAGACTCTGCAAGAGACAGTCACCACAGTGCCCAAGTACAAGGAACTCATTCTGCTTCCTCTGTCTCCACCCCACCCTCAGACACGACTGACGACCACACCCTACTGTGGCTTCTGAATCACATCCGTGTGGGTATCCCTGAACTCATAGTACAAGTCCGGCACCATCGGCACACGAGGACCTACGGCTTCTTTCTCACTGCCACCTATGAGAGGCAGGTTCAGGCTCCGGGCCTCCCAGTACCCCGCCCCACTCCTGCTGAAGCCAGAGCCCAGCTTCCCCCCTCTCCTTCCTTGCAGCTCTGCCTCACCTCAGCTCTGGACTCCCTCCCCAAGCATCTTTCCCCCTAGTTCTGGGCTCCTGCCTTGTGAATTCTCCCTCCCCCAGCTCTGGGCCCCTTCAGCCTCCCCCACTGCTTCCCTCTAAGCTTTGGGATCCCATCTATCCCTCCACATCTGGGATCCCTCCCTGTGCATATCCCACAGCCCTAGCTGTGGAATTGATCGCCATGCATCTTCCCATCACCCCTCCGCATTTAACCCCCGCTCCAGGGTTCCTTTCCATCTACTCCCCGCCCCAGCTTGTGGGCTCCCTCCCCACACACTCTTCCCCACCCCAGCTTTGGGTCCGTCCTCCTTCCCCGGTCCCTCCATTCTCTCCTCCAAAGCCCGCCCCTTCAGAGGCTAGCTCCGTTGGGGGAGGGAACATCAGGGTGTGGATTGGGTCCGTGACCCCACCCCTTCCCCCCTAGCCTGCTCCGTGGGGCTGATGAGCTGGGGCTGCGGAAGGCCGTGAAGGCCGAGTTCGGCGGCGGCACTAGGGGCTTCTCTTGCGAGGAGGACTTCATCTACGAGAACGTGGAGAGTGAGCTCCGCTTCTTCACCTCCCAGGTGCGCCGTTCCCTCCGGCCCCACAGCCAGCGGGGGCCAGGGCTGCCCTTCTCTCCCCCTCCGCTGACAGCCCTGATGAGGACCCAGAGGCACTCCATCCTCCCATCTTTCCCCCGCAGGAGCGGCAGAGCATCATCCGCTTCTGGCTGGAGAACCTGCGGGCCAAGGCCGGGGAGGCGCTGCACAATGTGCGCTTCTTGGAGGACCAGCCCATCAGTGAGTGAGCCTGAGGGGAAGGGTCTGGGGAGCGGTGGGGCGGGGCGAAGAGCCAGCCCAGCCAATCAGTGACCCTGCTAGAGAGGTGGGGTCGCAGGAGTGGGGCCGAGAGCCCCCACCAGCACATCAGCCCCTCCCGCTGTGGGGCAGGTTGGGGAGCAGGGGCGGAGCCATGAGAACCACCACATGACGGGATGTAGTAAGATCTCGGTTTGGAGAACCTGCAAATGAGTGAGCAGGTCAAAGGAGGGGCTTAGAGAGAGGCCCTCCCTAAAAGAAGTGCGTTACAGGGAACCCTTAGAAGTTTTTGGGATTGCGCTAGAGAGGCAGTGGTGTGGTGGGAGAAGGAGCCCAGCGTTGAGTCAGAAGACCTGGATTCTCTTCTGATTTCTATCCTCACTCCTGTCACCTTGGATAAGTCACTTCCTCCCTCCTGCCCTCAGTTTCCTTCATCTATAAAATAGGGAGAATTATCCTTTGCCACCTCACCAGGTATTATAACTGGGAAAACGTCTTAGCACAGGCAAGGTTATTATTATATACCATAATTATGGCAACCATTAATGAATAATTATTTTGCTGGGATCAGAATTATCACTAATTGCTGAAAGTATTCTAGTAACATAATTATATTGACAATTAACATAATTTGGTAATAATAAATATAGCTATAATAATAATAATAATATAGAGATTAGACAGGACTGGGAGCCTAAGGGCCTGACAGCCTGGGCAGTGAGATTCTCTCTCTTTGTCTCTCCCCTTGTCTTTAAAACACGTGTGAGTACCTCTGAAAAGTACCCAAAGGCCTATATTTCTCATTGTAAAAATTATTTCAGGTCCCACCGACACAGAAGTACAAACCCATATATAGGTCAGAAAGTTGTAGGATTTTGAGCTGCGAAGGCCCTTAGGACTTAGAATGTCAAAGCTGGAAGGAATCTTAGGAAACATCTAGTCCAATCCCTTCATTTTACAGATGAGGAAACAGGCTTAGACACATTAAGTGTCCCATAGATAGTAAATAGAAAAAGGGATTTGAACCCAGGTTTCCTGATCAAAAAAGCCACACATGCATGCTCGTAGTGCGTGCATACTAACCTATTTTGAGGCAGAACCCTGAGAATCTTGTTCCCCCAGAGTATCTCCAGGCTTGGGAAATGGGTTGGAGAGGTAGGAATTGTGTTTGTAGCTTGAAAGTTATGGGCCTTTCAAGGACAACTGCAGCTACACCTTAGACCTGTAGGTCTGTAGATCCCTGTGTCGCTGTCTGTGGTGCTGACCGAGGAAAGGGAAGGCTGTGTCCTTTGGAGAGAGCCTTGAATGACATGGGTGAATGGTGGGGTGGGGGTGGGGTTTGGAAGTGATTCACTGAGATTATGGGGATGCCTCAGTGAAAGCCCCAGCCTGGATCATGGCTATTTGGGGACAAATGAGTCTGTCAGCAAAGAGTCAGGCTCTACAGAACTCAAGAGAGCAAACCCCTTCTTTTCCTTTCCCTTCACTTCTCAGCCCTGTCTCACCTTTATCCTCATAACCACTCAAAAATGAAGGGACTATTGTTCCCATTTAGGAAATCAGAAAATAGGGCCCAGAGCAAAGAGGGGACTTAACCAAGGTCATCCTTAGAGTTGGTAACTGAGGCGTGGCTGTCAAGGACTAGATTTGAGTTCCTTGGCCTCCCCACCCTAACAAGCCTCCGTCCTCCTTCCCCAGTCCCAGAGCTGGCCGCCCGTGGAATCATCCAGCAGGTGTTCCCTGTACATGAGCAGAGGATTCTTAACCGCCTCATGAAGTCCTGGGTGCAGGCTGTATGTGAGAACCAGCCCCTTGGTAAGGTGGGGTCTTGGGCCCTCCCCTTTCCTCTGTGGTCATTGGTCCTTCCCCATCCATCAAGAAGAAAGCATGGCCCCTCTCCTCTTTGCCTCATTTGGACATGTCCCCAGCTAGCTTTAACCCTCTCTCCTTGCCCAGAAGTAGTCCAGAGGAGACCACTGAGAAGGGGGGAGATGCCCTGGGCTTGGGCAAGGAGTAAAGAGGAACTGCTCTCAACTCTTTCCTCACACCATAAGCAGCTTTTTCCTTCTAGTGCACAGATATAGCCCCTCCTCTTTCTTGTCCAGCTGCATTTCCCCCCCCCGCCCCCACTCCCCATTCAGATGTAGCCCTCTCTCACTGTTCAAGAGTAGCCCCTTTCCCCAGTCCCAAAGGGAGATCCTGGGGAGGGGAAGGAGGGAATGTCTTAGGCCTTATCATCTGGCCCCAGGCCAAAAGCTTGCTTCTCTCAATCCCAGATGAGATTTGTGACTACTTTGGGGTGAAGATTGCTATGTATTTTGCCTGGCTGGGTTTCTATACCTCTGCCATGGTCTACCCAGCTGTGTTTGGCTCTGTGCTCTATACCTTCACTGAGGCTGACCAGGTGAGCCTTCTCTGGGAATGAGCCTTCTCTGGGAAGACATGGATGTCCCAGGATACACTCGGGAAGATTTACCCAGAAGCCAGGGAGATCTGGAGACACAGGTCCCCAGAGAGATATAATGCTTGGGGGATGGGGAGAACTGAGGAGACTCAATGAGACTTGGAGAGATTTGCAAACACCCAAGGAGACTTGTCAACACCTTGGAAGATCTGGGGAGACTTGGGCCATGGGACAGTGCAAGAAGTCATAAGGGACAGTGGTCCAGGGAGCCTGGGATTGGGTTATTACAGAAAGATGATGAGAGATGGGATAATGTAGGGAGAGCATGTTGGGGGGCGGGGCATAGGAGGAAGATTCACTCTTTTGCTTAGCATAGTACCTGGCACATAGCAGGCACTTAATAAATGTTTACTGATTGATTGATTGGCTCTGAATTAGAGATGGAAGTTGCTAGGGCTGGGATGTCCCTGCCTTGTCCTTTTCCTTCCATTGTCCCTCTGGATTCCCCCAGACCAGCCGGGACATCTGCTGTGTAATCTTTGCCATCTTCAATGTGATCTGGTCTACACTGTTTCTGGAAGAGTGGAAGCGCCGTGGGGCCGAGTTTGCCTATAAGTGGGGGACCTTGGACACCCCTGGAGAAGCCATCGAGGAGCCCCGGCCCCAGTTCAGGGTGAGTCGCTCACCCTCCCTCCATCCCCATTCTCCTAGGATCACAAGTCTCCCCTGAGGCCTGGACCCCATCCTAGGCACTTGCGGGAATGGGAGCAAGTCCTGCCTTGCCCTTAGGGGGCTGGGTGGGGACACTGGAGATTAGACCTCCTGGTCACTGGGAGGAGAATGTGCGTGAAGACCAAGGGGAAGGCACTGGGGATGGGAGCAGTAGGGAGGCTGCCTGGAGGTGGTGATGGGCAGGGGAAGGGCATTCCAGGGATTCCTATCAGGACCAAGACTCCTGCAATTTAGTTGGATGGGCAGGAGCCATCCCCTCTCTGGGGCCCCAGGCTCCTCATGGAGAATGAAGTGGCTTGTCTCTAAGATGGTCCTGAAGGTATCTTCCCACTCTAAACCCTCTGGGCCTAGGCTGGATGGCAGAGGGCCTTGAATACCAGTCTGTTTACTTTCTCCTTAGAATGAGGGTGCCCTTGGGAGCTATAGAAGGTACCTGAGCAGGGGGACCAGGGCTGGTCTCAACACTGCCTCCCTCTACAGGGTGTCCGGCGGATCAGTCCTGTGACCAACGTGGAGGAGTTTTACTACCCACCTTGGAAGCGACTCCTCTTCCAGCTGCTGGTTAGCCTGCCAGTGTGTGCCACCTGCCTCATCGGGGGCTTCCTGCTCATGCTCGGCTGCTTCCAACTGCAGGTGAGATGCCTTTCCACCTCCCCCTCCCCAAGACCAGGAACCAGGGACCCACCTCAGCCCCAGGCAAAGCCCTGATTCTAACTCCAGGCTAAATGCTGACCCCAGCCCTAAACTGCATCCAGGACCTCAACCCCAGGCTGACTCTAGGACCTCCAGCGCAGGCTAAGTCTAGGACCATGCTTCCAAGCTGAGCCCTGCACCTAGCCCCATACTGAATCCAGGTCTCCAGCCTCAGGCTGAGTCCTTAGACCCAGGTAGAGCCCTGATGCCAACTCCAGGCAAAGTCTAGGATCCCAGCTGCAAAGAGCCTGAGCCCCGCCTGCCTCCACCCTTAGTCCTGGCCTGACCCCTTTATTCCCTGCCTGGCAGGAGCTGGTGCTCAGTGTGAAGGGGCTGCCACGCCTTGTCCGATTCCTGCCCAAGATTGGCCTGGCCCTCTTGGTCAGTGCCTCTGCCGAGGCCTACAAGAAGCTTGCCTACTGGCTTAATGACATGGGTATGCAAGGGACCCCACCCCTTCCCAGAGACATGAAACTCCAGGCCTCAGGGATAAGGTCACCACCCTGCCCCTCAAGATATCTCGGGGGTGGGAGAGGTGGGGAAAGTGTGGTTGCTGGGAACGTTGGTTGCTTTTCTTTCTGGGTATCAGGGGACCACATCCTCTGACGCTAGCCAGCCGTAAAGAGTAGGGAAGAGCATTAAGGATGTGCCTTCTGGTAGCCTTGTGACCCAGAGTTGTCACTGCCCAGCCCTTTGGTCTTCTCTGTGCTTAAAACCTCAGGCAGCTCACAGCCCCAACCAGCACACAAGACCTCGGCAGGAACATAACAGAGATGCCAGGGAAAGCCACCCATTAAATACTGGGCCTCTAGAATCTCACTGGTTCCACAGAGGCCTAAACTTTGCCTTCCTACCCAGGCAATTGGCAATTCCTAGACAGTTTGGGAACATTAGCCCTGAGACTCTGGGTCTCTTTTACCTCTAGCCTACAAGTAATCTCTTAGTGGGAGAATAGCAGATGCCCCCCCAGTGCTTTTGGCAGCACCCGCCTATTCCCACAGCTCAACTACCCAGCCTCTGGTTGTATTAATTGAGTGTGGGGGGGTATATGTCCCTCTGGGGACCATCCAAGACCCTGACTCCCCCAACCCCAGCAACTCTGCCCCACCTCACACGTCTCCCTTTGGCAGAGAACTACCGTCTACAGAGTGCCTATGAGAAACACCTCATCGTCAAGATTGTTTTGGTGAGTGAGGGGTCTAGTCTGTGCCACGGAGGCCAGGCTCCAGCCCTGAGGGCGCCAGAGCCGGGGACTTTCTCTAGAGCTTTCTGACCCAAACATCTCAGTTCCCATGTAATCAGCTGAGCCAGTCACTGTCCCCAAATTGGAATGTGCACAGCCCCTGGTATCCTAGATACCTTGTTGGGTTATGTCTGTGGGCCCCTGTCTCAAGCAGAAGGTTCGGTGCCTCCCCCTGTTCCGTGATCCTGGGTGGTCTGCTCAGTGCCTGCTTCACTGCTGGGGAAGACAGGGAAGAGGGGAGGAAGAGCTGCCTATTTAAATGCAAGGTTCAGTTTCTACTGGCCATGGGAGCTCAGTGGGGAAAGCCATCGCTGTGGGCTGGAGGCAGTCAGGGAGTACTTACTAGAGGGGGCGCCCAGAAGGATGGCTGGGGTTTTGAGTAGAGAAACTGGGGAGGATGTTCTAGAGCGAGGGGAGAAGGGGGTGAGCCTCAAGCTCACTGAGGCTGGCAAGGGCCTGGCTTGTCTGGGGTAGGACGTCCTTGCCTGCCTCAAGGTCCTGGGCTCCCCAGACTCAGCCCAGCCCCTCAGCCCCATCTCTCCCACCCTACCCTCCACCCCAGTTCCAGTTTGTAAATTCGTACCTGAGTCTTTTCTACATCGGTTTCTACCTCAAGGACATGGAGAGGCTGAAGGAGGTAAGAGACCCGACCCCCAAGACCTTGGCATGAATTTCAGGCCTTCTGGCTCCCAATTGGGCTCCAAAGCCTGGCCCTTCTCCCCTGACCCCTGACCTGGCCCTCAGCCCCAAAGCCTCTCTCTGGCAGATGGAACAAGGAAGCCAAGGAGCCGGGAGCCAGGGCAAGCCCATGACCCGCCTTGCAGCCCCACCTACTCCAGTCCTCCATCACCTTCATCCCTTCCATCTCCCCTCCCTGTTACCTAGTCACCCTTCTCCTCTCCCCTCTCCCAGTGACTTCCTGAGCCCTTCCTCTCCTCTCTGCCTGTTTCTCTGTCTGTCTCTCTGTCTGTTCTGCCATCCGTCCTGTCCCTATGTCTGTCCCTCCACAGCTCCTGCTCATCCTCTCTCTCTCCCAAAGCCTGGAGCGCCAGCTCCGTGCGGCTGTCGTCCCCTACGCTGCCCTCCGTCTCCAGCTTCTCCTCTTCTCCTTCCAGGGCCTCCTGGCTCTGGCCAAGGCCAGAGTATGGGCTGGCGTAGGTGGGGTCATGCTGAGGGTGTGGCCAGCAAGGCCAGGGATGGGGATGGGCAGGGACTAAGTGTGGGGCTGGGAGCTAGGCGCTAGAAGGAGGGGGCGTGGAGATGGGGGAAACTAAGTACCCAGAATTCCACTGAAATGCTGATCAAGTGCCTGGGGCTGGGCTATACTGAAGTCCAGGTCCTTGGGTAAAGGAGGGATGGGATCAGTGGGGATTCCTAAACCATTTTTTCATTTAACACTCCCCGGGAAAGCAGGAGCACCCTTAGAACCTAGACTGTCAAGTGCTCAGAGATACAGAGATCATCTCCTCCAACGTTTGTTTGGGGAAGCTGAGGCTCAAACAGGGAAATGATGTGGCCAGTCACACAGGGAATTAAAGGGAGGGTGAGCCCGATGACTGGAGAGATTGACCATCATGCCTAAAGTCACACTAGTGAACGGTGCTAGGTTCCCTCCACAGGATAACTCCCCTTCCCCTCCCCACCCGCCCCCTCTTCCTTCCCCAGTACCCTCCCAACGCTGCCTCTTTCTCCCCCAGATGTTAGCCACCCTGCTTATCACCCGTCAGTTCCTGCAGAATATCCGGGAGGTACTACAGCCTCACCTGTACCGCCGGCTGACCAGCGGGGACCTGAGCGCCCGCACCCTCTGGGAGTTCTCCAAGACTTTCCTGAAGCTGCTCACTCACAGGCCTCCTGTCCCAGAGGCCCAGCCCCGAGAGCCACTGGCGGGGCCTCCTGAGCCCAGGGCCCAGGAGGGCAGTGGCAGTGGGGGTCGGAAGTGCCTCAACGGGGGCTGCGGGGTCCCTGAGGAGGAGGAGGAAGAGCGGCGGAGGAGAATTGGGGAGGGTGGGGAAGAGGCAGGTGGTGGCGGTGGGGGGGAGGAGGATGATGAGGAGGATGAGGACGATGAGGAGGAAGATGATGAGGAAGAAAGCCTTCTGGACTGCGGCCTAAAGCTAAGGAAGGTGAGCTTTGCCGAGCGGGCTGAGCGGCAGCGACGGGCAGGCCCAACAGGTCCCGAGAGCCTCCTGGAAGAGGGTAGCCCGACCATGGTAGACAAGGGCCTGGACCCGGCGGCCGTGTTTGCCTTGTGTGAGGATGAAGAGGACGCTGAAGAGCCTTCAGACAGTCCTGGCCGGGAGCCCCTCGAAGCACCTGGGGGCCCGCGTGGGGAACGGCCTGGTGGTGAGGGTCGAGACCAGGGTCCTGGTGATGATGAGGCCGAGGCCTTGGGCCCGGGGGAGGACAAACGGCGAAAGCAGAACCGCACATCCTGGATCGACCCGCCTGAGGAAGATTACTCCCCCCAGCTGACCCAGGCCGAGCTGGAGAGCTGCATGAAAAGATACGAGGTGAGTCCTGTGGAAGGGGCCTGCGCTTGACTTTCAGACAGCCCCCAAGCAGGAAGAGCCCTTGAGCCCTGAGGGAACTGACCAGAACTGAGGTAATCAGGAAACATCCTAAGCTACATGGGGCAGGAAGAGTTGGGGGCCTTTTGAGAGGGTAACACATCCGCTGAGGGATGAGGAGCTGGGTGTCAGCTGGGATGATCCTGGGCTGAAGGACATAGCTGGTTCTGACACAGACTTGCTCTGCGAGCTTGGGCTTCTCTGACCCCAGTCTCCTCTGTAAAAGGAGAGCCAGATGGTCTCTAAGGATGCACAGTGGAAACCTGGAGTCAGGAAGACTCATCTTCCTGAGCTCAAATCTGGCTTCAGACACTTGCTAGCTGTGTGACCCCGGGCAAGTCACTTCACCCTGTTTTCCTTATCTGTAAAATGAGCTGAGGAAGGAAATGGCAAACCACTCCAGTATCTCTGCCAAGAAAACCCGAAATGGGGTCGCAAAGAGTCAGACAGGGCTGAAACAACTGAACAGTGAAAACAAAGGCTATCCCCACAATCCTCATCCAGCCCCTGTGCTGACAGTCTGTGTTCATGTTCTCAATGGACTCTATTCTGCCGCAGCAGGCAGAGGAGGGGGCTGGGTGGGAAGGTGGCAGAAGCACCAGGGTGTGTGTTGAAGCCCTGCCCCCACCCCCAGGACCCTTTCCAGGACTACCAGGAGATGTTTGTACAGTTCGGCTACGTGGTGCTCTTCTCTTCTGCCTTTCCCCTGGCTGCCCTCTGTGCCCTGGTCAACAACCTCATTGAGATCCGTAGCGATGCCTTCAAGCTGTGCACGGGCCTCCAGCGGCCTTTCGGGCAGCGTGTCGACAGCATCGGGCAGTGGCAGGTGATACACACGGGCAGAGCCCGCAGTCGGGACCTGGAAGGGCGTCCCTAGCTAGGCCCAGCCGCGGAGCTTAGCGAGGGGGATAAGCGTTCAGCGGTGGGGAGTGGGGGGTAAGATGGTCCCTCTGGAGGGGATGAGGGCTCAGAGGAATCGGAGGGACCACGGGGATGGGGATTTACCAAGAACTCACTGGCAGACACGGGACTCAGGGAGAAGGGGCCAGGAGAAAGCGAGGAAGGGGGCCCTTCTGCCTGGGCTGACACTTCTCCCCGTCCATCTCCTTGACCCTGCAGAAGGTGATGGAGGCCATGGGCATCCTGGCCATTGTGGTGAACTGCTACCTGATTGGTCAGTGCGGACAACTTCAACGCCTCTTCCCGTGGCTGAGCCCAGAGGCCGCCATTATCTCTGTAGTAGTGCTCGAGGTACAGACTGGCTAGCCTTGGCTTCTGAGGGCATCCCTGGAGACAGGGGTTGGGGAAGGGGGCAGCCCCTCAACTCTGCAGGTCTTCTCCTCTGGCTCATGGCATCCATTCCCTTCCCAGCCCAGCCCAGGCCAGCTTTGTTTCTGTATGGCGCTTGAGGGCTCGGGCCAGTCTTTGTGTTAGGGAGGGCCCTGGGTCCCTCAAGGACTCCTCCACACTCATATCTCTGTCTCCCCCGCCGGTTCCCAGCACTTTGCTCTGTTTCTGAAGTACCTCATCCAGGCGGCCATCCCGGACATCCCTGCCTGGGTAGCTGAGGAGATGGCTAAGCTGGAACATCAGCGGCGAGAGGCCTTCAAGGTGAGACCATCTCCAGCTCTGGTTCTTTCCAGCCCTGGTCTGATGCAACTGGGAGGTCCTGTATCCCCCCATCCTTTCCTACTCTCACCCTCCAGAGTGAGACACCCCAAGCCATTCAGGACCAGGATCTGTGCCCCGCCCAGGCTCAGCTCCCCCTGTGGTTGGAGCCTAAGGGATTTGCTTCTCCCAGTGCCAGGTCCCTCCTAGTGATTCCCCAAACCTCTCCAATTCATCTTCCTCATTCCTGAATGTCCTGGTGTCTGCTCCCATCTATCATTCCTCATCACCTCCCAAGCCCTTCCCCAGTACTCTATTCTCTGGTCACCCTCCCACTCTCCCTTACTGACCCTCATAGTCCCCAAAAGCCACTTTCCCCTCGATTTCTCATCTCCCAGCTCCAAGTTGTCAAGTCTCCCTCCAACACCTGCCTGTCTCTCATCAATCCCCCTCTCATATCTGGTCTTTCCAGTTGGACATCCACTCAGTTCCTCAACTCTCCCAATCCTGTCCCATGGATGCCCTTTCTCCTGCCAACACATGGTCGTACCCCTATACCTCTTCCTCGCCTAATGCTTCAGACCTTCCAGTTCTAGCCCCTTGACCTCTGATTGCTTGTCTCTCACGCTTCTTGTCTCCTAATGCCTGGTTTCCCCACAGCATCATCCCATTTCCCACCCATCCCTCCTCTCACCTGGACCTCATATGTCCAGCCTTACCCCTTGACTCCCGCTCATGCCCCTGGCTATCCCTAGAAACACGAGCGCCAGGCTCAGCATCACTACCAGCAGCAGCAACGGCGAAGGCGGGAGGAGGAAGAGCGGCAAAGACACGCGGAGCACCACGCGCGACGGGAACGTGAGGCTGGGCGTGAGGAAGGCCGGGCTGAGGGCAGCAGTCCAGATCTTGCCCCTGAGAAGGCACCTGCCAAGGCCAAGGGTGGGCCCGGCCCAGACCGGCCCAAGAGGCCAGGCTCCCTGCTTGCCCCCAACAATGTCATGAAACTCAAGCACATGATCCCCCTGCAGGGGAAGTTTCTGTCCTCATCCTCTTCGTCATCCTCATCCTCTGCAGGGGGTGCCAGCCCAGCTACCCGTCAGCCGCAGGCACCCTCCCCCACGGGAGAAAACCGCCTGCCTGCCTTCCTCAGCTTTAAGTTTCTCAAGTCCCCAGAAGCCAAGCGAGAACAAGAGCGAAGCCACTCGCCTCCCAAGCCCTTCCACGCCGGCAAGCTCTTCCCCTTTGGGGGCCGGGCAGAGTCCACCACTGCATCTAACGGGACAGGCGGGGGGCAGGTGCGACCCGACGGCGCTCCCAGCAAGGCCCAGCGTCCCGGGCTGGCAGATGAGGCCGGTGGGGAGGAGCCCGATGCCTGTGCAGAGGACGAAGGCTCAGGTCATAAGCTTTAACTTGGGGTGGGGTGGGGACCTGGGGACACCTGGGTCCCAGTTAGAAGAGGATTGAGGGGCAGATGCAAGGACAAATGGGGCCTGGCTGGGGAGGGAAAAAGCCATAGCTTCCTCCCTCCTACTGCATTTGACCCCTGGACATGAGAGGGTATGGTACGAGAGCTATGGGCTACCCCCAGTCCCCTTAGGTATGGGCAGCTCCTCGAAGCCACGTCCCCCCTAGGAGGGACAAAGGCACTTACTGCCTCTTCCTTCCGTTCTTCCTCAGTCTCTGTGTTAGAACCTCTGGGTACTAGAGACAACACAAGGGTGGCCTGGATAGCACCCCCTCCCCATTTCCTGCCCTGCCCTCCTAGGACAGGCCACCCCCGCATGGCCGACCTGCCCACCTCCATGGCCTTCCCTCCCCCCTACCTCTATGCAAACCCCAGTGCCCCCAGCTCCTCAGCTGGGCTGGCCCAGGGACCTGTCCTCTGGGAGGAGACCTTAATCAGGGAGAAGGGGCCAGTTGGGAGTGGTCAGTCAGTCACCAACCAGTATTTAGACCCCAGAGCTGAGCTGGGGGGCTGGGTCCCTGTCCTCAACAAAGGGTCGGCCCCAAGAGAGCAGTCCTCTCCGTAGGGCAGAGACCACAGCCACAGTCCCAGGCTTGTTCCAGATAAGCTCAACCCAGCCAGGCCATGGGCAGGAACAGAGGGACCCTCCCTAGGACTCCACACCCCCTTCCCTCCTTGGGTGACCAGAAGAGGGGGATTTTCACCTTAGTGCTTTTTGGTTTGATACCACCACTCCCTCCCACCCTGCCCAGCAAAGCCTGAGCCAGAGTGAGAAGTGGGCATCAGGCCTGCAGCAAGAGACAGGAACCTTCCCTCCTCTCACCCCCCAATCTGGGAGGGGTTAGGAGATCAGAGGCATGGGCTGGACCCGATGAGCTTTCCCCTGCCATCCCTCTCCCCCCTGAGCCATTGTCTAGAAGCAATAAAGCCTTCCTTGGGGGTAAGGGCAGGCCCCAAACCCACCCTGGCCCAGCTCCTCTGTGCTTGGTGCCAACATGGGGGCACAGGGCTGTGGGCAGCGCTGGGTGGGGGTGGGACCAGACTAGACTCTTTCTGGTTCATGGAGGAGATAAGTAGCCGAGAGATTGATACCGAGGGAATCCCCTAAGGACATTCCACTCCTCACCCCAGACTGGGGAATGCCACTTTGTGCCCACGGGCTGCCCTAAGGCTTGAAAGCCTGTCTGAAGCCAGTGTGAAGCAGGGGCAGTGCCAGCGAGGCCCGAGTCCTCTTGGTCTAGCCCCCAAGGGCACTGCACTGGAACTGCCCCCTCTCCCCTTCCGCAGGGACAGCGCAGCCAGCTTCTGGTGTCCCCTCCCGTGCCCACCGCCGGAGCCCTGCACCACCACGCTGCTCCTGCCCACCATCACCCAATACGCCCCCGCCCACAGGCTGCTGGCAATGGGAGGGCCCCTGGAGTTGTGGGGGTGAGGGGAGTGGCACTAGAGAGGGCCATGTAGCTGAGTGCCCACCCTGTGCCCGGGTCCCGGGAAGCCCTGCCTGGGTCCCTGCCCCACTCCCTGCACCCCCTGCTCAGGGTGATGACAGCTTCTCCAGCCCCCCACTCCCAGGGCCCTGCCCTCTGCCTCCAGATGACAGCCCCAGCCCCAGCCCCCAAGCCATCTGCTGGCCAGCTGGGTGGCACTAGCCAGCCCCACCTCTTTCCCACTCTACCCTCCACTCCTGAAGCCCTGGGCTTTCCTTCATTCACATATGCAACATGAGTTATTAATGCAAGGAGCTGAGGCTGAGCACGACTGATGATGGCCAGCCTGTCCTCTCCAGGCCAGGGGAGGGAGTGGAGAGGGTTAGGATGTGCCTAGCCTGGCCTGGCAAGTGGACTGGGGGGTCAGGATCCACCAGTCCCAGTATGTTTACTCCCCACCCACTCCCTAGGGCTCTGAGGGTTGGCCACTGATCAGAGGCGAAGAGGAAAAGGCAAGTTTTTTGCCGTCTTCTTTCTTTCAATCCGGAAGGAAATACCTAACGGGGATTATTTTGATTTCTTCTTAATTTATTTTGTCATATTTTTGTAAGCTTTGCAGAAATGCAATAAAAATATATTTCAACAAACCTGTCTGGTGGGAAAATACTAAGTGGAATGATGACTCTTGGGGCACCCCGAGGCCTGCTTCCCTCCCTTTAACACCCAGGCTGGGTCACTCTTACCCTCAGACTAGGAGTATTTCCTCCCAACCTCCACATTCAGGCATGGACAACCCAAACTCCCTCCAACCCTGTCACCCCCAACGGCTAGATTCTCTTCATGGCTCTGCCCAATAGATTTGGGAGTCAGCCCAGAAAACAGGCCCAACCTGGGCCTCCTCCCTCCCCACCAGTGGGGCCAGCGTTACAAGACTCAGCCTGGATGACTGGACAAGAGCTTCATGTTTCTGCCCAGAAAGCAGCTCCCTTTCCCCCTCCCCTGATTCCTTTTAGCAGTGCCCTGCTTCCTCTTTCTGGCCTCTGGACCCTGGTGATCCTGGAGGGGAGGCTGGCCCCAAGCCCAGGATCTTGGAACTCCCCATGGGGAAGCAACAGAGGAATCACATTTCTGCTCTGTGGGCGTCAGGGTGGGAATGGGATATCTTGGGGGTGAGGGTATACACCCAAAGCTGCAAGACCCAAGAGGCCTCTCCTCAACTTTCTCTACCCTAAAGCCAGCCTAGTCTGTTTCTGGGAAGGAGGACAGAAGGAAGAAATTACCTTTATTGTCTTTTAGCCCACAAATGCAGAAAAAGACTTGAGAAGTTACAGTGAGGCATGTTTAGGCTCAGTACAAGTAATTTCATAACTATTAGAGATCTGACACTGGACCAGGCTGCCCTGGGAGGTAGTGAGTTTCCCCATCAGTGCAAGCGTTCAGGCAGAAGCCAAATGGCACTTGGGAATGTAGCGGTCAGACTAGCTGACTGCTTAGGCCACTTCCAAGTGCAGGGCTGGGAGTCACCTGGGTAAGTAAGGCATAGCAGGATGGCCTTAAGTGTCACAGACTATTGCTACAGAATGAAACCACAGGCCCCAATATTGCCTCTCCCCAGCAGGAAGCTGAATCCCCTACTGGGATCTGGGCCTCCTCATATCATAAATTAAATAAACCAGACCAAGCAGGAGAGGAACACGAAGTGTTCCACCCCTTCTATGGTGGTGGCAGGCAGCTGGGAGCCACAGCAGCCAGGGAGGGAGGTAGGAAGGGTAAACAAACAAACAAAAAAAAAAACAGGCTCAGTATATTAAGCACCTACTATGGTGCAAGGCATTTGGGACAAAAAGAAAAAACAAACTGAACCCTGTACTGTCTCTGCCCTAAGGACCTTCTATTCCATCAAGTAGGATCTATACAGATATACAGATGTCCTTTCCAGTTTGGATATTCCCATGCTCAATTTAATTCAATTCAACAAACATTTACTGCCTATGTTATTCGTACGTTCAAGGTATGGTGGTGCTAGGCCTCTGGGGATACAAAGACAAAGCAAAAAACAGCTCCACTCTCAAGGAACTTACATTCTCCTGGGAGAACAGAACACTGGCCCAGATACCAGGAAATGCAAGGGACTGTGAGCATCTAGAGGGCACTTACCACTAGGGGGCAGGGTGGAGCAGGCCAGGGAAGCAGGAAGGCACCTAAGAGCCCAGGAGGAAGCTAACCATACTAAGGGTGAATTGGTGTCTTCCAGGTTGGGGGGGGCGGGGGCAGAGGGGCAGAGTCTACCAAGACCCGGAGGTGAAGAGATGGAATGCCGAATTTGGGGAATGGCAGATGAGCCAATGTGGCTGGAACAGATAACTCACGATGGGGAAGGACAGGAAGGAAGTCTCCCCTGACCCCAGCCCTGCCTTTCAGTATACTAAGGGCCCCCCCCACCCAGCGCTGACATTGTGTTCTATGAGCCCCTCAGCTCTGACATTCCATGTACTAAGGGGGTTCTCTCAGCTCTGACACTGTGTTCTATGGGCCCCACAGCTGTGACATTCCATGTTCTAAAGGGTCCTCTCAGCTCTGACAGTCTGTTCTAAGGGCCCCCCTAGCTCTGACACTGTGTTCTATAAGCCCCCCAGTCTGACAATCTGTGTCCTAAAGGCCCTCCCAGCTCTGACATCCAGTGTTCTATAGGGTCCTCCCAGCTCTGCTGTGCTCTCCCTTCTAGGAAAGACATTCTGTTCTTTGTTCTGAAGCCCTTGCCACCTGACATTCTATGTCCTTTTTTGCAGGTAGGGGAGTCAGAACGGGGGGGGGGGGGCAGAGGTTACACATGAGCTGCCTTCCATGAAAGCCATTAAAAGACCTGGTGAATATCATAAGAACACCTACTATCTCAGGAGATCTAAGCAACCAGTGAAGTCTGTTCCAGTACCTAAGCAACTTACAGGCCAAAGAACTATGCAGAGATCCAGAGGGATTAAATAAAGCTTCACTTATCTTTGTGGGGTCCATACTGTGATTTTAGTGGGGAAAAAACCCAGTGAAAGTGTCAAGGAAGATCCCCCCCTTCTGGGCTATCATAAACTTTCACTTTTTGCCCTCAAGGTTTATAATGAGGACTAATTCTTACCCACAATAATGTACCAACCACTTCTTGGCAGGGAGCCAGGGATAGTTCCTTCTCTGGAAGCAGTGGTGGCACTATGGAAAGAGGCCTGGGCTCTAGCAGCAGTTTCCTAAGGGACCTAAAACAAGCCCTTCCCTGGGTCCGTTTCTCCATTTATAAAATTAAGGGATTAGACGAGGCTAGCCCCAAGCCCTGCTCAGTATCTGAACACATGGGACCTGAAGAGTAATGCCACATTACATTCTGCAGCATAAAGCCATGCCATGGGAGCGTTCCCAGGAATCCCCAAGTCTTGTATACTCTACATTCCCCTTCCCTCATAGAGACTGAGCCCAGGAAGCAGCCATATCAGGAGCCCAGATGGAGCCCCCTTCAAGGGATCAGACACCGAGAACACAGGGAGGGCACTTACTTGTCTGGGTGGCATCTGCCCAGTTCCTCTCAGCCTTCCCTCACCTCCATCTGGCCATCACAATCCCGCCCCCACACACAGACACATACACACACTACCACCACCCAAGGCGATGCTAAAGACACGATGACTGAACACTCAGCGCCTCTGGAACCTACTGGGATTGGCTAAGTATAGGTTCCACTTAACTTTCAAGAGATTTCTAAGGGAAAAGTCAAGGCTCACATCAGTGCGGAATGGACAAAGACAGCTAGGTTCAGGCCTGCTTGGTCCCACAGTTTGAAGCACCTGGGTCCAGCCATAATTCAAGTCCCCAGGACTCCTTCCCTTGTCTTTCTCCCCCTGCCCCCCAAACTAGGAGGAATCCTTAACCCCTAACAGGGAGCCAAGGCAGGCATACAAAATAAAAAGTGAGGCATTTATACGGCACAGCCTCTTATACCAACTCATCTCCAAATGTTCTGATATCCCTGACTTTGTGTTGGTGTGAAGGTCGTGTCCAGGGAGGACACCGGCCCAGGTTCATCTCCCCAAGCCGCCCTTCATGAGAGCTGAGGAATAACCCTGGAGCACAGTGGGAAGAACAATGGATTTAGGGTCAGGACACTGGGCTTGAATCCTCGATGACACTCCCTGGGTGAGCTCAGCTCTCTGAGACTCTATCTACTCATCCGTAAGACAGCAACACCATCTTGGAAGACAAGACTCCATTCCCCCTCTTTTCACAGAGCTGTTGTATGGAGGGCACTTTGCAGACTTTAAAGCATTAACAGAAATATGAGATTACTCTTATTAGAATTGCTTAGATGGGGATGCTCGAAAGGTTTTCTAGTGGAGAAACAACCTTGAAGTATTTGCATGGAGGTTTTCTCCCACTGGTTCCCTTTAAAGTTAAGCAGGTTGTCTGTCCCCAAGCCCACAACTAAGGGGAAATGAGGTGAATAAGAGGTTTGCCAAGTGCCCTTCTGGGCCTAAATTTACCCAACGCCACAACAGAGTGGAAAGATCATTGCATAAAGAGTCAGAAGACATAGGTTCAAATCCTCAGCTGCAAAAGGAAAATGTTTTCATTTACTTTCAGCTCACAATTCCACCATTCTAAAATTGAGGAAGGAGGAGGGGAGGGGAAGGGGGATCACTTAGCTCCTATAGCAAGGTCGAGTTTTGACTGAAGACATGGTAGGGCCAGGCTGAGGCTGCCTTCCACTCCACGGAAAGCAGCAGTCACTCTAGCTTCGGCAGGATCCATCTGGCAGCAGGCAGAGAGCAAGGCCTCTCAGTTCTCAAACTGTCTGCCAGCACACACCACCTGCATCAGAGCTGGGATTTAACAAGGCCCACAAATTCTAGCCCAGAAACTTTGCAAGTACCAAGAGCCTCAGAAAGAAGCCTCCTGAGGTCCACCCACAAAGCCAGAGGAGGCTGGTATCTCCCTCAAGGGTTGAAATCCTAGGAAACAGCCAGGAAACAAAGGGGGGTAAAGCCTGAAGCTGCGTGTCTCAGGGTCAGAACAAACTGAGGCTCTGCCAGCTTTGATTTCTAAGGAGAGAAAAGTCAGCCAAGATGCTGACCACCCCACCCCACCCCCCAGCTTGCAAGAGACCTGAATGCTTTCAAAGTTACCATCAAACTCAAGGAGGAGGGTGTAAGACTCCCATTGCTGCCAGCAGGCCAAAAAGGGGCCTGCTCAGGCAATCCCACTCCCATCTGCAGCACTGCAAGAAACTCAGTTTTATTTCCTCCGAACAGTAACACTTACAGTAACACTTAGTACTCACTATCATTTCCGTTATCTAGGAGTTCGAAGCCTGGAGCGGCCAACAGAGTCCTAAGAGGAGGTGATGGGGGGGGAGGGGGAGCCAGGTGTTTCAGGCCAGTCCAAGTGACATCTGCAGAGGTGCAGACCCTGTGCTTCTTGCAGCCACAACGTCTGCTCCCGGCTGAGGGACCTTGGAGCATCCACAGGCCAGCGGGGTTTGGCTCCAGCTGGGGGGACGAGAACCCTTCTGACGGCAGCACTATCACTTTAAGAATTCCTACTGTCCATCCCCCCACCCCATTACTGGGGGTAGTGGCAGGCCGAAGAGTCTGGAGGCTCCCCCCGGGGAGCGACGCAGTTTGGAAGGCAAGTGCCAGTTTCGTTGAGAGCCGGCTCTTTTCCCTGTTGCAATGTGATAAAGCAGATCGCCATCACCCCCAGCCAGTCTTCCTGAACCAGAGCGGCACACACCCGAGCCATGGGCTTGGCCTAGGGAAACTCTGTTCTTCTGTCGAGTGAAGCTCCGAAGACCCAAGGAAGAGCCCATGACTGTGAATGCCTTTAGACAGTACCACAGCTGAGCCCCCAGCCCAGGAAAAGGGCCAGCCCTGACCGACACTCTGGGCTGGGGGAACTCAATCAAAATGGCCAAAGAGGAGAGGACAGACAACCAGTTCTCAGACTAGATAGCTCCCCCTGTGCAAAGTGTACTAAACGTGCTGCCGATCAAATACTCAAGGTGGGATAAGAAATATCCTTTTATTTGATTGGAGAAGTTGAACACGCCAGTCCTTATTAAAATGATGGGGGGGGGGATTAAAAAAAAAAAAAAGGAGTTGTTAACTCCAGCTTCCTGGAATGGAGGCCCTGCAGTTGGGGCATTCAAGACTGCCCCAACATGCAGCCTTTGTCAAGTGCCCAGTGGGCACAAGAAAAGCCCAAAATGAACCTTCTAAACCGACCAACTCCATGAGGAAGGGGCCCAACAGTTTTTGAGGCTGAGGGTGGAGCAACAGGCAAACGCACTGGCCTCCTAGGGGCCCTGCCATTGGGAGGAAACATTGTGAGCTCCAACAGGTCCCAGACGAAGCTTGTGGGTAAGGCCAGAAGGCCCAGGCCACACTGTCACCAAAACCCCACCTCCAGACCCTGGGACTAGGCAAAGCCCGAGCCCTAGAGGGGACAGACACATAAGGCTGTGTTTGGCTCCCAGCTTTTCCCAGCTACTTCCGTTAATTAAGTAACAGATCTAGTAAAACCTGGAAAAAAAAAGTGACCATGTATTTTTTTTAAAAAGCATCTACCAATGTTACACTACACCATCTGATGACTTGCTTTTAACCATCACTCCATACATTTTACAACATAAATAAAAATTACGGAAATAAATACATTGGCTCCTATGAAGTCAGAAGTGGTTTGGGCTGCATAGTGCGGAGGGAAGGGGCTTACACACTGATGAAACAAGACAGGAAGCGCCTGTAGACAAGGTGCCGAGGGAAAGCAAGAGTCCTAAGTGTCTTCGTTCATGTCCTGGCTGTCTGTCCTGGCAATTTTTCGGGGAGGCGCTGAACTCTCACCTTCTAGTTCTACTTGTTCCTGGTCTCTCTTCTTTGCAGCATTCTGGTTGGGAGAAAGAGAGGAAGAAGTGAGCATCCGGTGACCTTGAGTAAGCCTGTGCTGGGCCTCAGGCTCATCTGCAAAGTGAGGAGACTGGACAAAATGATGGCCAGCCCTAACCCTATGGACCCCTGAACGCCTGGAGGGCTGCAGAAAAGAAGACGGCCTTCCCCTAAGGCCTGCTCGCCCATCAGTACAGCAGCCACTAAAATGCCACTGCTCGATGGAGTCACAATTCACCCAGCGAAGTCTGAGGACAAAAGCCTGTGGGACAGACTAGTTAATGACCACGACTAAGTCAGGAGACCTGCCCAGCTCAGTTCTCGGCTCTAGCCCTCACGTAATGCTTGGCCTAGGGCAGGGACTTTCTTCTTCACCTCTTAAATGAAGGGGCTACAGAAGACAAGCCCCAAGGACTTGTTTGGCTCTATATTCTATACTCCTGTCAGTCACTTCTCTCTCCCTGGACCTCGGTTTCCCCATCTTAAGAAAAGTAGTTTGTATGGGATAGTTCCCCTCTGAGCTCTTGGCTGGCTTTACTAGCCATGGTGACATTCCAAGGCCTTTCTCATTACCACACCAACAAAGCTCCAATCAAAATGGTTCCCACTCTGTCCCCCAAGCATGCTCTGGGCTCTCCTCGGGCTCATGCTAACTCTAACCCTACTCCTCCTGTAGTACCCATTTCTAACATCACCTCCACCAAGAGGCCAGCATGACTCCTGGCACCTAGCAGGCACTTAAACAATGCTTTACAACCTCCATTAAGGGTTGTCTCCCCCACCCCCAGGCTGTGAATTCCTTGGGGTAACAGACCCTGTCTAAGTTAAGCCTAGTAAGGACTTTCCACACAGCAGGTGCTTAATAAATATGAGTTAAACTGAAAAAGTACAAATCTCCATACCAAGGAGAGCAGCGTGAAGCATGCGAGATAAGGAAACAAAGTGAGACATCCAGGGACAGTAGAATGACACTACTTGGGCTGTCCAGGACAGAGACTGAACAACATCTGTCAGGAATGCCAGAGCAAAGGCTCATGTGAGGGAAGGGTTGGCTTACACGCTTCCTGAGGTCAGCCCAGATAATCTGGACACCTAACAAGTTTTTTCAGTGTAACAGAATAACAAATTCCTTCATAGGGATCACATTCCTGCCTTCAGATATCTTAGATCTTCAGGACACAGAAAGGACTTTAAGATAGCAACCTGTCCAGGCAGATAAGGTATTACTTTACAGAAGAGGAAACCAAGGCTAATTGATTTGTCCAAGGTCAAACGGCTAAAATTAGTGGCAGAGCTGTGGCTCCGAGGGCAATATTCTTGCCTCGATAGGGCAGTGCCTCTGGAGTCAAGGCAGTAGGACCAGACTCTTGCCAGGGAATTCTGAGGACTAACATCCCTCTGGTGTTGTACCACTCTCTAAGCAATCTATGCATATACCTCGTCTAAGCTTCACAACAACCCCAGGTAGGCAAGTACTGCTCCCGTTTTACATCAGAAAACTGAGGCTCAGAGATGAAGTGACTTGTCCAGAGTCACAGAGTTAGCAAATGGCTGAATCAGGATTGAAAACCAGGCCTTCTGATTCCAAATCCTCTACTTACTCTACTATAACAGGGAAGGACAACAAGTCTTACCATCCTAGGAAGGGAGGCAGGGAGAGGAGAAGAACCCCTCCTCCTGCCCCCCATGTTTGCACACTGAGTTGTCCTGGTGAGTGATTCAGGGGCCAGGTGGGCTTTTCTAGGGAGCGGAGGCTATCAATAACAAGTCTGAAGGGGAGAATGTGGAGGCGAGCTGGAGGTTAAATGGTATGTGATGGCTAAAGAAAAGAACTGGAGCAGCTGGTGGCCCAGTGGATAGAGCCAGAGTTGGGATGAAATGAGTGCAAATCCAGACTCAAAACACTGCAAGCCACTTAACTTCTGTTTGCCTCAATTTCCTCAACTGTAAAATAAACATAGTACTATTTACTTCTCAGGGTTGTTGTAAGGAAGATATGAGATAATATACGTAAAGGATATATAAAGGCATTACATAAATGCTAGCTATGACAACGACGAGGAGTTCAAGCACAGTTCCATTTTTACCTCTCCCTTTACAACAATGCCATCCTCATAAAATCAACTGAAGCTTTCTGCCTGAGTGATTATTACAAGATCATGATCTAGTCTTTGGAGAATCTGTCCCTCCAAACCTACAGCATCCTCATGGACCATCTAGTGGGATACACAAATGGTTTTATTACGGCCAATATTCCTCTGCTGGCCCTCCTTGTAAGAGGGTTTTGGAATCACATCTGGCCCCTCTCCCTCATGGAATAGGCAATCCAGAGAAGCTGGACTGCAGGAGAGTGGCTGAGCCAAGACAAAGCCCTCTCAGGTTTACAAAGCACTTTCCTCCCAACGACCCTAAGAGGGAGCCAGGCTGTCCACACTTAAGCACAAGAGAACCTTTAAGAGCCATAAAAATGTGAGCTGTGGTGACCAGAGTACCTTATCTCTCTTCAAAGGCTTATTGATACTGAAGTCTGCTAACTCACAGCCCTGGCCCTTTCTACCCCTCTAAGGCTGCCAGATGAATTTTCTATACACAGGGTTAATGCAGGACTGGGCTGTTATTTACCTATTGAGAATAAAGCCAAAAGCAAACCCAGTTTCTGGGCCGGCTGTGCTTCACATTTGATTTACCAACCTCATACCAGCCCTGCCTATTTCTTCCTGGAACACAGGCAGGAAGCTAAAAAGACAGTTTTCTCAACTCTAACCCCCCATCGCCACCCCCCTTCAATCTACTAGGGAGAGGGAGGAAAAGAAGGCAGGGGACAGGCATACCTCCAGTCTGGCTGGGCTGCCAGGTTTGCAAAGGTGAGGCAGTTTTAAGAATGCACTCTTTCTGCAATCTTGGATGGCAGCAAACAAGGGGCAGGTGGGGCTGAGAGGGAGTTAACTGGCACGGAACAGCGACCTCTGCATTGGCCAGAAGGCTCAGCTGAGGGGACTATTTACATCTGAGAGTCAGGAGTTGGAGAAGGCAGGGAGAGTATGAAATTACAGCACCTCACCAAACGAGGCCCAACACTCCAAGCAGAGCCAGTGTAATAAACAACCAGAGAACTCCAGAGTTGGAAGGGATCTCAGAGGGAAATGAGGCCAATGCTCACTTAGCAGAAATCCCTCCTACCAAGAGGCTGAAAGGCAATAGGAGAACGAGCCCTGGACTTGGAGTTAAGGCATCTGGGTTCAAATCCTAGTTCGACTACTCCCTAAAGCCCAAGTCATCACTCCTCTGCTAAACATAGTCCAGTGACTCCTAGAACCTCTAAGAGTAGATACTTTAAGAAACTCCTTTGCTGGGAATTGAAAATAGTACTTCACCAAAAAGTCTCATGATGGAAAATGCCACACACGTCCAGAGAAAGAACTATGGAGCCTGCAGATCGAAGCACACTATTTGCTCTCTTTTTTTTTTCTTCTGTTTTTTTCCCCCCTTCCCTAAGGCAATTGGGGTTAAGTGATTGCCCAGGGTCACACAGCTAGCAAGTGTCAAGTGACTGGTCTGAGGCTGGATTTGAACTCAGGTCCTCCTGACTTCAGGGCTGGTGCTCTATCCACTGCACCACCTAGCTGCCCCTTCTGTTTTGTTTCTTCTTTCTTGTGGTTCCTTCCATTGGTTCTAATTCTTTACAACATGACTAATGTGAAAATATGTTTAATAGAAATGTATATATGTAAAGCCTATATCAGACTGCATGTTGTCTTAGAGGAGGGTGGTGAGGAGGAAGGGGGAGAAAATTTAAACTCAAAATCTTATGGAAGTGAATGCTGAAAACTAAAATAAATTAATTTAAAAAAGAAAAAGAAAATAATACTTCAAACAGTGGCCTAAACAGAGCAGAGAAAAGTGATCTGATCACCTACCTTATTCTGGAGACTGCCCCTGTATAAAAGCCATCTAAGACCTAATCGGTTTTGTTTGTTTGTTTGCTACTATATCACAACTGACCTGCTGGAGCTTGCAGTCCACTAAGACAATCAGCTCTTTTTCTTTCACATGCATGCACTGCCATATAACCAAACCTCCCCGCTCCTGCATTTGTAAACCCTATGTGCACATCGGCCACAAGCCAGTCACCAGGAATGATGGCAGATGGTAGGAGAAGCGGTAGCAGAGAGGCAGAATCTGAGCCAGAGAGACTGTCCCAGGCTACGGGTACAAAGGGACTGAACCACTGTCCCAATGGGATCTGACTTAGCCTGCAGAGGTTCGGTGCATCACTCTATACTGGGGGTCACAAGGATGTGGCCATATAGAGACAGTACTCAGCCAGCCTGAAAATAACCTTCCAGATAAAGGTCCACTATTGTGATTCTTCTCAGTGCCACCTTTTAGCAAGGATCACGATAAGCCGGAATACACGCACACTCGTCTCACTCCACGTATCTCAAATCAAACCCCTTCTCTCTACTCACGCCACCTCATCCCTCCTGCCTAGACTATTGCAAAGGTCTCTCACCTGGTCTCCCTGCCGGCTCTGATCCATCCTCCACACAGCCACCCGGGTGATTTCCTTAAGCCCAGATCTGACCATGCCCCCCCCCCCATAAACTCTAGTGGCTCCTTATTGTCTCTGGGATCAAAGAGAAATTTCTCTGTTTGGCTTTTAAAACCTTTCACAATCTGGTCCCAACCTTTCCACCCTCATACATTCCTCCTGGCCTAACCAAACTGGCTTTCTCGCTGTTGCTCATATAGAGGCCTCCACCTTCTAGAAGTTTCTGTGCCTTTGCACTGGCTGTGCCTCCTGCCTGGCATGCCATCCTCCCTCATCTCAACCTCACAAAATCCCTGGCTTCCTTCAAGACTTAACATAAGGACTACTAGCAACGTTTCCTGATTGTACCAGGTTCTAGTTTCCTCCCTCCCCGAGGAAGGACCTGGGATCTATTTCGTATCTATTATTTTCTGTATACTGTACTTACATACACATACCTTGTCTCTAAAAGTTGTTTCTTTTTTTTTTTGTATTTGTATCCCCAACACCTAGTACAGTGCTTGGCACACAGTAGATGCTTAATAAATGCTTGTTGTTCACTGATTTATTGGAAACTATGCCGTGTTGGTTGAAGAAATTAGGGATGTTGAGTCTGGAAATAAAAAGACCTGGGGGGAACATGATAACTGTCTTCAAGCATTTGGATGTGGAAAAGACATGGGCCTTATTGAGCACCAGCCCTGGATTCAGAAGGACCCGAGTTCAAATCCAGCCTCAGACACATAACACTTACTAGCTGTGTGACCCTGGGCAAGTCACTTAACCCCACTGCCTAGCCAAAAACAAAACAAAAACAAAACTAACATAAAAAACCAATAAGACATGGGCCTTATTCTGCTCAATCCCCGAGAGCAAAGGGAGCTGCAGTGAGAAGGAAGCAGACATAAGACTACGCCAGAACTCCTCGCTCATGAATGGAGTGAGCCGCTTCCTTGGATAGTAAGCTCCTTCTCCCTGGAGGTCTAAGGGTCCAAGCAAAGGCAGGATGCCCCCTCTCAGAAATGCTGTGGAAGAGAGGAGGACGAGAGAGGAGACTGTGAAGATCCCTCCCAGCACTAGGATTCTGTGACAACCCAAGTCCTCTCCTAAAGGGGCTTCACAATCACTATCTTATACAGCAATTCCTTGCCACACTACAGAAAATCCCAGGAACCCTGGATCTCCCAAATGCTCAGGGACATAGGATGGACACAACAGGAGTCTGGCAGTGAGAGAGAGAGAGAGAGAGAGAGAGAGAGAGAGAGAGGGGGGGGGGGGGGGGAGAGGGAGAGAGAAAGAGAGAGAGTGTGTGTGTGTGGTGTGTGTGTGTGTGGTGTTGTGTGTGTGTGTGTGTGTGTGTCCGTCCGTGTATGCATTCGTGCACATGAACCTAAGACGGCAGAAAGACAAGACAAACCTACTCAGGGGCACAGCAAATATGGACGGAGATTGAGGATGAGGGTCTCTCACACCCTCGTGCATACATGCAGACACACACACGCACACACCCATAAACTATGAAACATACCCAAATCCCAGAAGGCAGATACTAAAAGACACTTTCCTCCTCCTCTCAGCACAGGAGGAGGGAGGACAAGGTCTGTCTATGGAGTGGAATGTTCCACAGACTCTCTGACACAGTCACTGTGGCAGTTGGCTTTGCTTAACTGTTTTTTGTGGTTCTGAGGGAGGGTTCGGATGGCGAGGGGGGGGGGAATGGATGTCTAAGTGACTCTGGTGTAAAACAAACAAACAAAAAAAAACTTAACAAAACTTTTTTTTAAAAGAGTCCTGACCTGGGAATCAGGAGGCCTGGATCTGGCAATGCCAACTGCTCTATTTATGATCTGCAGTAAATATTTTTGTTTCTGGCCTTCAGTTCCCTATACCATGAGGTGATCTGGCTGGTCAATCTGCCAGTCCCTCTCAGCTCTGTCATTCTCTGCTCTCCCAGAATACCACTGGCCTATGCTAGACAATGCCTCCCTCCCACATGGGACTCAGGAGGAAATGAGGAACAGTAGAGGCGACCCTGGTCTCTAAGTCAGGCCATCTGCTGAGCACCAAGGAGGAAGCTGACTGACTTCAAGCAAGGATCATGGTCCCCAAAGCCTAAGAACTATTAAGTCACTTTCTCGGGTTTGTGTGCCCAGCACCTAACAGAGTGCCTGGCACCTAGCGAGCACCTGCAAATGCTTGTCGGTTGGGTGACTGATTGAGGCTGCCTCTCAAGGGACTGCTGCCTTCCATCATGCCCCCTTGAACATCCCTATTTCTGCCATGAAAGGTGTTCTCCCCAAGGGGCAGCGTTTAAGCACTTACCTTTTTGTCCCATTGCTGATGAAGGTAACGTAAAAGAATGTTTGTCTTTTCTGTTACGATAACTGGAGGGGCAGAGACACAAACAGAAAGCAGCAGTTTGTAATGATGCTTTGTCATCAATCACCCTATGATGTCTAGGATGTAACACGTGTATGTGCTGGGGGGTGGGGGAGGATGCAACAAGGAGTACTTCTGAATATGACTTAATAAATGCTTGTATTTAATCTCTGCGGCAACCAGAAAATCCTGCTCTCCATATTTAGGTGTTTCAGTGGCATGCTACAATGGAGGCTCAAAGCCTCCAGCAGCCAGCAGCCAATATGGATGGGGAGGGGGGGAGGGTGTAACTTGTAAACTTTGCTTAGGACACAAATGTGTCGTTTCAGCGCTGCAGAGGAGGCACAGTTTAAAAAATCATAATTCCAACCACCAGAACCAATTTGAATTAATGGAAAGTCTAACTACAAAATATTTTAAAGTACAGTGTTCTACCTCATACCATGGGACCTCAGGCAAGTCCCTTCCCCTCTCTGAGCCTCAGTTTCCTTCCCTGTTCAATGAAGGGGTTAGATGAGGTGGTCCGGATTCCTTCAGGACACAAGGTAAACAGAGTACTTCCCAGCCCTTTGCCAGGTCCAGAGGAGATCTACTTTTTGTTAAGAATGATTTGTAATGAGCAGATTGGTGTTTTCAGTGGGGTACCTGAAATGCCTGAGGAGTTTACAAAGTTTGTTTCCAAGTGGGCCAAACGAGCTCCAGGATGAAATTCTATTTACATGATTAATTGAAAACGTCCACAGAGCCATCATTCCATCAGAGGGGGTTCTTCCTCTGGCCACACTTGAGGAGGCCCCTATGCGGTCTAATGAGTACTGATGAGCATCAGTTCCAAAAGCTTTCCCGCCACTGGACCTCAATGGCAGACACCAGGCCCAGACAAGTAGCTGTTTTGGCTTGGTGCTCCACGGGCACAGTCATTCTCCGGATGTCAGCATTGCTGTTGTTCTTACTGTTATAAATAGCAGCTCATTTTTACACGGTGCTTTATAGTTTACAAAACACTGTCTCAAAACCACCCTAAGAGCAAGTGTTGCAAGCATTATTCTTCCCATTTTAGAGATGAGAAAACTAAAGCACAGAAGGAAAATTACTTTCTTAAGGGTCACGTGAATTTGGGGGTGGAGGGAGGGGAAACACAGCAACTGGACCTGGCCTTGAACCCAGATTTTCTGACATGACACCCAGTGGGTTTTTTGGTTTGGTTTGGTTTTTACAACACAAACTATTCATTATACTCTTAATCAGCAAACTCCTTTCTTCACAGATTGGGTAAAAAGCAAACTGCCACTTAGTCATGGCCCAAATGTAGAAATTTCCCAGATGAGAGGGTAAGAATTAACAAGGCTTAATTAACTAAGGTAACAGCACCCTCTTCAGCAAAAGGAAGGAGTGAGGCTTGGTACCAGGTGATCTGGCTGGAGAATTCAGAGCTCGGGAAGCTAGGTCACTACCAACGGGGACAAAAGCAGGGCGGAGATCTGGAAGGCCCTCTTCCCTGGGCTCAGCTGCTCAAACACAACTTACTCTGGGCCACAGCCTCAGGCTGGCCTGGGTCTGGCTGGCCTTAACTGAGAGCTGATCTGACACGCCAGCATCCTTCCCCTGGGCAGAGCGAGGATGCTCTCCTTCCAAACTCCTGGGTATCAGGCCCAAATCCCCACTTGGCATCTAAGCACAACAGCCCAAGAAAGCAACTTCACTTACTCTGTTCTGATGGGTATTCTCTTGTGGGAAGATAGACTGATGGCCGTCTGTTCTGTAGGAGAATCGGGAAGAAGGAGATTAGGAACCACGTGGTGATGAGGAATCCCCAAAGCACCTACATGTGATGAAGAGAGCTCATATCCTTCCCTTTCCCTTAACCACACCCCTGTGCGACTGAGGCAGAATGTGATGCATCAAATAAGATGGTGAGGTCATTATAGAGGCTTACAAAATAGTAAAAGTTCAAAAACACCTCAATTATCATCTAGTTCAATTCCTCAATTTACAGAAGGGAAAACAAGTTCTGAGTGAAAAAGCATTTGCCCAAAGACACCCTCCATGTCCAAGCTGGGCCCAGAACCGGCTCTCTTGACCCTCAGGCGAGTGTCCTTCCCCCTCCACAGTGCTGTGTCTTCACTTCAGGTGAGGAAAGCACATGAAACAAAGTGTAAACTACAATTAACCAATACTACACCTGAACCATGTGCCCTCCACTGCTACCTGCGGGCTCTTGATCCCCTGAGCCAATTCGGTCCACAACTCCAAGGTCCCTCTGGCAAGAGAAGGGGCTCATGGCAAGGGACATTTCACCCCATCAAAGTGCCTCACTCCACAAAGTCTCTAGGAACACCACCCCACCCTTCAAAAAACTCTACTCACCGAGGCTTTGCACACAGAATCAGCATGAAATCTACTAAAATTGCTTTTGTTGTAGACGGGTAATCCTTTCAAAAAATCTGCCTGGAAAAGACACAAGAAGAGATCCTGTAGCATCAGTAAGTGACCATGGACAGACCAGCCAGCAAACAGACAGCAGCCCAACTGGAGTAGAGGTTGATCTCCAGGGCCTCAGGATAGAGGTCACACAGGTGAAGATTCAATGATGCCCTTTACTGTTTGTGATAAGCAAGGTCACCTCGTGACTATTCCACCCCTCAGGTTCCTGCAGGCTCCCCAACATTCAGGACCCTTCAGACAATGTGGCCAGAGAAGAAGGGAGAAAGAAAGGCTCCTTTCTGGCCTGGAATCTTTCCATGAGAACAGATCCACAAAGGGCACTGAGTGGCCTTCCCATCAACTGTTCTCTCCTCCCACCCTCATCAAAAACAGTTATTTGCACCAAGAACAGGGTTTATAGTTAAGGAATTTAAGATCACCAAAGAAGATTTAGAAGTGGGAAAAGGCCAGAGACAACAGGGCAAGCATCAACTAAAACAACTTCTCAGGGTTCTCTCTCCCCAGCTCCCAATCACAGGAAATGCTTTTTTTTAAATCTAATCCCTATCTTTTCCTACCCCTTCCCCCCCCCCTTCTTCTCCTTTCCTATGAAAAAGAATGTAGGACCTGAGTCCTAAGCCCTGGGTGTACCTAAGACCTGACTCCACCACTAATCACTTTACCTTTCAGGGCTACAAAGTGGGGATAATACTTGTACTGCCTGTCTCAAAGGACGATTGTAAGCAAAGTGCTTTGTAAACTGTCAAGTGCTACAGAAATGTTATTATTTCAATTTCCCCTCTGTTTATGCCCCCAGGACGTATGCTAAGGCCATTGGCCGCTCTCAGGCTGCCCAAGTCCCCCAGTGGGATGAAAAGACCACACTGGGGTGCTCAACCACTGTTTGGTAACAACATCCATCTATACTTGGATCATTTGAAGAAGCCGTGGTTTCACAGGTGTTGACAACACTTTCCTAAGTTGCCTGTGGCTCAAGTAAATGTTGACCTTCTAATGATGAAGTTTCTCCACATTTAACTATTAGTTAATCTTCTGACAACAGGCATATTAGTGGTCACCAAGCCTTCACACAAAGCCTTTCTGATTTGGTATACCCTGACTTTGCTGGCACAGACTTCAGAGGACCCAGGGACACCTCTGGACCACCAAGAAGAATCTGAACAGTATTTTAGTGAAAGTCCTGAGAAAAAGTACAGGGTTGTGGAGTGGGCACAGGACCTTGGTTCAAATTCTGGCTCTGTTCCTGATTCCCTCGGTGACCTTGAACAAGTCACCTAGCTTCCCTAGGCTTTAGGTTCTCACCCCTAAAAGGATGTGGATTAGCTGGTCTCCAAGGTCTCTTCTAGATCTATATCATACGCCTTTAGGAAGCCCTCCCTTTTATGCCAATAGTTATCTCCCTAAACAATGCTCTTAACAACAGGAACTCAGGAACTAAGCTGTTGACAAAGATTATACATAATTGAGACAGTCTTCTGTAACTGTTCTCTCCAGCCTCAAAAGCCGCCTGACAATTCTATTCCCTGCCTTTGTAGGAAGAAAAAAGAATGTTTCCTGTTCTAAGAATGGTAGCTTCCAAAGGAAAGAAGAAAGGAGAGGAGGTAAAGAGCAGCCAAGAAGAGTTAGCAGGAAGTCGTCCTTGCTGATCCGCCACAGGTCATCCTTAGAGAAAGAAAGCGGCCTAGAAGAAAAGGAGAGACCAAGATGAACGCAACTGAAGGATCTCTGATCAGCATCCAATCAGAAGGGCCAAACCACGATCTTCTCAACGATGTCCACTGGACATACTGTGACAAACACAGACCTGGAACCTTGCAAAACAGGTGGAGATGCAAGAGCCAAGTTCTCATTTCAGCTCTGCCACTACTTCATTCTTCCCCTTTTTAGCTTACTCTACTACTACTACTACTACTAGTAGCAACTAAGTTGCATAGTGGATGGAAAGCTGCATCTGGAGCCAAGAAAACTTGAATTTGTATCCTGTAGGCCTCAGGACTAACTGGGCAACCCTGGGCAAATCATCTAAACTTTTAATTTCCTCATCTGCAGAAAGGAGACAATAGAACTTACATACCACCTCTTCGGTCATGGGTAAATCACTCCCCTTCTCTGTAAGGAGAAGAGCTGGGGTCTGAAACCTGGTTCTTCGGCTCATAAGCCAGAGCTCTTTCCTTTGGACCAGCAATTCTCAAATAGATATTCAGCTGCTTTCAAAACACTCAGGACAAGGCAAAGCAGGTCTAAAGTGACTACGAAGAAAACTAGCTGGTTCATAATTTAGCTTAATCTACAAATGACAGAGAGAAATGAAACCTAGAAGGGACCTTACAGATCACTTAAGAGTGTATATATGTGTATGTGTATATGTATATGTATGTGTGTGTGCACGTGCGCACGCGCATGTATGCATTTAAGGCTACGGTTTATAGCACGCTTTCCTCACCATCACCTTCCTGTGACACAGGGTTACCCCCATTTCAGAGGTGAGGATTAGAAAGGCAAGGTAAGGGGGGGCAGCTAGGTGATGCAGTGGATGGAGCACTGGCCCTGAAGTCGGGAGGACCTGAGTTCAAATCTGGCCTCAGACCAAAAACACTTGACACTTACTAGCTGTGTGACCCTGGGCAAGTCACTTAACCCCAACTGCCTAAAAGCAAAAAAAAAAGAAAGAAAAAAAAAGGTAAGGTAACTTGCCCAGGGTAACAGAGCCAGTCATTGATGGAGACTGGCCTAGAACCCAGGCCTCCTGATTATCATGCTAGTGTCCTTTCTACTCCAATACCCTCAAGATGGTAAAAGGGAGACCCAAAAAGGGGGAAGTGATTTGTTCAGGGTCACAGAGCCAATGGTAGCAGGGCTGGGACTATTAATTTGGGGGTCTTTGCATTCCCATGATACAAGG
This sequence comes from Phascolarctos cinereus, assembly GCF_003287225.1. NCBI lineage: Eukaryota > Metazoa > Chordata > Mammalia > Diprotodontia > Phascolarctidae > Phascolarctos > Phascolarctos cinereus. Next base: position 671,998,493 of record NW_027555847.1, on the reverse strand, counting down.
GCCTTTATGGTAGAAAGAGCCAAGTTCCCTGACCATGGTGTCCAGGAAGCAGGGCTGCCAGTGGGAGCTCAGCAAAGCCTCCAGCACAGGGCACAATAGGGGAAACATTCTCCACTAAACATTTCAAACACCACCAGTGGTTCCTGGTGTAGCCTTAAAATGGGCCTTGTTCCAGAACAAGTATGAGAGGTCTGGAGCTCAGATGCTTACTTACAACAACAGCTGGAACTCAATTAGGCTGGTACATTCAGTTAAATCCCACCATCTATATTGGAAACAAGCATCAAGTCTGACAGGGAAACCAAGCTTCTAGGTAAGAGGCCAAAAACAACAGGCCCCATGTGAAGAGGATCTTGGTAACAATAAATAGTCACATTTCTGTAGCCCCTTTCACGTAGAAAGCCCTTTGCATATATAATCTTTACTGCCCTTGCAAAAACTCTAAGTATCATTAACTCTTTTTAAAAATGTGAGCAAACTGAGACCAGGGAGGTAAAATTACTTATCTAAAGTCACAGTTTTATGTGGTAGAGGCTAAACTGGCACTTCTCTCATAATTCTTACAACTCCGCTAGCCCAAAGCCTGGAAAAACGGGCATAGGAAGAAGGCTGGAGGGCTTATTCAATTGCATAAGCATTGTTTAAACATCAACTACGTGTAAGACACGTTGTCAAGAGTTAAGTTTTAAGAAGAGAAAAAGGGACCAGAAGATGAAGGCAAGACCATGTTCTTTTGGGGCCCAGGACAGATATGGTCTTCTCTCCATCTACAGCATGTCATAGATGCGATAACAGAGGGATACTTAAACACGGATCCAGAAGGGGCCCACTCCATGATACTGATAAGTCAGTAACAATCAGGAGGGACAAAACCCTCCTGGGTGCCTGTAATACTCTTTGGTGCTTGGAGATCACTGCCACTACGTTACTACAACATGCTGAGAAAACCCAACAGAAGATCTAGGAGGTGCTCGGTAAGTTTTGCCACCAGGCCTAAGAAAACTACAGGCTTTCTGAAGGATGAACCAAAAGGTGCTGTGAATACTGTACGCAGTCTGTCACCAATACATCATCTGATCACAAGAGTTCTGCAGGCTACTGCTTAGCCTTCCCTCATCATGCTTCTGTCCAGTCTTGCCAACCACACCACAAAGGGGAAGATGAAGTCTTGTGAGAAGGCTCACAACTGCTAACTGCTGCATCTCTAACGCTGTGAAATGGTGGTAACTGTCTTGGTGGCTCTCAGCAAAAAGTCAACCTCTGTCACCATACCCTCCAGAGAAATGGGTTCTAGTTTGGAGAGCCTTGTGAAATGATTCAAAAGATTCAATCATGACGGACAGCAGGGTGGCTAAGGTTGCTGTCTGGCATTCAGCAGAGAGACTGTCAGTGTGTAATTAATAGTCGCTCTCAGGCAGGGCTCCTACAAAAACCACTGGTAGCTATATCAGAAACTCAGCAACATCAAAGGTGGAAAAGTCCTATCCTAATCAATGGAGGGAGGCAGAAGTTTCAAGAGATATGGTGAGAAGCTGTTATCTCTTAACCAAAAATTAAGCACAAGCATCTTTCTCTCATCATCCTATTCACCTACAAATGTGACACCACCCCCCCCCTCCCCACACACACACATCCCATTCAATAAACCCCAGTGGCTCCCTATTACCTCCAGGAGCAAAAAGCTCCTTTTAAAGCCCTTCATAACCTGACCCCTTCTACGAAAAACTTCTCCAGGCCCTCTAGGATCCAGGGTCACTGGCCTCCTTACCACTCCTTCCACACTACACTCCATGCCCTGACACTCCCTCCCTAAATCCATGCCTTTCCACTCACTATCTGCCAAGCCTGGAACGCTCTAGCACCTTCCCACTGAGACCACTTCCAATCTGTTCTGCATATGACTTGTTCACACATAGTCATTTGCATACTGTCTCCCCCGTTAGACTTCGAGCTCCATTAGAGCAGGGACTGGGTTTTGACTTTGCACATCCAGTGCCTGTCATGAAGCAGACGCTTACTAAATGCTTTTCGACTTGACCTACCTCTCAGAAGTGGGGAAAACACCTTCTGGTCTGACTTCACCCTTTGCCTCTCCTCTACGTGCCACACCACAGCAAAACTGAATTACCCAGTGTGACCCCTACATGCCCTTCTCAAGAAAATCCTGTTTTCTCATCTCTGTGCCTTTGCTCCTGCTGTTTTCTTTACCTGTAATGTTCTCCCTTCCATACCTCTAAACTAAACCTTTTGGAATTCTGACCAACCTTCAAGGCCCTGCTACTCCATGAAATTTTTCCTTATCCCCCAAGGTGGAAATTACCTTTTCTCCCTTGGATACATATATACACACACACATACATAAAACAATCTATCATATATACATATATATATATATATATACACACATACACACACATACACACACTTATACAGAAATCATGTATATATAAAATGTTTTGTTTTGCATTACAGTTAATGGGATATATATATTGTGAGTTGCCTAAGAGCAGGGACCATGTCCTCCTAACTCTTTACCTTCCCCAGAGCTAAGCAAAGGCAATGCACATAGTTAACAACTTCATAAATGTTTACTGAATTTAGCTGAACAGAGTAGTATGCAGGAAGCTAGCTCTAGGGGCAGACTTCAGTGCCGTGTAAGGACAAATTTCCTAACAATGACAACAGTCCCAAAGTGAAATGGGCTTCCTTGAGGGGTAGTGGGTTCCATCCCTATCACCAGGGTTCTTCAGGAGCAGGGCAGATGACAACTTGTCAGGGATGCTATGGAAGAGATTCTTATTCAAGTACAAGTTAGCTCGTCCAACTTGGGGATTCTGTGATTCTATACCATAAATGATCACAAAGGCAAGAGGCCCAGATTTGATCCTCTGGACCTAGAAGGGTTACTGGGATAAATCAAGTTCTTACAACAGTCATACCTTCTCTCACACGTAAAGAAATACAATAGGGTTTGGTGCAGAAAAAACCCTTGCCTGTCCCAGAAGACGAGAATTCCAAGCTGAAACCATACAGCCTAGATATCACATGCCTCAATGAGATAGCAAGAGTCCAGTGGCCTAACAGGAAGCAGGGAATCTTGGTTTCCTAACTTATCTTGCTTAAAGCAGAAAACCACAGCTGACCCAACTTTCAAGAAATATGTTGTCTTGATGGAGTCAGGGACAACAACCACCAAATCATGTTTCCAAATTTAAACCCAAGAAAAGATGGCGGCTTCCAAAGGCTGCTGTCCCCATTCCACTTTGGTAGTAGCAATAGGGAGCCTTCAAGCACAACGGACAACAATCCCCTTTCCTCACATTGCTGTTAAATCGCCCCATTCAGAACAGTCAGTGTTGGAAGGGTTGTGGGAAGATAGGCACACAGCGCATTGGTGAAGCTGTGAATTTATTATGACCCTTTGGAATTATGCAATTAAAGTGACTAAAATGTCCATACACTTTGACTCAGAGAATCTAATACTAGGCTTATAACCCACAGAAGTCATGAGTAAAAAGAACGTCCCCATATACACCAAAATACCTGTAGCAGCACTTTTTGTAGTAGCAAAGAACTGGAAACAAAGTAGATGTCCATTAATTGGGGAGTGGCTAAACAAATTATGGTACATAAATATAATAGAATATTACTGTGCTATAAGAAACAATGAATATAATGAAGACAGAGAAGTATGGAAAAATTCACATTATCTGGTACAGAATGAAGTAAGCGGAGAAAAGAAAACAATATACACAATGACTACAACATAAATGGAAACACCCCCCCCCAAATTTAAGTGGATATTGTAAAATCACGAAGAACAAGAATGGTTCCAAAGGAAAGATAAGAGGAGACATCCCCACCCCACACCTGTACAGAGGTGGGAGGCCCATGGACGTGATAACACTGCATGTATTTGCAGACTTTTTTGATGTATTCATTGATTCTGCTGACCTTTTTGTCTCATTTCTCTTTTTCTTTGAAAAATATTATTTGTTTCACGGGATGGCTTTCTGGAAGTGGGAAGAAGTGATACTTGGAAAAATCCTGGTGATGTAAAAAACAAAAGATACCAATAAAAATTTACTTAATTATGCCATTTAGAGGGAATGGGAAGGAGAAGAAATATTTTCAGACCAAAATAAAAAGTACTATCATATATATCCAGGGTTGTTGTGGGTAAAGGATTGACTACATTAATACAAGCTCGTATTTATAAAATAGTTCATAAAGTGTCTTTTTCACAACCACTCTATGAGGATATTATTTTTGGGTCATGGACTCCTTTGGCAGTCTGGTGGAGTCTATGGATCTTTTCTCAGAATAACATTTTCCAGTGTATATAAAAAAATACATAGTATTAGAAAAGTAACCAATGCAAAATATAAAAACATTTTTAAATGGACTCCAGGTTAAGAAAAATCTGCTTTATTTTCATTCACTTATTCAACATTTGTTTAAGTTCATACTATATATTCAGAGAACTATGCTAGAAAATAGGAGCGCTACAAAGATAATTAAGATATGGTCCCTAAATAATAAATGGAGCAGAGAAATAAATAGTCTTGGAGCAGGGAAGAGGAAAGAACGATATAAACAAAGACACAAACAGACCAGGGAAAAACTGCAGTACTAATGATTTCCAACGAAGATTTCCTCCCATGACTCATCACAGAGTGGCAGGTGACCCCCTGTTACATAAAGGGTCTGTGGCCCACAGCTTAACCTTCTCCTAATGGTCTTCCTATTTCAAGTCCTTCCCTTCTCTAAAGCTGCCAAACTGATACTTCTCAAATGCTACGTCATTCCTCTTGCTCAGTTAACTACAATGCCTCCCTAGTCTTCTTGGATCAAAAACAAGCTCTGTGGTTTGGCATTTAAAGTTCTTCCCAACTTGGCTCTAACCTTCCTGTACAGCCATGGTAATGCTCTTTCCTTTGGAACATGGCAAAAATCACTAGTCAGATCTACGGATCTAGGACCAACTAAGAGACAGATCCTCAGGAGGGGTAAAATGAATCATTTTGATTATGTAAAAGTAAAAAGGTTTTGTACAAACAAAATCAATGTAGCCAAAATTAGAATGAAATCAGGAAACTGGGGAAAATCTTTTACATTAAGTTTCTCTGATACAGACCTCATTTCTCAAATATATAGGGAGCTGGACCAAATTTAGAAAAATAAGAGCCATTCCTCAATTAATGGTCAAAAGATAGTAAATGGTAGTTTTCAGAAGAAGAAATCAAAGCTAATAGAGAAACGCAAATTAAAACAACTCTGAGGTATCACTTCACACCTATCTGACTGGCTAATGTGACAGAAAAGGGAAACGACAAATGCTGATGGGGATGTAGAAAAATAATATAGTAATGCACTGTTGGTAAGAGTTGTGAGTAGAACCATATAAAAGACAGTAGAGTGGTAAACCAGTTGAATCATTTGGGAGAACAATTTAGAACTATATTCAAAAAACTATAAAATTGTGCATAACTTTGACCTAGTAATACCACAACTAGGTCTGTATCCTAAAGAGATTTAAAAAAAAAAAAAGGAAAAAGAGTTATATGTACAAAATATTCATAGCAGCTCTTTTTGTAGTAGCAAAGAACTGAAAATCAAGAGGATGCCCATCAACTAGAGAATGGCTGAACGAGTTGTGGTACAGGACTGTGATGGAAACTCCTGGGCTGTAAGAAATGATGAAAAGGATGACTTCAGAAAACCCTGGGGAGATTTATATGACTAATACAAAGCGAAGTGAACAAAACCAGGAGACCATAGCATGCAATAACTGCAATACTGTAATGACAATCAACTGTGAAAGACCTTATTTTTCTTGCCTTTTTTTTTTTTGGCAACATGGCTAATATGGAAATACACATGACTTCACATGTATAATGGATATCAATCATACTGCTTGTCTTGTCAACGGGTAGGGAAGAGGCTGGAGAGAATTTGGAACTCAACATTTTAAAAAAAGAATGTTAAAAAATAAACTTTTTTTAAAATAAATATACTACTCCCCTTTACATACTCCTGGTCTAGCCAAACTGGCCTTAGTATTATTATTATTATATTATTATTATTATTATTACTCACCTTCCATTCCCCACCTCCATGCCTTTGCACACTATCCCTATTAGGATCCCTAGTTTCCTTTAGAGTTCAGCAAAAGCATGACTTCCAACAATCTCATCCCAATTGCTAGTACTTAACTCCACCAAAAAAAATTGCCTTGTAACAATTATTTTGTAGATACTTATGTGTTTCCAGTTTTCTCTCCCCCAACAGAATCTAGGCTTTTCAAAGAGAGTGACTATTTCATTTCTTTGTATTCCAAATGCCTGGAGAACATAAGAAGACTGACTGGCAGGTTCTCTAGCTGGAAAGACCCCTGAATACAAGTCCAGCAACAAAACTGACATTATGGATCTACTGGTCTTGTCATCAGCAGAGCTAAGTTTGGAAAGACTCATCAAAAAGATTGATACCTAGCGATCAATTTTTCTGGCTATAACAAATTACGACTGAGTAGAGAGGATGAGATCCACGTTAGCATAGGGCAGGGCTTCTTAAACTGCAAGTCTCAACTCCAAACCCACAGTTTAAGAAGCTCGGGGAACACCTATAATAATAAAATCTTGACTCCTTTAAAATAGGGAGAAATCTGGAAGCCTTCATGCAAGAGGAAGCATTTGACTTGAACCTAATATTTCATATTAGAATGACAGAATCTTAGAGCTAGAAGAACAAGTAATCATCTAGTCCAACCCTTTCAATTCACAAAGAAGGGGACTGACTGATCTGTTTAAGACTCAAAAGCAAATTAGTTGCAAAGCCAGGACTAACATCAAGGGTTAAGACTCCCAGGCCAGTCTTCTTTCTACAACACTATGCTATCATCCTAAACAAAGAAACTTTATCTTACTAACCTTTAAGGAATAGGTACCTTGCCCATAGTAGGTGCTCAATAAATGCTTATTAAAATTGTGGGCTCCTTCGGGGAGGGCTAATGTCATTTTATCTTTACATGCCCAGCACCAAACAACATTGCACACAGTAGGCGTTGAATGAATGCTTGTTCAATCACCTTGAATTAAAAGCACGAACATATGAGACACTGGCAGCTAAGTAGTGCAGTGGATAGAGTGACAGTCCTGGAGTCAGGAAGACTCAACTTCCTGAGTTCAAATTTGGCCCTAGATACTTACTAGTTGTGTGATTCTGTGCAAGTCACTTAACCCTGTTTGCCTCAGTTTCCTCATCTGTAAAATGAGCTGGAGAAGGAAATGGCAAACTACTCCAGTATCTTTGCCAAGAAAACTTCAAATGAGGTCACAAAGAGTCAGACATGACTAAAAAAATGACTGAACAAAAAACAAAAAATGAGACATGTTTGGGGGATACCAAATCTTTCTGTATGGTTAAAGAAACAGCAGAAAAGATCAGAAACACAGGCTGAGGACAGATGGAGGACCTTGAACGCCAAAGCAAAGAGCTGAAACACAGCCCCTTTGGTAAAGTTAGGGTATCACCTTCCATACTTCTGGAGTACATTGTATATGTTTCCAAAAGCAAAAATGCAAGATCCTATGTGATCAAAGAGTTAATTCAAAAGCCATATGAGAAAAGGCTTGATTTATAGCCGACGTTCTCTCAAGCCCTATTCTGAGGGGGAATTATAATCTAGCCAGGAACACTACTAAGGCCACATTAAAAAATATCCTCTCAAAGCACCCTTCGGTGGAGGCTAACTAGTACCCCATAACCGTCTACTTGTTATGTTCTAGATCAGTGACTCTCAAACTTTTTGGTCTCAGGATCCCTTTACACTCTTATCAATATTTACCATATTAGAAATTAAAGTATATTAATAATATTATAAAAATTGTTTTGACCTTGATGATCCCCTGAAAGGGTCTTGGGGATACCCTCCCCCCAACCTTAAACCACACTTTGAGAACCACTGCAATCAATAACCCTACAAACGGAAGAAGAGGTCCAGGTATTACATTCTGATAAAGCCAATGAAAGCATTCATCAAACATCCAGCAGGCAATCCTCCACCCGAAGCACAACACAAACCACTAAAGGGCGGGAAGAGTGTCAGAAAAGGCAGGATTTTCAGTTAATGCTGACTTAGGTCAGCCTGAAAACAAGGCCACGTGTGAGAAAAATCTGATGCCTCAACCACTGAGACCCAACTGTCTGTAGCTGGGAGCCCTAAAATATGGGACTGTGTAGAAATGATTATTCACTGTGCTCCAAAGGGCATGCATAGGGAGTCATCCACTAAGCATGAAGCACTTACCACCCACCCATCTCTCTCCCCAGGCCCCGCCCAAAGGCAACAAGCAGAAGAGTGAGGCTGGCGTGGCAGGAAGCAGAAAATGGTAAACAGGGACAGTGGAGGGAATGTGGCCTCTTCATTCACTGGCATCAAGGGACATCCCTCCCTCTTTCCTTCAGCTTGGAAATCACTCAAGTGATCTGCTCCCAAAAGTGGCTGAAATGTTTGTTAAGTGTGCTGAAAACCGCAGCAGCAGCAGCAACTGACTAGAACAGAAAGATAGATGGCAGTGCAGGTCAGACAGAAGACCTGGGAGAAAAGGGGCCAGAAACAGGTCCTTTTTTTTTCACACTGAGCTTCAAGGAGCTAAAAGGTCCAATTATGCTGCTCAACAGAGAGTGACCCAACTGTAGATTCGGTTGCTTGACACTCCTTCCCCACTGCAACAGAAACAATCAACCACAATAACAAAATGAGACACTGCCTTCCCCTATAAATTCGAAGGGGTGTGTGTGCAGAGGTGGGAAAGGGGTCAGGGCAGATCATGAGACAGATCATAAGGGCTGTAAAGAGACCTTACAAATCATCTAGCCCAACACCTTCATTTAAAGACGAGGAAATTCAAGTCTACAGAGGGGAAATGACTTGCCCAAAGAGGCGTGAAGTCTTACCAACTAGACAGGACTGAAACCCCTTTATCCCCCTCAGGTAAGAAACAGAGGGACTGTCCTATGGATAAGAGATTTTTTGGGTAGAACATGGAAGAAGGGGAGAGGGTAACAAATGAGTCTGGTATGAACACTGAAGTTCGTGGGGAAGTGCCCCAATGTGCACCTCATGAGAGTGGAAAAGGCAGGTCCCACTGGTATCCCCACAGGGACTCAGCAGCAGAAAAGAAAAGGAAAAAAAATATTTCAGGAAAAGGCCAAAGGGATGATACTCAAGAAAAAGTTTGAGAGAAAAATCCAACTTCCAGGCACTAAGATAGTACTGTTGCAGTTGGGAGGGTAGGGGGTGGAAAAAGGATAAAATAGTAAGAATTGCTCACATTTTGTAGCACTTTGTTTCAATGTACTATGTATGTGTGTGTGTATATATATGTGTGTGTGTATATATATGTGTGTGCATATGTGTATGCATATGCATACATGTGTATATTATATATGCATGTGTGTATACACATATGTATACGTGTGTGTATGTATATGGAGGTATATATAAATTTGATACAATGCTGTGAAATGTGCCATGGATGCTATTATTATCCTCATTTTACAGACAGGAAAACTGAGGGATTAAATGATTCGTGCCAAGGTCACAAAGCTCATTTCTATGAGGCAGGATAGCCTAGGTTTCTCCATCTTTGAGTCCATTATTTACCCTCTATGTTATGCTGTTAATCAACAAAAATAGAGAGAGGGAGATGAGATAGTAAAGGGAAAAGGGAAAGGGGAAAAGGAATAGGAAAAGAAAGAAAGAAGACAGGGAGAGAAAGCTCTAGCCTACGAGTAGGTATGAAGAAAAAGGATGGGGGAGGGGGGAAAGCTCAGGAAACATCAGCTAACCAGAAACTGGTTTCGGTTTTTTGTTTTGTTTTGGTTTTTTGCTATAAGCGAGATATACCAACAAGTGGGGTATGGGGGTATGGGTGGTAGGATGAGGCAAAGGGGGAGGGGACTGGAAGATGGGAAGGAAAGCGTACCCTAGGGCAATAAACTGACGAGGCTGTTACGTCTGGGAAGGGCCAGGTTAAGAGAATGGGGGAGGATGCGCTAGAAGGAGGAATGACAGCAGAGACCAGGGGCCAGGGGGACAGATAAGGTCCCACTGGTGGAAGGGGAAAGGGGGGAGGGGGAGAGTGACAAGAATGGCGAAGCCATAGGGCCTTAGATATCCGAAGAGGGAGAAGGTATGTAAGGAGATGAAAGGGAGAGGAAATGAGTCATTGGAGGATTGGGGAAGGGGTTTTCAAGCGGCTGGTCAAAGGGACAGAGAGAGGAGGTGGTTCAGGATTTGAGGAAGGGGGGAGACAAAAGGATCGAGGAGGAGGACTGGGAAAAAAGAATCCAAGGGGGAGGCGGGAGTGGGGGAGGGGATAGGTGTGTCTAGACTAGAGGATGAAAGATGAGGGAGAGGAATGTTGGGGGAAGGGAGAGTAAAGAGAAGAGACAATGGAAGGCAATGTCGGAGAGGGGAGCTGGGGGGATGTGAGAGGAGGAAGGGGATGGGGGTAACAATGAGAGGGACGGAGGAGGGGACCAGCGACGACGGAGGTGGGTAAAAATAGGGGAAGGAGGAGGACGGGGTGAAAATGGGGAAGGGGAAACGAGGAAAGGGGGAAGGGTGGGGTGTAAAGGAAGGGCGGGTGTGGGGGAGGGGCGACAATGAGAGGAGGGGGAGGGTGGGGGAGGGGCGACAATGGGCTAGGGGAGGGACCCGAGGCAGCGCCGGCCCGATCTGGGGGCTCTGACCTCAGCGGCACCTGCCCTGGCTCCCGAGCACGGGTCCGAGCCATCCCCGCGGGCAGGGCGCCATTTTGTGGGACAAGAATGGGTTCGGGGAGAGGAACCTACCATCTTCCTCTGCCTCTTCCTCAGCCGCCGCCGCCGCCACCGCCCCCACCGCCGCCGCAGAACAACTTCCAGCTCGACGCTGCCCAACGTGACGCTGCCGTCACCGATTGGTCCGGGTTACCCCGCCCCGGAGGCTTGAGGACGTTTAGCCCATTCCCATTGGCTAATACCGAAACTACTCCATTCTTATTGGCTGAAATGGAGAGCCCGCCCACCCTACACACTGTCGTGCTTGGTTGAAGGCGCAAAAAACCCCGCCCAGGAGTTTGAGGCAGCAGGATTCCGGAAATGGATGGGGGGGTTGGGAGGAGAGAAAGACCGAGGCTCGCTTTCGAGCCTCATGGGAGTTGTAGTTGAACACCAGAGATGTATGCTTCTGGGGAGGTTTCATTGCATGGTGTCATATAGCAGCTAAATCAAACAATAAATCCACAAGCATTTATTACGTGCTTATGTGCCAGGCACTGATACACAAAGCCAGTGAAACAGTCCTTGTCTTCAAAGAGCTTACCTTATTTTGGGAGAAAAAAATACAAAATATTTACCAGATTTTACAAGGTGATGGGAAAGGATAGGAACTAGAAACTAGATGTGAACGGGAATGAGGAAAGGCTTCCTGCGGAAGGCAAGGCGGCTCCTGAGCCGAGTCTGGAAGGAAGCGAGAAGCCTGAGGTGGGGAGGAGTGCACTCTAGGAAGGGGGCGACCACCGCCAGTGTGAAGGACTGGCTGTGATTTGCTGGTATGAGGAAGAGTAAAAAGACCAATTTGGCTGGACTTAGTGAATCAATCAGTTACAGAAATTGATTAAAGCTTACTATGTGCCAAGCACTGGGGATACAATAACCTAGCTCCACCGTGCCTTCCCAGGCACCTTATCCCCTCCACCTACTCTGCCATCCAGTGACAATGGACTCCTTGCTGGTGCTGGACACGAAGAAAAAGCACAACCAGAATGCTTACACTCTAATGGAGTGAATGTATGGAGGAGACAACATATACATAAACAAGTATACGGAGAATCATATGCAGAGTAGATACAAGGTAACCTTAAAAGAGAAGGCAGTCCTTCTGCAAAGGGCAGCATTAAAGCTGTGTCTAAGGAAGCCAAGGATTCTAAGAGTCCAAAGGTCAAAGGAGGGAGCACATTCCAGGCATGAAGAGATGCTGGTACAAAGATAGAAAGGGAGCGGCTAGGTGGCACAGTGGATAGAGTGCTGGCCCTGAAGTCAGGAGAACCTGAGTTCAAAACCATCCTCAGACCAAACACTTAATTATTAGCTGTGTGACCCTGGGCAAGTCACTTAACCCCAATTGCCTAAAAAAAAAAAAAGACAGAGAGATGGGAAATAGAGTCTTGTGGTGAAGAATGAATAAGCCAGTATTGCTGTAATGTAGAGTGCATGGAGGTTTGGAATTAGTAAAAAGACAGGAAGGACAATAGGGAGCAGCTGGTGAAGAGCCCTAAATGCTAAGCACAACTGGTTCTTCAGCCAGGTTAAGGCTCTGTCCTGAGCCCTCTTCTCTTCTAGACTATTTCACTTGGTGATCTCAGCAGCTCTGATGGTTTCAATGATCATCTTTCTGCAAATGACTCAAATCTACTTGTTAAGCCTTAATTAACCTCTCTCCTCACCTCTAAGAGAGATCTCACATCTCCAGCTGCCTACCGAATATCTCAATCTAGATGTCCCATAGATATCTTAAACTAAACATGTCCAAAATGGAACCATCTTTACCCAAAAAATTCTCCCCTCTTCCTAACTTCCCTATTACTGTTGAGGATACCAGCATCCTCCCAGTCACCCAGGCTTGTGTTATCCTTGACTCCTCATTTTCTCAAGTCTCATCATTTCTACCTTATTAGTATATGTATGTATGTATGTATGTATAGAATCATATATCTCCCCATCTCTCCTCTGACCCTGCCACTAGCCTGGTGCAGGCGCTCATCACCTTACACCTGGACTGTTTCAATAGCCTGCTGGTTGGTCCCCCTTTGTCTTCCCTCCCCTTCCAGGTCATCCTCCACTCCAATGTCAAATTGATTTTCCTAAAGTGCAGTTCAGTCACCAACAAGCATTAATTAAATGTTTAATAGAAATGCATATGTAGTAATGTAGAGCCTATATTAGACTGCACACCATCTTGGGGAGGGAGGAGGAGAAAATTTAAAACTGAAAAGCTTATAGAAGTGATTATTGAAAACTAAAAATTAATTAATTTAAAAATTTTAAAAAAAGCATTGTGTCCCCTACAAGCCAGGCATTGCTAAGTGCTGAGCACTGGGGATACAAAGAAAGGCAAAGGACAGCCCCTGCCCTTGAGGAGCTCACAATCTAATGAGGGAGACTACATGCGAAGAACTATGTACTAACAGGCTATATGCAGGATAAATAGGAAATAATTAATAGAAGAAAGGCATTAGAATTAAGAGGCTTCCTGTAGAAGGTGAGATTTTAGTTAGGACTTAAAGTAAGTCAGAGAGGTCCGTAGCCTGAGGGGAGGAGGGAGAGAATTCTAGCACGGGGACAGCCAATAAAAATGCCCAGAGCCAAAAGATAAGAGTATATTTTGCTTTTTCTTTTTTTTTAAACTAGAAAATAATAATAATAATAGTAAATGTCTTACTGTTGGGAGAAAAGCATGGTAAAGTCCTCTTAGGAGATCTTTGTGAAGTTCCTTGGGATGGGCCCTGCTGACATTGGGTATTGGGTATTAGGTATTGTGAAACTCAGCAGCTCTGCCATTTGAGGAACTAGGGCCTCTCCCACCCAAAGTACAGAAATGAAACTTTTGAATAATAAGTGGGTGTCATTTAGGATCATTCGGAAACTCATATAATTGTATCTTTTAATGCTATTACTTTGAACCAACTATTCACCGCATATGATCTTGTGGTGAAGAAGTGGAAACAACAGTACAATGCTAACCAGGTCTTTTGGGTCTGGGTGACTGAGACAGGTAAGGCACTCTTCCCCAGGTAGGCTTTTTTAGTTCATAAGAGGGGATTGTGACACACATGGGATAATAGATTTAATTAAGTAAGAGTGGGTTACTCCAGACAACACCCCAGTGGCAACTTGAATGACAGCCACTTGTCCAACTTAGGTAGCTTTTAATCAGCTGGCCTCTCAAGTCACATCCACTGGTGGCCATCTGCTAACTTGTACCCCTCTTTGAGTACTTACAGGGAAAAAAATATTATTATTGTGCCCATCAATGAACTATTTGCCTACATGGACTCTGCTGGGGATATCTCCCCTCATTCTCAGCTCAACGTATTCTAGAAATGGTCTGACATTCTCCCTCTGGGCTTCTCTGCAGACCAGGGAGGGGTATGATAGTTGTGAATAGATGAAATTTGTGAATAGCTGAAAAATTCTAGATGATATTTTGAGGCTAATGTATGAAAAAAATAACAATTTTCTAGCACTAAGCTATAAGTACTGAAATTCTGCTATCTGAGGAAGAGTCTCTTAGAACTTCAATTTGCTGCTATTCTAAATCTTGAATCCGAGTCTAAGTGTCCTACCCTGCATAAGGCTGCTGGTTCATCATTCAAAGGAAATGCCATGTGCCCCTGAAGTCTGAGGACTGCCATAGGGAGGATGCCTGTCCCTGGAAAAGCCAAGAGAATGACTTTTTGAAGGTGAAGGTAGGATTCTCTTGACCTATCCCCATCTTGGTAAATAAGATATTTTCCCACCTTGTTAATTCTGAAACTGGCTATGACATCCTGTCATACGATTTGCTGCCTATGATTCACACCTGAAATCAAACAGAACTAATGCCATTATGTGTCTGCCTTTCTCCTCACATAGCAAATCCCACTGATGAGGGCAAATGTAAAAGAATACGAACCCTACTGGTGATTTTTTATTAAGTAATATATATTAGTAAGGGGTCATTTTGAATTGTCATTTGAATCAGATAATAAGAGACCATGAAGCCTTACAATTAGTGGATTCGTTTATGAGAAATCACCTTATAACATCCTTTCATTATGATAATATGATTGGTAGGAGAAGTCACAGTGAAAAATGTGACACAATTTTCAAAACTGGATTAAGAATTTTACATGTAAATTTTTTGAAACATTTAATAATATTGAGAATAAAAACTCATTTTCCAATTCATACCATCATGATGCAACAATTAAAATTCTCTAAAGTTTCAGGTGAATTGTGTATTTTTAATATACTAATTCTTCATATAGTTCTATTTCATATTGAGTGTGTGTCAAGAAGATCTAGAAGGAAGAAGCTCCTTCAAAGCTAACCTGAGAACATGGCTTGTTTTAGAAATATAAAATTAAATACTTTGAACTTTTTTCATCTACATCAAGGATATGTGATCCTTAACAACTGAATCCACCTATAGCTATGATGCTATGATTATTGGAACTTGCTGTTAAACCTCATGGGACTGTAACTGATATTATTCTGAGTCTGATTACAGGTATGATCACCAAGGAATCCTATTAGGCCAATGATCCATGATGCTAGTAACCCTCTGGGATTGACAGCCATGAATTACAGGTGGAGTGCTCATGGGGAAGGCTGGGAGAATGACTCTTGGCATGAGCTGAGGTAGTAGCATCCTGACTTGATTTCCCCAAAATAACATTTCCTCTTGAATGGAAAATATCCTGCTTTTTAAGCCTGGCTCAATAAAATTGGCTACCTATATGACTCTAACCTGGAATTGACATGAAATTAAGGAAGCATTTCCCCTTAATGTCCCTATTTTCTTTGTATGGCAAATTTCTGTAATCATTGCAGGTTATCAGTATAAATACAATATTAAATCCTTATTTCATAAATTAGTACTGGAGGGGCATCTAGGTGGCGCAGTAGATAGAGCACCAGCCCTGAAGTCAGGAGGATCTGAGTTCAAATCCAGCCTCAGACCAAACACATGACACTTACTAGCCGTGTGACCCTGGGCAAGTCACTTAACCCCAATTGCCTAAAAAATAAAATAAAATAAAATAGTACTAGAGATAAAAGGTGGAGCCAAGATGGTGGAGAAAAGGAAGTGATTTTCCTGAGCTCTCCCCAAACCCCTCTGAACACCTTTAAATAATGTCAGAAAACAATTTCTGGAGTGGCAGAACCCAAAAAAGGACGGGGTGAAATAATTTTCCAGCCAAAGACAACTTCAAAGGTTGGTAGGAAAGGTCTGTCACACGTGGGTGAGAATGGAGCACAATCCATCATAGGCAGTGGTGGCATAGACTGGGCCCCAACAAACCAGAAGCAGTCCTTGGTTGCCACTAAATCTGCAGTGGCAGCTTCCAGAGCTATCACAGATGGTAATGGGGTTGAACAACTGATCAGAAGGAGATTACAGGGGTCTCTTTTTTGGCACAGGGGCAGGACTCGGTTGCTTTGCCCATACTCAGATATGGTTGGCAGTCCCAGGGCAAGGAGTAGCACTAGCACACCAGAGCTTGCAGGCCACAGTGGAGCAGGGACCCTCATCAAAGTTCCAGGGCAGGAAAGAGTACTTATGGTCACTCACAGACAAGAGCATAGGCCAGGAGAGGAGTAAATATACCTTTCCTTAGACCATACCACCTTGAAAGAACCAAAAACTTACAGGTCCCTAGAAATATCTCTGAAAAAGTTGCACAAAACCCCTGAAGCTTGGGACAGTGCACCCTCCACCCTGAAAACAAAGAGTTAAAAGTCAAATAATAGACTGGAAAAATGAGCAAACAGAAAAAATTCTGACCATAGAAAGTTACTATGGTGATGAGGAAGATCAAAATACACACTCAGAAGAAGATAAAGTCAAAGCTCCTACATCCAAAGCTTCCAAGAAAAAAATGATTGGTCTCAGGCCATGGAAAGGCTCAAAAAGAATTTTGAAAATCAAGTAAGAGAGGCAGAGGAAAAACTGGGAAGAGAAATGAGAGTGAGGCAAAAAAATCATGAAAAAAATTTTGGTAAAGGAGACACAAAAAATACTGAAGAAAATAACACCTTAAAAAACAGACTAGGCCAAATGGTAAAAGAGGTACCAAAAAAAAGAAACCAATGAGGAAAAGAATGCATCAAAAAGCAGAATTAGCTAAATGGGAAAAGAAGCTTAAAAGTTCACTGAAGAAACAACTCCTTAAAAAGTATAATTGACCAAGTAGAAAATGAGGTACAAAAGCTCACTGAAGAAAATAATTCCTTAAAAATTAAAATTGAGCAAGTGGAAGATAATGACTTTATGAGAAAGCAAAAAGCAATAAAACAAAACCAAAAGAATGATAAAATAGAAGACAATGTAAAATATCTATTGGAGAAAAACTGACTTGGAAAACAGATTGAGGACAGATAATTCAAAAAGTATTGGAATACCTGAAAGCCATGATCAAAAAAATATCCCAGATGTCATCTTTCAAGAAATTATCAAGGAAAACTGTCCTGATATTCTAGAACCAGAGGGTAAAATAGAAATCAAAAGAATCCACTGATCATCTCCTGAAAGAGACATCAAAATGAACATTTCTAGGAATAGTATAGCCAAATTCCAAAACTCCCAGGTCAAGGAGAAAATATTCTGAGCAGCCAGAAACAATTCAAGTATCATGGAGCCACAGTCAAGATAATACAAGATTTAGTAGTTTCCACATTAAAGGATCAGAGGGTTTGGAATATGATATTCTGGAGGGCAAAGAAGCTAGGATTACAATTAACTTTTTTTTGTTTGTTTTTTTGGTGAGGCAATCAGGGTTACATCACTTGCCCAAGGTCACACAGCTATAGTAAGTGTCAAGTGTGTGAGACCAGATTTGAACTCAGGGTCCTCCTGACTCCAAGGCCAGAGCCCTGTCTACTGCACTACCTAGCTCCCCCAGCAGGCAGGATTACAACCAAGAATCACCTACCCAACAAAACTGAGCATAATTCTTCGGGGGGGGGGGGAATGGACATTCAACAAAAGACATGATTTCCAAGCATTCTTGATGAAAAGACCAGAGCTGAATAGAAAATTTGACTTTCAGATACAAAACTCAAAAGAAGCAATAAAAAAGTAAACAGCCAATTTTATTTGAGTTTATTATTACCACCTGGATGTTAAGTATGTCTTGAAAGGCAAATATGTTTTTATTATAAACAACTTATTTGATCTGCACTGTCCTGAAATTGACTGCTCAATGTATTTATACATCCCATCCCAGAGCTTTTACTGACAATTGCAATTATTTTGGCAACTTTTAAATGAATTTTTGTTTTTTTATTTTTTCAAATTTATTTACTTTATTATTTATTATCATACCAGGGATCGTCATTGTTTTTTTAAAAAAGTGTTCTGTTAATAATTCCTTAGCAAAATCTCATCCTCCTAGGGGAGGGGTAGATAGTTAAAAGAAAATAGCTAGAAAAGAAAATAGCTAGAGTGATAATTTTTCAGTTGGTATTAATAAACAGTTGTAACAAGATTAGGTAATTATATATATCCACTATAAAATCTGGGTTCAGAATTTTTTAACTTTTCAGTTATTTGAATTTGCCAACCTAAAAATGTAAATTCTCTGCTCTAGGAATGTTGGTGCTACTAAGGTTTGACCTAGCTGTCACTACCTGACCTGATTATTATCATAGCAAATTAGAATTTTATTAAGATCTATTTTGTCTGAGATTATTACCAGAGAAGGGGATCTCTGCAAGTGATCCAAACTGGAAAAGCAAATCCACTAGAAGCTGCTCCAAAGCCCCACTCGTTCCAGTATTCCTAGAAGAAGAGGTCTCCAGAGGACCAACCACAGGACTGCTTCAGAGAATGCCTCAGAGACTGGACAACTGTATGAGATGGGACTTGCAAGCACGACACCTTCACCATCATCATCCCCTCCACAGATGATTTTTTTTTTTAGTGAGGCAATTGGGGTTAAGTGACTTGCCTAGGGTCACACAGCTAGTAAGCGTCAACTGTTTAAGGCCAGATTTGAACTCAGGTCCTCCTGACTCCAAGGCCACACAAACGATTCCTAATCCACCTGTTCCTGTGCCTGCAGCAACTGGAACCTCGAATCCTTCGCCTTTACTCTACCACTGACAGCAGTGATTGAAAATTCCTTTGTCCATGGAAGTCAACCTATTCCTTATTTTCCTCCACTTCCTATGCTACAGCTGTCTAGATTCATTTGTGTGGTCTGCAGGGATACTGCTTGTTTTCATAAACTCAAAAGACTTCTAGAACCTGTATGTAGGACAGACGATGCTTGTGTTGCCGCACTTGAACAAATGCCCTATGGTCCCCCAACCTGTGTGTATACACATGATTTATTTATTTTTAGTTTTCAACATTCACTTCCATAAGATTTTGAGTCTTGAATTTTCTCCTCCTCCTTCTCCTCTCCCCTCCCCAAGACAGCGTGCAATCTAATATAGGCTGCGTTTATAATAGTAAGCATATTTTCCCATTAGTCATGATGTAAAGAACAATTAGAACTAATGGGAGGAACCACGAGAATGAAGCAATAAAGCAAAACAACAAAGGAAGAGGAAAGCAAATAGTAAGCTTCCATCTGCATTCAGACTCCACAGTTCTTTCTCTCGATGTGGATAGCATGAGTCTTTTGGAGTTGTCTTAGATCCTTGCATTGCTGAGAAGAGCTAAGTCTATCAAAGTCAGTCATCACACAATGTGGCTGTTACTGTGTACAGTGTCCTCCTGGTGCTGCTCATTTCAATCATCATCAGGTCATGTAAGTCCACGTTTTTCTGAAGTCAGCCTGCTCGTTATTTCTTATAGCACAATAGTATTCCATTACATTCATGTACCACAACTTGTTCATCCATTCCTTCAATTGATGGGCATCCCCTCAATTTCCAATTCTTTGCCACCACAAAAAGAGCTCCTATAAATATTTTTGTACACGTGGGTCCTTTTCCCATTTTTATGATCTCTTTGGGATACAGTCCTAGAAGTGCTATTGCTGGATCAAAGGAATGCATAGTTCCAAATTGCTCTCCAGAAGGACTGGATCAGTTCACAACTCCCTGATGTATATATATCTTGTAGGACATGTTTCACTAGGAGGTACCTGTCCATTGTGTTTCTTGGTTAGTGAGTTACTTCACACATTTATTGTATATTTATTATATTATGTGTTAATGTTTAATCAAATGGAACATAATCAGTAAAAATTGTGCCCATTCCCTCCTCTCTAATGTCACCTTTGTAAGATGACAGTAAGGGGACCTCCCCTTTCTGGTTTTGCATTGCCCGTGGAGGATTGCCCTCAATGCATTTAGACTGTACCGATCCAAAGAAAGACCATGGTCTTTCCGTGGATAGAAGGGGGGGAATGTGAGAAATAATTCATTTGGACTCCTACTCTATTCCAAACAGTATTAATCAGTCTGATATTGTACATAAATCAAGTAGGGATATATAGGTTCTTATAGTGGCCTCAAACTTAATGTTCACTACTCGTTTATCAAGTTATGAGGCTCACTTGTATAATCACAAGTGCTGACAAAGATATCTCCATCCTGTTTTACTCAAATTCCATGTCCAAACCCAGCATGGGTAGGATGCCTTGATGTTTTGGAAAGTCCCCCAATTTATTTTTGTACCTCGGCACCATTCTCTCTTGTCCAACAGGAGCAGGTGACCATTTTATGACCACTGAGTCAGTGGAGATGCCCCATGCTTCACCCAACCTGTAACACCCCCCACACACACACGAATATGTCATTATTGGCTCACAAGAGCAAGGTCTAACAGCCAATAAGAAGGGGGCATCGTGGATGGTGAGGAAGATCTGAGGTCCACTTCATTAGAGGGGACCATGGACCCTTTAATAAAGTGCCATTGGTTCAGCGCTCTTTTATTGTAGGTTGGACAACTTTAATCCCCATACTGCAATAATCCAGGCAAGAAGTGTTGAGAATCTGTTTTTTGTGGGGGATGATTGGGGTTAAGTGACTTGCCTAGGGTCACACAGCTAGTGAGCGTTATGTGTCTGAGGCCTCATTTGAACTCAGGTCCTCCCGACTCCAGGGCTGGTGTTCTATCCTCTGTGCCACCTACCTGGCTCCTTAAGTATTGAGAATCTGAACTAGGGAAGTGGCTATATGAGTGGAGAAAAGGGGACACACAGAAGAGATTCTGTGGAGAAAGAAATTACAAGATTTTCAGTTGACTGGATGTGTAGAGTGAGGGAGAGGAGTAAAGTATGACGGCAAGACTGAACTTGGGCCAACAGAAGGATGGTGGTGCCCTTAACAGTAATAAGGACGTCTGGAGGAAGGATGGTTTGTGGGGGAAAAAATTAGTTCTATGCCCTGCAAAATTAATAAACTTTGTATACTCTTTGACTCTGCTATACTACTACTTGGCCTATACCCCAAAAGGATCAAAGGAAAAAGACCCATATGTACAAAAATATTTACAGCAACTCATCACAATAGCCCCAATTTGGAATGTGGGGAATGGCTAGACAAAATTATGGTACATAAATGTAATGGAATATTATTGTGCCATAAGAAATGAAAAAAAATGGACAGTTTTAGAGGAAACTGGAAAGACCTCTATGAACTGAAAGAAAGTGAAGTGAGCAGAATAAGGAGAGCAATGTATATACAACAACAACATTACAGAGAAAAACAACTTTGAGAAACTTTAGAATTCTGGTCAATGTAATGATAAACCCACCAATCCAGAAAACTGTATGAAACCCTAGCTAGAAGCAACAGTAGATGAAGCACCAGCTCTGAACTCAGAAGGCCCAAGTTCAAATCAGGCCCCAGACACTAACTAATTGTGTGACCCTCAGCAAGTTACTTAACCCTAATTGCCTAAAAAGAAGAAGAAGAAGAAGAAGAAGAAGAAGAAGAAGAAGAAGAAGAAGAAGAAGAAGAAGAAGAAGAAGAAGAAGAAGAAGAAGAAGAAGAAAGAAAGAAAGAAAGAAACAAACAAACAATACTCACATCTGGCCAGAGAGGTGAACTTAAAATTCAGAGAGATACATTTTCAGGCAAGATCAATATAGGAATTGGTTTTGCTAGACTACGCATGTATTAGGAGGAAGTTTTGTTTTGCTCAATAAGTAAGGCAGATTCTTAAAAGAAAAAAAAAGATAAATTCTGTTTTAGAAATTTGAGTTTGAACATCCAGTCTGAAATGTTGACGGGGGATTAGAGATTTGAGTCTAGGGGTGGATACATTGATCTGGGATGCATGTACATAAGGATGACAATTGAGACCAAGAGAACTGATAAGATCACAAGTGAGACATATAGAAAAGCAGAAGTGTGGAAGGGTATACTCAGTGTGCAGCATGCAGATGAAGATCCAGCAAAGGAGAATGAAGAGCAGCCAGACAGATGGAAGAGAGACAGAGAAACACAGAGAAGGAGGGAGAGGGAGAAGGAAGAAGACAGAGAGAGACAAAGAGAGACAGAGAGGGAAAAGTATCCAGAAGAAATCAAGAAGGAGGATGAGAAAAAGGCCATCACATTCAATTAAGATATCACTGATAACTTTGGAGAAAGGCATCAAGTGATGAATTGAGGAACTAGACTGCAAAGGATTGAGGGGAGAGAAAGTGAAGTCAATCAGAGGAGACAGCCCTTTCTAGATATTTGGGGGGAGAACAGAGAAGAGATATATGATAATAGTTTGAAGGGGGTAGGAGTTTTTTTGTTTGTTTGTTTGTTTTTTCAATGATGGAGGAGACCTGGGTATGTTTGTAGGTAACAGAACCAGTAGATAGCAAGGGACTGAAGATAATAGAAGAGATGGCTGCAGGGGCAGGCTACTGAAGAAGCTGGAAGGAGATCAAAGTGTCTCCTCATCAGAGACTGTAATAAAGAAGAAAATAGGGGATGATAAATGGTGTCTATTTTCTGAGGTGAGATACCCAGTAACAGTCAGTTTGTTGGTCAGCCAACAAGCATTTATTAAGTGCTTTCTATGTGCCAGACACTGTGCTAAGCACCAGGGATATGAAGAAAAGCAAACAATTCCTGATCTCATTATGCTCACCAAGTGTGCATTCTAATGGGAGAGACATGTAAATATCTGCATATAAGATATATATACAGAGTGGATGTTAGGTAATCTGAAAAGGAAAGGATTCAGCAACTGGAGGGACCCGGAAAGGTCTCCTGCAGAAAGCGAAATTAGAGCTAAATTTTGAAGGGAACTAGGAAAACTAAGAGGTGAAGATAAGCAGGCAGAGCACCGAGGGCATGGAGGATGGCCAGAGACAAGAGATGGAATGTCTCCTAGAATGTGTTCAACAAACTGCACATAATCCAACGTAAAAGGGTCATGAGTGTGTGTAAGGGAATAAGGCAGAAGAAAGCTGCAAAGGAAGCAAGTGGCCTAGTTATAAAGAGTGTGATATGCCTGAGGAACTTATATTTAATCCTGGAGGACAAAGGGAGCCGCTGGAGCTCCTTGGGGCAGGGGGAGGGGGGGTCATGCTTTAGGAAGATTGTCTTGGCAGTGGAGTGGAAGATGGATTGGAGGTGGGAAAGACAAGACTTGAAGCAGGGAGACCAGTTAGAAGCTATTGCAGTAATTGAGGTGAGGGGTGATGAAGGCCTGCTGAAGGGTGGTAGCTACAGGAGATGTGGTAGAGGTGAAAATGACACCATTTAGCAAATGAGTGGATACGTGAGATAAGTGAGAGTGAGGACTTGACGACAGTGAGATTGTGGGCTTGGGTGACTGGGGGAATGGAGGTGCTGAAGGTGAAGTTTGGAAGGGAGGTGGACGTGCTGGGAAAGTTGGGTCTTGTTGGTCCTGTTAAGCAGAAGTTGCCTACAAGATGTCCAGTTTTAGACAAGCTAAGAAGCAGTTTGGGATGCATGACTATTGCTCAGGAGGGAAACTAGGGCTGGATATATAGATATGGAAATCATTTGTCTATAGATGATAACTGAACTCATGGGAGCTGAAGAGATCAAATGAGATAGTATAGAGTGAAATAAGAAGGGGGAGCAAAGGTAGTCCGAGGCAGAGGCTTCTGGAACTCCCACAGTTAGAGGGCATGACCTGGATAAAGAAATGACAAAGAAGACTTGAGAAGGAGTGATCACAATTGAGAGGATGGAGGCAGGGCGGCGGTGTGGGACAACTCACATTTCTACAACACAAAACACTAGACATTCTATTCCTCACAAATTTGATACCTGAATACTTATTATTCTCATTTTACAGATGAAGAAACTAGAAAAAGAGTTTACTTTTCCCATAGTGACATAGCTAGTTAATATTAGTGCCAGGATTTGAACTTCAGCTCTCAACTCCAAATCCAGGACTCTTTCCAACAAACCACACTGCCTTTCACTTCATCCATACCTTCCCCTATCAACCAGAAATCAAAGGCACTAAAAAGGGGGGCAGACCCCATAGGATGATATGGAGGAAGGTCTCAAGGGCCCTGCCCTACCAAAATATAATACTCCAGTACCACCTCAAATGTTACCTTATGAGAGGAAGTGCAAGTCGGTCCCAAGGTGGCAAGCAGGTGAGTGTGGGGCTGTGGGCCAAGCCGAATTCACCATGGGTGACGTGGAGAAGGGCAAGATCTTTGTTCAGAAGTGTGCTCAGTGCCACACTGTCGAGCAGTGCGGCAAGCACAAGACGGGGCCTAATCTGGAGGGCCTCTGGCCGAAAGACCGGCCAGTCTCCTGGCTTCTCTCATGCAGATGCTAACAACAGCAAAGCTATCACCTGAGGAGAGGATACACTGATGGAATACTTGGAAAACCTCAAGAAGTGTATCCCTGGAACAAAAATGATCTTCACAGGCATTAAGAAGACGGGAGGAAGGGCAGACTTGATAGCATACCTTAAAAAGGCCGCCAATGAGTAACAGCTGTCTGCTGCCTCATACAAATATATATACAAATATATATATACATATACATATAAAAAGGAGATGTCTCTCATGATGAGATTACTTTTCTTTTTTCATATGTCTCATAACAATCCTATTTAAATTGGTTTCATCAACCAGAAAATTTTGATCATGAATGGCTGTTTAAAAATTTTGTTCAGCAATCCGAATAAAGGAATGGTCATAATTATAGCCACAACCGAGCTATCACACTTTTCTGTTTCTTTTACAAGATTTTTATCAGAGGTAATGTGCTCCACCTCTGTCTTGGAAAGTTTTGATTGAATCTGGCTTCTTTTACTAAGAGGGAAAACCTTGATAGTTTCATATGACTTTTACCTGTAGTATGTTGGGGGGGGGATTATCTTTTGGGAAAAGTTGTGCCCCAGCCTGTCCAAAGGCAAGGTCAACTGAATCAAAACAAACCCACAAATTTCCAACTTAAATTCTGGAACTTTCCATGCATAAACAGCTTAATTACAATGATTTGATTAAATACTGCCTTTACATTGTTGAAAGGCATTTCAGTGTATTTTATTGTCTAACAATCCTGAGTAAAGAACACCCCATCACACCGTGTGAGTGATCTTTGAATTGCAGCTGTGACAGGACCTTCTGCTGAATTGTTAAGTACCTGTTAAGCTTAGTTGCGCCTTAGGATTCACTTTTAAGACCTGTTGAATTTAAAGTTTGCAGACATGTTCTATAGTATGTGAATAGTAGTGTTAAAACTGACTTGGAGGGTTCAGCTGTAAATGATGTGATCATAAGAATTCAGCAATTAAACACCTGTCAATATACTTTTCTTGAAGGCTTCCATCACTGAACCCTCTCTCCAACAGAAGAATGGACATGTTAAGGAGTAAAAGTTCCATGAGGGTCCACAGTCAAGAAGGAAATCATGAGCCCAGAGGGAGGACATTATCTGGTCGTCACCCACAGCATAGAAAACCGCAGGATGGGCTTAGAGTCAGAAAGGGATTCTGCATCCACAGCATCTCCTGCACTAGTCTATTCTCTCCTCTCCAGAAAGATGCCAACTGTCCAAATTCAGGCCTCTGTTACCTCTCATGCTATGAGCTATTAGCTGCTCCAGAGGAAAAGTTATGAGTAGTTAAACAAGGGCTAGATTTGGAATCTGAAGATCCGTGTTCAAATCCTGGTTTCCCTGCTCCTTACTCATGTAGAATCTTAGATAAGTCATATCCCTTCTTTGGCCTTTATTTCTATCTGTAAAATAAGACAGATGAATGAATGAATGAATGAATGAATGAATGAATGAATGAATGAATGAATGAATGAATGACACATTTATTAAGTCCTTAAGATGTGCTAAGAGCTAGGATGCAAATAGAAAAGTCAGACAGTGCCTGCTCTCAAGGAGCTCACATTCTAGTGGGGACAGCACATTTAGAAGGTTTCAGCTGCAAGTCTGATGGAAAGGTCCCATGGTCCTTAGCAACAAACCAGATGGTGCTGCCTCTTCTGTAATGTCACCATCTGATGGTGCCAAGGACTTGGGCGACAAGACCTTTCTTTTCTGGTACATCAGTAGCGGTGGCTGCAGCTCTAGCACAAGCAGGTCCGGACTACATCTCCACAGGGTGCGCTTCCCAGGAAGATGTCTGCGGGTACCAAGGCAGAAGCCTTGTAATTCTCCAGGCTCTCTGGTTCAGAGTCTTGGGTGTTCCCCATCGGAGTCTGGGGAACCCGGTGGTGGCGGTAGTCTGACTTACCTCACACCTGCTGCTAGGCATGTCTCTTCCTCGAGGGTCCTTGCCGCTTCATCTGGGTTGGCTTGCCTGCCTGCCCTGTGTGGCGCAGTTGGTCGACAGCTGGTGAGGACAGCTGGCCCTCTCTCAACAGGAGTTGCTTTCCCAGATGACGGCCATGAGGACTGGTCTGAGGGCTCCTATGACTGTTGCTGGTGATGATGATGAAAGTGGGTCCCCTCTTCACAATGATTTCTCTCAGTGATGGCTGTGGGAGCTAGGCTAAAAGCAGGTCTGTTTTTCAAGGTACCTTCCAATTCTAACTGCCTATTGAACAAAGTTTAAATACCTTAAGGCAGCTAGGTGGTACAGTGGATAGAGCACCAGCTCTGAAGTCAGGAGGACCCGAGTTCAAATCTGGCCTCAGACCAAACACTTAACACTTACTAGCTGTATGACCTTAGGCAAGTCACTTAACCCCAACTGCCCAAAAATAAAATTAAAAAAAAAAGTTTAAACACCTTGTTTTACAACTCAAGGCCATCTAGAGTCTGGACCTAACCTTCCCTAAAAGTCTTTCTTTTCAAGTAGTCAATCTTCTACTCTATCTCTGCATGTGGAGAGCCTACAGGTTCAAAACCCAGTTCAAATGCCACTTCCCACATGAAACTGCCTCTGAGTGTTCCTCCAGCCATATGTCACAGAATCTCAAAGTGGGAATGGACATAAGAAGTCATTCGTCCCAACTGGTTTTGAATACCACATCCAAAAATGGTCCTCCAGCCTCTGCAAGAAAGCTTCCAGTAGAGATGAGCCTATATCTCCTAAGACAATCATCTACTTTCAGACAGATCCAATTGTTGCAAAGTTTTTCCTTGAATCTATTGATAATCTGCCCCTCTTTAACTTCTACCCATTGCTTCAGCTTCTGCCCTACAGTGACCAGCAAACAAGCCACATGGTAACCTTTGATATACCTGTAGCTAGCTAATATGTCACCCCTAAGTATTCTCTTCTCTTGGTTAAACATCCCTAGTTCCTTCAAACAATGCTCTCCTGGTATGATCTCAAGCCTTCTCACTATCCTGGTTGCCAATACTTTTCCTAAAACATGACACTTAGAGAACAAAAAAACACACTCCAATTGTGGTTTGACCAAAGCAGAGAAAATCAAGGCTCTCTCGTGGCCCTTTTTTTTTTTCAGTCAAAAATGTGTTAATGATTAAGGTTTTGCCATTGTTTAACAATGTGGCTATATCCAAATGAGCTAAGGATTTATTTATTTCTAGCACACTTAGCGCTATCAAGTATTATAGCTTCTGTACTGAAATATGTAAAGACTTTTGCAAACTGGTACCTAGGAATGAAGACATACACATGCACATACACATTCTCTAGTTTTGATAAAGTAAATGTAAACAGATGCCATAACTTCTTCAAAACAAGTAAAGAAAACCCACAAGATTCTAATAAGAGAACTCATTAATTCTCCTAAGATATGGATGTGCAAAATTAAAGCATGGTAAACTGCTATTTACACAAATATCAAACCAATAGTCTATACGTTTAGATCAATGATTTTCTAAGACACACTACATGAGTGGTTAAATGTAACTGCTGCTTAGTGAATAAGGTATTTATTTATAGGCTAAGTTCCAACACTTTAAAGGACATATATATAACAGTAGCTCTCATGCTGCCTTTTGGTAAAAAGTCACGCACATATCATAATCTGTATTACTAGACTGTGAATTCTTTGTGACAATACCATCTGTATCTCCCCCACAGTGCTGGGTAATATCAGCCTCACAGAAGCCAGACGTCAATATCTGGATAACTATTTCAGGAATGAATGGGCATGAGTTGGTAAACCATTACCATAGCATCAAGGAAACTGCTTTCTCCCTAGGGCACCAACCTACCTACCTCTCCCCCTGATTTTCATGTCTCTGCCAACAGTAGCAGTGTCATCTTTTACCCCTCCCTCTCCTAAATCCCATATTTCCTATTAATCACCACACTCTGTCCATTCTACCTGCACAATAGCTTTCCCACCATCTCACTCTCTCTGCTACTCTTCTGTGTATTTGTTGACTTTATTTTGAGGCAGGTCCTATCTCAGCAGGGTTGAAAGAACAGCAGCCACTCATAGTCCGACCCCACTACAAGCACAAGAAGCTTTAATCTTCCTTCTTTCCGATATGAGTTGGTTTGCCTCTCCACAAGCAACCTGGTGGGCCCCTGATCCTGTGAATTCCCATATTGGTGTGGGTCTTAGTGTGGACACCCAAAGTGATCCACCAGCTTCAGACTCCCCAACAGCAGGGGATTACCTGGCCTACTGCTTAAATGCCCTCTCACCTGAGCTACTAGAAGGGCCTCCTAATCAGTCTCCCTGCCTTTAGACTCTCCTTCTCCAATCCATCATGCACAGACCACCAGTCATTGTCCTAAAGCCCAGCTCTGATCACCTCCCTTCTAGCCTCAGAGGCCTCTTATGGGACCCTACAGAATAAAGTTCAAATTTAGCTGGCATTCAAGGTCCTCCAGAATAGGATTCCAACCTAAAGATTCGGTTTCATCTCACACAACACTCTAGACAAAGCAATGACACACCAGTTTCTAAACACATACTGTGAGTTCCCACTTCTGTGTCTTTGCTCATATTCTCCTCTATGTCTGGAATGCACTGCACACACACCCCTCCCCTGCTCCTCATCTCTGCTCGTTGGTAAATATATCTGCCTATCCTCAAAGCCTTCAATGAATCCCTAGTCAGAAGTCACCATTCCTTCTTCAGACTATTTCTAGGACTTTTGTGCTCTTAAGATCCTATAACTCGAAAACATCCTTATTTATCTCTTCTCACTTTCACTGTAAGTCAATCCCTTCTATGACCCAATCACTATTGAGTAATATTCTTTTTTTCCTGATTTTTCTTTTTTTCTTTTATTAATTTATTTTGATTTATCAACAATCACTTCCATATGCTTTTGAGTTTAAAATTTTTCTCCCCCTTCCTCCCCACCACCCTCCCCAAGACGGCACACAATCTGATATAGGCTATACATTTACATTCCTATTAAACATATTTTCACATTAGTGTAAGTAAAAATTAAAACCAATAGGAGGAACCATCAGAAAGAAACAAAACTCAACAGAAGAGAAAAAAAAGGTAGCAATTCAATTTCTATAGTTCTTTCTTTGGATATGGATAGCATTTTCCATCACGAGGCCTCTGGAGATGTCTCTTAGATCCTTGTATTGCTGGGAAGGGTTAACTTTATCAATATTAGTCATCGCACAATGTGCTGTTACTGTGTACAATGTTCTCCTGGTTCTGCTCACTTCACTCAGCATCAGACCATACAAGTCTTTCCAGGTTTTTCTGAAGTCAGCCTGTTCATCATTTCTTATAGCACAATAGTATTCCATTACTTTCATATACCAACTTGCTCAGCCATTCCCCAATTGATGGGCATCCTCTCAATTTCCAATTCTTTGCCACAAAAAGAGCTGCTATGAATATTTTTGTATGTGGGTCCTTTTCCATTTTTATGATCTCTTTGGGATATAGCCCTAGAAGTGCTGTTGCTGGGTCAAAGGGTATGCACATTTTTATAGCCCTTTGGCCATATTTCCAAATTGTTCTCCAAAATGCTTGGATCATTTCACAACTCCACCAACAATGCATTAGTGTTCCAATTTTCCCACATCTTCTCCAACATTTATCATTTTCCTTTTGTCATTGGCCAATCTGATAGGTGTGATGTGGTACCTCAGAGTTGTTTTGATTTGCATTTCTCTAATCAATATGATTTAGAGCATTTTTTCATATGACTATAGATGGCTTTAATTTCTTCATCTGAGAACTGTCTTTTCATATCCTTTCACCATTTATCAATTGGAGAATGGCTTACATTCTTATAAATTTGTCCTAATTCTCTACATATTTTAGAACTGAGGCCTTATCAGAGAGACTGGTTGTAAAAATTCTTTCCCAATTTTCTACCTTCCTTCTAATCTTAGTTGCATTGGCTTTGTTTGTGCAAAAACTTTTCAATTTAATGTAATCAAAATTATCCATTTTGCTTTTCATAATGTTCTCTATCTCCTGTTTGGTCATGAATTCTTCTGTTCTCCATAGATCTGATAGGTAAACTATTCCTTGTTCTCCCAGTTTGCTTATAGTATCAGCCTTTATATCTAAATCATGAACCCATTTTGACTTTATTTTGGTATATGGTGTGAGATTTGGGTCTATGCCTAGTTTCTGCCATACTCTTTTCCAGTTTTCCCAGCAGTTTTTTTCAAAGAGTGGGTTCTTATCGCAGGAGCTGGGGTCTTTGGGTTTATCAAATAATAGATTACTATAGTCATTGACTACTGTGTCTTGCATATTTAACCTATTCCACTGATCCACCTCTATTTCTTAGCCAGTACCAAGCAGCTTTGATGATTGCTGCTTTATAATACAATTTAAGATCTGGAATTGCTAGGCCACCTTCCCCTGCATTTTTTTTTCATTAGTTCCCTTGATATTATGGACCTTTTGTTTTCCAAATGAATGAATTATTTTTTCTAACTCTATAAAATAATTTTTTGGTAGTTTGATTGGTGTGGCACTGAATAAGTAAATTAGCTTAGGTAGATTGTCATTTTTATTATATTAGCTTGGCCTACCCTTGAGCAACTGATGTTTTTCCAATTATTTAGATCTGATTTTATTTGTGTGAAAAGTGTTTTGTAATTGTGTTCATAAGAGTTCCTGGGTTTGTTTCGGGAGGTAGACTCCTAAATATTTTATAATGTCTACAATAAGTTTAAATGGAATTTCTCTTTCTATCTCTTGCTGTTGGGCTCTGTTGGTAATATATAGAAATGCTGATGATTTATGTGGGTTTATTTTATAGCCTGCAACTTTGCTAAAGTTGTTTATTATTTCGAGTAGCTTTTTACTTGATTTTCTTTATGAACTACTATACTAAAAAAACTTTGGTGGCTCCTCATTGCACACTGAATAAAGCTGAAACTCCTCATTTTGGAATTCAGGGACATGTAGCATCCGGCTCCAGCCTTCCCTGAAAATTCTCCCTTTCGAGCAGTCTACATTCCAGCCAAACTATACTATTCCTCTGCCCCTGATTTCATCCGGCCCACTACCATCTCAATGCCTTTGAACATGCTGTCCCTCCTCTCCTCCCACCTCTCCACCATTGTCACCTGTTGAAACAGCTCTCCTTCCTTTAAGGTCCAAAGTAAACACTACCTACTCCATGAAGCTTTCCCTGAAACCCATCTTCCCACGTAAGAGTGAACACTTCCTCCTTGAATTTCTTGTAATACTTTGCCTGGTGGCTCTT
Source organism: Phascolarctos cinereus (assembly GCF_003287225.1). NCBI lineage: Eukaryota > Metazoa > Chordata > Mammalia > Diprotodontia > Phascolarctidae > Phascolarctos > Phascolarctos cinereus. The sequence goes on along the minus strand of NW_027555847.1, from coordinate 671,966,696 downwards.
TGCTTCCATGGAATTCAAACTTGAATCATATCTATTTCTATCCCTTCACAGATGATAAGCTGCCTGAGGGCCAACATACGCTGTAATTTGTGATCTTCGTCTCTCTAGTGCCTGCCAAAATGCCTTGCATACATCACAAAACTGGAGTTGGAGGAGGCCTTGAAGATCATCTAGTCCAAGTTTACATCTGAAGAAGAATCCACTTCACAACAAACCCAACGAGTGACTTCACTTGTAGGCTTCCCAATTGAAATTCAGAAGTAAAGGAAATGAATCCCATTACCTTCCAAGGCAGCCAATTCAGTTTTGCATAGCTCTTCACTGTTAAGAAATTTGTCTTTACATCAAGGCTAAACTTGTCTTTGCCTCTTCTCCCCTCTGCCCCTAGATCATTAGTCACATCTTCTGGCCATCCAGCTCTGAATCCATCTCTTTCCTCCCGTCTGGGTCTTCATCTTAGTCTTGCCCACTAACCAAGGACATCCCCCAAAGCTTAGTTTTGAATCCTCTTCTCTTCTCTATCTATGCTGTCACTTGGTGATCTCATCAGCTCTGCAAATGACTCTGAGATCTACTTACCAAGCAAGCCCTAACCCTCTCCTAACCTCCACAACTGAACATGATACTCCAGATACTATCTGACCAGCAGAACAGTCCCCACCTGAATGGTAGGTTGACTGGTTGTTGTCCTTTGTTCTTGAAGAGGACCAAAAAGGACATCACTATACTAGAGGCAAGTTTCAGTGTGTCTGATCAGATCAATACAAGCTTCGAATGCTCTACCACAGGTCAGGCACAAATAGTCCCATGCGAACATTTGGGGTGGATTCTCTAAATTTGCCCATTTTGAGTTTCTTTTGAGGTGCTTCAATTCTGCTCTATTCATAGAGCACAGCATCTTCTCTGATGAGGGCACACCATGCAGGGTGGTCCTGTGCCAGTGTCTCCTGTGTCATACAATCAATTCCAAAGTTCTTAAGAGATCTTGAGAGTGTCCTGATGCAGCCTAGCTTTCTCAGCTGTCATCATACTCGGTATCTAGCAGAGCCTCAGCAGCAGTGACACCATCAGAGGAAAATTTACTATAACCCTCCATTTGCTGCCCTCCATCTCCCACCAAAAACAAGAGGAACTTAAGTTGGTGATAACAGAAGCTAAACTTTCCAAAGCTTTAGGCAAAAACCAGGGAACACTTTTTCCATCTGACCACCAAACTCTCTCTAGGTGGACAACCCATGTTAATCCAGGTGTATGGTTTGCTCTCCCTTTGGAATACAGCAATTAATGTTGACAACCACGTAGAGTGTCAAAAAGAACCCTTATGTCCTCAATCATCCAGAGAACACAAGAAAGTGAGTCTATGTCTTTCTACCTCCCCAAGAGGAACTCATCCCTCTTCCAGCTCCAAAAATCCAAGTCTGAGATTTTTATCAATAACCACTTGATACTTTAGATGTGATTTATCTGCATGCAGAGTCTGAGAGAGGTCCAGAGGGCTTTGAGAACTCTGAAAAATTAGGATTTTGCAAAACCTGCTTTGGGTCAGTCTTTCAGGGAAAGGGTATTCAGAGGACCTAGATTCAGATCCTATTTCTGACACTACAGGTGTGATCTAGGCAAATCACAACTTCCATGGGCCTCAGTAGAACTTGACAACTTCTACAATCCCTTACAGTTCTACATTTAGGATCTTACCCCCTTACATCAGGCCTAAATCAGCCCTTCTGAAACTTCCACCCACTGTTCCGTCTTCTAGTGTCAAGTATATGTCTAATTCTTTCAAGATGGCCCTTCATATCCTAGAAGGCAGCCACTATGCCCCACCCCTACCCTCTAAATCTTCTAAGTCAGTTAACAAACATTTAAGCACCTATTATGTGCCAAGCACTATGCTATGTGATACAAAGGCAAAAGATAATGGGGGAGACAACATGCAAACAACTATGTCCAAACAAGGCATATACAGGATAAATAGAAATTAATCAACAGAGAGAAGGCCCTGGAACTAAGAAGGAAAGGCTTCCTGTAGAAGGTGGGATTTTAGGCAGCACCTGAAGGAAATCAGGAAAGCCAGAAAGTAGAGATGAGGGAGAGCATTCCAGGTTTGGGGATAGCCAGTGAAAATATCCAGTCAGGAGAAAGTGTCTTTTTCAAAGAACAGCAAGGAATCTACTCTAGCTTGATCCAAAAGTATGCAGGGGCGGGGAAGGTCTAAAGCAGGGATGGGGAACCTGTGGCCTCCAGGCCACATGCAGCCCTATAGGTCCTCAAGTGCAGCCCTTTGAATCCAAACTTTACAGAACAAATCCCCTTAATAAAAGGATTTGTTCCCTAAAACTTGGACTCAGTCAAAAGGCTGCACCCAAGGACCTTGAAGGCCACTTGTGGCCTTGAGGCCCCAGGTTCCCCACCCCTGGTCTAAAGTATAAGAGGACTGGAAAGGTGAGGGTGGGTGGGGAGAGAGTAGCTTGTGAATGACTCTGAAGCTAAACAACAGGCTGTTTAAACAGCCCCAGTTCTTTCAATCTGCATGTAACACTCCTTACCACTCTGATCTACTTCCAGTTTACCTACATTTTCCCCAAGATATGGTTAGCAGAACTAAACAAAGTGGGACCATTTCATACCTTCTTTCTGGTCACCACCTGTCTTTCACACTGCCCAAGACTGGATTTTTGACTTCCATATCATACAGTTAAGATATCTTGAACTTGCTGCACAACAAAACCCCAGTTCTTTTTGAATGAACTATTGTCTAGTCACACCTCCATTCTTTATTTGTGTGGTTGATTTTTCTGGAATTCAAGTACAGGACTTCACATTTTCATGCATATGCTTATAACTCCCTGCCCTGCCCCCCAGACTGCACACCTGGGAAAAGACCACACTCCAACACCCCTGCAGGGTTTAATTTAACAGATTTAATAGTTCTGCACTTAGTAAACTCTCTGACATCACAGAAAGAACTTCAGTCTTCTAAACCCAAAGATCTTGCTGAAAAAGTCCCATGATATCAATAGGTATGCAGGAGCTCAAACTTTGTCTTGGTGGTGTTCCTGTCCATTCCATCTTGCTAATGCGGTCGCTAGGTGCTGCTCATTCTGGCTCCTTGACAGAGCCTGCTCAAGGCCTCAGTGGGTCAAGGACTTTCGACCCTTCAGCATGCGCCTCAAGATGACCTGGACTCCACCAGGGGTGCTGAGCCTCCGAATCCAACCATGTTTCCGCTTCCGTTTGATGTTACTGGGCCGGTATTCGTTGCCTCGGGCCTTACAACGGACTTGTTGATAGCACCAAGGTGCCAAGGGCCTATGCTGTGCCTCACGGAAGCTGCCACAGGAATCAGTAGAGACTTGAGTGAGGACAGCGATAGTTCTGAGCTGGGGCAGCCATGGTCGGAACGATCTACAGTGAAGGAATGAAGGAACGGGTTTTCTGTGAGCAAGCTCCAGGAGAGGGGGCAACATTGCAGTGTGGATGATGGGCCAAGTTGGTGACCACCCAGAAACTGACCAGTGAAATGCTCATTCCTCTTTATTATTTGGGACTGCAGCTGGGCTATGAACAGCACTGAGCACCAATGGAAGAGAGAAAGAAGTATGGGCTCCAGTAGCATAACTCATGAGTATGTAGCAGGGTGTTATAGTATAAATAAAGAATGCAGGCTTTGGAGTCAGGAGAACATGTATCCTGCCTCTGAGAGCTTTGCCTCTGACTATGGATTAGTCTCTTGACTTCTGTGGGCCTGTTTCCTCATTTATAAATGAGACCAATTACTCTTATAAGAGGTCCCAAGGTTGTCATCCTATTATAGAACCATTATTGGCAGCACTTTGTCATTTACAAAAATACCTCTTACTTGATTCTCAAAACAATTCTATGGGGAAGGGAGAGCAAGTATCGTTAACTCCATTTTACAGAGAAGGAAATAAAGCAGTTTCCTCTAGAGAAAGGTGACTTAGCTAATGTCATCCTCAAAGTAATGGGAGAAAGGGGACTGTGTCTTTTGACGTTAGGTAGATATTCTCTCCCCTAGCAGCACACAGACAATCAGCCACCTCCCCCTTCATAGCAATTATCCACTCAACTAGACTACAAGCTCCTCAAGAGAGGGACTGTCATTTAAAACAAAATATACCCTAAGATTGAGCACAGGGCTTGCATGTAGTAGGAACTTAATAAATCTTAGGCTCTTCTCAAACACTCACCTCTCCTCCTTCTTTTTACCTATTCTATCTCCTTCTGACATGCCCACCCTATAGGAATCCCATCATTAGAGACAGAAGCAACTACCTCAAAGTCACACTGTAAGTGATCAGAATCGTGACACAGGGTTCTTTCCTCCAGAATGGCTTCATTACCCCTCCTTTCTAGCTGGGACATTCTGAATTTTAAAATACCCTTCCCCTCTCCCTTCCAGCTCCAACACTGCATGTTCTAAGATGCCATTCCATATGGTAAGGGTCCCCCTCCCTCCTTCTACTTCAAGCACTGTATATTGCACACTGGACCTGGAGTCATTAAGACCTGTGTTCAAACTCCACCTCAGACATTAACTAGATACATAATCATAACACTGCGTCTCAGTTTCCTTCTCTGTAAAATGACGGGGCTGACCTCTAAGGTCCTTTTCAGATTTAGTGTCCCACTTTCCCCTGTCTCCACTACAATGCTCCATACTCTAAGGCTCCCCCCCCCACCCCGCACCTTTTCAGCTCTAAAGTTCCACGTTCTAAGGCTCCCCTCCCCCCCAGCTCCAAAGTTCCAAGGTCTAAGGCTCCCTCTCCTTCCCAATTCTAAAGTTCCACGTTCTAAGTCTCCCCTCCCCCCTCTCAACCCTAACGTTCCACGTTCTAAGGCTGCCCTTCCCTCTTCGCCTCCGGATACTCCTCTCGCTAGCCCTCACCTGGCAGTAGCGTCAGAGGTGACGGGGAGCCCACCCCGCGACCCCGCAAGGCCCCGCCACTGGCAGAGGGCGCGCAGCACGAAGCCCATCCTTTCCGCAGTCCGCCTCGGCGCAGGCCGCACTAAGCCTGGAGCGACACCGTCTCCTATTGGCTTCTACCAGCTAATCGCCGCCCTCCGTAGGAGCAGGCGCGTAAGACACGGGCCAGACTCGTTCACCTTGCTCCCGTCCTCTCAGGGGGAAAAAAAAGCAGCACCCCGTCGCAAAGACTCACGGGAGGTGTAGTCCCTGTGGACTGCAGGCGCAGAAACAGCTCACCTGGAGCTAGTTAGCGCTTGTGCCGGGGGGGCGGGGCCTTAGCACTGTAGTTGCTTAATGTTGATTGATTGATGGGGATTGATGATGAAGACCCTCTTGCAGAAAAGATCTAGGGCCAACTTCTGTTTGCAACAGGGCTTGGAAAGAATTTCGTTGCTAATTAAAAGGATCTGAGCAAAGTAGTGTCCCATCAGATAGACAGAAATATTTATTAACCATGAATTATGTTCCAGGCACTGTGCTAAGCACTGGGATAATGTAAGAACGAGCAAAAAGAAAGACAGCTACTGCCCTCAATGAGCTTATATTCTAATGAGGCAAGACAATATATATTAAAAGAAAAAAAGAGTCTGTGTGAGAAAGGGGAGGAGAGACAGACAGAGAGCTCACGAGTTTGCCATCGAAGGGGCAGGGTGGAGACAAAATCCAATCAGTCAAAAATTTACCAAGTGCTGGGAACTGTGCCTTTAAGCACTTGGTGAACAAAGAAAGACTATGGAGAGGCAGAAGCCCTCCATAAATAAATAAAGCCTTGTTCAAGAGGCCCTGTGTGACAAAACCCACGGAGAGTTTCCAACAAGAACTGTACATGGGGTGCGGGGGTGGGCAACAGCTAGGTGGTGCAGTGGATTAGAGCACCAGCCCTGGAGTCAGGAGGCCCTGAGTTCAAATTCAGCCTCAGACACATGATACTCTCACTATCTGTGTGATCCTGGACAAGTCACTTAACCCCAATTGCCTTGCCAAAAGAAAAAAAGAGAGAGAGAGAGAGAACTATACAGAGAGCTCACCATCTCGCCCCCAGCAGTTACGAAGGGCAAAGAGAAACTTGCTCCCTAACTCCTAGAAGTGTGCTGTGTTTATGTATCTGCTCTGCACAAAATACAGGTTGGTCTTTATTCTAGAGGAGATGAAGAGACTGCAGGACTGCTTCTTTACGCTCTGTTAGTGGGGAAAATAGTGTTCCTTGGGGGGGGGGTGCATAATGGGAGCGTAAGAACTGATTGGTGTCTGATTCCATCTCAACCCTGTCAGTGTTTTGAGACTATCCCGAGCTGTACCAGGAGGCAGAGTTGAGTCATGCCTAGGAGTCCTTAAAGGGACATTTATGGTCTCTGAGTGATGGATTGAGAGGAAGAAATGGGCACTGCAAGAGCTAAGAAGCAGTTGCAGCAGTATGGAAGGAGACATCATTACCAACCTTGCCCAGGTTTTTATGAGTTGAACCAGAAAGGATCAGCAGGAAAGTCAGTTGGCAAAAAGGAGATACTGAAGAGAGGGCTGAGCTGTGGCGAAGAAGAGAGAGAGATCAAGGAGCACCACTGGTCCCCTTCAGGCAGCTCAGAACAGAAAACCTTATGGTTACCAGTTGTACTCACCACCCCCTCAAGAACCAAAGTTCCCCCCAACTTCCCCTCTCTATGACTGTCCAGTAACAAATGCTGTACTATGCTCTATTATCCTGATTTTTTGTCTTCAACATTTAGAAGCCGGGAGATAGCTAGAGAGAAGGAAAAATTGAATCAGTGCAGAAACCCAAACCTTTGTCCAGGCTGTTAGGAGTTTTCCTAATTGAGGGTCCTGAGCTATTGTGACTGAATTAATAACTTTTTAATCTGATAGTTATACTTAAAATAGAGGAAAGGATTGAGAGAACCTGAGAGCTATTGCTCCAGGCTGAAAGGTGAGTTAACTGTCGAAACAGATGGGGACAGATTAAATCTCCCAGAGAAAAGAAGACAGGAAGGAGAGGGTGGCAACCAGAGAAACGTCCTCACCCTAAAGCCTCTGAAAGAGGAGATTAGAAAGACCTGAAAAAGATCCAGCCAGGAAGAAGGAACAGAAAGGATACACTGCCAGCTGGTCATACAATACCCACTAGTTACCCATCAGTTTGGGTCAGCTAGGGGTCTCAGAGGGTAAGAGTGCTAGATCTGGAGTCAGCAAGTCATTATTGTTCAGTTGTTTCAGTCACGTCCGACTCTTTGTGACTCCATCTTGGGTTTTCTTGGCAGAGATACCGGAGTGCTTTGCCATATTCCTTTTCCAGCTCATTTTACAGATAAGGAAACTGAGGCAAATAGGGTTAAGTGACTTGCCCAGGGTCACACAGCCAATGTCTGAGGCCAGATTTGAACTCAGGTCTTCCTGACTCCAGGCCTGGCATTCTATCCATTGTACCACTTTGCTGCTCAAGAAGTCAGAAGAATGGGAGTATAACAAACCAGAAAGGGAGAGGAAAAGGGACCTGATCCCTTTTTTTTGGGGGGGGAAGGCGCCTCCCAGATTGAACCCAGTCTATGTGAATCAAGAGCTGAAGCCTCTTGTGGAAAAGAGCCTCCTGGGCCATGGATCACAAAAGTCATAGACTTGAGTTTCTTCCCGTAGAAGACGGAGCTATAGTCATCTAAGGAAAATCAGCTTCTTGTGGTGCAAGGAAGCTAAGGATGGAGCTAAGGATCCCCAGGAGGCATCAGATGAGAGGTCGCTCAGTAACGGCATAAAACATCGGCAAAGTGTAGCTAAAACACTATAATTCATGTCGTAAAAGGTTGCTCTGTTCCCTGGAAGTCTTTTGGACGCCTGATCTGAGCAAAGCCTCCAGATGCCACCCTTTCTTCCCTCCTTCTCCTGCTTTTAGAGACTTTCAAATAAGCAGTCTTTGGTAATTCACCCAACCTGGCTCAGCCACCTTCACCAGCCCAGGCACAGAGGAACCTTATCTTATAATGGTGCCCCACTGGGTACTACTGTAAGCCACCAGGACTTTCCTGAAAGGAAAGGTGGCACATTGGATAGAAGGTATCTCTTCACTCTCTGTGGGCTTGCAAGTGAGTGCTTTCTGAATATTTTATTGTGTAAATAAAACGGTTCTATATTTTGAAGCTGTGTGAGCTTGTGTGCTTGTAAGGGGAAACGGTGGCTGCCTTTGGGGGATAAACAAATATTGAAGTTCCTAGATCCTGCCTTGATGGGAGTGATGGATCCAGTAATGAAGAGAACCTCAACATGGACGTGAGCTCTTTGTAGCAGGAGGGACCTTTGGTGAAAACAGAAGCATAGGATTTATGGGTATTAAGCAAATATGATTTCATCAAGGCCATGTTATATCAGACTAGCTTCATTTTCTTCTTTGACAGGCTAACTAGAATAGTAATGATCCAAGGAATGCTGTAGAAAAATATACCTTCATTTCAGCAAAGCATTTGACAAAGTGTGTCATGCTATCTTTGTGGAAGAGATGTAGCACTATGGACTAAATTTGTAGTTGATGCAAACCTTGGAGGGATAGTTAACATACTGGATGGCAGAGTCAGGATCCAAATAGACCTCTATAGGTTAGATTATTGGACCAAGTCCAATAAGTTTGGATTTAATGAGAATAAATAAAAAAGGTATGTTTTGCTGTCGTATAGTTTTAGTCATGTCTGACTCTCTGTGACCCCATCTGGGGTTTTCTTGGTAAAGATACTGCAGTGGTTTGCCATTTCCTTCTCATTTTACAGATGAAGAAACTGAGGCAAACAGGGCTAAGTGATTTGCCCAGGGTCATACAACTAGTAAATGCCTGAGGTCAGATTTGAACTCAGGTCCTTCGTGGTCAACTCTCTATCCACTGCACCACCTCGATACTCTACCTCACTTTGAAAAAAAAAATGGTTTCAAGGGAGGGGAAGGCATAGCTATACAGCAATTCAAATGAAAAAGTCCTTGGAGCTGTAGTGAACTGCAAGCCCTGAATCGATAGAAAAAAGGGAAGTGAAGATCTTACTGCTCTCTGCCCTAGTCAGAAAGCATATGGAATGTTGTTTTTGTTTTTAATTTTTTATTCATTTTAAACTTACATACAAAATGAGAAAAGAAAAAAACATTTCTGTGTACACAGCAAAACCTAAAAGGATTCAATATAAAACAATAAATTTCCATTTTGAGAAAACTATGCGATAAATATTACATATTGTTTTCAAAGCTTTTCTGTGCCTCCTTCTAGGTTATCTTTCATTCTCTGCTATTCACTTTTTATTTTATTTTCTTTCTCCCTCCCCCCCACCCTAGAGAAGGCTACAATTAAACGCAAATATATATATATGTATATATATACATATTTATATGTATATATATATCTATAAACACAATCTATAAACACACATATATACACATACATGTGCACATGTGTGCATATATGTAAGACCATGCTATGCATATTTCTATTTGTTAGTTCTTTCTCTGGAGGTGGATAGCATCTTCCTTCATGGGTCCAAGTCTTTCCATGTTTTCTGAATCAACCAGCTCATCATTTCTTATATCACAATAGTATTCCATCACAATTCTATCCCACAACTCGTTTAGCCATTCCCCAGTTGAAGGGTGCCTGTCATTTTAGCCATATCTTTTAGGTGTAAGATATCTCAAAGTTGTTTTAATTTGCATTTCTCTAATTAACAATGATTTAGAGCATTTTATATGATTATCCATAGTTTTGATTTCTTCACTGAAAAACCACCTGTTCATATCCTTTGACCATTTATCCATTGAGGTATGACTTATAAATATTGCTGAAGTTCTTTATATATTTGAGAAATTAAACCTTTATCTGAGAGATTGTCTATACAGGTTTTCTCCAATTTTCTGCTTTCCTTGTAATCTTGGCTACATTGGTTTTATTTACACAAGCACTTTTAAATTTAAAATAACCAAAATTTTCCATTCTATACCACAACAATGCTCTTTATCTCTTGTTTCTTCATATATTATTATTCTCCTGTCCTTGAATCTGATAGGTAACATGTTTGTTCCATGTTTTTCTAATTTACTGGTGATATTTTCCTTTGTATCTAGGTCATGTATCCATTTTGACCTTATCTTGGTATATGGTTTAATATGTTGGTCTATGCCCAATTCCTGCCAGACCGCTTTCTAGCTTTCCCAATAATTTTTACCAAATAATGAATTCTTATCCCCAAAACTTAAATCTTTACATTTATTAAAGACAAAGTTACTATAGTCCTTTACTACTGTGTATTATATGTCTACTCTGTTCTGCTAATCTACCTTTCTATTTCTTAGCCGGTACCAGACAGTTTTTATACTTACTGCCTTATAATATAGTTTAAGGTCTACTGTTACTGAATCTCCTTCCTTTACATTTTTTTCCCTTAGTTTCTTTGAAATTCTTGACCCTTTGTTCTTCCAAATGAATTTTGTTATTAGTTTTCCTAACTCAAAATATTTTTTGATAATTTAATTGGGGTGGCATTGAATAAATACATTAGTTAGGTAAAATTGTCATTTTTATTATATTGGCTTCCCCCCTCCATGAACAATGAATATTTCTCCAGTTACTTAAATCTGACTTTATTGTATAAAGAGTATTCTATATTTATCCATATGGAATATTGTGTTCATTTCTAGGAACCACATTTTGTTTCTTAATTTTGTTTTATTTGGAATAGGGAAGTATTTTATTTTATTTAAAAAATTTTTTTTCAGTTCCAAGTTCTTTTCCTCCCACTAGCCCCTCCTCCCCCCACTTAGAAGGCAAGAAATATAATACCCATAATACACAGTGAGTCATGCAAAACATATTTCCACATTAGCTGTGTTAGGAACTACATTTTAGGAAAGACACTGATGAGCTGGAAAGAGTGAGCCAATTAGAATGGTAAGAGAACTAGCTGGAAATCAGATCAGTTGAAGGACTTAGGGATGTTTGTCCTAGAAAGAAGAAAAGGGAGAATATGGTAGCTGTCTTCAAATACTTTAAGGGCCATCCGGGGGAAGTGAAATCATACTTGTTGACCTAGGCCTCGGAGGCAGAACCAGGAGCAGGAATGGGTGATGTTGTAGAATCCCCTGCAACTTGATGTCATTAAAAATCTCCTCACAGTTAGACTTGCCCCAAAGAGGACTGAGCTGCCTAAGCAGGGCTTGAGTTAGTTAGAGGGCAACCCTATCCCGGTCCCCCAGGTTTGCAATCTAGAAGTCATCCTGAATTCCTCACTATCTCTCACCCTCCATATCCGATCTGTTGCCAAAGCCTGTCTATTTCACCTTTGCATCATCTCTCAAATACTCTCCTTTCTCTCCTCTGACACCACCACCCCTCTAGTATAGACCCCTCATCACCTCACACTTGGATTATTGCAATAGTCTGCTAGGGGTCACCTGCTTCAAGTCTCTCCCCGCTCCAATCCATCCTCCATTCAGCCACTAAAGTGATTTTCTGGGGCAGCTAGGTGGCACAATGGATAGAGCACCGGCCCTGGAGTCAGGAGGACCTGAGTTCAAATCCAGCCTCAGACACATAACACTTACTGGCTGTGTGACCCTGGGCAAGTCACTTAACCCCAAAGGCCTCATCACAAAAAAAAAAAGTGATTTCCTAAAGCATAGATCCGATCATGTCATCCCCCATTACTCAATAAACTCCAGTCGCTCCCTATCACCTCCAGGATCATATACAAAATCCTCTGTTTGGCCTTCAAAACCCTTCATAATCTAGCCCCCTCCTACCTTTCAGTCTTCTTACCCTTTAATTCCCCAACACGTACTCTTCCATCCAGTGACACTGACCCCCTGGCTATTCCACAAACAAGACACTCCATCCCTCAGATCCAGGCATTCTTTCTGGCTGTCCCCCATGCCTGGAACACTCTCCCTCCTGCAGTCGGACTACTGACATCCCTGGTTTCCTTTAAGACCCAACTAAAATCCCCCCTTCTACAGGAAGCCTTCCTGAATCCTTCTTAACTGAAGTGCTTTCTCGCTGCTAATTATTTCCTATTTATTCTGTCCACAGCTTGCTTTGTATATGTTTGTTTACATGCTATCTCCCCCATTAGACTGTAAACTCCTTGAGAGCAAGGACTGTCTTTTGCCTCTTTCTGCGTCCTCAGCACTTAGCATGGTGCCTGGCACCTAGTAGGTACTTAATAAATGTTTAGTGAATTGAATTCTCCATCACTGGAGGTCTGCAAGTGGAGAATGGATGACCATTTTTCAAATATATTGTAGAGCAGTAGTGCCAGTCTCAAATAGAAATGGATCCCTGTACGGCATATTGACATATTGATGCAAATTTACATTATCTGCATTGAGTTGTATTTTTATTTATTTTGTTGAACATTTCCCAATTAATGATAATAGCTAACTTTTATATAGTGCTTACTGTGCACTATGCTAAGCACTTTACACTTCAAATGTCATGTCATTTGATCCTCACAACAGCCCTGGGAGGTAAGTGCTATTATTATCCTCCATTTGAAGATGAGGAAACCGAGGCAAACAGGGGTTAAGTGACTTGCCCAGGGTCACACAGCTAGTAAGTGTCTGAGGAATAATTTGAACTCAAGTATTCCTGACTCTAGGCCCAGTGCTCTATCTATTCAGTCATCTAGCTGCCTCATATACTAGTTAGAGTAGCTATTGTAGGCAAGCTAATTTGAGGGCAATTAGCTGAGCATTAAGTTTCATAGAAACGACTTGAAAGGGATAAGCAAAGCAGGCAAGCAGTTGGAACCTGTGTAGAGATCTATAGAAGGTAAAAGTAAGATTCATTCAAGCACTGAAGGAAAATAGTTGTGTTTATCGTGTTTAAATAATAGTTGTTGGGGCAGCTAGGTGGCGCAGTGGATAGAGTACTGGCCCTGGAGTCAGGAGGACCTGAGTTCAAATCCAGCCTCAGACACGATGATACTCACTAGCTGTGTGACCCTGGGCAAGTCACTTAACTTCTGATTTCCTCAGTTTCCTCAAAAAGATAAAAATATAAATAAATGAATAATAGCTGTTGCACAGTTCTCAAAAAGGACTGTTAACCACAGGGCCAAGACCCCCAAAGACATGGCCTTCCCATCCACATAGCCTCTGCTGGGTCTTGGATCATGCATGCACTTTTATGCCTCACAATCCAAATGAGCAAATGGAGCATGACTGACATTTGCTCACCAGAGGATACACCTGGGGACTGGCCCATCTGCAGCAGGCAGTGTTTCAGACCCATTGTGCAGTGAGAAGGTCATCGACTTTGGCCTCATGCAGGCCCGAGTTCAAATACCAGCTCTGCCACTCACCAGCTCTGTAACCCCGAATGAACCTCTTCTTCTGTTTGTGAGAAAGGAACCTCAGTTTCATCATCTATAACCTGGGAATGATAATGAGCTCCTTGCCTGACTCATGGGACTGTTGTTTCTATCTCTATTATTTATTTATCTCTTATAAAAAGATCCCAGTTTGGGATCTGCTGCTTATAGCTATGTGACTCTGGGTAAGTCACCCAGCTTCTGATTTCCTCAGTTTCCTCAACTGCAAAATGGGATAATAATAACACCTACCTCCCAGGGTTGTTGTGAAGATCAAATGAGATCATATTTGTAAAGTGCTGTAACTACCCTAAAGATTTATTAGGTAATGCACATCAAGACCTTACTTCAGAGAAAAACTCAGATGGCTGTATTTCATTCAGCAAGCATTTATTAAATGCACTACTGACTGCACAGTAACCTGACGCCCTCACCTATCTCAGTCATCCTTAGGTGGAGACAGTTGTCCTGTGCTTCAAAGCTTCTGGAGCATCCACTCAGCTGGTGGCCGATGTTGAAATTACAAACAAAAAGCTCAGGAGGCCCCATGACTTCCATGCAGTGGACGTCTGATAATCATCCCAATAGCTGGCATGTATAGAGCACTTTAAGGTTTATTACAAAGTCTTTTTTTTGTTGTTGTTCTTATTTAATCTTTTTTAATGTTTATTTATTTTTCTTTTAAATTTTTAAAATTCAATTTGAACCTAAAGACAAAAAGACAAAAAAAGAGAACATTTCCATGTACACAGCACAACACAAAAAGAGGATTCAATATAAAACCATGAATTTCCATTTCATGCTGTTTAAAAAAAAACTATGTAATAAATACTACACATCATTTTTAAAGCTACCCTGCTTTTCTGTGCTTCCTTCTAAATGTTCTTTTATTCTTTGCTGTGCACTTTTTATTTTTTTTCTCCTTGCCTCCCCAACCTCCATAGAAGATTACCATTAGACACAAATATGTATATATAATATATATTTATATGCATGTATATATACCTACACACATACTACACATGTAAAACCAAATTATACATACTTCTATTTTTCAGTTCTTTCTCTGGATGTGGATAGCATCTTCCTTCATAAGTCCTTTGTAGCTGATTAGAGTATTTATAATACTCATTTGAGTATTAGCAATTCAAAGTTGTTCTTTGAACAATATTACTGTTACTGTGTACAACGTTCTCTTCGTTCTGCTCGTTTTTACTCTTAATTATTTCATGCAAGTCTTTCCATGTTTTTCTAAAATCAACCAGTGCAGTAGTATTCCATCACAATCATTTATCATAACTTCTTCAGCCAAAGAGCAAAGGAGCTAGGATTACAACCAAGAATCACCTACCCAGCAAAACTCAGTATAATCCTTCAGGGGAAAAAATGGTCATTCAGTGAAATAGAGGACTTTCAAGCATTCTTGATGAAAAGACCAGAGCTGAATAGAAAATCTGACTTTCAAATACAGGACTCAAGTGGAACATGAAGAGGTAAACAGGAAAGAGAAATCATAAGAGACTTATTAAGACTGAACTGTTTACATTCCTGCATGGAAAGATGATATTTATAACTCATGAGACCTTTGTCAGTATCAGGGTAGTTGGAGGAAAAAAATTATATGGATGTATATGTAGATAGATAGATAGAGGGCACAGGGTGAGCTGAAGATTAAGGGGTCATATCTGGAGAATAAAATTAAGGGATGAGAGAGGATTATACTTGGAGAAGAAGAAAGGGAGAGTTAGAATGGGGTAAACAATCTCACAAAAAAAAACAGAAAAGAAAAGTATCTTACAGAGGAAGAGGGAACGGGGGAAGGTGACAGGGAATGAGGGAATCTTATTCTCATAGGATTTGGCTTAAGGAGGGAATAACATACACATTCAATTGGGTATGGAAATCTGTCTTACCCTACAGGAAAATAGGGGGAGAAGGGGACAAGAGAACAGGGGGATGATAGAGAGGAGGGCAGATTGGGAAAGGGGGTAATCAGAAATAAATACTTCTGAGGAGGGACAGGGTCAAAAGAAAGAATAGAATAAATGGGAGGGCAGGATAGAATTAAGGGAAATAGAGTTAGTTTTTCACAACATGTCTACTATGGAAGGGTTTTGCATAACTGTACATGTACAACCTATATTGAGTTGCTTGCCTTTTCAATGAGGGTGGGTGGGGAGGGAGGAAGACAGAAAATTTGAAACCTAAAGTTTTAAAAACATATGTTTTTTTTAAAAAAATGTTTTTACATGCTACTGGGAAATAAGAAACATAGGAAATGGGGTACAGAAGTCTGTCCTGCCCTACAGGAAAATAGAAGGGGAAGGGGATAAGAGAAGGGGAGAGAGATAGAAGAGAGGACAGACATGGGGAAGGGCAGAATGCATGCCATCTTGGGGTGGGGGGAGGGGGGAGATGGGGTGAAAAATTGGAACTCAAAAACTTGTGGAAGTGAATGTTGAAAACTAAAAATAAACAAATTTATATATTAAAAAAAAATTTTTAAAGAAACTGAGTACAATGCTTCAGAAGGAAAAATGGATATTTAATGAAATAAAGGACTTCCAAGCATTCCTGATGAAAAGACCAGAGCTAAATAGAAAATTTGAGTGTCAAATAAAAGACTCAAGAGAAACATAAAAAAGTAAACATGAAAGAGAAATCATAAGGGATTCAATAAAGTTTAACTGTTTACATTCCTACATAGGAAGATAATGCTTGTAATTCCTAAGAACGTTATTATTGTTAGGACAGTTAAAAGGAATATACATAGGCAGAGGGTATGGGTGTGAGTTGACTGTGATGGGATGATATAAAAAAATAAAATTAAGGGGTGAGAAAGAGGGATGCACTGGGAGAAAGGGGAAGGGAGAGATAGAATGGGGTAAATTCTCACATAAAAGAGGTGAGAAAGAGCTTTTATAGTGAAGGGTAATATGGGGGAGGGGTCAGACAGCAATGCTTGAATCTTACTCTCATTAGAATTGATTCAAAGAGGGAATAACACACACACTCAAGTTGCACATACAAATCTATCTTACCCTACAGGGAAGTAGGAGGGAGGGGGAGTAAAAGAAGACAACAGGGTACTCATGGAAGGGAGGGCAGATTGGGGGAGGTGGTGGTCAAAAGCAAAACACTTTTGAGGAGGGAAAGGGTGAAAGGAGAAACAAGAATAAATGGGGGTGAGTAGGATGGAGGAAAATGCAGTTAATAATCATAACTGTGAATGTGAATGGGATGAACTCACCCATAAAACAGAAGCAAATAACTAGGTGGATGACATGATTTAGGCATAAAGGGTGATACCATAAGCAAATTAGGGGAGCATGTAAGTTTACTTGTCAGATCTATGGATAAGGGAAGAATTTATGACCAAACAGGAGACAGAGTATTATAGGATATAAAAGGGATAATTGTGATTACATTATATTAAAAAGGGTTTGCACAAAGGAAACCAATGCAGCCAAGATTAGAAGAAAAGCAGAAAACTGGGGTGAAAATTTTTATATCAGGTCTCTCTGATAATGGCCTTCCTTTCTCAAATATACAGAAAACTAAGTCAAATTTATGAAAATACAAATCATTCCCCAATTGATAAATGGTCAATAGATGTGAAGATGCAGTTTTCAGAAGAAGAAGTCAAAGCTCTCTATAGTTATACGAAAAAAATGCTCTAAATCATTATTGATTAAAACAGTTCTGAGGTACCACCTTACACCTATCAGATTGGCTAATATGATAGAAAAGGAAAATGACGAATGTTGGAGGGGATGTGGGAAAATTGGGACCCTGGTGGTGGAGATTTGAACTGGTCCAAAGCATTCTGGAATGCAATTTGAAACTATGCCCAAAAGGCTATAGAACTATGCATACCCTTTGACCCAGCAATACTAGTACCCAGTCTGTATCCAAGAGATATTAAAAAAAAAAAAAAAGAATAAGGACCTATATGTACAAAAATAGCTATAGCAGCTCTTTCTGTGGTAGCAAAGAATTGGAAATTGAAGGGATGCCCATCAGCTGGGGAATGACTGAACAAGTTGTGGCATATGATTACAATGGAATGCTATTGTGCTATAAGAAATGATGAGCAGCTCTGTTTTTGTTTGCTTGCTTCTTCTTTCTCGTGGTTCCTCCCATTGGTTCTAATTCTTCTTTACAACACTACTAATGTGAATGTACATGTAGAGCTTATATTAGATTACACGCTGTCTTGGGGAGGGGAAGGGGGAGGAAGAGGGGGGGAAGAAAATTTAGAACTCAATATCTTCTGGAAGTGAATGTTGAAAACTAAAAATTGATTAATTAATTTTTTTAAAAAATGATGGGCAGGATGCCTTCAGAAAAACCTGGAAAGACTTACATGAACTGGTGCAAAGTAAAGTGAGCAGAACAAGGACAACATTGTATACAGTAACATTAATATTGTATGAGGATCAACTGTGAATGACTTAGCAATACAAGACCTAAGACAGTTTTGAAGGACTTATGATAAAAAATGCTTATTCAACTTCAGAGAAAGAACTGATGGAGTTTGAATACAGACCGTAGCAGACTTTTTTTTTTCAACTTTATTTTTCTTGGGTTTTGTTTTGGTTTGTTTTGGTTGTTTGGTTGTTTGTTTTTTTTTTTTTTGGTCTGTGCTTTTCCCCCTTAGGGAAATGTTTTGCATGACTACATATGAATAACCTATATTAAATTGCTTGCCTTATCAATGCAGCTCGGTGGCTCCAGGCTGCCATTCAAAAGTCTCTGCTTCCCTTCTCTCTTATCTCTCTTGAGGTCTTTTCTCAGTCTTTGTTCAACAGTCACTTCTCCACTCCTACAGATTGCAGCTCAGCATTCTCACAGTCAGGTAGGAACTCACATCCCCTGGTACAGGTAGACAGTGGAGGACCTTCAGAGCACTCGCTCCCCCCAACCAGAAGGCATTAAACTCTTTTAACAGAGCTGCAGACATGTAATAGAACATGACCCTATCATCTGCCTGCAGCTCCAGGGACCGCTAGGGCCAGAGTCCCTTTGGCTTGAGATCATTCTCCTGGTTTGAGCTGAAATTTTATCTTATTCCTAGCAGAAGAGACCATTTTACTCTTACATAAACTTTCGTATATTTTAATTTGTCTGAGTTTTCCAATTTCTATTTTCTCTTTACTTTGCTAAAGAAGCTCACTGGTTATTTGTGATGATCTTTTGGAGTAACTTGTTTGATGGAAAAGGGCTGAGATGACAGCGTAAGGTTACCCTCCCCCTTGAGAAAAATGAGGGAAGCGGCTTTCATTCTGTAGTCTGTACCCAGACTCATATCCTTAGACTAGAGATATTTGAGGGGGTCTTTCTTATTTGCTCTGGGGTCCTTTTTTCACCACTAAAGGCATCATGCAAGTCTTTCATGGGTGCTTACTGGGTGCTATGCTCTGGTTATCACCAGCCTCTTTATGATTCCATATGTGTGATCGATAACAGTCTCATAGAGCATTCTATTGCCCAGTGTCTAAGCAGTAAAGTGCCTCTATGGACAGGAGCTTAAGATTTTTAGAGTCATTACCTTGCTTTTTGGCTAGCATCACTTCTCCTAGTCTTTCATTAGCCATCTGTTTCTCCATGCCAGGTTATCCAAAGACAATGAGACAAGTCAGGTCCCTTCTTAACGCCCGCAGTGTCAATGCCTCAGCATTCTCACAGCCAATCAGGAGTCATATCCCCTACAAGTTCGTGCTGCAACAGGTTCAGGACACCGCCCAAAGAGGCATTACTGGGGGAATTAGCTCAAACCTCTTATCTCTGTTGTGCTGGTGGGCAATTTCTTCCTGCTTCTGCCTTTCTTTTGGTGAGGAGGAAGAGGAAAAAATGAGGAGAAATAGATTCTGCCTCTGTAGGCAGCAGCCCAATCCCCTATACAAACTTTGTGTCCCTCTTCCATGTTGCTCACTATTATTATTATTATTTCCCTTTATAAAAATGAAAATTTCACAGTCACTAATCTGTTTGTGTGTTTAATGCTGGTAAAGTTATAGAAATTCATAACAAGACTGTGATCTCTGTAGAGAAATCAGAAACACACTCCCACTTTGGTGTAGCTGAGGTACAAGGGAAGGAGAGGACAGACATTAATCCCGTTCGCAAGGGAAGTAGAACTAGTATACTCCCATAGCAGAATAAGTTTCGGTAAACAAAAAAGCCTATAAGCAGGAAGAATATCTATTTATCTATCTATCTACCTCTCTATCTGCCTTGTCTGTCTGTCTATCTATCTATCTGTCTATCCACCTTGTCTCTCTATCTATCTATCTATCTATCTATCTATCTATCTATCTATCTATCTATCTATCTATCTACCTATCTGTCTATCCACCTTGTCTGTCTGTCTGTCTGTCTATCTATCTATCTATCTATCTATCTATCTATCTATCTATCTATCTATCTAACTTGTGAGTTCCTTGAGAGCAGGAATCTTATAGTTTTCTTTGTATCCCTAGTGCACATTGCCTGACACATAGTCGGCACTTACACTGACGGCCTGACTGATTACTCAGTCACACAGGTAGTAAGTGGCCAAGCTGGGATTCCAACTCAGAACCAGTGACCCCTGAGCTTAGCACTCTGAGGTCAGTGCTCTTCCCGCTGCACCAAAAGTATCTGAGCCATAGTCAAATTTTAGAACTACAACATCAGAGAACAAATTTTGCATGCAGCAAGGGGGAAAAAATTCCAAATTCTAAAGCAGATTAACTCGAATGACACCAGATTACTCTGCTGAAATCAAAGGAAAAACTGAACTAAGATATTCTAAAGAGCAAAGGAAATCCATCAACACTCCAAAATAACATATCCTGCAAGGCTGAGCCTGGACTTCAAAGAAAACAATTGGCTGTGCAGTAGAAAGGAAGAATCCAAATCATTCCTTCCAAAGAACCCAGGAAGCGAGCAGAATATTCAGGCTGCAAGCTGAGCAAACAAACAGTAGGCAGATAAGTACTTTCAGAAATGAATGCAATATCAGAAATGAAATCCTTGTTTTCATGCAGCTCAGGCTAAACAAGAACATGAATGTGGGGGAATATTTCTAGTTTGATTTTCTAAAACAAAGAAAGAAAGAAAATTTTAAAATCATGAATTGAGGGACAACATGAAGTCAAAGAGAATCCCAAAGAAAAAAGAATCTAAGGAGCAAAGAGTATAATGGGAAAATTAGAAAGGAAGCAAAAGGACATTCAGAAGGTACGGCAAACAGGGCAACTTTGTTATTACTATGCTTAATTGAATATATACTTAAAAATTTTTTTTTTAGGTAATTGGGGTTAAATGACTTGTCCAGCATCACACAACTAGTAAGTGTCAAGTGTTTGGTCTGAGGCCAGATTTGAACTCAGGACTTCCTGACTTCAGGGCCGGTGCTCTATCCACTGTGCCACCTAGCTGCCCCTTTTTAATTTTTTTTTTATAGGATATATACTTTTTTAAAGGCTTTGTTACTTTTAGAGCATAAAGTATGTATTATTTTGAGTGTAGAATATTCTTTGTGTGATAGTAATAGAAGTTCATAGCTTATAAGTAATCTTTTTTATCTTTATTGATGTTTGTAGATATACTAAATTTGTAATAGAAAGAATTTAAATGTAAAAAAAAAAGGAAATCAGGAGAAGAGGAGATGGAAGAAGGGAAGTAATAGGTCAGGTGGATAGAACTTAGCCCTTCATTAATATATCAGTATTATGTAGGATAATCCAAAGGGATTCTCTAGAATGAGAAAAAGAAGGGAGAGTAAAGGACAGGGGCCCAAGTAATGACTGATCAAGAAGAGAGGAGAGGTGGACAAAAGACTTTCAATTTCTTTCCCTGCCTTTGGCAGGTTAGAAGAGCAAGGAACGAATATGAAGGGCAGAGGTAGGCGAAAGTAGATAGGACTGTAGTGGTAGAAGTCAGGCATAGCAGATAGAAATAGCTTGCTAGCATTTTTAAAGCACATTAGGATTTGCAAAGTACTTTACAAATATTACCTCATTTCATCCTCACAACAACCCTGGTGGGAGGGATAGGTGTTATCATTATCTCCACTTTACAGATGAGGAAACTGAGGGTGAGACAGATTAAATGATTTGTCCTGGGTCACATGGCTAGTAAATGTCTTATGCCATATTTGGACTCGAGTCTTTCTGATTCCATCTGGCAAATCACAGAGATGGGAGACATGTGACAAAGGTCTTTCCACAATCTCTGCCAGGGAGTGGGCTGGACACTTCACGGGATCAGCTTGTACCAGATGGATATGTATGTTCTGGCACTATCTTCCTTGAGAGGGGTAGAAGTGGGTGGGGACTCAGGCAGGCACAGATGTGGTCAGGCCCAGTGGTGTGTTAGAAGTGACCCCAACTACTTAAGACAGCTAACTGCTCAGTTTTCAATTTGAGCATTTTCACTTTTGAAATAGCCAAAGGTAGGGGCAGCTAGGTGTTATAGTGGATAGAGCACCAGCCCTGGAATCAGGAGGACCTGAGTTCAAATCTGGCCTCAGACTCTTATTAGTTACGTGACCCTGGGCAAGTCACTTAATCTTGATGCTTTCCAAAAACAAAACAAAAAAGAAATAGCCAAAAGCTACAAATCAAGGCTTGATACATTGTTTTGTTGGTTGTCTAAACTTAAGAAAGTGATAGAGCAAATGCTAATAATACAGATTGAACTTATAAATATGTCACAAGTACATTTTTTTTTAAAAGAGCCACTTGTTAAACATTTACCAACACATTCCTGGTTGGAACCCACCTTCTCTCTAGCACAAGTAGGTTACCTGAAAAGGAAAACAAATTCAGAAAAGTCCCAATGAGATGTGGGGCTCTAAAAAAGGGAGTAAGCATCTGAGAATTACTCTAGGTTTCTAGGTTTTCAGGATTACAGACAAGATGTGCATCCTCATGTCACTATAAGGAAGCTATCTGCTCAGAAGTCTTTTGTTGTGTTTTTTTTTAATGAACATGGATGAGCTCCCATGGTGTGTTCTCGACAATGCTAAGTTAAGTGCTGGCACTTAATAAATGCTTATTAACTACTTGTTTACTAATACTGCTGACGTCTGCTTCCATAACTATAATGGACACAGTGATACAAGAGCTATCAGTACATAAACATCCAACCATGCAGAAATTATCTTTTTTTTTAATGTTTTTTTTCCATATGCTTTTGAGTTGAAAATTTTTCTCCCTTTTTCTCCCCCCCACCCTCCCCAAGACGGCGCACAATCTGACATAGGCTTTACATTTACATACCCATTAAACATATTTTCACATTAGTGAAGTTGTAAGTAAAAATTAAAACCAATACGAGGAACCATCAGAAAGATGAAACAAAACTCAAGAGAAGCTAAAAATAAGTGATAGCGATTCGACTTCCATAGTTCTTTCTTTGGATGTGACAGCATTTTCCATCCCGAGGCCTCTGGAGATGTCTTAGATCCTCGTAATGCTGAGAAGGGTTCAGTTTAACAATATTAGTCATTGCATAACGTGGCTGTTATTGTGTACAAAGTCCTCTTGGTTCTGCTCACTTCACTCAGCATCAGACCATACAAGTCTTCCCAGGTTTTTCTGAAGTCAGCCTGTTCATCATTTCTTATAGCACAATAGTATTCCATTACATTCATATACCACAACTTGCTCAGCCATTCCCCAATGGATGGACATCCTCTCAATTTCCAGTTCTTTGCCACCACAAAAAGAGCTGCTATGAATATTTTTGTACATGTGGGTCCTTTTCCCATTTGTTTGATCTGTTTGGGATATAGCCCTAGAAATGCTATTGCTGGGTCAAAGGGTATGCACATTTTTGTAGCCCTTTGGGCATAGTTCAAATTGTTCTCCAAAATGGTTGGATCATTTCACAACTCCACCAACAATGTATTAGCGTTCCAATTCACATTTTCTCCACATATTTATCATTTTCCTGTTTTGTCATGTTGGCCAATCTGATAGGTGTGCATGTGGTACCTCAGAGTTGTTTTGATTTGCATTTCTCTAATCAATAACTATTTAGAGCATTTTTTCATATGACTATAGATGGCTTTAATTTCTTCATCTGAGAATTGGCTGTTCATATCCTTTGACCATTTATCAATTGGGGAATGGGTTGTGTTCTTATAAATTTGTCTTAATTCTCTCTATATTTTAGAAATGAGGCCTTTATCAGAGAGACTGGTTGTAAAAATTCTTTCCTAATTTTCTATCTTCCTTCTAATCTTAGTTGCATTGGTTTTGGGCAAAACCTTTTCAATTTAATGTAATCAAAATTATCCATTTTGCTTTTCATAATATTCCCTATCTCCTGTTTGGTCATGAATTCTTCTGTTCTCCATAGATCTGGTAGGTAAACTATTCCTTGTTCTCCCAGTTTAGTTATGGTATCAGCCTTTATACCTAAGTCCTGAACCCATTTTGACTTTATTTTGGTATCTGGTGTGAGATTTGGGTCTATGCCTAGTTTCTGCCATACTCTTTTCCAGTTTTCCAGCAGTTTTTTTCAAAGAGTGAGTTCTTATCCCAGAAGCTGGGGTCTTTGGGTTTATCAAATAATAGATTACTGTAGTCATTGACTACTGTGTCTTGCAAATTTAACCTATTCCACTGATCCACCTCCCTATTTCTTAGCCAGTACCAAGCTGTTTTGATGATTCATGCAGAAATTATCTTAAAGATACTGGTCTGACTTGTAAAGGAAACTTATCAGAAAACTGACTATACAATTACAGTTTAAAAAACAAAGCAAAAATGTTCATTTTTCTCAGGGGGGCTTACAAATACGTAGGGAGAGGCAGGAAGTGGATAGAGTGCTAGTCTGAGAGTCAGAAAGACCTGACTTTGCATTCTGCCTCAGACACTGCCTAGTTTTTCACTTTCAATTTCCTCATCTATGAAATGGAGACAATAAGAGCTTACCTCATAGAATTGTTGTGAAGATCAAATGAGGTAATCTATGTTAAGCACTCTGGAAATTTTAAAGTGCTATAGAAATACTAGCTATTATTTTTTTTTTATCCCAGAAGAAATCCTTACAATACAATATCCTCTCTGAAGCAAACTTTCCAATTAGGTTTGTAAGTTTGGTCCTTCTCCCAGGTTCATCATGGGTCTAGGTTTCTACTACTATAATTCAGGAGCCCCCATTAGTGTAATTCCCAAAAGTCAACCATTAAACCAATAAGCTCTTAACAAAGGTATTTACTCAGATGTCATAGTAAAAGAAATAGCTACACACCCTTCACCTATAAACTTGAAGCGCACTCTCCTGCTAGAGCATGCAGTATCTAAGGGAAGGGTGGGCACAAACTTAGAGGGAAATGGCAGTATGCATACACAAAGGGAACACAATTAGCTAAAGCTACTCTTGTTCCTACAGGGCCTCAAAGTCCTTTCTCCCATAAAAAGAAAGATAATAGAAAAAAAATGAATAAAAAAGCAAAACTCAATCAATTTTCTGCGTACAAGAAACATTTAAAACAGATAGCATGTAAATGAGGGGATGGAACTATGTTTATTGTAGCAGTTCCACGGGGCAAATGCTACTTCTGAGTTCTTGGGGCAACCATGTGAATGGATAATCCTGTTGCTTAGCTCCTGAGATCCCACCATTGTGGTTTCCTTTATAATTTTTTTTTGTGAGGCAATCAGGGTTAAGTGACTTGCCCAGGGTCACACAAGCTCGTAAGTGTCAAGTGTCTGAGGACAGATTTGAACTCAGGTCCTCCTGACTTCAAGGCTGGAGCTCTATTCACTGTGCCACCTAGCTGCCCCTCCTTCATAATTTAATATTTTATTTTTCCCACTTACATATAAAAACAATTTTAGCATTCTTTTTTAAAATTTTGAGTTCCAAATTCTCTCCTTCCCCCTGTCATTGAGAAAGCAAGCACTTTGACATAGGTCATACATGTGTAATCATGTAAAACACATTTCCATGTAAGTCATTCTGTGAAAGAAAACACGAGGGAGGTGGGGGGGGGGATGGAGCCAGGATGGCAGAGTAGAAGCAGTGACTTGCTTGAGCTCTCCCCCAGGCTCCTCCAAATACCTATAGGAAGATGGCTCTGAGCCAACTCTAGGGCAGCAGAGTCCATAAGGGGGCAGAGTGAAACAAATTTACAGCCCAGGACAGCCCTGGATGGTTGATTGGAAGGGTGTATCGCAGTTGGGCAGGGAGAGGAAAGCGGTTTGGTGTGGGCATGCAGGCAGGGTAAGCCTCAGCAAACCAGAACAGCCCTCAGAGGACTGAATCACAGGCAGCTACGGCGGTTTACAGCCTTCTCAGCCCACCAATGCCAAGGACAGCTTGGAGGGTCAGTGAGAGGAGTCTGTGACTACAGTGAGAGAGAGAAACTCTGTCCCAGCCCCAGTCTCTGGTACAGCCCTGGGTGGCAGCTGCTTCCCGAGCTTCCAGCCCACAGACTGAGGGGGAATCGAGTGGCTGATCAGAGGGGGATTGCAGGGATCTCTTCACTAGTGCAGGGTTGTTCTGCTTTGCCCTTCCTTGGATCCTGGTCACAGTTCTGGGTGGCAGTCCTGGGGCGAGGAGGAGTGCTGGCATGGTGGAGCTTGTAGTGGTGGTACAGAAGACATACTTCTCACAGTTCCAAGGCAAAAAAGAGTGCTTGTGGTCACTCATAGACCAGAGCACAGGCCAGGAAAGGAGTAAACACCTCGCCACTTGTCATACCACCTTGGAAGAACTGAAAATTTATAGGTCCATAGAAGTATCTCTGAAAACAGCTGCACAACACCCCCAAAGCTTGGGACAGTATATTCACCACAGTGGAAGAAGACTCTTGCCTTAACAAAGGGTTTAAAACTCAAGTAATTGGCTGGGATCATGAACAAAGGTGCAAAAAAAGTCAGACCATAGAATCTTTCTTTGGTAGCAAAGAAGATCAAAGAATACAACCAGAAGAAGACAACAAAGTCAAAGCTCCTACATCCAAAGCCTCCAAGAAAAATATGAATCAGTCCCAGGCCTTGGAAGAGCTCAAAAAGGAGTTTGAGAAACAAGTAAGAGATGCAGAGGAAAAACTGGGAAGAGAAATAAGAGTGATGCAAGAAAATCATGAAAAACAAGTCAACAGCTTGCTACAGGAGACCCCCCCCAAAAAATGAAGAAAATAACACCTTAAAAAAGAGCCTAACCTAAATGGCAAAAGAGGTCCAAAAAGCCAATGAGGGGAAGAATACTCTAAAAAGCAAAATTGGTCAAATGGAAAAGGAAGTCCAAAAGCTTACTGAAGAAAATACGTCCTTGGGGCAGCTAGATGGTGCAGTAGATAGAGCACCGGCCCTGGATTCAGGAGGACCTGAGTTCAAATCTGGCCTCAGACACATAACACATATTAGCTGTGTGACCCTGGGCAAGTCACCTAACCCCATTGCCTAGCCAAAAAGACAAAAAAAAACTTTCTTTAAAAATTAGAATGGAGCAATTGTAAGCTAATGATTTTATGAGAAATCAAGATATTGTAAAACAAATCCAAAAGAATGAAAAAATAGAAAACAATGTGAAATATCTCATTGGAAAAACAACTGATCTGAAAAATAGATCCAGGAGAGAGAATTTAAAAAATATTGGACTCTCTGAAAGCCATGGTCAAAAAAAGAGCCTAGACGTCATCTTTCAAGAAATTATCAAGGAAAACTACCCTAATATTTTAGAACCAGAGGGCAATAGAAATTGAAAGAATCCACTGATAACCTCCTGAAAGTGATCCCCAAAGGAAAACTCTTAGGAATATTGCAGCCAAATTCCAGAGTTCCCAGGTCAAGGAGAAAATATTACAAGCAGCCAGAAAAAAACAATTCAAGTATTGTGGAAACACAATCAGGACAACACAAAGTTTAGCAGCTTCTACATTAAAGGATTGGAGGGCATGGAATATAATATTCCAGAGGGCAAAGGAGATAGGATTACAACCAAGAATCACCTACCCAGCAAAACTAAGTGTAATCCTTCAGGGGAAAAAATGGTCATTCAGTGAAATGGGGACTTTCAAGTATTCTTGATGAAAAGACCAGAGCTGAATAGAAAATTTGACTTTCAGATACAAGACTCAAATGAAACATGAAGAGGTAAACAGGAAAGAGAAATCATAAGAGACTTATTAAGGTTGAAATGTTTACATTCCTGCATGGAAAGATGATATTTGTAACTCGTGAGACCTTTGTCAGTATTAGGGTAGTTGAAGGGGAAAAAATATATGTATGTAGATAGATAGATAGATAGACAGATAGAGGGCACAGGGTAAGTTGAAGAAGAAGGGGTGATATCTGGAGAATAAAATTAAGGGGTGAGAGAGGATTATACTGGAAGAAAGAGAAAGGGAGAGGTAGAATGGGGTAAATTATCTCACATAAAACAGACAAGAAAAGGCTTTTACAGTGGAGGGAAGGTGAGAAGGAATGAGTGAATCTTATTCTCTTAGGATTTGGCTTAAGGAGGGAATAACACACACACTCAATTGGGTATGGAAATCTATCTTACCCTACAGGAAAATAGCGGGGGAAGGGGACAAGAGAGCAGGGGGATGATAGAGAGAAGGGCAGATTGGGAAAGAGGTAATCAGAAGGAAGTACTTCTGAGGAGGGACAGGGTCAAAAGAAAGAATAGAATAAATGGGGGGGGCAGGATAGGACTAAGGGAAATAGAGTAAGTTTTTCACAACATGTCTACTATAGAAGTGTTTTGCATGACTACACATGTATAACCTGTTATTGAGTTGCTTGCCTTTTCAATGAGGGTGGATGGGGAGGGAGGAAAGGAGAAAATTTGGAACCCAAAGTTTTAAAAACACATGTTAAAAAAATTGTTTTCACATGCAATTGGGAAATAAGAAATACAGGAAATGGGCTATAGATATCTATCCTGCCCTACAGGAAAATAGAAGGGGAAAGGGATAAGAGAAGGGGGGAGAGATAGAAGAGAGGACAGACATGGGGAAGGGCAGAATGCATGCCATCTTGGGGTGGGGGGGGGGGAGATGGGGTGAAAATTTGGAACTCAAAAACTTGTGGAAGTGAATGTTGAAAACTAAAAATAAATTAAAAAAGAAAGAAAACACAGACCGAAAAACAAAAAAGAAACAAACAACAAGAAGAAAAATAAAGAAAGTAAAGAAAAAGCTTCTTTGATCTGTGTTCAGACTTCATCAGTTCTTTCTCTGGAGATGGACAGCATGTGGTTTCCTTTAACGATCAGCCAACAGACTTAATTAGCTCTCAGCAAAGGCATTTACCAGGATATAAGAACAGTTGGTACAAAATATTCTTTCTACCCACTCCCCACCCCCAAGCCTGGAGTTCACTCTGTCACAGATACACACCATATCTTGGTAAGAGTGGGCTTGAATTTAGAGTAAGATGATAAAGAGGTACATATGTAAGATACAACTGCAGCAAAGGATAGCTTGCAACTCCTGGAGCTAGAAGTCCTTTCTTTCTTTGTACAATCCGTACCTAGCTACTTTTAGATGTAGTCTTTGCTGGGTGGGCAACTCATGTGGACCACCTGCTCCTGTCTTGAGTAAACAACCAGCATTCTTCTCCGGTGTACAGGGGTTCGAGGTAGGGAGGTAGGAATCATGCTTTACGTGCATAGCCATCCTCTGTTTGTCTTTCTGTTCCCAATTAGATTCATTGCCTGCAACTGGCTTAGTAGCTCCAATGACATGTCTGATGAAAGTGGGTGGGTAGAAGGGAGAAAAGAATCACCTCCTCTGCCTCTCTCAAAAGTGATTCCCTCTTAGGAACCTGGTTCTTCCTTCATTTCTGGCTCCAACAGTGAAACTTATAAACTCTGAGCTAGAACTTCTACTGCTAGACTGCCAAACTCCTGAACTGATTTGCTGTCATTACATATAGGCTCAGTGGCATGTCTGATTCTCTCAAGAAATCACAAGACGTTTCCTGTGTGGTACCAGCTGACTTTCATGCAAAAGTGAAAGTCCTTTAATCCCTGGAGTTCTTCAAAGAATTATTCACATGCTGTGGGGTTGTAGGAAAATTCACCTGCTACTTCGTGATTACATTCCATTGACTGATTGATTCCATGACTGCATTGATCAAGATGCAGAGTAAATCTCCTTTCCTTACTCTTCATACATTTTGGGTCTTATGTCATTACATTAATAGAGGTACAGAGTAGAACCCTCTCTCTAACATATTCTGTTTAAGGTGGCTTAAAAAGGAGTGGTTTGTGATCATGACCTTAGACAAAACAACAATAAAAATTGATAAAGGCAAGAAAGATAGGGAAATTATATTATGCATAAAAGCTATATAAACAATAAATAATTAACAATGTTAAATTTATATGCAAAAATTTCATAGCAGCTAAGTTCTTAAAAGAAAAGCTAGGTGAATTGCAAAAAGACATTGACAACAACATGATAAGGGACTTCAGTATTCCTTTTTCAGAGCTGGACAAACTCAAAAGAAAGATAAACAAGGAAAAATATAAAACTGAATACTTTTTGGACAAACTAGATTTTGCTTGCCTATGGCAATTTCTGAATGTAAATACTGAAGAACACACACACACATATATGTGTGTGTGTGTGTGTGTGTGTGTGTGTGTACATATATATACATATATATCAGCATTCCATATTACTTCTACAAAAAATTCATTTTGGATAGAGGTAGAACCAAGATGGAAGAGTAGAGGCAGCAATCAACATTCCCCTCCAAACAACTTTAAAATAATGTGTCAAATCTAATTCTGGAGCAGCATAGCCAACAAAAGGTCAGAGTGAGACATTTTTCCAGTCCAACACAACTTAGGAGGTTAGAAGAAGAGGTCTGTGACACTGGTGTAGGGACCAACCCACAGCACAGGAGGTGGCAACACCAGCAGTGGGCCTTGGAGACAACCATGACAGCAGCATTAGCAGGTTCAGGAATCCAGCCCAGAGATGTTCTTGGGCAGAGAGGAGCACTAGTGCTTACAGCTGTAGAGAAGCAGGGGCCCTGCCTGGGTAAAGACAAGACTGCAGACCAGGAGAGCAGTGACCACACTTCTCCCTGGGTAATTCCATGTTGTAAGTGCCTAAAATTTACAGGCCCCCCACAACTAGCTCTGAAAACAGCAGTGTGAAAAAGTCCGAAGTTTGGGACAGCGTCCCTCCCCTCCCCAGGAACAGAGCCCAACTTTAATAAAGTTTACTTTAACTTTAAACTAATTTTAACCAATAAAAATCTGGCACACAGAATATACTGATAATCAATATAAATATATAACAAGTGCCATTTCCAGAATGGATAGATGTCTAAGAATAGGAACAGTTTTCGCCAGAATTATAAACTACATGCAGCAACTCCACTCAGCCTACTTTTCTAAATCCCACTAGTGCTGGTAGTTTGGGTCCCCAGAAGGTGGCTCCTCTCTTCAAAGTTCTAAGGATACCTCTGAGCGGCTAATGAATTTATAGACTTGCCATTCATGAGCCCCTACTTGGTGTCCTCCCCAATATCAATCAACCTGTTGACATCAATTGGCTTTTATAAAGGGATATTTGCTGAGAAAGTATAGCAAGGACAATTGTTATAGAAATATGCCCCCAAATGGGATCACCCTCCCCTCTTGACACGCAAGGTCTCTGAGGAGAGCAGGCGCAGACTTAGAGAGCATGTGTGCCCAAAAGTTAAAACTCATAGTTCTTGGTTATGGAAAGTCTTTTTTTTTCCTTTGTGGAGTCCTCATGAAGTTCTGCTTTGGTGTACCCCATTGCTAGGCTGGTGGGGTGGGGGTGAGAGAGGGTGGGGTGGGTCAGTATTCTTCTGGAGTCCTAAAAGTTGCCTTTCCTCAGTGTACATAATTTGTCCTCAGTGTATTTTTGAACACCTCATGCAGGCATTAATCTCAGCTTCTGTTACTGCTATCAGCTCTAGTTGCCAGTGGGACTTCTCTGCTAACTCTTACAGATCTCCCAAATTTATATGGTTGCCTGGCAGTAGGGAGAAAACAGAGACTTTCCCCTTTCCCCAAGCAATTCTCTTAGGAGCTTGTATGTCACAGTTTCACCATGGCAGTGGCCTGCTACTGCAATACAGGATTCCAGACTGGCTTGCTGTTTTATCCACAGAGCATGACTTATTCTCATTAAGCAACCACATGCATCTCCTAGAGCTATCTTCTCTCATATAAAAATCAAAGCACCATATTTTTCCTAAATTGTTCAAGGATTTGTTTGCACCTAGTTAATGCCTTTGATTGACTGATTCATTGATTGAGTGGAGTAATCTGGCCCTTCTCTGTTTACATTAATTAGAGTAGAGGTCTCTATCCCCAGGCTTACATATAAATGACCACATGAAAACATGCTCCATATCCCTAGTAGTAATGAGATGGAAATGAATAAAACCCAGAGGTCTACCTTACACCATGAAAATTGGCAAAGATGACAAAAGATGATAATCTTGTTAGAGGGACATTGGGAAGACAGGCATACTAAATATTGTTTATGGGAGGTGTGAAGTAATCCTATCATTCTGGAAAGCACTATGGGATTCTGGAATTAAAAGAGGCTAAACTATATACCCTTTGATTCAGCAGCAATCCCACTACTGGTATATACCCCATGAAAGTCAAAGACAGAAACAGAGATCGAATAATATACTAAAATATTTATAGCAGCAATCTTTATCATAGCAAAGCACCAAAAACAAAATGTGTGCTCACTGATTGGGGAATGGATGGAAAAAAAACAGCTTAAAAGAACATTATTGATCAATAAGAAATTACTCTTCTAAGGAATTGAGAGAAATATGAGAAGATTTGTATGAACTGATGCATAGAGAAATGAGAGGAGGCAACAATGTGCATGGTGGCTGCAACAGTGTGAATGAAAAGATTGATGAAAAAAAGCTGAACTCTGAATAAATGAAAAAACTAGTAAAGGTCTCAGAAAACAGAAAATGAAACATACCTAATCCCTCCTGGCAGAGAAGGGGGGTGCAGGAACTACTAGTACAAAATATTGTATACCTTGTCATATGTAAGATGCTGCTTCTCCAATATGTGAACAGTTAGGTGTTTGAAAAAAGGTGAGAGAGAGAATTAGTGGGGGTCTAGTGCAGGCACAGAGTGCCTGACATTGTGTCTCTGCATGTGGAAAACCTGGGAAGCCAATTTCTTGGAGAATCACAATCAGATGTAAAGGAAGTACCTTGGAAATAGAGGAGCCAGGTAGACATTCTCTTCCAGTTTACAGTTAGCTAAATGCCTGCTAAAGAGGACACTCTTTGGCTTTGGAAGCATATTTTACCTCATTCTCTTTTAGCTTCATTTAGTCACCTTTTAGCTTGTGGCATCAGGTGGAAAACATGCTGATTCAAGGAGTTTTGAAAGGTAGGGAGAGTGAACCACAATAGGGAAGAAGGAAGAAGGCGGAAAGCATTTATTAAGTATCTACTGTGTGCCTGTGCCAAGCACTGTTACTAAGTGCTATACAAATGTTGTCTCATTTTATCCTCACAAAACC
This sequence comes from Phascolarctos cinereus, assembly GCF_003287225.1. NCBI lineage: Eukaryota > Metazoa > Chordata > Mammalia > Diprotodontia > Phascolarctidae > Phascolarctos > Phascolarctos cinereus. The sequence goes on along the minus strand of NW_027555847.1, from coordinate 671,933,881 downwards.
TTGGGAGGTAGGTGCTATTATCTCCCCCATTTTACAGATGAGGAAACTGAGGCAGGTAGAGGTTAAGTGACTTGCCCAGGGTCACAGTTGGTAAGAATCTAAGGCCAGACTTAAACTCTGGTCTTCTTGACTCAAAGGAGAGGAGGAGTTGCCTAAACTACCTAGCTGTCTACAGGAATTAAGGAATCAAAGTCCAAGCTAGGTTTCACAGCCAGTGTGGTATCAATACCCCAAGGAGCAAAAGGCAATCTTTGAAAGTGAACTTTGGGACCCCACCCCAGCTGTAGATAAATGTGGGGGCTCATCTGGCCACCACATCTGGTCTCATCACTTCTAATCTCATCACCATGCTGCTAAATCAACCTTTGATTGACACAACTACCTCAGCTTCCTCTCCCCTCAGATTGGAGGGCTGGAGAATGGAGTACCAAACTCCTCCTTTATATAGGGCAGAATGCCTTCCTTTATAGACAGCAGAAGCTGGACTTTTTGGCTCACTCCACTCTGTATCTGCTGCTTTCAACTCCACAAAACATGAAAGTCTCCCTCCACTCCCCGACCCTCCTTCTTCGTTTTGCATTGTCTCCTCTTCCTTCATTAGATTGTAGGCTCTTTGAGGACAGAGACTGTATTTTTTTATTAATTGCATTGCTAGCACTTAGCACAGTGCCTGGCATAGAGCAGGTGCTTAATAAATATTTACTGGATTACATTGCATTAATGCTATGAAAGAACTGAACTAAGTTTTGAGACCACTCCCTTAGAGACAGAGGTGGTATAGAACAAAGGGTGCCCTGACATGTTGCTGGTGAGGACTAACTGGGTATTGTGGGTAGATGATATAAGGATTATTGTGTTTGTTTGACAGAAAAGCACATTTCTTTAGTTTTACTTCCTAAGGTAAAGATGTCACTGACCACAAGGATGGAAGCCTTAGAAAATATTAGGGAAAGGAGAGAGAAAACTAAAGGAAGAGATAGGAGGCATAGGAGAGTAAGCTGAGCACAGCATAAGTCACAGGAAGCTGGAGAAAGAAAACATAGAAGGCTACATAGAGCTACAGCTGGCTTCCACTGCCTATGGGAAAGCCTCCTGACTGAAAGACGTTACGTTGCCATTCTGGGGGAGAAAGGCTCAGCCAGCTGAGAACCTTTTTCAGCAGTGCTGATTGGAGAAGAGACGAATCTGATCGCTGTGCATATAGTTGTCTAAGATGATTGCTTGCTAGTGCCATCTACAGCCTGCGGGACGAAGAGAATGAGCATTTAAGGGCTTACTATGCGCCAGGCACTGAGCTATGTCCTCTGAGAAGCGAAATCACCCAGAGGTGCCTGGTTGCCCTCTACTGCCCTCTATAGGTTAAGAAGGCAGAAATTGAAGGAGAAAGAACTGTGAACTGGGCTTGTTAGAGAAAGGGCTTTGTCTGGTCTGAAGCTGATTGAGGGAAGAGCTAGGTGGACTAGATTTGCAATCCTCTGCCTTAGAACTGCTTGTTACTGAATAAGAGTACTTTCTGTGTTTTGTTTTGGTTTTTTTTTTGTCCTTAAGGGGGCACCACTTTCTTTTTCTTTTAATATAAATTTATTTATTTTTAGTTCTTAACATTTACTTCCACAAGATTTGAATTCCAAATTTTCACCCCATCTTGCCCCTCCCCTCACCCAAGATGACATGCATTCTGAATACCCCTTCCCCTAGTCTGCCCTCCCTTCTATCTCTCCCCTTCTTTTATCCCCTTCCCCTTCTGTTTTCCTGTAGGGCAGGATATATTTCTGTACCTCATTTCCTGTATTTCTTATTTCCCAGCTGCATGTGGAAATTTTTTTTTTAAACATGTGTTTTTAAAACTTTGGGTTCCAAATTTTCTCCCTTCCTCCCACCCCAGCCACCCTCATTGAAAAGGCAAGCAACTCAATGCAGGCCATACATGTGCAGTTATGCACAACACTTCCATAGTAGACATGTTGTGAAAAACTGACTCTATTTCCCTTAATCCTATCCTGCCCCCCCATTTATTCTATTCTTTCTTTTGACCCTGTCCCTCCTCACAAGTACTTCCTTCTGATTACGCCTTTCCCAATCTGCCCTTCTCTCTATCATCCCCCTGCTCTCTTGTCCCCTTCCTCCCCTATTTTCCTGTAGGGTAAGACAGATTTGCATACCCAACTGAGTATGTATGTTATCCCCTCCTTAAGCCAAATCCTATGAGAATAAGATCCCCTCATTTCCTCTCACCTTCCCCTGTTTCCCCTCCACTGTAAGAACCTTTTCTTGTCTGTTTTGTGCGAGATAATGTACCCCATTCTACCTCCCCCTTTCTCCTTCTCCTAGTATAATCCTCTCTCCCCCCTTACTTGTATTCTGCAGATATCAAGGGGTGCACCACTTTCTTAGCACCCTATTAAGACAGGTTCTGAACTAAACGAGTTTGCCTCTACCTCATCAGCGTGAGAGCAGAAGACAAGGATCATCCCAGCAGGAGAGTGGTGAGGACCAGAAGGGGAGCAACCAGCAGAGAAGCAGCTTGGGGTGGGACAGACGAACTGTGCAGGGTTCAAGGATGTCTATAGTCCAGAGCTGTGAACTGTTCTGGGCACATGGCTTTCCTTACTTGTGCCTCCCTGCTGAATTTCTACAAGTGTGTTCTCACTCTCCCTCATAGACACTTCGCACATTGATGGGAGAGTGTGACCTGGTTTAGGGTACACTGCAATGTTTGCTTATTCCTGCTTTTGTCTTCTATCAAGTAAATGATGGTGTTGTGTTTGCATTTGTCTTATCGCTTGGTATTTTATGCTTAAGAGTTGATGGCGTCATGGTGATTGACTTTATTGTAAATGCAAAGCAGACAAGTGGGGGTCCAGGAGCTAGAAATAGTAGATCTCCCCCACATACCAGGGTTACCCCTAGCGCCCTGGAAGGGAGAGTCTGAGTGCTAATAGCATACCAAACCCCATTCTGGGAATCCTAGACCTACCAGCATGAGGGTCCAGCCCAGAAAGTGAGAAGGGGTGTTCACGGCACACTGATATATGGCCATTTAATTGAATATCTTTGCTTGCTTATAATAGAGGAGGGTTCCATTAGGGTAGGCAGGCTGATCAGTGGCTGAAATGACCATGATAGAAAGAAAGATATCAATTAAATATTTTGCTTTTTTTTAAGAGGTAAATTTTCATTAGGAAAAGAGGAAAAACAATGAATAATATAAGCAAAGGCATGAGATAGGAAAATATATAAATTATATAACTTATTGGCCATGTAGTACATTTTGGCCAAATCATACGGTACTTGGAGGAAGTCATATTTAGTTCAACTAAGCAGATTTTTATTCAGTGCCTACTGTGTGCAAAGCACTGGGCTAGGCACCAAGAGATAAAGTTGGAAAAATATGATGGCACCAGAATGTGAAGGACCAAGCTAGACTGTTTATACGTTATCTGGTAGGCAATAAGGAGATATTGCAAAGTTTTTAGTGGAGGATTAGCATAATCAGGTCTAGGTATGAGGAAGATGGGTCTGGCAGCTTGGATTGGAGTGTAGAGAGCAGAAACTCAAGGTGGGAAGACTTAGTTTAAAAAAAAATTTTACATTTAATTTTTATTTTTTTCTCAAGTATATGTAAACAAAAAAATTTAACATTCAATTTTTTAAAATTTTGAATTCTAAATTGTCTCTCTCTCTTTCCCCTTTCCTTTTCCCTCATTGATAAGGCAAGCAATTTGACATAAGTTATACATATTGCAGACATACAAAATATTTCCATACTAACCACATTGCAAAAGAACACAACCGAAAAAACAAAAATAATAAAGTAAAAAATGGTATGCTGCATTCAGATTCCATCAGTTCTTTCGCTGAAAGTAGATGGAGAACATTTTTCATCATAAGTCCTTTGGAATTGCCTTAGATATTTTGTTGCTGAGAACAGCCAAGTCGTTCACAGTTGCTCGTCATACAATATTACCATTAATGTGCACAACGTTCTTCTGGCTCTGCTCATGTCACTTTGTATCAGTTCATGTAAGTCTTCCCAGATTTTTCTGAAAGTATCCTGCTTGTCATTTCTTATAACACAATAATATTCCATCACAACCATATATCATAACTTGATCAGCCACTCCTCAGTTGATGGGCATCCCCTAAATTTTCAATTCTTTGCCACCACAAAAAGAGCTGCTATAAATATTTTGTACATATAGGTCCTTTTCCTTTTTCTTTCATCTCTTTGGGGTACAGTAGTAGTATTGCTGGATCAAAAAGTATATACAGTTTTATAGCCCTTTGTGCATAATTCCAAATTGCTCTCCAGAATGGTTGGATCAGTTCACACCGCCATCAACAACGCATTAGTGTCCCTATTTTTCCACATCCCCTCCAACATTTGTTGTTTTCCTTTTCTGTCATATTAGCCAATTTGAAAGGTGTGCTGTTTTTCTTTTCAATTTCTCTAATTAATAGTAATTTTGGGCATTTTTCATATGACCATAGATAGCTTTGATTTCTTCTTCTGAAAACTGTCTGTTCATATATCCTTTGACCATTTATCAATTGGAGAATGACTTCTACTCTTTGACTTAATACTCTATATAGTTGAGAAATGAGGCCTTTATCAGAGAGACTTGCCATAAAATTTTCCCCCCAATTTCCTGCTTTCCTTTTTTCCTTTTTCCTTCTTTCCATTTTCCTAATCATGGCTGCATTAGTTTTATTTGTATAAAAACTCTAATTTTATGTGATCAAAATTATCCATTTCACAAGTGGGAAGATTTATTAGGAAGCTATTGCAAAAATATAGGTTTTAATGAGGTACCTTACTGGAACGAAGGAGGTCGGAATAGAGGAGGTGGGGATGGTGGGGGGAGAGGTTCCGAGGGATTTTGCAGGACTAGTATCCATAGGGCTTGGTAACCAAGTGGGTAATCAACTGGGGATAGGCTAGACAACAATTCTTGTGAAGAAAATTTGGGGGGGGTGGGAGGATTTAGTGGATGGCACACTAAGCTGATAAGATTTCAAGGATTTAGAGCTGGAAAGGACCCTAGATGTCATCTACTTCCAACCCCCTCATTTTACAGATGAGGAAACTAAATCCACAGAAGCCAAGGTTTGTCCGAGGCCATATAAGCAGTAGGCAACAGAGCTGGGATCTGAATGCTAGGGTTGTGATTTAAAATCCCAGGTTTATTTCCATTACACTCTGTTGCCTCTCACATCACATTACCTGGGTGCCTTGGGGAGAGAGGGCTGGCCAGCCAAGGGGACTGAGAATGTTTAAGCTTCCTTTATGTTCAAAGAGCTATGGGATCTATGCCTCAGGTTGGCCCAAGGGGCCTTCTGCTTCCCCTGGCAATACACAAGAACTCCTTTCAGTGAATCCAAAACATACCACTCAGATTCCATTACCAGACAGAGTCAATATTATAACAAGTGATCAAGGTCAAGGTCAATTGCCAGAATAATGACAGCAAATCCTTGGGGCCAGCATATAGCACCCAGACATAGGCCTGAGTCAGGAAACTGGAAGACCTGTCTTGTTGACTTATCTGCCCTCTCTACCACTCAGGGAAGCTAGGTGGCTTAATGGATAGAATACTGGGCCTGGAGTCATGATGATCTGAGTTCAAATGTGTCTTCAGACACTTGACTAGCTTGTGTGACCCTGGGCAAGTCACTTAACCCTCTTTGCCTCAGTTTCCTCATCTGTAAAATGAGCTGGAGAAGGAAATAACAAACCAAACAATACCACCACCACCTCCCTCCCATTAGGCTTTCCCCAGTAACCAGATCTCAGTGGGGGAAGGGGGAGTCTGGGACCCCAGGAAGACAGAAAAGCTTCACATCTGGAACAAGATATGTTCTTCCGCTGAGCTTACATAGCATTTGCACCTCTTGTCTACTCTTCCATCTGTATAGCTTGTACATTCTGGTTACTGAGAGACAGAGAGGCAGTGGGATGTAATGGATAGAATGATGGACTTGAAATAAGGGAGATCTGGATTCAAACCCTACCTTTTGACACTTCTTAGAGGAGTGGCAACGAGCAAGTCATTTGATTTCTCTATGCCACAGGTTCTGTAAAACAAGGATAATAATATCTATAGTTCCTATACCACAGAGTTGATACAAGGCTCAAAAGAGATAATTAATATGAAGTGCTTTACAAATCTTAAAGCACTATATAAATGTTGGTTATTATTATTGTATGTTGTGTGCATTATGGCATTATAGGTTATGTATGTCTACATGGTTCTTTCAAGATGTGACTTTCAATCAACTAGCATTTATTAAACACCTACTATGTGCCAGGCAATGTGCTAATAAAAGATAACATTCCCCCCCAAAAAAAAAACCCTCTCTGCTCTCAAGGAGCTCACAGTCTAATGGATTGATATATCTGGAATCCCCTCAGCCCACCATTCTCCAAAAAAGACTTTGATTCCTTCCAGAAGAAAGCAGCAGGCTGAGGTGATAAGACTGGATGCTCTGCTCACCTCAGAGAGAATTATAGGCTGGAATGATGTCTATCTACTCCCCTAAGTATTGTTGGTCTGGGGGAAATAATTTTTAGATTGAAAACACTCTTCTAATCTTTATCCTTTGAAGTGCTCCAAGCTCTATAACCAAAGGCTCAACTCCCTTCCCCACCAAATACCACATACACAAAGAGTATCTCCCATGACATAGAAACCCATTTATCCAAGCGAGTAGCAAATAGAAATCAGAGGAGTTATGCAGATTAGAATATGCTAGACAATTCACAGAGTGAATGAGCGCTGGGAGAGATATGTCTGAGAGAGAGAGAGAGAGGAAGAGGGAGAGGGAGGAGAAGATGAGAGAGACAGAAGAAAGAGACAGAAAGAGAGAGAGGGAGGGAGAGGGAGGGAAACAGAGACAGAGAGATACAGAGACAGAGAACAAACCAGATTTCATTTAAGGAGAAATTCCCTGAAGTCTCTAGTATGGTAAACTGGAGCTAGAAGGCTCCAGTTCCTCTGTATATTCCCTTCTTCCCAGAGCTTTTCTTTTCCTCCAGGGACCTTTGTCCAATTAGCCATGAAAGCTCAATTTCAAGGCTAGAGGGAAAAAGAACCAGGATCTATCCTCTCTAGTCTTACGCAAATAAGCTTGAGCCCTAGGTTACATTCTGTATAGTGATTATACATTTTTGTATATGCCATATGCCCCCTTGCTAGATTGTAAGCCCTATGAGGGCAGGAACCAGGTCTTCTCTATCTATACTTCCTCCTTGTCCTTTCCCCCAGGCCAACTTCGGTCTTCTGCCTGTTGTTGGACCTTAATAAACAATTGAATAAATGCATAAAGGCTTAGTAAGTAAGTGTCCACAGCTCAAAGCAGGCTATGAAGGCCAGGGCCTTCAGCAAAGAGGAAATCTTTGAGGGGCCGCTAGGTGGCTCAGTGGATAGAGCATTGGCCCTGGAGTCAGGAAGACCTGAGCTCAAATCCAGCCTCAGACACTCGACACTTCCTAGCTCTGTGACCCTAGGCAAGTCACTTAACCCCGATTGCGTCACCAAAAAAAAAAAGAAAGAAAAAGAAAAAAAAAGGAGGAAATCTTTGCCCTCTTACATAGATACACATAAAAGAATGGAAAGGGCTCAGGAGGAATCTCCAAGGACGTAGATATTGATGAATTTGTAACAGAATCATTATTGCCCATGTCATTTGATATAAGCTGTGTATAGTCCCCTGCAGGAGACTTTCTTCAGGGACCACAAATCACACAGGCAAACACAAACACACACAGAGAGAGAAAGACACCCAGGTAACTGGACTGTTCTTCCCCCTACAACCACAGTACAGAGGCCCATTTAGAGACAGGGCAACTCGACAGCTGAAAACCTAACATGATTTAAGTTGTATTAAAGGAGGCCTAGAATCTGGAATGTGGTCATGTTGCACCTGGCATATTGTGTTCAGTCCTGGGCACTGCTTAACATGAGGTTAACAAAAATATTGACAAAATAGAACAAGTTCAGATGAAGGGACCTCGCATGTTGAGAGGTCTACATTGCCATGCTATATTAGCATTAAATTCAATATCTTTTTTTTCAGTCTTCACTCAACTTGGCCTTTCTGTAGTTTTTTGACACTGTCAGCCCAACCCTGTTCCTGCCTTGGCTTCCTGGGACAGTGTTCTACCTTGGTTCTCCTCCTGGTTCTTACACAACTCCTCTAAGTCTCTATTATATCAGTAAGTCCTGCGTTTGAATTCTGCCTCCCACACTTACTAGCTGTTGTGACTCCAGGTAAGTCTCAACCTCTCTCAACGTCTGTTTCCTCATCTGTAAAAAGAGAATCATATTAGCACCTACCTCCCAAGGCTAGAAATGAAGATTAAACAAGATCAATGTGAAATGCTTTGCAAACCTTAAAACACTGTGCAAATGCTAATTATTATTATTATTATTAATTATCTTGCTCCCACCCACTAAATGTGGACATTCCCAGTGATCTATAATGAACTCTCTTCTCCTCCCTCTCTATACACTCTCCCTCAATGACCTCATCAGCTCACCAATTTGATCATTATCTCTATTTGACTCTCAGATCTATACATCCAGTCCTAATCTTTCTCCTGAATTTAGCCCCTCATTACTATCTGACTGTTAAACATTAACCAAACATTTCAAAATCAACATGCATAAAACCAACTCATTACATGTCCCCCTATACCCATGCCTAAGGGCAGCTAGGTGGTACAGCGGGTAGAACTCCTGGACCTGGAATCAGGAAGACCTGAATTCAAATCCAGCCTCAGACACTTATTAGCTGTGTGACCCTGAGCAAGTCACTGAATCTCTCTCAGCCTCAGTTTACTCATCTGTAAAACAGGGATAATAATAGCATCTACCTGCAAGGATTGTTGTGAAAATAAAATGAAACAATTACAAAATACTTCATAAACCTTAAAGTGACATGTAAGTATGCTGTTATTGTTATTATTCCTCCAAACTTCCCCATTCCTACTGAAGGCATCATCATCCTTCTACTCACCCGGGTTTATAAACTTGGATTCATCCTTTACTCTTCCTCCTCCCCCACTTCCCATACCCAAACAATTGTCACATCTTGTCAATTCTGCCTTCACAGTGTCTCTCAAATCAGACACTTGTCTTCATTCAGGAGGCTTCATCACCTGGATGACTTTGATATTAGCCTTCTGTTTGTTCTTGCTGCCTCTAGCCTCTTTCCTCTCCAGTCCATCCTGCTGCCAAATTGATATTCTTAAAACACAAATCTGACCGTGTCATTTTCAATGACTCTATTTCCTTAAGGACAAACTAAAAATTCCTCTGTTGTTCAGTTGTGTCAAACTCTTTGTGATCTCATTTGGGGTTTTCTTGGCAAAGATAATGGAATGGCTTGCCATTTCCTTCCCCAGTTCATTTTTACAGATAAGGAGGCAAACAGGGTTAAGTGAGTTGCCCAGAGTCACACAGCTAGTGTCTGAGGCTGGATTTGAACTCAGATCTTCCTGACTCCAGGCCCAATGTTCTATCCACTGAGCCACTTAGCTGCCTTTTAGGCATGGGTATAGGGGGAAATGTATTGAGTTCAGTTTTATGTATATTGATTTTGAGATATTTTGTAAATGTTTAACAGTCAAATGGTAATGAGGGGCTAAATTCAGAAGAAAGAAATTCTTCTACCTAGCATTTAAAGCCCTCCACAATCTGGCTCCCATATTCTCTTCCTGACTTGTTTCATCTAATTCCCATCCATATAGTCTCCATTTCAGTCCAACAGACCTACTAGTTGCTCCCCATACAAAGCATTCTACCTTCCTCAACACCTTTATATAAGTGGTCTCTCACAACTATAATGCCCTCCCTCCTCTCCCCTGCCTAAAAGAATCCCTAGCTACCTTCATGGCACAGCTCACATGTCACCTCCTGCATGGGGCCTTTCCTTACCCCATTTATTAGTTTATTAGTATTCTCTACCTCTTGGAGTCACTTTGTGGAAACCAACACTATGATAAGACAATGGAAGAGGAAAAAACAATTTAAAAAACCCTAATTGAAAATGAATGCTGAGCTTCCAGCTAAGATGGCTGCCTGAACAGGAAATACCCATCTAGTAACGACACGCTTCTTCCAATAGAAGCCCTAAAGTTTGCCCCAGACTGAATAATGATCAAGAAATTCAATGAGAAACTATATTAGACACAGCCAAGATAAGAAGTACAGCTGAATTCTGCCCCACCCCCCAACCACCTCCAAAAAGAATCAGAAAATTCACAAGTCAGAGTTCTGCTCCAGAAATCCAAGAAAGAATCACAGTGAGTCATTTTCCTCACCCAGAACAGCATTGGAACACAGACAGAAAGGTCTTCCAGAAAGGCCATTGAAGATGAACTCTAGACAGAACATTCCAGTGCAAGGAGAGGTTGTGCACCAGGGCAAGAGGGGGTCCCAAAACAGCACAAAGGAGCCTGACCTTGTGCAGGGTACAGGAATAGATGCCAGCTGAGAAGGTCTGTAGCTCCATACCTAATTCTGGGTCACAGATAGAAGCCAGACCGAGAAGGGGATTTGTGCCTTGGGGAGATGTTCCAGGGTGAGGGTAGGGTCCAGGGACCTAAGCTATATACCAAGTAAGAATCAAGTTCAGGAGCAGTCATTGAGTCAACTCTATTAAGCACCTACCACATGCCAGGCACTATGCTAAGCACTGAGGATACAAAGAAAGGCAGGACACAAATAGTCCCTGCTCTCAAGGAGCTCACAGCCTGATGGGAAGCAAGGAGCAGCTGTGTGATTCGGACCACAGGAGTGGAGCAGGGTCTCAGTTTTAAGCTCTAGCTCAGTCTGAAGCCTGTAGTGGAATAACTAGGGAATGAATTCCAGATTAAAGTAGAACTTGCAGTTCTGTCCTTCTGAACCCATAAAGCTTTCCAGTTGTCTGATAGCAGCTGAGTCTAGTAGCAGTTTATGGAAACTCCAGCTAGGGGCAAACCCACAAGTATGAAGTTTAGACCCAAACCCAGATCAGGAACTTGCAAAATTCCTACTAGGAGTATAGTGATTGCCATGCATCAAACTACTTGGGGTGCATGGAAAGTTTATAAGTCCCAGCCTAAGCTGTCTCTGATCTTGGAACAACATAACACTCCCAAGAAAGCAGCAGCAGGAACCTAGAATACATATCAGCCTAGACTGGCCCTAACATAAAGTTTGAAATCAAGAAGTGGACTAGAGGAATGAGCAAACAAAAATAGAATCCCACCATAAAAAGCTATTATGGTGACAGGTATGCTCAAAATATAAACCTAAAAGAAGAGAAAAGCAAAGCCTCAAAGAAAACAAGTTTAACTAGAATTCCTGAAAGAGAGAAAGCAAAAGTCAAAAAAAAGTAAAAGCTAAAAATGTTGTTATAAATGAAATGAAAGTGCTAGAATTTAAAAATTGGAAAAGAAATGAGAGTTATGGCAGAAAGATTTGGAAAGGGCTGGGAGCAAGAGGTATAAAACCTTGCCCAAGCATCAAATTCCCTGAAAATTAGAATGGACCAAATAGAAGATAATAATTCCATGAGATAACAAGAAATGAAGTGAAAAGACAGAAGAAGAAGAAGAAGAAGAAGAAGAAGAAGAAGAAGAAGAAGAAGAAGAAGAGAAGAAGAAGAAGAAGAAGAAGAAGAAGAAGAAGAAGAAGAAGAAGAAATGTACAGTACCTTATAGTAAAAACAACTGACCTGGAAAACATTGAGGAAAGACAATTTAAGAATCATTGGACTATCTAAAAGCCATGACCTAAATAAGAGCCTGGACATCAAAATTTTAAAAATCATACACAAAGCTGTCCAGATCTCTTAGAATCAAAGGGCAAGGTGGAAATAAAAGAATCCACTGATCATCTCATGAAAGAAATTCCCCAAATGAAAACTCCCAGAAACAGGATAGCCAAAAGCTGGACTTTCCAGAAAGAAAGAATGGCACATTTTTGATGTGTTGGTTAGTTTTGCTGACCTGTTTTCTGCTTTTTATTCTTTGTAATATGGGATGGCTCCCTGGAAAGGGAAGGTGGAAGGGCATGGTGGGAAGTGAAATTGATAGCATTATAGCTAGCAAGTGTGGATTACATACAAACAAAAAGCAAGCAAAAAAAAGTATTAAAAAACAAAACAAAACACCACCACTAAAATACTTTGATCAACACAGGGACCAATCATGACTCCAGAGGACTGATGATGAAACAGGCCTCCCTCTCAACTGAAAGGTACCAGACAGGTTTCAAATGAGTCATGAGTTGCTAATGTGTTGATTTGTTTATTACAAGGGAGTTGGAGGAATGGAGAATCATTGGAAAGGAAGTGATAGCAATGTAAAAAAAACGTTATTAATTTACTTGTGTATTTGTGTGAAACATGGCTGTATCCAGCGTCGTGCTGAACCTAGTTGAACAGCTTGCTGGAGAGCAAATTGTTCAGTTTTCAGGGTGAGCATTTGCATCTTGAAAATAGGCAAACGCTACAAAATCAGGGGCTGGTTTATTATTTTTGGATCGTCTGTGCTTAAGAAAGTGACAGAGAAAATGTTAATAATATAGATTGAACTTTAAAGTGTGGGGTCATTTTTTTCTCCTAGGAGAGAAGTTTGTTCAAAGCATTTACCAGTACATTTCTGGCTGCATCCCACCAGAATAAAGTAATTTCCCTGAGGGCAGATATTGTTTCATTTTTGTCTTTGTATCTATTCCCGGTGTCTAGCACAAGACCAGTGTGTTGACTTTAATTAGTAAAGGTTTGCTGAATTGAATTAAAACAGACATGGTGCTGTGCGACTCTTAAGAGGAGAGATCATTTAATCCAACCCGGCTTTTACAGATGAGGAAAAGGATGCTCAGAAAGGTTGACTTGCCCAAGGTCATTTGGCAGAGCCAGTATTCCAACTCAGATACTGCGACTCTAAATTCATCGATCTTCTAGAAGAAGGAAAGGGTCGATTACTCCTGGCTAAAGCCCTCGAGGAAGGTTCCTGGAGGAGTTTAGAGGACAGGATGATAGAGAGAGAGAGAGCATGATAGCCGACTTTAAGTATTTGAAAGGCTTTCTAGTGGAAGAAAGGTTGGACTTGTCTGCTTGTCAGGGGATAGCTAGGGGTAGTGGGTGCAAGTGGCGAGGAGGCAGATTTAAGCTTGATGTAACAATCAGAGCTACCCCAAAGGAATGGATCTACGTTACAGGTAGTGTGCTCCCCATCCAGGGAGTTATTCAAGTGGAGACCAGGTGATCACTTTTCAGGGATATAGTAGAATTCCTATCAAGGTATGGACAAATGGATGAGTACAGTCCCTTCCAGCTGTGAGATTTGGTGACCTCCTGGCGACCCCTCCCCTCCGAAGCCGTAGCCCTGATCAGCGCACCTTGGAGGGGAGGGACTGGGGTGGTAGGAGAAATGGGGGGAAATTGCCCTGTGCCCGCCTCCCTGACCTCCGTGACGCTTCTGATTGGCTTCTATCTAGGCCAGGGCTGCCGGGGCAGCGGATTGGCTCGGAAGCCTGCCCATCCCCAAACTGTGCTCTTTCTCCCCCCCACTCCTCCCACCCGGGAGGGATTTAAAGGGCCTAGGCGCTCTCTATGGCTACGGGATGCGAGCGCGGTGAGCGCTGCGAGCCCCGAGCCCCCCCGAACCCCCCTGACCCCAGCCGGGCAGCGGGACGGGGAGAAGCCAGGCAAGAGCCCTATATCCCATGCCCCGTCGGGTGCCTGCCACCACCATGTAGAGGCTAGCGACTGCATGTCGCTGTCGGTGCCTGGACTCCTGGGTCCCCCGCAGCCTGCAGCTCCGGCCCGCGGCGGCCACCGATGAGGTGAGCCCGAAGGACTAACAACTAGGGATGGGGAGCAGCGGTTTGGGGGTTTGGGACGGGGAGGCACTCATGAGAGGGGTTTGGGAGCTGGGGGACGGGATGAGGGGATTAAGGGTTTGGGGGCTCCAGTAGGGGTAAAGGGGTGCCAAGGAGTCAGTGGCAGAAGGAATTAGGGACTCCCTCGGGGCAGGAATCCGGGGAGGGGGGGTGGCGGTGGGTAGAAAATCTAGGAGGAGGCCCCCTGGGGTCAGAGAAAGGGATGGGGGATGGGGGATGGGGGAATGATTGACTAGGGGGAGGGGTGAAGACGAAACCTCCCCGACCATGCCAAGAACTAGGAGGCAGAGATAGGGGGCCCAGGGGATCAAGGATGGGGTCCCAGGAAATGGGGGAGGGGTTGTCCCAGAGCCGCAAGGCTGGGGAAGGGAGGGAATCTGTGACTTGAAGCCCCAGATGCCCCTGCCATTTGCCTCCTAACCCCGCCGTACCTTCTTCTCTCCACCCCCACCCCCATTTGTGGTGCCACTGCAGGTCCAGGATGGGGGCCAAGGCCCAGGCAGGTGGGAGAGGACGCAGCCCAGATCCCCTCCCGCCCCTGCCTCGGCCTCAGCCTCAGCCTCGGCCTCAGCTGCATCTCCCATCCGCATTAAGGAGAGAATCAGGAATGTCGTTGCTCCCGATTGTCTCTTTTGGGGTTCCTTCCCCCCACTGTGCCCAAGCTCTGCTAATGGGGCTGGAGCAGCTCTGGAAGAGGTTCCCCTCCACTCCAATTGGGCCTTAGGGAAGTCAGGTTGAGATAAAGTGACCTGGAATTGGGAAACTAAGCTGTACCCCCACTTTATAAGCAGGGTGACCTTCCCTTGGGACTGGGCGATGTTCCCCAAGGCCCAAGGATGTCTGTTATGTAACAGACAGGCAGGGCCACAGCCTTGTTACCGTGGTTACCAATGGGAGGGGAGGAATTGGGGCTGAGGAGAGAGGCAGGAGAGGAGGCCTCTGGGGATGCAAGACCCAGGTCCTCCCACTATCCTCCCCCCTCCTGGTCTCTAGGCCTTCTTCCCTGTCTCATACCTGGGCTTCCCCTCCTTAACATTCCCCTGTCCCCAGCACCTCTCTTCCCTGCCTCTCCCTCTGTCCTTTACCCTGTGTCTTTATCCTCTGTTCTCTGCTTATGTTCCCCCCCCCTTGTCCCCTACCTACCCTATGTCCTTCTCTCTCCACATCCCTCCAGGATCCCTGTCCTCCAGTCCCCTTTCTTCTGAATAGCAGTGTGCTATTCCCCCCACCAATACCCTAACATCACAGTGTCTTTTACCTCTTGAGCCTGCATCCTCAAGTGTTTCCTTCTCCAAGTACCTACCTCCCATATACCCATCCACATCTCCCCACATATTCCCTTCCATATCCTGTCTCTCCCTCACCCACACCTGTCTCCTTCCTCTATTTTAACACCTCCTCCTGTCATAGAGCTGACATCAAAGTCCTCTGAAATCTAACACAGCCTTGAGCTTTTCAGTATTAGATTACCCACTCAAGTCATCCTGAAGCCAGATTTGATAGCTCTGTCCCTCAAAGCTCTCCTGTGCTCTTCTGCCTTTGAACATTTACTCATTTAGTTCCCCTCAGTTGCCCAGGCCTGGAATGGCCTCTTTCTTCCCTTCTCTGCCTTATTGAACCCTCTACTATCCTTTACAGCCCAACACAGTCAAATGCTATCTCTTCCAGGAAGCCTTTCCAAATCTGTCTGGTTGCTCATGACCTTCCTCTTGGATCTTAGAGAGCCCTGGGTTTTGCTCCTCTCAAATATACTCAAGAGGCAGCTTAATGTAGTAGATTAAAGAGCTGACCTGGATTCAAGTCTCACCTCTGACATATACTGGGCAGTGTGACCCATGGGCAAGTGATTTAATCCTGCTGAAACCTCCTTCCCCATCCCCTGCCACACTCTAACTTTCCAAGGAGCAGTTCTGTATGGACAGAGGGAGTTTGTTCCACCAATGAAATCACAGGTCTGGACCAAACAAAACAAAACATTTGTGTAATATATTGTAATGTAATTTTTTTTAAGGCAGTTGGGACTAAGTGACTTGCCCAGGGTCACACAGCTATTAAGTGTCAAGTGTTTGGTCTGAGGCCAGATTTGAACTCAGGTCCTCCTGACGTCAGAGCTGGTGCTTATCCACTATGCCACCTAGCTGCCCCATAATATAATTATATACTGTAACTACATACTAGATTGTGAGTCCCATAAGGACAGATCATGTCTTATGTACATTTTGTATCTCCCCTAGCTAGAATCATAGAATCTTAAATTTTGAGAGCTAGGAGGAGATCATCTTGCCCAACCCCCTCATTTTACAGAAGAGGAAACTGAGGCCCAGACAGGCTAAATGACTTCAAGGCCAAATAGTAATGGAAGTAGAGTTTGAACCCAAGATTCCTGACTCCAGTTCCAGTACTGCTTTGCATACAGCACTCATTTAATATTTGTTGAACTAAGGAATGAAAGAATGAGCAAATGAATGAAAAATACTCCTTTCCACTGTGTTGTCTAGTGTTATTTTTAATCCTCTGTGACATAGGCCTTTCTACCATATCCTATCTGTTCCCAAATCAAATCATCTTCCCCATCAAAGAGCAATCCTTTCTTCCCTATTTTTCACCATGTCTGAGGTCTCTCCCTTCCAGTCTTTAACATTCTGTGAGTCTAGGGTTCCATTCTTCTCACCCTCAAAGGTCCCTAGAGCTCGGTCCCCAGCTAGCCCCTCCAAGCCTTTGAGACCAGGCTTTCTCCCTTCAGCCTCTGGGATCAGGGGACCTTGCCTTAAGCTTTGCCCATCCCCCAATCCAATTCTTGAATATGGAGCTGGGGTTCCACTACCTACCCATCCATCTCCACTGAAGGGAGAACAAGCAGTGAGATGAGACAGTTGTGAGAATTTTCCTGATGTTTGTACTGTGGGTAAGGACTACTGAAGAATGGAATGGCATCTGCCACCATTTTACTGGCAGGATCCTGGTTTTGAGGCAAGGACTCCCTAACCAGAGATTTCTTGACTTTTTAAATGAGGCTATTCAGTTGTTTTTCTCGAACAGCCCAGCTCCTACACTCACTCCCCCACAGGATTGAGAAAGCATCCCCTGGAGGCTGGTATGAAAAGTACTTCCTACAGGCTTGGACTCCATCCCTGATCCCTGGCCTGGAAATTCCTCCCAAGACCTCCACTAAGACACCATCCATACCCATCACCTCTAACCTGGCTTGGACCCTCTGTCTCCCTCCCCCTCCCCCCCCCACACTCAGAAATTCTGGGCTTTGAAACATACCCCACCCCCAATTTTTTGTAATAAAGAATGGTTCTGCAGGAACTGGGAAGGGAAGAGATACAGTGGGGGTGTTTGTGGGGGGAAAGAGAGAGAGAAAGAGAAATAGGCACTGTAAAAACAAGATTTTTTTAACATAACACAAGTTGAAATTTAGGTAAGGGCTTCCCTAACAAAGGAGGGGGATATAACAAGGTGCTAGTGGGCAGTGGGTAGTAGGGTGTGTGTGTGTGTGTGTGTGTGTGTGTATTTGAAAGGGATTGAACTCTTCCCTGCTCACATTTCAAAAGGCTGGAGAGAAAAGGGAGAAGCTGTGGGGTGTGGGACTGGAGTGAGAGGCTATAAACCTCCATCAGGTAAGCCTCATTGCCCCAGCTCTCTCCAGGGTTAAGCTAGAGTGTTCATCAGGTTCTAAGCAACTTAAAGATCTAGTGGAATTCAAAATCATAGACTCATAAAATACCAGAGCTCTTAGAAGGCCCTTAGAACATGGAACATAGGATGTCAGAGCTGGGAAGGCCCTTAGAACGTAGAATGAGGAATGTCAGAGCCTGACAGGACCGCAAAGACCAGTGGCAAACCAGGGGGAATTAGGAGACCTAGCTTCTAGTCCTATTTTTGCCACTGACTTACTGCAGGACCTTGGACAGGGCACTTTCCCTCCCAGTACCTGGGTTTCCTCATCCAGAAAATAAGATGATTGGACCACATGGTTTCTAAGCTCCTTTCCAGCTCTGGCTCCTATGTCTAACAGGCCTTCCATTGCTAATAGCCTGTTCTTTGCCATTCTGACACTATATTTGAAGTCCCTTCTCGGTCTGACCAAGAGTCTCCATAGAAGACCCCCTGGTTTGTATCCTGTGTGGTACCCGATCAGGTGCTCACCTCGAGTCCTCTTTTCCACCAGGACACACCATGCTGACCGGTGTGGCCGATGGCATCATGTGCTGCCTCCTGGGCTCAACAACCAATGCCGTGGGGCCTCTGGAAAGTGTTGAGTCGAGTGATGGCTACACTTTTGTGGAGGTAAAGCCAGGGAGAATCCTTCGGGTGAAGCACGTGTGCCCCCCACCTGTGGGAGACCAGCCACCGGCACCGTTGCAGCAGCCGGAAGGGGAGCAGGGTGGGCTGGTTCACTGCAAGCGGCGCATCACCGTCTACCGCAATGGGCAGCTGGTGGTGGAGAACCTTGGCGACGTGCTTCGAGCTGACCTCCTGCAAGGGTACAATGGTATTGGTGAGCCCCCCTCCACCCTGGAGCTGGAGATGCCCGAACCTTCTTCCTCACTGGCAAATGGCCCATCGGGGGATGGGGCCCTCCCAGGTTCGGGGCCTGCTGGGCGTCGGCGGAGGGCACGGCGTCCCAAGCGTACCATCAACATCGACTGTGAGAAGCGGGTCACCAGTTGCAAGGGTGCCCAGGCTGATGTGGTCCTCTTCTTCATCCACGGCGTGGGTGGCTCCCTGGCCATTTGGAAGGAGCAACTAGACTTCTTTGTTGGCCTGGGCTATGAGGTGGTGGCTCCAGACCTGGCAGGACATGGAGCCAGCTCTGCCCCACAGGTGGCTGCTGCATACACTTTCTATGCTCTCGCTGAAGACATGCGAGCCATCTTCAAACGCTATGCCAAGAGGCGAAACGTGCTCATTGGGCACTCGTATGGGTGAGGCGAAGGGGTGGCAGTTGAGGGGGAGGGCAATGTCATGGGAGAGAGGGATGGAGGAAACCTTGGTCCTAGTGCTTCTTCAGTCACCAATTTGTCGTGGAGCCTTGGACAAGTTGCCTCTCTGGGCCTTCCTTGACTTAAAATGAAAGGGGTCAGACTGTCCCTTCTAGGAAAGGGGGAGAGGGCAGAGACAAGGGGCAGGCTGAGAGTTCCTGGAGCAGGGGATCAGGAAGGAATCAGTTGTCCTTAGACCTCGGCCTATGACCGCTCTGAAGCCCAGCCCTGAGTTAGACAGGGTCCTTCTCCCAGCCCATGCCCCTTCCCCCAATTTCCACTGTTCCTTCAGGGCAGGGACTATTTTTTTATTTCTCTCACATCCCCAGCACTTAGCACACTGGTAGGTACTTAATTAATGATTATTGACTGACTAACATTAAGTGTCTGGCTCTTAAATGCTTGTTGATTGATTTAACTCTAACCTGAGGGGTTAGGTCAAATGGGAGGGGGGGATGTTTGGGGGGAGGGTTCTTTATTGGAGTCACAGGTATTCAGCCTCTTCCTCAGTCTTGCTGAGCAGCCCACCTCTCCCTGCTGCTTTAGGGTTTCCTTTTGCACATTCCTGGCCCACGAGTACCCGGAACTGGTTCATAAAGTGATCATGATCAATGGTGGTGGCCCCACAGCCCTGGAGCCAAGCCTTTGCTCCATCTTCAATATGCCCACCTGTGTTCTCCGATGCCTCTCACCTTGCCTGGCCTGGAGCTTCCTCAAGTGAGACCTGGGGTCCACAATCTCTTTGGAAGGGGCTTCTGACTCTGATATTGGGGTTGGCATGATGCCCATGGGGTGGCTTTGGGAGGAATGTGTCCTTGACTTCAGGGGCTGGCATGATGCCCATGGGTTAGCCCTGAAAGGGATGTATCCTGGCTTCAGGTTTGGCATGATGGCCAAGAAGTGGTTCAGGCCCAGATCCCCAAAATGATTTCCATCCCCTAACCCTTTGTACCCATAGGGCCGGCTTTGCCCGCCAGGGAGCCAAGGAGAAACAGCTGCTGAAGGAAGGCAATGCCTTCAACGTTTCCTCCTTTGTGCTTCGGGCTATGATGAGTGGACAGTACTGGCCAGAAGGTGATGAGGTCTACCACGCTGAGCTCACTGTACCAGTCTTGCTGGTGCATGGCATGCATGACAAATTCGTGCCTGTGGAAGAGGACCAGCGTATGGCAGAGGTACAGGGAAATATGGGGGGCTGGCACGGCTCTTTCTATCTCTTAGTCACCAATGGTGCAAGCTACAAAGGTCCCAGGAAATATCAGACTTAGGGCTGGGGGCTGAATCTCATGGTGAGAATCCTGGGAGGCAGTGGAGCCCAGAGAGGAGGGGACAGAACCCTGGGAGGAGGGGATGGAGCCCTGGGAAGAGGGGATGGAGCCCAGAGAGGAGGGGATGGAGCCCAGAGAGGAGGGGATGGAGTCCAGAGGAGGGGATGGAACCCTGGGAGGAGCTGGAACCCTGGGAGGTGGGGACAGAACCCTGGGAGGAGGGGATGGAGCCCAGAAAGGAGGAGCTGGAACCCTGGGAGGAGGGGATGGAGCCCAGAAAGGAGGAGCTGGAACCCTGGGAGGAGGGGACGGAACCCTGGGAGGAGGGGATGGAGCCCAGAAAGGAGGAGCTGGAACCCTGGGAGGAGGGGATGGAGCCCTGGGAAGAGGGGATGGAGCCCAGAGAGGAGGGGATGAAGCCCTGGGAGGAGGGGATGGAGCCCTGGGAGGAGGGAATAGAATCCTGGATCTTTAGCTGATACTGGGTAAATGGACACAGGAATGAATAAGAAAAAAGGATCCCTAATCATACATTATGGGAGTCCAAAGGAAGGACTTCTTCGGTGAGAAGGTTAAGTTGCAGAATTTCCCCTCAGTGCCCATCTCAGAGGGTGATTAGCTTTTGAGAGAGCCCGACTCCCCTCAGGAAATGGTCAGTTTGAGAGGCCTGCCCTGAGGCAAGGGGCTGGATGGAATGATTTCTGGCCTTGCCTCCTCCAGATCCTCCTCTTAGCCTTCCTGAAGCTCATTGATGAGGGCAGCCACATGGTGATGCTAGAGTGTCCAGAGACAGTCAACACCCTGCTCCATGAATTCCTTCTGTGGGAGCCAGAGGTCCTGGGGCCACCGGACCATCCTGATGCCAGTGCCACCGAGAAGAAATAAAGTGGATGGATGGATGGACAGACAGACCGATGGGGCGCTTTTCAAGAGGCTGGGAGCTGCAGGAGAAGGCGCCTTCCCTCAGGCCTCAGGGAGGGCCATGGTTGCCCTCCCTCCGGCTAATGGAGGGGGAGAGGAAAGCCACGCTGAGGGGGCCCCTCCCCACCCAGGGATCGAGGCGCCCGTGGAGGGCTGCCCAGTGGCATTCGGAGTTGTCCAGCAGGGCCAGACTGGCCACTGAAGGAGGGGGCTGAAGCCTCCCCCAACCCCATCCCCCTTTCTTGCTTGTCTCCTTTGCGTACCCGTAGGCGCTATTTGGGGAGGGGGTCCCCGAGGCAGTCTGCCTCGGGAAAATTAGGGATAAATCCCTACCCTCCTGGGAGGGAGATGGGCCAGTTCTGGCTTTCTGGAAGGGTTTGACACCCACCCAGTCTGGCCAAAACAGCAGGGGGAGGGATCCTTCCCCTGCTCAGCTGTGGCCCCAGGCTACCCCCAGCAGGATTAGTTGTACCATCCCCATATTTCTAGGGAGCTGGAAATCACCCTCTCTATATTTAAGGACCTTGTACAGAAACTTACCTTCCTTCCATGTTGTAACCCCCCCCCACCACCTCCCAATCCAGTGCTCAGTATTAAGGTCTCCTCCTTTGTCTCCCCACTGGGCGTCTGTCTCGTGTATCTCTCTTTGCTGAGGACTGATTTCTAGAAGGTGAGACTTCTCTCTGTCATCAGCACTGCTGCTTCGGAGGAGGGATCCTTCCTCCCTCCCCCTCTGCCCCTCCTCCACCCCCATTTGACCAGGGACACTTATTCCCACCTGATGGGGCCCCTCCTAGCTGGAAAGCCCTTGTCAGCTTGAGAGAGGGGACTGCAGCCTGTGGGGGCAGGGATGGAAGTGGGTGTTGGGGTGGGGGAGACAGATGTGGATTGTACAGACCACGAGCTGTAGCCCAATAAATGTGACAATCACTGTCATCCACAGGCCGTGTGTGTTGTGAGCTGGGCTCATAGCATGGAACTTAAGCACCCAAACCTAGGATCCTGCTAGGGCAAGGCACCTTCTCAGAAACAGGTCTTTACATGCATAAAATAAGAGATGGGATTACGAAGGAAACCAATTAGATTGAAATAATTATCAAAATATTAATTTATGTTTTAAAGTTCACAGACTGGGGCAGCTAGGTGGCACAGTGGCTAAAGCACTGGCCCTGGAGTCAGGAGGACCCGAGTTCAAATCTGACCTCAGACCAAATACTTGACACTTACTAGCTGTGTGACCCTGGGCAAGTCACTTGACCTCAACTGCCTAAAAAACAAAAACAAAGCTCCTGAACTGGGACTAGCTGTGTGGCCTTGGGCAAATCACTGTACCTCTCTGAACTGGGACTAGCTGTGTGGCCTTGGGCAAATCACTGTACCTCTCTGAGAGTCAGGTTCTTCACGGATAAAATGAAGGGGGAAGAAATCATACCAGCTTCTGTAAATAGGGATAAAAAGGTGCTCATGTGGGCTCACAGTCTGGACTCTGAGTCATGGCATTGTTATTTTATTTATAAGCTGCATAGCCTTGGGTGAGTCCCTTCCCCTTTCTGGGCCTTGGTTTCCTTACCCATAAAATGAAGTGGGTGGAGAGGATCCCTCCCACTGCTGGTATGCTAGGATTCTATGGCTAATATCTCCATCATCAATGTCATAAGATCTTGTTGAAAACCTTTTGGCCACTAACATCTGGATGTACTGGGGCCTGTATCTCCAGAGCCAGGAATTGGGAGGGAAGACAGTAGCCAGGCCCCCATCCTCCTGGAAAAGACCCTTTGCCCCACTGAAGTACAGGGGTGGCATTCCCACAGAAAAAGAGACACAGGACAGCTGGCAGGGGACATTGCTGACTGGTCCAAGCTGCCGTTGGGGGCATAAAGCACAGAAATGAGGGCTGCTGAATTCATCAGAGCTGACCACCTGTTGTAGGCTGAGCCCCTGGCAAAGCCTAGGATGGGTGACTCCCAGCAGTTGGAGATGTAGCTCAGAGCCGTTTCCTTGGAGGCTGTCAATACTGTCTTCCGTGGCTGGTCAATGTCTGGAGTGAATTGGGGTTCCTCAGGAGTGCACATCTGGGATAGGCTAGAGGTACTTGGGTGACACTCACAGTGTCTGAGGGCCACTCAGTGTCTGACCTGGATGTCTGATGGTCTCTCAGGCCTGTATCTCTGAGAGAGATGGAGCCATCCATGGCCCAGTTTCAACATCCAGAGGTTGATGCTACTACTCAGATACCAACTTGGATGTCTGAGGGTCGAAGCTGCCTCTCCCCCTCTGCCAGGAAGATGCTCAAAGCCCGGTGCAACAGGTGTACCCCTAGCCGTCTGCGCCGATGAGGTGGCCAGCTTGCTACCACACCATAGCAGTGGCCTTTCTTCTGATTGGAGAGCACCTGCATCCCTGGGGAGATAAAGAGACCCACGTTCATACAGAAGGAACTCGTCCCACCCCAACGGAAAGTCCGGGGTCTTCCCCAGGGAAGGTGGCTTGTGGGCCAGGGTCATTCCCATAGGCTGCCCCGACTGGCACACACCGAGGGCATCCACTAGGCACGCCTCCCGCGTATAGGCTTCTACTGCAATGACGTTCTGGAAGCAGTGCAGGGAGACCACACCGCGGCCACCTGCCCAAATGTCCAGGATGCGCTGCACCTTGGGGCAAGTCTGTGGGGAGAGAGACTAGGTTACAGATCCATCAATTTAGTCCCACTCCGGACCCCTCCGACTTGCCCTCTTGCAGTCCCAGCACCTGAGTTTGCCTGTTCCGTTGATGGCGCAGGGCCTCGGAGAGGTGGGAGTATGGCCGAGTCCGAGTGCCCTTACCCACGTAGAAGATGGCATGAGTAAAGGTCTGGAAGCATTCGGCTGGGCTCAAGGTGTGGCATCGGGAGGGCAGGTTCTGGGTCACCCTGGGACACAAACAAATGTCCCCACAACACAGATGAAACCCAGGTGCCAGTCTATCCCGTACTTTTCCTAGATTACCTATTGGTGCCCAATTCATCATCCCCTCATCAGTGTCCAAACTGCCTTCAACTCCAACATCACCACTGCCCTGATCAGTGACCCTTAAGTGACCATCCAGTAAGCACTGGGAGTTTTTAACAGTTCTCATTTAAATGTTGAATTTTTATCTCAAATTAATTTTTGCCACAAACTTTTTCCCAATCTATGTTCTTTTCATTTTGATCACATTTCTTTCTGTTGTACAGAATATTAACATTTTATATCAAGGCATCTATCTCATCCCTAATGATTCCTTCTGTTTTCTTTTTGGTGGTTGGGGGGGGTGAGGCAATTGGAGTTAAATGACTTGCCCAGAGTCACACAGCTA
This sequence comes from Phascolarctos cinereus, assembly GCF_003287225.1. NCBI lineage: Eukaryota > Metazoa > Chordata > Mammalia > Diprotodontia > Phascolarctidae > Phascolarctos > Phascolarctos cinereus. The sequence goes on along the minus strand of NW_027555847.1, from coordinate 671,909,476 downwards.
GTAAGTGTTATATGTCTGAGGCTGGATTTGAACTCAGGTCCTCCTGACTCCAGGGCAGTGATCTGTCCATGGTACATGATTCCTTCTATTTAAGAGAGAAAAAAGTATCTTCCTTCTACAATTAGGATAAGTACATTATTCCATTTCCTTCCATCTTTTTTTTGTTGTTGCTGTTGTTGTTGTGAGGCATTCAGGGTTAAGTGACTTGCCCAGGGTCACACAAATAGTGAGTGTCATGTGTCTGAGACTGGATTTGAACTCATGTCCTTATGACTTCAAGACCAGAGTTCTATCAACCAAGCCAACTACCTGCCCCCCCATCTTTTTTTTATAGTTCTTTCTTATGTTTAAGTCTATCGTAAAGCTGGAATTCACTGGGTTTTATGGTGTAGGATGCAGGTCTGACTCATTTCCCACCAAAGAGCTAATCCATTTACCTCTAAAAAAAAAAGATAAATGCTTTGCTGATGGTCTTTTTCATATCCTTGCTACTTACCAATGACTCTCTCACCCTCACAAAACTCTCTTGTAACAAACCAACCAGTTTTCCCACGTCTGTTTGTAAATAACGAAGGTTTCTCCAATTCCTTTTTTCCCCTTTGTAAAATGAACATTTATCCTTTGCATGTATTTTATTAGGTCTGAATTGGACTAGATGGCCTTTGAGAGCCCTTCTGTGTGAATGCCAGAGCTGGAAGGATCTGTAGAGTATAGACTACAGTATGTCAGAGCTGGGAGGGCCCTTGGAACACAGAAGGTCAGAGCTGGGAAGGCCCTTAGAACACAAAAGCGTCAGGTCTGGGAGGCCCTTAGAACACAGAATGTCAGAGCTAGGAAGGCCCTTGGAACACAGAATGTCAGAGCTAGGAAGGCCCTTGGAACACAGAATGTCAGAGCTGGGAAGGCCCTTAGAACACAGAAGTTCAGAGCTGGGAGGGCCCTTGGAACACAGAATGTCAGAGCTGGGAGGGCCCTTAGAACCCAGGAGGTCAGAGCTGGGAGGGCCCTTAGAACCCAGGAGGTCAGAGCTGGGAGGGCCCTTAGAACACAGAATGTCAGAGCTGGGAAGGCCCTTGGGACACAGAATGTCAGAGCTAGGAAGGCCCTTGGAACACAGAATGTCAGAGCTGAGAAGGCCTTTGGAACACAGAATGTCAGAGCTGGGAAGGCCCTTGGAACCCAGAAGGTCAGAGCTGGGAGGGCCCTTAGAACATTGGATGTCAGAGCTGGGAGGGACTTTAGAACTTTAAATGGTAGAACACAGCATGAGAACATTAGAACTAGAAAGGACTTTGTTGCTGTTTTTTGGTCTTGCCTGACTCTTTGTGACCCTGTGGACTGTAGCACGCCAACACTGTCCATTAGGTTTTCTTGGAGTGGTTGCCATTTCCTTCTCCAGTGGATTGAGGCAAACAGAGGTGAAGAGACTTGCCCAGGGTCACACAGCTATTAAGTGTCTGAGGCTGGATTTGAACTCAGGCCTTCCTAACTCTGGGCCCAGAACTCTGTCCACTTGAGCCAAACTAGCTATCAAACCTACTCCTTTATTTTACAGTTGAGGAAACCACGATCCAGGGAAGGGAAAAGATTTTGGCAAAGTCACACAGAAGGAGCCAGGTCCTGAACCCAGGTGACTGTCCATCCAAGGCTCCTTTCTTCATATACCAAGCTACTCACCTGCCCCCTGCTGGTGGTTTACATACCTGGGGTCCAGCAGCAGGTAGGTGAAACTTGACTTAACAATCCCCCCACGCCACCTCTGGGTGGGGCCTGGCTGGTCAAACTGCTGGGCCAGGACATCCTCATCATCCTGGGCGTTAGGGACACAGCCTGTCTGCAAGGCCTGGCTCAGCTCTGGGCTGCACCCTGCTGGGGCTGGATCATGTGCAAACCAGGAGAAGAAATAGGGTCAGAGTGTAGCCTCCTTGGGGAGCTCGCTGTAGAAGGGGGAGACAGTGTTTATCTAGAATAATCCCTTCATGAGAGAAACAGGGCCAAAGAAGAGACTTTCCCACTCACACAGTGAATCATTGGCAGAGCCAGGACAGTCAGGCTGGGAGTTTGTTGAAGATCCCAGGATAATTGGGAAGATTCCCTAAGACTCTGTTTCCCTGGACGTGGAGAGAAATCTCCACCCAGAAGCCCCAGTGAAACCCATCACCTCCCAGTGAGGAGAACTCACCAGCTGGCCCCCCAGGGCTCCCCTCCTTCAGTCGCTTCAGGTAGTATTGTCTGGTGAAGGGAGTGACAGGGCCCGGGCTCTCCCCAAAGGCCTGAAGATGCTGCAACAGCTCCTGGTTGGACAGGGTGGAAGGGTCTCGTGATGGGAAGGGTGTGGATGGATGATGGCTACATTGTCCATCTGTGACTGTGTCCTCAGCATGCAACAGATGCTGGTCAAGGAAGCTGGGCCCAGCCTTGGGATCAGTATGCAGAGGTTCTGTGGGCTTGGGCCCAGAAGTCTGCAGGGACTGTTCCACGGGGAGCAGTTGAGGATGCAGGATTGGACGGACCATAGGTGGTTCTAGAGGTTTCCTCCCGGAATTCCAGCAGGAACTGGCTCTGAGGCCTTGGGGGATATGGTCCTCTTCATCTTCACCATCCTCTGTCAGCCACATGATAGCCTCATCCTCACTACTCTGGGAAGTCTTGTCATCAGTCAGGAATTCACTAAATGGGGCATCTTCTGTGAACACTACCAAGTTGCCAGTCTGGGTGGTGAGGGGAACTGCTCTAGCCTCTTCTAAACTGTCCAGGGTTAGGTACTTTCCTTCCCTGGGACTCTCATTGTTTACAGAGCCTGGGCCACACCTTCTGGGCAGCGTCTTCAGGGGAGGGCCCCGCTCCACACTCTCATCAGAAAGGAAGGAGCTGTTGCCCTCACCATTGTGGGAGACCAAACCCTGGACCTTGCAGGGTGTCCTAGTGGTAACATCTTGGGGCTCTAGGGGGAAAACCCAGAACCAGTCCCCTCAGCTGAGCATTCAGATGGACCACAGGGTCCATATTGGCCGGTAGCATGTGTGGCTCATCTAGAGTGGCCTGGGAGTGCCCAGCATTCAGTATCATGGCCCTGAGCTCAGCCCTCAGGTCTGCATAGGCCAGATCCTTCCTGGGGGACCCTGATGTTTGGGGAGTCCTGCTATCTGGGGAACACATGTCCAAGGGCGCTAGTAGGGTGGGGCTGGTCCCTGCCATGCTGCTTGGCTGGGACCCACTCCCATCCTTCCTGGGCTGAGATGGTAGCCCCAGTGGCATCTGGGGTGATGGGGCTGGAGGGGACAGCATTGGGCACCTGGGCGTCAGGGCCAAAGGCTTCCACTGCAGTGAAGAAGGAGTCGCTAGAGGAGGAGCTCGTATCAGCAAGGAGAGAGCTGGGGACTGTCTCATCTTGATCTTCACAGGAATAGTCTGGGCCTGGGTGAAAGAGGCAGCTGTGGTCTGGGGAGATGTCATCCAGTGGCAAGTGGGCCACAGGACCCAACTTAGGAGTTGGGGAAGGTGAGGAAGTGGGTTGGGGAAAGAAGGGTGCAGGGAAGCTGAAGTCAGGCTTAGGATGAGCTGGGAGAGTCTGGCTTGGGAGGGTGTACCCAGCCTCCAAAGCCTCGCTCTCTGCCTCACTCCCTTCCAGATGGTGTCTGACTAGGCTGCCCGGAGGCATCGGGCTAAATGCCACGTCTGAAAGTCCCCAGATGCTGGTGTCAAGGTCATCTCTATTTAGGGCTGAGAAATCCTTGCCTTGATCTTCTCCTCTGCAAAGGGCTGGGCCGAGGGGCGCCTCTTCAGAGCCAGCATGCTCCCTCAGGATCTCAACACATGCCTCGTTGCCCTGCTCCAGGGCGAGCTCCAGAGCTCGTTTCCCATCCTAAAAGCAGAACCTTGAGGAGACCAGCCCTCCCCACCCCACGGGACCTAGTGCTAATCACACACTAGAGGACCCCGCCTTTCCCCACCCACTAAAGAAACCCTAAGTCCCAACACCAGCCCTCCAGACCCCCAGAGCCCCTAGGCACCTGGTCCTGAAGCTCAGGGTCACCTCCCTCCCTCAGAAGGAGTTCCAGGCACTTGTAACAGCCCCAGGAAGCAGCTACATGCACAGGGGTCAGGGCATCCTCCGACCTAGAGATAAGGGGCAGTCAGACCCTGGGATCACAAGCTGTGTCCTTAGACCAGGGTCTTCCTGATAGTAGGAGCCCCGCCCCGCCTCCAGATTGGTGGAGGAGGGTCCTTGAAGGGTTGTCACAGGTCAGTTCCCTACTCTCAGGGCCCCCCTGTAGAGAACGCTGCTGATGAGAGTTGGTTTGGGCGGGAAGGGGAAGTGGGGGCAGGAATTTCCTAATCTCCACTGAAGGGTTTTTTGGTCCCAGGGCCATGTAGGGGAGGGTCCAGCTGTGTCCCGAGGTGCCTGGGGAGCGCCGAGTCCTGGCGCGGTACCGGGCATTGGGGTCCGCTCCGTGCTGCAGCAGCACGGCCAGGCATTGCAGGCCGTTCTCCCGCTCGCTTCCCGCCGCCAGGTGGACGGCTGCCACGCCGTCCGGGAGCACCAGATTGGGGTCAGCCCCGAGCCTCAGCAGCGATTCCACCTCCCTGCAGGGAGCAGAGAATCCTGGGGCTGGAGCTGGGGTCCCAGCTGGAGCTAGTCGAGCCTGGATCGGGCTCCAAAGCCCCTAGCGCCCCCGGCTGGGCCCCGAGCCCCAGGGGGAGCAGATCCCCGACTCCTCGGCCGAGCTCTGGGCCCCCGGAGGAGCCGAGCCCCGGGACCCACGGGGAGCAGAGCCCCGAACTCCCCAGCCCTTCCCTCCATTGGGCGGAAGGCCCGCAGCCCCGGCAGCGCAGGAGGGGGTGCAGCGGTCCCGCCCCTCACCGCGTCTGCCCTTCGAGCAGCGCCTCTCGAAGCCTCCGCGCCAGCCCCGGGGAGGCAGCGCTCAAGCCTCTCCCGGGACTGGCCAAGCCGGGGCCATCCTCTGTCCACGGTCCCATTGCGGCCATTCGAACTTCCCTCGCTGCCCTGTGCGCCTGCGCGGCCCCAGCAGCCGCGCTATAGGCGGGCACTGTCAGCGGCCTAGGGCAGGGGCGGCGCCAGATGTGCTGCCGCATCTGCGACTGCCGAGCCCTTGGATCAGACCCGTTACCTCGCCGGTTACCTCGCCCAGGCCCCCGAGCAACTGAGATAAGCAGCTGGAGGGCGCCTGGACCTAGGCGATAAAGCGTGAGGCTACGGGGTGAGGGGCAGCAGTGGACAACTCTCCCACCCAGAGCGTGCCCAAGAGCTAGGAGAGTCTCATTCACTGCACAAACGAGGGCATGGGACCGGAAAGGGATTTACCCAAGATAACATGGGGAGGCACGAGTGAAGCTAGTTCTAGCAGGCTGTTTGGGAGAGGTTTGGGGCACAGGCAGGCCAAGGGCCTGGGCTCCCTGACTCCCCTGACAGCAGTCCAGCCACTAGCTACCCTTGCTTAGGGCCTTCCTTCCCTCTGATTTGCAATTCCCCTCCCAAGGTTAAACCCAGGTCAGTGGCTGAAGTCAGCCTGAAATGAAACAGCGGCCATTATTTGTCTCCAGCACTGGACAACACAGCTAAGACGGGAAAGGGTAGATGCTTCCTCAGGATTTGGCCACTGCCCACAGTGGCTGACCAGAGGGGACTTACTAATGATTGGATACTTGGTACCTGGGGACCATTCCAAACCAAATCAATGTGAAGATGAACTTCCTAGTAATCAGAGCTGTTGGTGATGAAATAAGGCTGCCAATTAATCCCTCATCACTAGAGGTCTCCAAGAAGCTGATCATGGACACCATGAATTCTTAGGCTGATACTGTGATTTTCTGAACATGTCACCGAAACAGTTTAAGCTAAAATATTTTCAGTTATCACTGAATTACAGAATCTTTGATTCGAAAGGGAGCCCCACTGTCTCCAGTCTGACTCCCACCAGAACAGGAATCCCTTCTATCCCTGCTACCTGACTGAGTATTCACTATCTCCCCAGACAACCCATTCCACTTTCAAACAGTGCCATTTGTCAGGATGTCCCTTATGTTGAAGTGAAAGCTATACTCTATTGCTAATTCTGCCCTCAAAGGCCATGGCCTTCAAGACACTTAAAGAATACACCTATTCCTCTCAAGCTGTCTCTTCTCCATACTCAACATTCCCAGTAATTCCCCCACTATCTTGGTACTGATTGTCTTTTCAGGGAACAATAAGGACTAATTTTGTTCCAATACAGGGTAAAGGATTCTTAATCCCACTGATTCATTAAATGATGGGCTTCCATGGAGAAAATCTGATTGGGAAAAGTTCCATAACACTCCAAGCCCAAGTCCTAAATAGTCCAGTTGGACCTCGGCCTTTGGACCATGAATATGGAACTGGAAGGGGGCTCAGAGACCGAGGCAGGTGAAGTAACATGGCCAAGGTCACATAGGTGTTATTCATCAGAGATGGAATTTGCACCCACGTCCTCAGACTCTAGAACCAGTGAATGGTCTTTCCACTGTACCAGACTGCATAACTAAGGCAGTCAACTGGTCTCATTCTCAGGCATGAAGTAGCAATTTTCTGCTAATGCCCCCAATGCCCCTCCTCCTGTCCACAGCCAAGCCCTGATCTCAGAGGCAGAAAACACTTCAGATAGCCTCTAGTTCCATTTCTGCCCGATGGACAGTACTTCTGACAAGTGCTCACCCTCTGATTAGGGTCTGAATTTTGCTGGCATACAGCCAAATCTGCCTCCCTGAAATTCTGCCCACTGCTGCCCTCTAGGGCCAAACTAAGGAAGTTTGGTCACTCCTTCCACTTCACAGCCCTGCACACCTTCAAAGAGAGACATCATGTCCCTTCTAAGTCTGTTCTTCTCCAGGCTAAACCTTCCTCATGGCATGGATTCCAACCTTCTCCCCCACCCCTGGCTGGTTTCCCTCTTCTGATCATGTTCATTCAAAACTATTTCTCCTAAAATGTGGCCTACTTGAACATAAAACCCTTGAGTAGGGACTGTAGATTTTGTGTTTTTATCCCCAGAACTTAGCAATGTTTGACACAAAGTTTCACCCAGAACTGAACAAAGTACTCTAAATATGATATGGCCAGAGTAAAGGGCAGCAATATTCCCCTCATTGTGGGCATGATGCCAAGACCTAGGGGAAGGACAAAAGATAACCACCTGCCCAGGTCCAGAACACGATACTGAGAATTTAATACACAGTCAAAATTTGCCATCATGAGGCCCACAGGCTGCAATTTAGCATTGTGGCAAGACAGGCCCATGCACCCAGATCAGTCATTGACTGGACCTTCCCCAAGAGCCACCATCTCCACTGGGGCCACAACCTCTGTCCTTAAGGACCCTTTTCCAGGGCCTATGGAAAGAGAGTTCATTCCACGCAAAGGAGGAGAGCAAAGAGCCTAGAAGCTTGAGGCTGGCCTTAAACGGTGGCTTCCATTTCAGCAGATTCTTCTTCCTCCAGGAGGCTATAGGAGGCATGGGTCTGGACAGGTCTCTGCAAAGGGTGGGCCAAGAGTTTGGCCATGCAGTTGTGCAGCTCCACAGCTGGTCCTGCCAGAGAAACCTCATACTTATAGCTGGTGCCTTTGGAATCCAAGCCTCCAAAGAGGGCGTATGTATCCTAGGTGAGGGCAAGAAGGGGCCACAGACCATGAAATATGGGCACATATGCATCCACATGCACACACAAAAGGTGAGGTCCTATGCACAGGCAATCAAAAGAGAGGTCCCCTGGCTCAGGGGAAGGCAAAGACCCCCTAGCTCTGGTCTTCCTCCATTCCAAAATGGACAGCTCTAGGGACAGGAATATGTGGAAAGGGCTCTCCAAACCCGGTAACCACCCTCAAATAGCTATGTTGTTTGTTTGGGGTTTTTTGCTCTTTTAAAAATACAAATTTATTTATTTTTAGTTTTCAACATTCCCTTCCACAAGTTTCTGAGTTCCAAATTTTCACCCCGTCTCCCCCCTCCCCCCACCCCAAGATGGCATGCATTCTGAATATCCCTTCCCCTAGTCTGTCCTCTCTTCTATCTCTCTCCCCTTCTCTTATCCCCTTCCCCTTCTATTTTCCTGTAGGGCAGGATAAACTTCTGTACCCCATTTCCTATATTAAATAGCTATGTTTTTTGATGAGGCAAGGGGTGAGACTAAGTGGTGATGCAGGAAGTTATGCTGGCTGCCTTCAGCAAATTCAGGCCACAGCTGCCCTGTCCTTTAGGGAGGGGGGCCCAAACCTGTGATTTTTACGGCTGTCTGGAGTTCCTGGTGAAGTTTCCTTCACCCGTGCACAGTAGACTCTTCTCTGCAAATGAAGGTCTTAGAGTACGGCCTGAGGGCCCTGGCAGTGACCCACCCAGGGGGACACAGCCAGTATACGTCAGGATGTGGCCTCGGTTTTTCAGAGGCAGCCTAATATGGTTGGAAAACTCTGGACTTGGGAGTCAAGAGTTATCCTACTCCTATCCTCGTCCTTCGGTCACTTATAAAACGTGTACCACTGAGTAAGCTATGACTTCTCTTGAGCCTCAGTGTCCTAGACCATACAAACAATCGTTATCATTCCCGTGCTGCCCTCCCAGCTTTGACACTCTGATTTCTCAGACGCCCACTAGTTCTGACAGTCTATGTTTTATAGTCCACGTTCAAATGTATAATTTCACCAGGCAGTCTGTTGTTGAGGCTGGGGCCTCCCAACACTTTTCAGGCTATGACACATCAGACAGTTGTCTGGCACAGACTCAGGGGGCTGAGGGTCCACGCTGCTCAGCCAACAAGCCAACCGTCTGTCCTTTTGCCCCAAAGACCCACAGCCCTATAGAATGTCAAGGCTGGAAGGGACTTTCGAGTTCATCTAGTCCGGCCCTGCCACCCCCCCAAACACATTTTTCAGATGGGAAACCTAAAGCCCTTCCATAAAAAGCCCTTCTACCAGGACTTCGAGCCAAGTTCACCCTTCTATAGTTGGCAGCCTTGCCCTCATCTCTCATCTCACCTTCCAGCTGGTCTCCTCTTCTTTTTCCTCGGTACCATTGTGGATATATACCACATCAAAAAAGAAGTACGGACACTGAAGCATCTTCTACAGGGAAGGAAAAACAGCAAACTTTTTTTCAGAAATCAAAAAGGTAGCATGCTTTACTAGAAAGAGAGCTGGCCTGGGAGTCAGGAGAGACCTGGGGTTAAATTCCACTTCTGACCATTAGCTGTGTCCGAAAGGACCTCAAGCTTCAGTTCCTTTATCTGTAAAATGGGGCTAATACCTATGGTCCAGCACACCAACAACAGGGCTGCTATGAGGAGCAAAGTGAAAATACAGATAAAGCATTTCACAGACACTATTCTGACCAAAACTTTAGGGTGGCAAGAAAACACTGCATCAGCTCCATGACTTCCATACAGATATGACTCCTAAATCTTCTGCTGACAAAGAGGGTTCTCTCTCTCATCAAAGGAAATGGATCCCACAGCAGCCCACTGCCCATGTTCAACAACACAGAGTTAGGAAGTTCTTCGTGATGGCAGTCTAAATGGAAATGGCCCTGGTGTGCCCGTCCACTCCAGCCTGGCACATTTCCACCCTTTACTAAGTAACTATGTGCACTACACTATGCCCGCTATCACACAGAGAGGGAGAAGGGGGATAAATAAGGCAAGGTCTTTGCCTTCAAAGACCTCATCATCCAACAAGAGATGTATGAAATGCAAAGCAGAATATGGTAACTGTCTGGAGGGACAAGGTGCTATGAGATGGGTTAGGGAGAAGTCACCTCTAGCTCAAGGAGATTTTAGACTTTAAGAGAGGGTAGTATCTAAACTGAGCCTTGATGGGCAGGTGGATTGTCAACAGAAAGCAATGAGGAGAGGTCATTCCATGTATAGGAATGGTGCAAAAAAAAAAAAAGGAACAGAGGAAGAAGAGTAAAGGATGAACTAGGAGAGCTCAGCAGTCCAGTCTGGCTACAACAGAGTGTGCAGGAAAGAAAGTAGTGTGAGATCAGGCTAGAAAGGTAAGGTGGAACCAGATTGAGAAGGATCGTGAATGTCAGAGAAGGATTCTGGACTTTCATTGATAGTGACTGGAGAGCCATTGGCGGGTTTTGAGCAGGAGAATGGGATGATCATGGCAGTGGACTAGCACTCCAGAAACCTATTCCTGGATCATCTGGTCACCAGATTTGGAAGAGTGGTTCTTCTCCAGACATCTTAACCTTTTTCTCACCTACCTTTATGGGCTCCATCATGGCAAACTGGGCCTGGCAGGCAGGGCGACTGTATACCAAGATGGTCCGCACTACATAGGGTGGTGGGATGGTCTGGACATTCTCTGTGACTGGAAGCTCAATCTTCTGCTGTCTAGACCAGTGGAGAGAAAGGGGTATGTAACATTTCAGAGCACCTCTGACATCCTGTCAACTAATACTTAAGAGATGTCATGCCAGGCCCTTCAAAATACATTCTGCTAACATGGTACCCTGCTGCCTAAAACACCAAGACTTTCTAATCTTTGTGTCAGGAAATGACAATAGCAACAACTTACATAAGGTTGAAAAGGCTGTCCAAGTCTGGTATGCAAGAGATAAGGACCAGTGAAAATGCCAGAGACCAGTTCTCTTGAGGACCAGATCACCATCTCTGGAAATGCGGGGCTCCTTCTTCAAGGCCTCCACAACTCCTGAGTGTCTTCTGTTACCCTCCTATCTCTCAAAGCCTCATTTCAATCTGCCCCCAAAAGGATAGGAAGCCCTCCCATTCTAGTCTAGTTTACAAACAAGAGTCCACGTCCCACTACAGGAAAAGGCAGGAAGGCCAATGATGACAAAGAGCCTTTTGATAATTACTGTGGGGTGATCAAGTCACCACAGGAGCCACCGAAGTAGAAAAACATAGGCTGGAAAGGGAATGAGGAATTGGGCAGAACAGAATGTGGGGAAAGAACAGAAGAGCCTGGGAAGTTGGCAAGGCTGGTGATATCAAGGGAGAGACTCTCTTTCTGACAACTGTGGAGGTGATGCCATTAGCAGTGAGTAATGCTTCTTCTACAGGGCCACTGAACCCCTTCCTCTCTACACTAGGTGTTGTGGGTCCCCTCCCCATCCCTGCCCCAGCCTCCCCCTTGGCCCTTTCAGAAGGATACTGAAGGCCATGCAGGTAGCGGTTTCGAGGTCGTAGAGGCAGCTGCACAGCTCCCTGGGGTCAGAAGTCAAGCCTGAGAGCTAAAAACAAAACCAGGGCTGCTCACCTGTTTGCCTTTCTTGGTCTGTAGGTCCCACCTCCCAGATAACCATTTGATAGGCAGACAGCTCTTTGGGGGCAGGTACTATTTCTTCTACATGTAAGCTCAAATGGTCCTACAACAGTCTCCATCCCCAAGGTCCCCCTTAGACTAATCAACTTTTTCTGAGGATCTGAGGTAGGGCAAAGGGGGGAGGGGTTACAGGGCTCAGTAATGAGGGAGCTTCAATTTAACTGGCAGTTCTCATCAAACACCTTGCCTCTGTTGTCTGTGGTTTCTCACGAGCTTAGGTCAAACTTACATGTTGTCATAGAAGGACAAAGCTGTATAACAGAAAGACCACTAGACTTACAGACAGGGGACTTTGGTTCGACTCTCTGTCACCTACTAGTACACTGCCCCCTGGAACCTCATTCTTCATTTGCAAAATGAACTGGGGTGGACGAGTTGGCCAATCACTGAGGTCTCAGTGATACTGAGCTCAGACATACTACATTTTACACCTCTCCTGACTCTGATTCCCTATGTTCTAAGGTTCCAGGTAGCTCTATGTTCCATGTTCTAAAGTCCTTTCCAGTTCTAGGATTAGAAAGCACTTCCATCTCTGATATCCTGCGTTCTATGTTCTAAGGTCAGGTCCACCTAAATATGACCATTTGTGATTCACTTAAGGTAAGGGAAAGGCCCTGGCTGGAAGCTGGAGATCAGGTGGACTTCTAATATCTTCCCAGGAAATGGAAAAGGAGTAAGGGAAAAGAAGCAGAAGGGGAAGGAGAAGAGGAGCAGGGACTCCTCCCACACTCACTCACCCATGTGGTGTCGTCATTTATGACCACGAGGGCAAACTCATGGCACTTGTCAATCTTGTGTTTCGTCCGAACAAACATCTCGATCATCTTCTGGGACACATTCAGGGCGTTGGTCTTTGAGCTGGTCAGGGATGACAGAGGACATTCAGTGGGTTCTAGGCAGTGCCAAGGCACCTTTCAGGGATGGAGAGCCACTATGGTTTCTCCAAGGACAGGCACCCTCAAAACTTACGACATATCTTGGGAATGGAGGCTCCACGAAGAGGTCACTTGTCTGGGCTAAGTCACAGGGGACTCTACAGTCACCGTCAGTTAGTGTTATGTTCTGTGGCATCCCAAGGCCAGAGGAGAATCAGGCTAAGATATCCTCCACCCACCCATGCAACAGAGGTATACCTTGGTCATTTAGTCCCTTTTCATGCTCTGCATTTCTGCCCCACAGAAATCTGACTGGATGGTCCCCCTTTCCCTCCAAATAAGATCACAACTGATATGCTGCCAAAAGAGCTAAGCTAACTACAAATTTGGCTTTGCCCTCTATACTTCCTGTCCAATCAGTTGCCAAATCACATTGATTCCACTCTCCTTCTCATTCCTATTGCTATCAACCTAGTTTTCCTCTTGACTACATTAGTCTAACTGCTTCTTAACTGGTCTTCTAATTTCTTTTTCCTCTCCAACTAATGCTTCACATGCTGACAAAGTGATTCCCGCAATACATAGGTCCCCTCTGCCCTCTGCGAAGGCATCACAGGACCAATTTCACTTTTGTTACTCCAATCTTCCCATCTGTCCTCACCTAAGGATCCAAAGGTGGAAGGAATGTAGGATCAGAGAGTCCAAATAGGCTTATAAATTAGGGGAGAAAAAAACCTCTCACCCATTAAATGACTCCAGTTTTGGCAAAGACATTTCCTCTGACAGGTCCAGGCATATGATCTGTGTTACAGGCAAGGGGGGGGGGATATATGAAGAACAGTTAACATCCACTTAAACCCACCTCCCTGTCCAGTCCAACCCCAGCAAATCATTCAGCCCCTTGAACCTCAGGCAAGCTGCAAAGTAATAATGTCACCCCAGGTCAATTGTGCTGGCCCCACCATTAGGACTTTTCTTTTTTGTCTAGGCAACAGGGTTAAGTGACTTGCCCAGGATCACACAGCTAGTGTTATGCGTCTGAGGCTGGATCTGAACTAAGGTCCTCCTGAATCCAGGGCCGATGCTCTATCCACTGCGCTGCCTAGCTGCCCCAGGACTTCTTTTCTAATAAAAGAAAAGTCACCCCAAGAATAGGATTCCTTTAAAAAGAGGGATTCACTTGAGACACCACAATCTTGGTTATAGCTTAAATTAACCAACAAGGATTTAGCAAAAACCTACCTAAGACTCTTTGTAAGATTTAAAAACTCTACTATGTACTAAACGTGTGACCCTAGACAAAACATATTTAGTCTCTCTGAGCCTCAGTTTCTCATCTGTAAAATGGGACCAAAAAATCCTACCTTACAAGATTGTGATAAGGATCAATGGAGGTGCCAAGTACTAAGCGAGCTAATAACAATAATACAACCCAGTCTAATTGTGGGCACGGTGGGCACCTATTCCATCTAGAATGGCGGGAATTTCCAGTTTTACCAGGAAGTCCCAAGCAGCCCAGCTCTGACATGAACCAGAGATAATGTACTAGAATTCCAGGCCATTACAGTTAGAAGAGATTTTTTTGATCACTGAGTTCAGAAAACTCTGGGAAGACTTGTATGAATTGATCCGTACAACTATTAATATACTAATAACAATATTGCAAAGACAAACAGCTTTGAAAGACTTAGGAATTCTGAGTAACTCAATGACCAGCCACAATTCCAGAGGATACATGCAATAAAACATGCCACCTACCTCCCGACAGAGAGGCAATGGACTCAGAGTGCAGACTGACATAGGTTTTTGAATGGCCAATGTGAAAATTTATTGTGTTTCCCTATATATGTTTTGAACAGGGATTTTCTTTTCATTTCATTCTCAAGGGGGCAGGGGGGGGCATGGAGAATAAGGGGAAAATGGACTTTCACTGATTCAAAAAAATAAAATTTAATTTTTAAAAATCCTTTAGTCCAACCCTCTTCATTTTATAGGTAAGGAAACTGGGGCTCCAGGAAGGGGCTGCTCTTGCAAAGCCAAGATAAGAACCCAGGCTCCTCCGAACTCTGGCTGGGGAAAAGGGTACAAAAGGAACTAAACATCAGTTCTTGGCCAACTGGCTTCATTCAGCACCTAGATGAAAATAAGGTTACTCTAAAAGCAGCTTCCCAGAGGACTGCACCAGGCTGCAAAGTGAGTTCTGGTGTTTAATGATCCCCTGACTCCTGTACTCAATACAGTATCCTAGAAAAAGGAAAGCAAAAAGTCTCTTTGGGTATGGGACCCCGGAAGCCTTCTGGACCATACAGATACATGGTTCCCTGTGCCCTCTCCTTCTGGGTCCTCCCATGCCATCATGTCTGTGCAACTGAGAGCTCTGCACCGCAGGCTTGTGCCACCACAATTAGGGCTAAAACAAAAGTCTCCCAATTCTTCAAGCCAGAAGCAGATACGCACCACCTTCTCTGGGCAATTGACTCTGGGAGTCCGGACCTGAAATTCTGGAGTCTGCGGTGGCACTTGCCAGGGTTTGCCGTTGATGCTAGGTGGATTCTGTGGGCTGTCATCAGCACTGGCTGCCTCACCCTCGCCTTCACTCCGACTCCCCACGCTAGCTTGGGCACTCAGGGCTCGGTCTTCAGCTCCCTCTGGATTGGATCTGGTCCTAGGCCTCTGCTCCATCACCCGCTCCTCCTCCTCATCTGCAGTACTTCCCGATTCTACTGGCTCCATGGCTGGGGACCTCAAGCTCAAACTGGAAACTCAGCTCAGAAGACAGGCCAACCCCTCTGAAACAGTACCAGGGATAGTTTGATTACATTAAATTAAAAGGGTTTTGCACAAACAAAACCAATGCAACCAAAATTAGAAGGAAAGCAGAAAGCTGGAAAACAATTCTTACAGCCAATGTTTCTGATAAAGGCCTCATTTATCAAGTATATAGAAAAATGAGTCAAATTTATAAGGATACAAGTTGTTCTCCAACTGATAGTCAAAGGACACGAACAGGCAGTTTTCACATGAAAAAATTAAAGCTATCTATACTCATATGAAAAAATGCTCTAAATCACTATTGGTTAGAGAAATGCAAATTAAAACAACTCTCAGGTTCCACCTCACACCAATCAGATTGGCTCATATGACAGAAAAGAAAAATGATAAATGTTGCAGAAGATGTGGGAAAAGTGGAACACTAATGCAGTGTTGGTGGAGTTGTGAACTGATCCAACCATTCTGGAGAGCGATTTGGAACTATGCCCAAAGGACGACCAAACTGTGCACACCCTTTGATCCAGCAATACCACTACTAGGTCTGTATCCCAAAGAGATCATAAAAAAGGAAAAGGACCCACATGTACAAAAACATTTATGCAGCTCTTTTTGTGGTGGAAAACAACTGGAAATTGAAGGGATGGCCATCAATTGGGGAATGGCTAAACAAGTTGTGGTATATAAATGAAATGGAATACTATTGTGCTGTAAGAAATGAACAGGCAGATTTCAGAAAAACCTGGAAAGACTTACATGAACTGATGCTGAGTGAAGTGAGCAGAACCGGGAGAACGTTGTACACAGTAACAGTAATACTGTATGATGATCAACTATGATAGACTTAGTTCTTCTCAGCAATACAATGATCAAAGACAATTCCAAAAGACTCATGATGGAAAATGCTGTCTACATCCAGAGAAAGAACTATGAAGTCTGAATGCATACTGAAGCATACATTTTCACTTTTGCTGTTGGTTTTTTTACTGTTTTTCCTTTCTCATGGTTTTCCCTTTTGTTCTGATTCTTCTTTCACAACATAACTAATGTGGAAATATGTTTAACATGATAACTTATATCAGATTGCTTGCTGTCTTAGGGAGGGGGGAACACCAGGGGGGGAGGGAGAAAAATTTGGAACTCCAAATCTTATAAAAATGAATGTTGAAAACTATCTTCATATGTTATTGGAAAAAATAGAATACCATTAGGTGGAAAAATAGATATGCTAATCCTAACCTTGTATCATGAGGAATGACACAGAGATAATGTACTCATAAACCATGCTATGAGGGGCCATAATGATGCAACAATTTTTTACTGCTGTATACCATGGGACTATATCTTTTTTTCAATAGCTCCAGTTTGTGCTGAACAAAGAGTAATTATCTGGTCTAAGAGAAGAACAAGTGGCATTCAATCTGTGAGTGCTTTGAAAGGGAAGTAAAGTATAGGTTTAATATCAGAATTAGGAGAAGCCTTAGAAGGCAGAATGTCAGCTCTGGGAGGAGGAGGGGGCCTAAGAACACAGGCTGTCAGAACTGGGAGGGATTCTAGAACAAAGGACACAGAATGTTGGAACTGGAAGGGCCCCTAGAAAACAGAAATGTCAGAACTAGGAGGGCCCTTAGAACACTGAAATGTCAAAGCAGGGAGGGCCCTCAGGACACAGGATATCAGAGCTGGGAGGACCCTTAGGACACTGAATGTCAGACCTGGGGAGCCTGTAGGACCCAGAATGTCGAATGTCAGAGGTGGGAGAGATTTTAGAACAAAGGACACAACGCTGGAGTTAGAAGAGACTTCAGAACGATGAACAGAGAATACACAATCTCAGAGTTGGAAGGGCCCCTAGCGTCTTTGCTCCTAAGGTTCTCCAACTTGGGGTAACACTTGTGGTCGAGCAGGACCAGCGCTAGTCACAGGTTAAACAAACACAAAAAAGCGAAACAGACCCTTCCCTCAAGCAGCTGACATTCTATCAGGAGAAAATACATGCCGGTGTAAATAAACACAAAATACACAGGAAATAAACACAAGGTAATTTCCGGAAGAGGCGCTAGCAGCTCGATGGATCAGGAAAGACTGCTCCGAGTTGAGCCTGGGAAAGAACCAGGGATTCTAAAAGACAGAAACTAGAAGGGAATGCACTGCAGGCATGGGGGTTAGTGCCGCCTAAGCAAAGGCAAGGAGGAGGCAGACGATACGCCAAGCACCAGGACACCGACCGAGGGTGCTGGCAGGGGCTTCGGAGATTACCTGGTCCATATGCATCCTTTCCCAGGGGAGGATGCAGAAGCCCCGAGAGGTGTAGCCCCCCGCCCTCCCTCCCCCCGCACCAGCGGGCAGGGCCCGCCATTCCTCCCACTCTCGCCTCCCTCCCAAGGCGCTGGCCGCCGGCCGGGGCTCCGAAGCTCCGCCGCAGCCTGTCCTGAGCTGTCCCCGCCTCGACTCTCACCTCCCGGAGCCGCTTCCCCGGCAGTCGCTTCAGCAGCGGCAGCTCCGCCTGGAGGCCGCCATCTTCTCTCCCGCCCCCGGAAGTAGGGCCGCCGAACGGCCTGCTGGGAGTCCTCAGAGTTTCCGGAAGACGCAGCTGGGGCGAGGAACGATGAACAGGAGGCGGGACCTAGGGGGTGTGACCTGGCCCAGACTGACAGGATAGTCTGGGGGCGGGGTCTGCGGGCTAAGGGCGGAGCCTGCGGGCCAAGGGCGGGGCCTGAGGGCTAAGGGCGGGGCCTGGGATTAATTTCATCTCTCCACTCCTTCATTTTAGAGCGTAGGGGTCTGCCAGAGGGTAGAGAGAAGTGTCAAGGGGGTTGAAGGAATGTTTCATAAATAAATACGTTATCTCACTGAAATATTCCAAAAGGTGATAGTGAAACAAAACTGTTTACTGAATAAGGCTTTTTTTATGAAAAATTCATCTTTATTTTTTATGTGCATATCCACGGTAAACCCTAGACTTTATTTCTCTTCATACCAACACAGGTTAGTAGAAAATTCACGAAAGCCAAGGTAGTGTAGGGACCCAAAAAACGCCTCAAGTTCCTAGTTCCTTCAGTTAACTCAGCAAGCCCTCATCATTAATTATTAAGCACCTACTATTCTTCCTGGTGCTTTGCCAAGTTCTGGGGATACAAAAAGAGGCAAAGAACAGTTTTTGCCCTCAAGGAGCTCAGAACCTCCAAAAACATGTACAACAAGGTATTGGGAAGACAACAGGCAAAAACTATGTACAAACATACAGAATAAATAGGAAATTATTAAGAAAGGGAAGGCACTAGGTTTAGGAGGGGTTGGGAAAAGCTTCCTGTAGAATATGCAATTTTAGATGGGGCTTACAGGAAGCTAGGAAAGCCAGAAGGCAGAGATGAGAAGGGAGAGCATTTCAGACATGAAGGACAGTGGGAGAAAATGCCCAGAGCCAAAGAGATAGAGTGTCTTGTTCATGGAACAGCCAGGAGACCATTGTCACTAGTACATGGCAAAGGGTAAGGTGCAAGAAGACTGAAAAAGTGGAGTGGGACTAGTTTATGAAGGTTTTGAAAGCTGAACAGAGCATTTTGCATTTGATCCTGAAGGTAACAGGAAGCCTCTGGAGTTTATTAAGTAGGAAGCTGACATGGTCAGAACTGCACTTTAGGTAGGGCAGCTAGGTGGCGCAGTGGAGAGAGCACCAGCTCTGAAGTCAGGAGGACCTGAGTTCAAATGCATCCTCAAACCAAACACTTGATACTCACTAGCTGTGTGACCCTGGGCAAATCACTTAACCCCAGTTGCCTAAAAAAAAAAAACCCAACAACTGCACTTTAGGATAATCACTTTGGTGGCTGAATAGAGGGTGGCTTAGGGTGGTGAGAGGCTGGAGGCAGGCAGACCCACTAGCAGCTATTGCAATAGTCTTGCAATAATCCAGCTTGAGGTGATGAGGGCCTGCACCAGGGTGGTGGCAGTATCAGAGGATAAAAGAAATATTCGATGTTACAAAGGTGAAATTGACAGCCTTGAGAACAGATTGGATATGGGAGTGGGAGTGGGGAGATGAAAGAGAAAGAGGAATTGAGGATGACAAAGGTTGCAAACCTAAGGGACTAGAAATATTGTTGTGACACTCAACAGTAATAGGGAAGTTTGGAGGCAGGAAGAGTTGAGGCGGAGAGATAATGGGTTCAGTTTGGGGCATGTTGATTTTAGGTTGTATATGAGAGGGGCATCTAGGTAGTACATTGGATAGAGCACTGGCCCTGAAGTGAGGAGAACCTGAGTTCAAATGTGAACTCAGACACTTATTAGCTATGTGATGCTGGGCAAGTCACTTAACCTTGAAAAAAAATTCTCATTTCTCATCCCTTTTTCAAGAGGCATTTTCCCATGTCCTAATAGTGACTACTTGGAAACTTTATTCATTCCAAGATCACCTATCATGGAAACACTATGTAGAAGTCAGGGACTAGATTCTGGAAGAAGACATTCTGCATTCCCCTTCTCTCTCTCTCTCTCTCTCTCTCTCTCTCTCTCTCTCTCTCTCTCTCTCTCTCTCTCTCCCTCTGTCCCTCCCTCCCCCTCCCTGCCCCCCAGCAGGGAGTGAAGGTTCTGTTCATGTGAACCAGGTGAGGAGAAGGACTACGTTCCCCTCCTTCATATTTTCACATTAGTCATGTTGTAAGGAAGAATTAGAACCAATAAGAGGAAACAAAAGAAAGAGGAAACAAACTTTTGAGGACATGTTTTGTCCTCATTCCTCTTACTAAACCACCTTGGCAAATGCCTTTGCTAAAAAGCAAATTAAGTCTGACTGGTTCACAATTGAAAGCACACTGATGGGGGCTTGTGAACAAAGTACTAGTAATTAGCCCCTCGGGATTCTCCCTAGATCCCTAAAATTGGTAGTAGCACCTGTCCTCTGGAGACCAAACCCACCAATGTAAGTGGGAGTTGCAGAAATAGCCTTGGAGAAGGTGCTACAATTTTTCCAGGAACTGAGTCAAGCTCAGTGGCCCATTGGAAATCAAAACATTTGCCTCTCTCCCATCCTATGAGACCCCTCCTGTTCTCCTAGAATCTTTAATGATCATTGACCATGGCTCAGCAATCATATCTGCCAACCCTGTTCTTTTAACACCCAAGAAGGTCATCAGTACAGACAGGATATAGTCCATCCATATCTGACATCTTGAACTCATTGCTCTCTATTCCCTAAGTTATCTTGCGTTTCAATTATACACTTACTATTTTTGTTCAATGCTTCCTGGTCTCCCCATTTCCATTCTCCCAATTCTTTCCCCATTCTTACTTCCCGAATTTTTCTCCCATTCTTATTCTTCCGGTTTTTTTCTGCTTCTCACATCTTCATTCTCACCTCTCACTCTCCTAGTTCTGCCTCATCTTACTCTTTGGTTCTTACATCCTTAGTTCTCTCCCTGTTTCTCATCCTCCCAGGTCTCTTCCCCCCCCCATTCTCCTCCCTCATTTCCTTCCTTTCCTTTGGTCCTAGGGTGTGTAGGGAACAGATGCCCTTGGGGAGGAAGCTACACAATAGGGACCCACGTGACATGGGGGAGGTGGTATCCTACTTCCTTGAGTCCAGCCCCAGGTCTTTCCGGCATTGGCTTGACCAGCTGTTGACAGTGATGGTCCTACTAGTCTGTCTGGTGGTCTGGGCTTTCACTCTGCCAGTAACGGAGAGCCCTGGAAGAGTCCTGGCCCCTTGAAGCTTTCCTTCACTTGATGACCCCACTGTGAGCCAGAGGTACCCATTATACCTGGGAGGGTCTGGGGAGCCCTGCCTTAGTGCCCAGAAGCAGGGGTTGTAACTTCCGTCCTATCTTTGGGCATCTGGACTCCCTTGTGGCCTTGTAAAGAGAAGGGAACAAGGGTGATGGGGGACTGTGTTAGACCCTTGGTGTGAATCTGGTAAATGCAGGCTGAAAGATAATCTGCGAGCTAGGATCCAGTATTTACATCTACTGCAACTCTGGTAACTCCCAAGGTAATGAGGCTGAGTAGAATGGGAGCTTTGAAGCCCCAGCTCATCCTTCCCAGGAGGATAAGTATATTCCAGCCAGATGGATACTGGAGCTCATGCTGGCTGAATCTGGTTTTGGAATCTCTTCTCAGCTTCCAAAAGCGCTCTTCCCCTTCCTATTCTAAGCTCAGCCCCAGAACTCCCACCAATGGAAGATTCTCAAAACTTTGATACTTACTACCTATGTGACCTTGGGCAAATAACTTCCCTAATCTGATCCTCAGTTTCTTCATCTGTTAAAAGAAGGACTTGGTTTAGGTCAGTGATTCCCTTCCTTTTCAAGTATGAAGACCCCCTGCATGAAAAGTGGTAGCATTATTTGTGTCCATTGGGTGAGAAAATACACATATTCAAGATGAATTTGTATTTTATTAATCATAATGTATGCTTTACTCATCATAATGTATATTTTAATAAGTGATATGTACACAGATGGGCAAATGTATTTGTTTAGCCTGCAGAAGATAAATAGTTTGCTCTTTTGTTACCCTGAGTCAGTCATTCCATGAGATGGAGCTTTTGCAGTAACTTTGAGACTGACAGGAGTCTGCAGATCAAGAACCACTGGACCAGGAGATATTGATGATATCTCCACAAACTGTTAACCTATAGGCTGCTACACTAGAAGGGACCTTAAAAAGAGGTCATGTTGTATACACTATTTTACAGGTAAGAAAACTGAGGCCCAAACTGAGAAAGTTACTTGTCCCAGGTCAAAGAGAGAGTCAGTGGGCAAGTCAACTTTAGCCATTCCTATCTTTATCAAGATAAAGGTCTCCCAGAAGGACCACCTTAGCCATCAAACACCTACCATTTATTGGTGCTCAGTATATGCCCAACCCACTGCCAGGCAGCCTCTGAGGTGTGGAGAAAGACAGGGGAAAGGAAAGAACCAGGCTGTGTCCTTGGGGAGCTTGTAGTCAGGCTGGGGAGATGAAACTCCCAATGGATGTTCAGAGAGTCATATGGAAGAATACGTCTTCTCTTCCATCTCTGCCTGCCAATATCCTGCCCTTCCTTTCTCTCTCAGTTCCAATGTGATCTTCTCCAAGAAGGCTTCCCTGTTCCATCTCATCTCTATCAGAAGTGATTTCTCTCTCCTCTGAGCCCCCATCTACCTCTCTTGTGGCCTTGCATTGTAATTTTGGGTATGGAAGAACAAAGCTATTTTCCCAGCTAGACAGTGAGTTCTTAGCCCTGTCTCTTCCATAGCCCCCAGTAAATGTATGTTGAAAGATGGGAGGAAGAAATGCTGCTCAGTTTTTGGTAGAGGAGACAGGGAGAGAACTTGGAATTCTTGGCTAAGGAGTTTAGCCTTTTCTCCCAGGGGTGATAGGGAGCCACAGAAAGTGAGAGGAAGGGCATGACCAAAGCTGAGTTTTAGGAAGATTCAGCAATTAAATTCAATAAGCATTTAAAAGGCATCTATGAGGTCCGATGAGCTAGGTATTGGGGATACAAAGACAAAAAGGGACCATTCTGCCCTCAAGGAGTCTGCTGTTTTGTGGGGTTCAGTATGTGCACAGAAGAGTTTAATGGAAGATGATTGGAGGGGGAGGAGAAAACTAGCAAATGGTTTGACTAGGGAATGCTTTCTGGAGGAGGATGGCTGGTATTAGAAGGATGAAAAGAAATGAAAAGCCTTTATTAAGCATTTACTGTGTACCAAGCACCGTGCTAAGTGTTAAGAGATTGGAGGGGGAGAGGCTGGGAGCAGGCTAGTTTAGGAGAGTGATTTGCATATGAGGACTTTGGGAAGAGAAGGGCATCTGCTGAATTCTGGGACTGGGAAAGCAGGCAGTGATGAGGGATGCAATGCACCCTTATCGGAAGTCAGAAATCCAGGTAGGTGAGGTATGGGGTTGCATGGAGCAGGAGCTATCAGATATTAGGGTGAGCAAAAGATCCTCAATTTGGGTAAAGAGAGAGGTTGTTAAAGCAGGAATTCTTTTTAAAAATTAATTAATTTTTAGTTTTCAACATTCACTTTTATAAGATTTGGGGGGGGAGTGAGGCAATCAGAGTTAAGTGACTTGCCCAGGGTCACACAGCTAGTAAGTATCAAGTGTCTGAGGCAGGACTTGAACTCAGGTCCTCCTAACTCCAAGGTCAGAGCTCTATCCACTGTGCCACCTAGCTGCCCTTTTATAAGATTTTGAGCTCTAAATTTCCCCCCCTCTCATTTCCCCTCCCCAAGATGGCACACAATCTAATATAGTCCATACACGTACACTCATATTGAACATTTCCACATTAGTCATGTTGTAAAAGAAGAATCAGAACAAAAGGGAAAAGCCACGAGAAAGGAAAAAAAAAAGAGAAAACAGGATGTTTTGATCTGCATTCAGACTCCATAGTTCTTTCTCTGGATGTGAGCATTTTCCATCATGAGTCCTTTGGAATTGTCTTTAGATCATTGTATTGCTGAGAAAAGCTAAGTCTATCAAAGTTGGTCATCACACAATGTTGCTGTTACTATGTACAGTGTTCTCCTGGTTCTGTAGGGCAGAGATTCTTAACCTTGGGTCCATGGACCTCCTAGAGTGTCTGCAGATATATTCCTGGGAGTCCATGCATTTAGATACACATATATGTATGTGTATATATGTACATGTGTGTATATATACACATATATAGATAACTCCACCTTAAAATAATTGGTTCTCTTTGTAATCCTCTGTATTTTTATTTTATGCATTGAATTTGAGAAGGGTTCCACAGGTTTCACCAGATTCACTTCCAACGGGATCCAGAACACAAAAAATGTTAAGATCCCTTGTGTTAGTGTATTATCCGTCAAAGTATCATGCATAAACCTCCTTCTAAGAAGAGCTCTTCTTGCCTCTTCCAGGGATTTCTTCTATATTTCTTGCTGGGCCAGTGATTGATATCATATGGCCTAAGCTCGCCCTGAGCTGACAGGAATGGTAAAGTAAGTAGCCGTACCAGGTAAGGATGAGAAGGGGAGCTCTGGTCTGATTCTGTCACAATTGTCTGGTTGGAAGACTCAATTCAAAGACCTGACCTGATGGGTGTAGCTGGATAAGGAAAAAAGGTGATGGGGAGGGGTCTTTGAGAGTTCAGACTGGGGAGACTGAGAGTATGGCAGTACTAGTGACACAGACAGGGGTATCAGGAAGATGAGCTTGTTAGGGTAGGGATAGGACACCAAGAGCTGAGGTCTAACAAAACAAAGGTCGTACGACCAAAGCCTCTGGACAGAAATAGGCTGGGAGGTGGAGATGTCAGCTGGGTCCACCTCTTCTCTGTCCCCCCCAGGCCAGGCCCAGACCGAAGATGAGCAGTAGAGCTACCAGACCCCGCAGCCGGCGGGGGAGGGCGCCACCCCCAGTGAGTGACCGTGATCTCGGGACAGGCCAGTGTCTCCTCTTTGTTCTTCCTGAAAATAGGAAGAGAGGCCAAGTGAGGCCATCTCCACCTCTGTCAGGCAGGGTGGGGTCGGGAAGAATGGAGAGGCCCCTGGGGTGGCCTAACTCTGGAGTCCTCTCCCCACCTCTCAAGCTTTAGCCTTGGGGCCTGTTTGCCCATTTGAAACCCTTATCTTCCCAGAAAATTCTGAACCTTAGATTCTGCCCAATGGAGGTATCCCCAGCATTCCTTGACCAGAGTGTCCCCTCCCTGACCCACAACATTGATATGGAATGTCAGAGTCCACTGGGGCTCAGAACCCCATTCCCAAGGCTAAGGGTGCTTGCAGGGGGAGCTGGACCCTGTGGTGGAGAGCACTGAAGAGACAGACACCTGGGAATCAGCGTTGGGTCAGAGCAAGCCCCCAAGCTGCCCCAGGAAGAATCACTGGCAGAGCACCTGATCACCACTGCAGAGCCCAGCAGCCAAAGCAACTGTCTACAGCCGGACACACCCAGGTAGGACTGGGCTGGGGTGGCGAGGGCAGAAAGGTATGCAAGGGCTACTCACACCTCCTATCCTATCTTACTGCTCTGAGTTCCAACTTTACAGTGAGGCAGCTGGGTTATAGGCTTTCTAAAGTTTCTACCAGCTCTGACTTTGCGTACTCTATTCCAAGGTTTCTTTCCAGCTTTGCCATTTCATGTTCTAAAGGTCCTCCCAGCTCTGACATTCTTTCTTCTAAGGGCTCCCCCATATCCCCCATATTGTGTGTTCTAAGGGTCCTCCCAGCTCTGATATTCTATATTCTAAGGCCCTTCCTAGCTCTTGACTCAGAAAAAATTTTTACTCTTTTTGAATGATTTGTAATTGTTAAATTTTTGCTTTTAAAAGATATATTATTGGTCATTTCTCTGATTATTTAATTGCAGAATCTCAGCTGTTGAAGGACCTTTGAAGGTTAACAGGTCCAACTTTTACCCGGTGCTGAGTGATCCCTTTAAACGCAAGACCCTCATACAAGACTACACAACTAGTAGTGATTAAACACACAGACACAGACACATACACAC
This sequence comes from Phascolarctos cinereus, assembly GCF_003287225.1. NCBI lineage: Eukaryota > Metazoa > Chordata > Mammalia > Diprotodontia > Phascolarctidae > Phascolarctos > Phascolarctos cinereus. The sequence goes on along the minus strand of NW_027555847.1, from coordinate 671,884,045 downwards.
ACACACACACACACACACACACACACATACACACACTCTGTTCTGGGCCCTGGAAGAGATACCAGGTTTTGATAAGAAGTCTCTGCCTTCATGGAGCCCATGATACAGAAAGGGACAACTCAACCATAGGTAGTTGTAACAGGGAAAGGCATGGCAACGGGACCTGGGATTTTATATGTGCAGGTAACACTGGCTGAGGAACTTCCTTTACCAACACACATGGGGCAACTTCTTGGCTATTTGTCATCCTGAAGAGTTCCCTGGAGCACTGAGAAGTTCAGTGATTTTCATGGAGGCTCAGAGCCAGGATGTGCAAGAGACAGGGCCGTGACTCAGGTCTCCACAGTCAGCTTACCTTCTGTCTGCTATACCACCAGGCCTCTAGTGGGCCAATAAGTAAACACAAGTTGGTAGAGTCTTAGTATATGTGTGAATAAATATACATATATGTGTGTGTGTGTGGTGTGTGTATGTATCTATATATATATACACCCCTACATAAACATACATAGATATAAAATAGTTCTAATATATTTTTAGAATCTTAGAATCATGAAAATATGTAGAATAATAGAATACAGACTAATAGGAATATGGAATCTTAAAATATAGAATCTTATATACAATACAGAAATGTTAGTATTAATAAAATATAGACTAATGCAGCATTAATATAGAATCTTAGAATATATATGTATATATGTATAGCAACTTAGAATATAATAGATGTAACATAAAATATTATATTATAATAAATTATTATAAACATTGTAATTATAAAATGTATACAAATACATTCATAGAATTTTAGAATACATATATATAGAAACTTAGAATACATATAACAGATATAGTATAAAATACAGTATCATATAAATATTATATTATATAAAGTATATAATATAAAATACATTTATAGAATCTTAGAATATACACAATATAGAAACATATAGAATAATAGACTATAGACCAATATGGGATTAATATGGAATCTTAGAATATATGTATACATTTACAGAATCTTAGATATAAGTATATTAATACATTTATGGAATCTCAGAATATATGCAATACATGCAATAACAGACTATAGTATAGATCAATATGGATTGATATAGAATCTTATAATATACACATATGTATACATCTATATATTTAAATATAAATCTATCTCTCTATCAGATAGAGATACAGGAGAAGCACTAAGGTGGAGGAGAAAGGCTCTGCCTTGGAGCCAGGAGACTCAGCCTCTCACATATGTTAGCTGTATGACTCTAACCAAGTCACCTACCCTCTCAGTGTTCCAGGTGACTAAAACTAGATGGCAGAGAGGGAGAGACCTCTATTAACAGAAGGAGGTTCTTCATCAGTTATCTCCTACACTAATGAAACTGCAGGCGGCTCATTCTCTCCCTCTCTCTCTCTCTCTCTCTCTCTCTCTCTCTCTGTCTCTCTAGCTCTCTTTTTCTGTCTCTGTCTTCCTCTCTGTCTGTCTCTCTGTGTCTCTGTATCTTTGTCTCTCTCTAGCTCTCTCTGTTTCTCTCTAGCTCTATCTTTATATTTCTTTCTGTCTCTGTCTCTCTCTGTGTCTCTGTCTCTCTCTAGCTCTCTCTGTTTCTCTCTAGCTCTATCTTTATATCTCTTTCTGTCTCTGTCTCTCTCTTCCTCTCTGTCTGTCTGTCTCTCTGTGTCTCTGTCTCTGTCTCTCTCTCTCTTCTGTCTCTCTCTAGCTCTTTCTCTTCCTCTCTGTCTCTGTCTGTCTCTCTGTCACATACACACACACACACACACACACACACACACACACACACACACACACACACAGAGGAGCCTTGGAGAGTTATTTTTTTTAATGCTATGTAAGGCCTCTTGGGGAAAGCTCTTACCAAATGGGGGGCTGGGGGAGGGGAGCTGGGCGCAAAAGAAGAAAATTTCCTCTGGGTGGTAGCGTTTGAATTTGATTTTAAAGAATAGCTAGGAGTCATCTGGTGAGGAGAGAGAGAGGGTGAGAGAAGAGTGAAGCAAAGCATGAGGTGTGGAAGCATGCTGCGTGTCCTGGAGGCAGGGAATAGTCCAGTTTAACTAGAGCATTGCACAGAATGTGTCAAGGGGGAAGAAGAAGCTAAGACTGGATAGAGAGGGCGGTGCTGGGGTCTGAAGTACTTGGATTATGCAGAACATCTTGAACTCTACCTGAATTCTCCTTCCTTGTTGCTTTCACCACTCAGCTCACGCCATCTCTACACAAGGCCTTTCCTAATAATAATAACTAGAATTTATATGGTATGTTAAGGTTGGCAAAGCACTTTACAAATATCATCTCATTTTGTTCTTATAACAACTGAGAGGTAGGTGCTATTATTGTCCCCATTTTACAGACAAAGAAACTGAGGCAGACAGAGATTAAATGACTTGTCCAGGGTCATACAGCTAGTAAATATTGAAATTGGATTTGAATTTAGGTCTACCTATTTCCTAGTCCAGGAATCTGTCTACCACACCACCCAGCTGTCTCCCAACCCCTAGCTGTTAATACTTCCCCCTCCAAAAAAAAGAAGAGTCACTGCACTTATTTTACATACATACAAACAATGTCTCCTCTGATAGATTGTAATCTCCTTGAGATCAAGTAATAGGGAGCCACTGAAGATTTTTGAGAAGTGGAAGGACACAACCAGATCTATGTACAAGGAAGACTATGCTCAGAGTTGTACGAAGGATGGATTTGAGGGAGGAGAGAGTAGAGGACAGGAGACCTGTAAGGAAGCTATTGCAATAGTTATAGCTGAGTGTCAGTGAGAGCCTATAAGATGGAGGTGGCCATAGAAACAGAGAAGAGGGCATGGATGCAAGAGCTGTCATTGATAATCCATTATTATCACTATTATTATTAATATTATTATTAATATTATTATTCATTGTAATTGTGATTATTAGTTGCAATTGTTCATTGTAATTATTCATTGATTCATTGGTGAGAGGGGGACGAGTAAAAAGTAGCTTGACGTTTCTGAAGATGGGGAACCAACTGAACGCTCAGACGGGAATGATTAAGTCAGAAGGAGGGGCGGGTTTATAGAGAAAGATAATGAGGCTGGTTTGGGACATATTGAGTTTGAGGTGCTGCTGGGATATCTGGCTGGTGATTGAAGTCTAGAACTCAGATGATAAGTCAAGGCTGAGATACTGGTGAGGGAAGGGGAGGAAAATAAGCATTTATATAGTGCCTACTATGTGCCAGGCACTTAAAAAAACCCAACAACAACAAATATTATCTCAATTGATCCTCATAAAAACCCATGGAGGCAGGTACTATTCTCTACTTTATAGTTGAGGATACTGAGGCAAACAGAGGGTGAGTGACTTACCTAGGATCACGCAACTATTAAGTGTCTGTGGCCGCATTGGAACTCGGGTCTTTCTGACTTCAGGTCCAGAGTTCTGTGCACCATGGTGCCACCCAGTTGCCTCTGGTTCCAGGTTTGGGGATCATCTGCATAGAGGAGAACTGGTGACCCAGGAGTGGTTGAGGTTACAAAGAACAAGGTGAGAGAAAGAACCAGAGGATCACAGATTGGGAGCTGGAAGGGACTTAGAAGTCATATAGTCACTGATTTTACAGATCAGGAGACTGAGGTTCCCAAACCTTCAGTGACAGTTACCCAGAGAGCACATGGCAGAGCTAGGATTCACAACCAGCTCCCCCCCCCCAATTTCAAGGCCAGTACTCAGTGCTGCCTTCGAAGAGGAGAGGGCTGAGGCCAGAACCTTAGGGAGCATTCGCATGAAGGAGTCAGAAAGAAGAAACACAGCAAAGGAGAGAGCGAAGGAACACTGATAAAAATGGGAGAACCAGGCAAATATGTTCTCTCTAATGCCAAAAGAGAAGAGAGTACCTGGGATATTTATTGTTCAGTCATGTCTTCATGACCCCATTTGGGGTTTTCTTGGCAGAGATAATGGAGTGGTTTGCCATTTCTTTTCTAGCTCATGTTACAGATGAGGAAACTGAGGCAAAGAAGGTTAAGTGACTGGCCCAAGGTCACACAGCTAGTAAGAATCTGAGGCCGGATTTGAACTCAGGAAGAGGAGCCTGCCTGATTTCAAGCCCAGTGCTCTCCGCACTGCTCCACCTGGCTGCCCTACTTAGCCTCATCCAGGATAAGGAGGTGATAATAAATCAACAACCAATAAGGTCCTACTAATGTGCTACTACATTCCAGGCACTGACCATAAGTCCCAGAGATACAAATACAAGGAAGGAAGTCATCCCTGGCCTCAGATTTATATTCTGATCAGGGAAACAGCAAATAAAGATGTAAGTTTATACAAAATAAATAGAAAGAGAAAAACTAAAATGTATACAAGGTAGTTGGGAATGGGAGTGAATCAGGAAAGATTTCATGTAGAAGACAGTGCTTGAGCTGCCCGCTGAAGGAAGAAAGGGAAGGAAACAAGCATTTGTTAATGTTTCCTGTGTGCTACTGAACCTACTATGCACTAAGAGCTACATAAATGTTATCTCATTTGCGTAGGTCTCCCTCACTCAAATCCAATTCACTTGCATGTCACGGCCTCATCTTCCTGATGTCATGGTCCTCTTCGACAATGAAGGACAAATAACAACAAGAAACAACTGGTCTAGAGCCTTGAGAAGTTAAGTGACTTTATCAGGGACACACAGTCAATATGAGGAAGGCTCAGCAAGGGGCCTGTCACATAGGCAGTTAACAAATGTTTATTCAATTGAATTGAATTGAATCCACTATGCAATGCTGTGCTTCTGTAAACCACATTTGTATAGTGCAGGGATGGGGAACGAGTTGTTCTGTAAAATTTGGATTCAGTCAAAAGGCCACACTTAAGGATCTAGAAGGCCACATGTGGCCTGAAGACCACAGGTTCCCCAACCCTAGTATAGTGCTTAAAAAGTTGCAAAGCATTTCATGTAATTTTAAAAAATAGATACATTATATATTTTCATTTATGTATTCATTTTATTGATCTGTCAGGACTCCCATTTTACAGATGAGGAAACTGAGGTCAGAGACATTACTTGACTTACTAGGGTCTTCAGAATTAGGATGTAAAGCCAGGTTTTCCTGATTTTAAGTTGCAACCTCTACGATATCAATGATATAGAGGAATTAGTACTAGATAGTTGTAGGCTCCTGGAAAGCTACCCCAGGTTTGAAGCGCTTTGTGGGTCAGCATCTACTCCAAGTTAGTACTCACTAGTTCAAAGTAAAAGGCATTTAATCAGATGCATAGCAAAATGAGGATCGCCATCCACACAGAGGTAGGTTGTCCTCCCTGGCTACCATACTGCCATTGGGGAAGGAGGTAGATCCCGTCAGGGAGCGATATTTATTAAGCTTGTGCCTACTATGGGCCAGGCACTGTGCTAAGCACTGGGACGCATGCACGGGAGGGACAACTAGGGCCGCCCCTTCTGCAGACTCACTGATGTCCTCTAAGAGGTCATCAGGGGAGCTGAGCTAGGGTCCCAGCCTGCCTGGCTCTTTCTGCTATGACACTGTCCGCCGTACATCTCTGCACCGTGCTGCTCTCTGCTGCCATCTGCTGGCTTCCGATCGCAGCGAGGCTTCTTCCTCTACGAGGCAGCGATACCTATCAGCTCTTCCTCCGCAGGGGCTTAATAATTAAGCTCTTTCGTATTGTAGACCCATTCAGTACCCCTAGTTATCGGGCTAGCTAGTCTAGCTTTTAGACTTTTTAAATCAATTATATTTTTATTTATCTTGTTAAATATTTCCCAATTACATTTTATTTTAATTTTTAACATTCTTTTTCTAAAATTGAGTTCCAAATTCTCTCCCTACTGTCCCTCCCCTGCCCACTGAGACTAGCCCATAGACATTTTAAAAACTAATTTTAAAAAACATTTTGTGGGGCAGCTACGTGGCACAGTAGATAGAGCTCCAGCCTTGGAGTCAGGAGGCCCTGAGTTCAAACTCGGACTCAGACACATGACACTTATGAGCTGTGTGACCCCGGGCAAGTCACTTAACCGGATTGCCTCACCAAAAAAAAAAAATTTGTCTCGTTTGTGGTCTCCTAGTCTAGTTCCCCACCCCTGTCTAATTCTTATCAGAATTATGATCAGAGAATTATGATGTCCTTTGTGAACAGTGAAAGGATATCCACATTCCTGAGGTTATCATCCCCAAGTCAGCCCAAAGGCTACAATTAGCTGAATTTCGAATGAGATAGGTGAAGCTGCCATCATGCCCCTGGAGTTCCGTGGAAGTCACAGAGTCTGGGCTGGGTGGAGAACTACTAGGTTTGTGAACTTTCTCCTGCTTCTCCATGGCAACAAATCATTCCCTTTCTACACATATGCCCGTGCCTCATACATGTATGTGCATGCAGGTACCCATGGATGCATGCGGATGCATGCATGCATATTTATATACCTCTTATATTTTCCTTCTGGCTTCCTTTCCTTTCCTCCTTATTTCCCCCTAGAGTTCCCTTGTTCCCTTTGTACAGGCTCTTTTATCCTTGGAACAAAGCACCCCAGGCCCCAAGACGGGGTGACTTGCTGCCTTCTCTCCCAGGACCACCAAGAGAAAATAACCTGGTGAATGGAGGGATGAATGTGTATGTAAGAGAGAGAGAGAGAGAGAGAGAGAATAGGGGGGTACAGTAGGGATAGCCTGTGAGCTGATGGTCCCAGTGGGCCTTGGTTTCTTTAGGGATGGTCAGATAGAAGCCTCAGAGCCCAGCAGCCATTCTGGAAAGCTGTCCACGATGCCGACCTCACCCCTTTCTCAGTTCCACCAGCCCTCAGGAGAGGATGCCCGGGAAGGTGAGCTCCCTTCACACTTTGGAGGGCTTGTCATTGTCTCCAAGGGTTGTTAAAATTCCCTCTCTCCCTTAAACTATCATTTCATATCCCCTCTCCTCATAACCTTCAATCACTATAACTCATGGAATTCACTTCTGGCAGCTCTACACTTTGTACCTCTCCCTAGAGGTTCCTGTCCCCATCCAAGTTTCAGCCTCTCTCCCTCAGAGCTCCTAGTATTACAGCAAGTATTTCTCCCCGCCCCCACAACTAACCCCTAGAGTTCAGGATTCCTTGGTTCCAACTCCCAGGGCACGGCCCCAACCTGTACCTGGCTCTGCAGCAGGCCGTTGAGTCTTTGGAGAAGGCGGCAGCGACTTGTCGCCAACAGGCCTCCAGCCTCCTGGTCTCAACTACGCTAGGCTCGGAGGAGCAGGGCAAGGTAAGCATCTCCCACTCAATTAGGGAAGACTTTGTGCAGGGATTCTGAGGTTGAAGGCCACAGGTTGTGTCTAGAGTCAGATCCTTTGTGTGTGTATGGGCTCTCAGGACAAACCATGGCCTCTGCAAAGACTGGAGGAGTTGGTCAGGGGCTGGCACCCTATAGGCCAAGAAGAGGGGCTGCCTGAGCAGGAGAGGATCCGCTACAAACAGGAGGCTCTGAGCCTGACTGAGCAGAATGCCAGTCTTCGGAGTTCTCTGAAAAGCACGGAGGAGGAGCTGGCCCAGGATCAGGCCTCCCTACAGGCCTTTCAGGATGAAAAGGAGAAGCTACAGAGACAGGTGGGTTTTGAGGTGGGGTTTTTGGGTGGTCTGGGAGGAAGACCAGGACCTGCCCTCCAAGGGTCTCCATTCTGAGAGAGGACATGGTTCAGTCCCTATTTACAGGTAACCTCCTCCATGAGAAGGGAGGTACAGCCTCCTACCCTCCAATGAAGACTGAGTGGTCCTCAAGTGTTGAGGCAGCTTCCCTCAGAGAGAGGATCTTAATCTGGGAAGCATTGTAGGGAAGGGTGCGATATAAAAGGAGAGGAGGACAGTGCTTGGGGAAAAGAGGACTGAAGAGAGTCCAGGGTGGGACAGGAAACTGAACCCATATCAGGGATGGGCTGGTGACAGAGCCTTGCAGCACTCAGCACTGCCCTACCCCCCCCTCCTCCTTCAGGTCTGGGAGCTGCATGAATCTCTACTGAAGCTCGATTTATCTCCAGCACTCCCCCTTAGCCAGGACAGCTCTGTGAGCAGATCCAGCAGCCCAGGGCCAGATGGGGTGCTCTGGGGGGCCCAGGTGGGTACCATAATCATCATCATCCTAGCTGGCATTCGTGTGGTACTCAACCGTTTACCAGGTTCTTTCCTCACAAGCTTCCTGTGATACAGGTAGTGAAATTAACTCCTTTTTACAGATGAAGAAACTGAGGTTCAAAGAGAAGGAGTAACTTGACCACAGTTTAGTGACCAGTCAGCAGCAGAACTGAGACTCAAACCCAGATCTCCTGACTCTAGCTCTGTGGTTCTTTTGCCTACATCAGGAGTTCTTTTGTTTTGGTTCGGTTTGCTTTTTTGGGGGGAGGCAGTCAGGGTTAAGTGACTTGCCCAGGGTCACACAGCTAGTAAATGTCAGAGGCCGTATTTAAACTCAGGTCCTCCTGACTCCAGGGTTGGTGCTGTATCCACTGCACCACCTAGCTATCTCCTATGCCAGGAGTTCCTAATGTTTTTATATCACGGACCAATTTGGCAGGACAGGGAATCTGATGAACCTCTTCTCAGAAGAATGCAAAGAAATGAGCATTTATTAAATACTTACTATGTGCCAGGCATTGCTCTAAGGGCTGGAGATACAAATACAGGTGAAAAGACAGTCCTTGCCTTCAAGGAGCTTACAATCTAATGAGGGAACACAGCATAGCAAAAGAAGAAGAAAAGGGAAAGGGAAGAGGAGAAGATACCCATTGAGGAAGGCATGGTGTGGAAGTCTGAAAAGTCAGACGTGGAGCCCAGAGTGAGAAATGAAAGTTGGCAAGCTTGGGCCCCTTCCCAAAATGGAAGCCCTGGAAGGAATTCACTTGTGGGAGAATAATGTGTTTAAATAGGTAAAATAAACTAGATAAGATTACTAAGGAATCTAAAAGATTAGTGAAAATTATATGTATATATATTTACTATTAAAGTTCATGGATCCCTTGGAGACCCATGAACCCCAGGTTAACAATGCTTGTCCTGTCCTGTTCCTGTCTCCCATACTGTAGACTAGGAGAGGGCTCCTGTCAACCATTGTCCCTAATCTGAAGCCCCCTGGGTAAATCAGTTATAGTCAAGATTGGAATTCAGGGCCTTAGGGTATCCAAAATCCCCATGGTGGTGTGGACACAAATTCAGGTCCTCTCTTAGGGCATCTCACCCCTTGCTATAGCAACTACAAAGTATTTCCAGCCCTGTGATCCCAGCACCCCTCACACCAGAGCTGCAGGACCTGGAGGCCCAAATGGAACAGCTCCGGAGGTAAAATCTGTGACACCCATCCCCCACCCCGGGCTAGGGAGGTACAGGTTGGGGTCACTCTCTGCCCAGTCTGTCTCATTCTCAGGGCAGCTGGCTAGGAATCCTGGGCTGGGTTATCATATCTATCCCACCCCTGCTTTTTATCCTTTCTCTCCTCTTTCCTCTCCCCACCCAGGACTATCCAGAGGCTAAAATGCTTCAACCAAATGATGCTGGGGGCCCTGCAATCCTGCAAGGGCTACTCAGAGGGGCTGAGCATGCAGCTGGGACAGAGGGAGGCCGAGACTACTGCCCTGCACCTAGCCCTGCAATACAGGTGAGCCAACAGGATAAATGCCAGTAGCTGCCCTAAGGGAGCCCTTGGTACGTAGACTTACTGAGGAATACTACCTACCTGGCATCCAGGGTAAATGTCTGAGTTTTTTGTGGGGTGGCATCTGGATGGGATCTCTAAGATATGCCCTTTCTTGGGTACTATTGAGGTAGACTGGAGCCAGAGGTCATGGAAGTTGGAGAAGTTAGGGAACTGAAAATCCAAGATGTTTAAAGCCATTAAGGGGTTAGGGTGGAAAGGACTGTGGGCCAGGTACTGAAATTATTGGGAAGGAAGGATAGTGACCTGGACATCCAGAGATGGCAGCAACAAAGACCCTCCAGGAACATGGAACTGGAAGGAAGAGCTCTAAAAGGTCATCTGTTCTGACCTGTTCACCTTGCAGATCAGGAAACTAAAGCACAGAGCAATTATGTGACTTACCCAGGGTCACACAGCTAGTAAGAGGTTGGGGTAGGATCTGAATCTACATCTTTCTGACTCCAGACTTAGTGTTCGATTCACTACATGGTGTGATGGTGGCTGCGGGAGGCTCTGAACTTGGCAGTGGGGTTCAAGGAGTAGTGTGTCCGCTTCTTGCCCTTGGGTCAGGGAATGTGAGAGAAGGAGCAGCCATCCTGGGAGAGCATGCTAAGAGATGGTGAATTCAGGAGAAAGCTAGGTTTCAATAAGGATCAGAAGATAAAAGAAACATGAGGAAGAGATCTGGGATCGGAAGGTTGTTAGATCAGAGAAGGATGGGGGCTGTGGGGGGCACAGGCCGAGCTGACTAATCAGGGAGGGGGTAAAAGGGAAAGTGCTTTCACTGTTCATCCCCCAGCAGGTACTGGCCATGTGACATGGGTCCCTGAGACCAGACTGCATGTTTGGGCCTGTCTCTCTGATGGGGAATAGGCCCCCAGGAGAAGAGCGTGATAACCATGGGACCTTAGGGGATAGAAATCCAGGTGGCTAATCACACTCCGGGGCCAGAGAGGGAGGAAGCAGGCCCTTATGGAATGTCAGGGCCTGTATCAAGGCCCTGTTTGCCCCCGTTAGAGCCAACTCTTGTTGGAAGAGACACAGCATTGCCCTCGCTGAAGCTTTGGTACGAGGAGATAGAGCTGTAGGCTCAGAGAGTCCCAGACCTGAGAATGAGGCAGGAAGAGACATGACCCAAGGCTGAGAAGAAAAAACATGACCCTAGGCTAAGGGTCTAAAGAGCAAGACCAGCCACTGAACCGGACTTCAGTCATTTAAACATCAGTACCTGAGATACTAATGAGGGTGGTTAATGAGGGATAAAGTACAGGAAGGGATGAGAGGTATGGGACTGGGGGGGAGAAGTCCATGGACTCCCAAGAGGCTGAATGGGGTAGTCCCAGGAATGTTCTGAGCAGACCTGTGTCTAGCAGTGAGCAGTGTGTGGAGGCCTATGGGGTGCTGCTAGCCCTACGGACAGTCGACACGAGAGCCATGCCAGGTCCACAGGCCAGAGGAGGCAGGACAGAGTCAGCCATGGCAGTGGCACAGCGACTCTTGTCTGAGGAAGACCCCACAGAGGCTGGCATCCTGGCTCGTGTCTACGTAAGGTAGGGGGACGCTGGGAGGGGTGAGGGGATTGTGCCTGCCAACCCCAGGAGGTTGAAGGAGAAGAGAAAAACGGGAGGAAAGGCTACAGGGGCGTTTAGGCTAGCTTGGCAGGATAATACCCTCTAGGGTGGCACGGCCTCTGTATCTTACAGCCCTGAGGGCAGCAGTGTGGATGCACCCACAGAACTGGAGGTAGCAGCACTCCTGCAGGGCTATATTGGGAGGCTCCGGGCACACCAAGCCCTGGTGAAGGTGCCCCCAGAGCCAGACCCTAGACCAGGCCAGGGGCCCAGTGTGCTTCGGGAAGAAGCCATCTTCCAGGCCATGCTGGAGGCTCAGCCTGACCTGGAGCTGCCAAGGCTGGAAAAGACGCAGATTCAGCAAGAGTTGGCCACCATGAGGGTATGTACCCCAATAATCTTCCACTGGCTTACTCACTGCCCTTTCCTTCCTCCCCTTAACCTCCAACTTTCTTAGAAGCAGGAATGACTCTGGAACACAGAATATTGGAATAGCATACTTGGAAGCTATCTTAGAAGGGGTGGGGGTCAGGGGGAACTCGGAACACAGAAGACCAGAGCTGGGAAGGGCCTTAGAATATAATATGTCAGAAATTAAAGGACATCAAGACACAGAATGTTAGAGCTGGGATGTGGGGGGGTGGGGCTTAGAATCCAGAATGTGAGAGCTGAGAGGGCTCTTTAAACACAGAATATCTGGGCTGGGAGAGCCTCAGAACATAGGCCAGTTATGGGATTGGAATCTCTGCTCACCAGCATCCAAAGGGTGGGTGAGAACTCAGGCCAATGCCCTGGATACCGTCCCTGAAGCCCGAACACTAGTTTGATGGTTCACACATTGTGCCCCAAATGGCCCTCTTGAGGTCTCAGTTCTCCCCCAGGGAGGGCTCAGTGTCCAGCCCTGGAGAAAAGCAGTTAAGGAGGATCTCGGCTCTGCCTGTGTCCCTGCCCACAGGAGGCCCTGATGGACCTGACACTGAAGCTACAGCTGGTGAAGAAGCAGAAGCGGGCACTGGAGCTAAGAGATGCAGCCCACCGGGCACAGGGCACTCTCTACCTCCTACTCCTAGAGCAGCTGCGGTGGCAGCTGGGCCAGTGCAGACCCCACGATACCCTCAGCTCGGGGCAGTGACAGTGACAGCGACAGCAGCTGTGGAGCATGGGTGAGCACCTTTAGGGGAGGGAGAAGGAAGCCGAGCCTCAGGCTCCAGGGAGGTGCCCATGACTCGGAGGCTGTACAACATGGCAGAAAGAGCCCCAGGCGGCAAGGCTGGCGACTGAAGCCACTTCTAGCGTCCAGCCTCATCAATTCAACTGAAACTGCTCTCCCCCAAATCACCTGTGACCTCTTCATTTCTCAGTCTCATCCTGCTTCACCTCCGCAGTCTCTGACACTGTCCATCACCCTCTTCTCCTTGACATTCTCTTCCCTCCAGGTTTTCATGACAGGTCTCTCTCTCCTGGTTCTCCTATCTTTCTGACCAATCAGTCTCCTTTGCTGGATCTTCATCCAGGAACTGCCTACTAATTGTCAGTAACTCCCAAGGCTCTATCCTGGGGCCTCTGCTTCCCTGATAGTATAGCCTCTGAGATCACATATCTCTGTTTGACATTGACATTATTGATGTCAATATCTCTATTGATATTGACCATAGTCCTCTATTTGATATTCAAGGAAATGATAAGCCACTCAGTGTCTTTGCCAAGAAAACCCCAAATGGGGTCATTTCGCTAGATTTGGATGTGACTAAAGTAACAACATTTGATATACAAAGCTCTTCATAACCTGGCCCCAACTACCTTCTTACTCTTCCTACTTACTTAACCTTATTTAACTACTCTCCCTGCATTCTTTGATGGAGTGACACTGACCTCCCTGCTGTTCCTTGCATGAGACACTATTTCTAGACTCCAGACTTTTGAGTTCCTTGAGGGCAGGGACTGGGTTTTGTTTTGTTTTTTAAGCTTTGCATTCTTAACATACTGCCTGGCACATAGTTGGCGCTTAAAATGTTTGCTGACTGCCTGGCTGTCACTGACTCTCTATGTAACTTTAGGAAAGTCAGCCCCTCAGTCAAGACATTAGTTTTCCTTCATCTCTAAAATGAGGATGATAATAGTTGTTCAGTATACTTCCTGGAGTTGTCACAAGGAAAGTGCCTTGAAAGCTGACCTGTTGGTATCTTTATTCTAGGCTTCTGGAGATGGGGACCAGATAACCTGGCTAGGGGGAGCCCGGGACTCAGAGGACATGCTGCAGGAGCTCAGTAGTTCCCTGACTCGGTGGGTACCTCCCTCCAAGGGCTGAGGGTGGGCATTGGAGAATGTCCTGAGGATAGCCTGCCCCATAGCCATCTGCCTGCAAGGGCAGGGAGGAAGCCCCCATATGTCCATATCCCTCCACCTCACCTCTGGGGTACCAGGACCCAGGAGTTAGAAGGACAACTGAAGGAGCTGCAGGCTTCACTGGAGCGGATGGCCCAGGATGAGCGGGCCCAGCGAGCCCAGTGTGTGGAGCTCACCAATGACTTCTGCAAGGCCCACAGGTTAGTGTAGCTGACCACTGGACTCCCCCAAACCCCTCACCTTCCAACCTCGTCCCCTTTCCCAAGCCCTTATCCCCTGGATGAATTAAGTGCTACACATGCAAGGTCAGCAGATCATGGCCCTGCCCTCTGGTACTTCTGATTGACTTAATAGAACATAGGACATCAGAACTGGGTGGGCCCTTAGAACCCAGAATGTCGCACCTGGGAGGGACTTTACAACACAAAAAGTCACAGCTGGGAGGGTTCAGTGAACACAGAAGTATATACCTAAGCCTTCCATCTGGGCATGGAAGGGACCACGTGGCACTGAAGAGGCTCGAGGAAGGCTCCTCCAGTGCTTCTGGCCTCCCTGCCCACAGTGCCCTGGTGCTGGCCTTCCGGGGAGCCCAACGGAAGCAGGAGCAGCAGCAGCAGAGCCTGGACCAGCAGATAGCGCAGATGGCGGCCTGTCAGGAGGAGGAGCTGGAGTCCCTGGCCCAAGCCGCCCAGGCTCTAGAGAGCTCAGGAGTCCTCTTGCCCTGGGGAGAGACTTCTCTCTAAAGACTCCAGCCTCTTCCTCCCTGCCCCACCCCCATCCTCAATTCCCTGTCTAATCACCAGCATGCCTAGTTGTGTTCAGCCACCCACTCTGCACCAACAAAAACAATTCTAGCCAGGGTCTCTCCACCAGACCCTGCCACCCCTTTGGGAAGGAGAGGTTGGGGGGAATAGATGGGATGGGCTCCTTTCTGATAAGGTCATATTATTGAGAGCTAGAAGAGACTTTGGAGCTTTTTTCTTACAGATAAGGAAACTAAGGCCCTGACTTTTTGGACTAGGATCCATCTGGAGGGGGCACTTCCTGTGTCTGCTGTTGCTCCTGGCCAGGCCTATGGATCATCTGTGGAGCTGCAGGATGGCAGAGCCAACCAGGGCCTGTCCTATCCATCCCTCTCTCAAGGCCATGCCTACCCACCTGGCCTCCTTTCAGACTCTTTCCTCCCTCCTCAGGCTCCCCTTCTTTGGACCTGAGCCTAGGTGCTCTCTGTCAGAGTCTGGTATTAGGCTGGCATACACCAATGTCCACCTAGAGAGGGCTTGGCCTCTCTTCCCTGGTCATCTGGTACTTTTCACTGTTTTGGAGTAGGGTTTGCTCAGACTCAGTCATGCCCCCTCCCTGCCTACCAGCTGGTGCTCCAACAAATGAGGCCACTGCTCTGGCCCCAGGAGCAGATGGGAGAGGAGGAGGGTCCAGGGCTCACTGAGCAGACCCAGAGAGGAAAGAGCATCTTAAAAGGCCAAAGAAAATTTATAAAAAAAAAAAAAAAGGAAGAAGGCCCCTTTTCCAGAGTTGGCAGAACCCACTGTCCTTTGGAGCAGGGAAAAGTATGGGGCCTCTCCACCCCCCTCCTCCCAACAAACCCAGCTCTCCTCAGGAACTTTCTCTACAGAAGGTTGGCTTCTGCTGCCTTGATTGCTTCCAGACCTGCTCATTACCCCCTACTCAGTCTTCCCCTTCTATTTCTTGGCCCCTCTTTAGATATTTAGACTCTTTAGAGTCCTGTTTTTTCCTTGAAGTCTCCCCATCCTAAGCTCACAGGCTCTGTCGGACAGCTGCTAAGCTCTGGAGCACCTCTGCAGAGTCCCTGATGGGCAGCTCCAGTGAGGCTTTGTTATCTAATTTCTCTGAATAAATCATCTCTCTCTAATCATGGTCTCAGTGTAGGGGCAGAGGGGACTAAGGTCTCCAAAGCAGGATGCTGTACTGGATCTTTGGGTCATTTCAAGCAGGCAGTAGATTTCTATAGGATTTCTGTCATCTCTCCCACAAATATAAAGTGCCTAGAGTATGCAGAATACCATGCTAGGCAGAGAGAGAGACAAAATGTAGGTGAGAAGGTTTCCATCAGAGAAGAAAAAGATAGACACAGATGTATATTCTATACAACCTTAAAGAAATGCATTAAAGTGAAATCCAAGGAGAAATCCTTATAGACTAGTAGATCAGAGAAAGCATCTTAATGGAGATTGCAAGGGCAGCTAGGGGGCACAGTAGATAGAGCACCAGACTGGGAGTCAGGAGGATCTGAGCTCGAGGAAGGCTCCTCCAGTACTTCTGGCCTCCCTGCCCACAGTGCCCTGCTGCTGGCCTTCTGGGGGCCGGACAGTTAACACCCCTCCCCCAATTGCCTCAAAAAAATACGAATAAAAAGACATGGCATTGGAATTAGATGCAGTAGGCAGGAACTCAACAAGTAAGGAGGGAGAATAAGAACACGACAAGGAATAGAGTAGGCAAAGGTATGGAGGTAGGAAAACATAAAGGGTAGGTTAGGGATAGGGAAATGAAGTGGAGATTTGAGAGTGGAGAAGACAGTAGTATAAGATAAGCCTGTGAAGGCCTTTACAGCTTGGCTGACACTCAAATTAGATTTAGGAGTTTAAACTTGATTCTAGAGGCAGTAGGGAACCACCCAATATTCCTGAGAAGAGCTGATCTATGCATGCATGCATAAGGAAGATTATTCTGGAAATGATATGAAAGATGGATGGAAGTGGGGAGACAGTGGAGGTGGGCAGACCTGTTAATATACTGCAGTGTTCCAGTGGATGCAGTGGGGATAAAAGAGGAGCTAGATCAGAGAGAGATGATGGGGACGAGGGAAACAGCAGATATGAGAGCTTGGGAAGAGTTAAAGAAAGGTTATGAACACGGGAGAACAGGTCAGTGGTGATGCCACAGACAGAAACAACGAAGTCGGAAAGAGCAGACTTAGGGAGCAGAGCAGAAGCTGAGGGCCCATCATCCAGGCTCCATCGTGAAAGAGAATTAGCTTCAGTATTGAAATCTTACCAGTAATATGGCTCATGTCAGCACCAAGGTTTTCCCTCTGGGAACGTCAGAATTTGATGCCCCTTGTTCTAAGGGTCCTCTGTTTCCATCTCAGACTAATGAAATGTTGATTATAGGACAGGTTTCATTTAACCTGACTGGCATAAATGAGGTCCATAAATGGTCAGATCAAATCCCCTTCCCTCTCTGATGGGCCTGTTCCTTCACCAAAGACCTACTCAGTCCTCCAGATTAATACTACTATGCTGTCTCACTTCCTCTTCAAGTAGAAATAGCTCAAGGATGCTAGAGAGTCAAGCAACCCTACAGTCCAGATGACTCACATTACTAGGTTTAGGTTGGGGTTTCTGTGCAAAGAAAGGCATAAAGGTAGGGGATGGAATGTTCTGTTTAGGAAACAAAAAATAAATTAGTTTGGCTTCAGTGTGGTTTAACAAAGAGGTTTCTGTGCAAAGAAAGGCATAAAGGTAGGGGATGGAATGTTCTGTTTAGGAAACAAAAAATAAATTAGTTTGGCTTCAGTGTGGCTTAACAAAGGTCATACCATGTAGTCAGCCTGGACAAGTATGTGAAAGACTTTAAATGACAAACAGGGGTTCATATTTTATCCTAAAGGCAATGGGGAGCCACGGGAGCTTCTTGAACCAGGCAGCGACATGGTCAGATCTGCATTTCAGGAATATCAATTTGGTAGTTGTTTGGAGGATGGATTGGGTGGGATGGAGTGAATGCAGGGAAACCAGCTGGCAGGCTATCACAGTTGTCCAGGAGAAAGGTGATGAGGGCCTAACTAGGTTTTAGTGTGAATAGAAAGAAGGAGACAGATTCAATAAAGGTTGAGGAATCAGTTGGTCAAGGAGCATTTATCTAGCACTTACTGTGTTCCAGGCACTGTGCGACAAAGATAGTCTCTGGGGCAGCAAGGTGGCACAGTAGGTAGAGCTCTGGCCTTGGAGTCAGGAAGATGTGAGTTCAAATCCAGTCTCAGACACGTAACATTTACTAGCTATGTGACCCTGGGCAAGTCACTTAACCCTGATTGCCTCACCAAAAAAAAACCAACAACATAATCTCTGCTCTCAGAAGGCTCACATTCTAATGGGGAAGACAGCAAACAAACAACTATGTATGTAGAAGACACCTGGTAGTGGAAAGGCATGTCAGAGGGCAGCCCCTGGCAGTGGGGGCAGAGGCAAGGAGAAACTACGAAAAGCCTCCTTCAGAAGGTGGGAATTTGAATCGAGTCTTGAAGGAAGCCAGGGGAGCCACTTGGCAGAAATGAGAAGGGAGACATGGCGGGTATGGGGCATAGCCAGTGAAAAAACACAGGAAGGAGTCCCAGAGGGCCTGGTCCATAGAGAGTGTAAAAAGATTCAACTGAGAGGAAGGAGAAAGGTTGTGAAGTCCTTCAATACCACATAATGAATTTTATCTTGGATCCTGGAGGTAATGAGGAGCCCCTGAAGATTGTTGAGGAGGGGAGTGACAGTCAGATACATACTTTGGGAAGGTCACTTTGACAGCTGAGTGGGGTTTGGTTTAGAAATGGAAGAAAATGGAGGCAGGGAGGCCAAGCAGAAGACTCTTTGCTGTAGACTAGGTATGAGGTGATGAGAGTCTGGACCAGGATGGTGGCTGTGTGAGTAGAGAGGATGGGAGGTCATTGAAAGATGTGAAACAGAAACACGAGACAAGGAGACAGATGGGATAAATGGAGCCATTGTAAGAGGCATTGAGGGCGACATGGAGGTTTTGAGGCTGGGTGATTGGGAAAAAAGTGTTTTCCTTCATGGTAATGGAAAAGGATAAGAGAGAAAGCCAGTTTGGCTGAATTGGAAGTATGAGAGGGGAAGGAATGTCCAGTGAGACTGGAAAGATAGGTTGTGTAGGGCTTTAAGATCTTAATGGAGGAGTTTATATTTGATCCTTGAGACAATAGAAAGTCCCTGGACTTGACTGAGTAGGAAAGTCACATGGTCAGATAGGAGCCTGAGGAATATCCCTCTGGCTGTGGTGTGCAGGGTGGAATGGAAAAGGGAGAGATCTGAGGAAGGGAGACCAATTAAGAGATTTGTAGCAATCTAGGCAAGAGGCAGATGGAGGCCTGAACTAAGGCGGAAGCTATGTGCGTAGAGGGGAGTCAGATGGGAGAGATGTTAGAAAGCTTTGTTGTTGTTCAGTCCTTTCAGTCATGTCTGACTCTTCTTACCTATTTGCGGTTTTCTTGGCAAAAATACTGGAGCAGTTTGCCATTTCCTTCTGCAGCTCATTTTACAGATGAGGAAACTGAGGCAAACAGGGTGAAGCGACTTGCCCAGGGTCACACAACTAGTAAGTATCTGAGACCAGATTTGAATTCAGGAAGATGAGTCTTCCTGATTTTCGGGCCCAGCACTCTATCCACTGTGCCAGCTAGATGCCCAGTTGTAGAAGTAGAAATGGCAAGATCGGGCAACTGATTGGATGTGGGGGTGAGGGAGAATGAGGATTCCAGGATACTGTCGCAGTTATGAAGCCTGGAGACCAGAAGAAGAGCGGTGCCTTTGACAGAAATAGGGAAGTCAATAAAGTGTAACCAGGAGTCCAGGCCTGTTGCACATGCGTTAGACTCTCAGTAGTGGAGAAGATTACTCCAGGGGGTGAAGCTTGGAGCCGGGGAAGGAGAAACCTGGCTTTCTGCTTCCAAATTGAGGATACACAACTTCTAGCAATCTCTCCACCGGTGAGGAAAGTCTTGTACAAATGCACCATGCTTGAACCCTGGGCTACAAAGTAATTTGGTGGGTATAGGAGGGAAAGCATTAATAATTAGGGAAACAGGAAAGACTATCTCACATTGAACATGGAGTCTTGAAGGAAGTTGGGTTTGGCAAGAGGCAAAGGTCAGGTGAGAGAGCATTCCAGGGAATGCTCATTATGTACAGGGAATAACAAATAGACTGGTTTGTCTGGAATGGACAGAGAGAGAGAGAGAGAAATGACATTGGGCTAGAAGAATAGTGATTGTGAATGATTTTAATTCCAAATGGAGGAGGTTGTAGTTTTTTGTTGGTGGTGGTTTTTTTTTTGAGGCAATCAAGGTTAAGTGACTTGTCCAAGGTCACACAGCTAGTAAGTGTCTGAAGGCCACGTTTGAACTCAGATCCTCCTGACTCCAGGGCCTGTGCTCTATCTAATGTTCCACCTAGCTGCCCTGGGTTATATTTTTCTTAAAGAAAATAAGGACCCACTGAAAATTCTTGAGCCATGCTGTGCTAAGTTTGAGATTTGCATGGGACAGCTATAGGGAGATGTCCTTAAAGCAGCTCTGAAGATGGGGCTCAGGATGGTGTTATGAGAACTCGTGCTTAGAAGCAATAAAGATGTGGCTGCGGGAGCTCTCTTGAAGCTGTGGAAGGAAATGAAATTGACCAGGCAGAAAAGAGGGGCTAGGGGCTCATGATGGACACTTGGGGACCACCCACATTAAAAGGTAGGAAGAGGATCATGGGATGGATAGCAGGATTCAGAACTGGGATCTTAGAGGTCAAGAAACCAGAAAAGGAGAAATAAGGGTAGTCACAGAGAATAGGAGGGGATGTCAAAGTTTTTGGGGGGAGGGGCTCAAGAAGGATGAGGACAAAGAAAAGGTCATTGGATTTGAGGATTAGGAAGTCATGGACTGTGGTAGTGGAAGCCTGACTATAAGGGCTGGAGAGGAGATAGATAGTGAGAGGCATGTAGAAATGAAGGCCTAGGGGACAGAAGGAAAGAAACAGAAGGAAACAGTGTTTATTAAGCACCTTCTATGTGCTAGACACTGTACGAAGCATTTAACAAATGCTATCTCACTTGATCTCATTTGATCCTTGGATCAAATAGCTAACTTTTTCTTTAAAAAATATTTGTAATAAGCTTAATTTAATCAAACATAGTGGAAAGAGCAGGACTTGGGTTCAAATCCCAATTTTGACAATTCTTATCTGTGTAAACTAGGTAAAGTCATTTATCTTGGGCCTCAGTTTCCTCATCTGTAAAACTAGAGGGGTTGGACTAAATGGTCTCTGAGATCCCTGTCGGTCCTAGGTCTATGATCCTCTATGATCAATACACTCAATTAGATTTACTTTGCAACTATTAATGATGAAGATGGGATCTAGACCCCAAAAAGGAAAAACCCTGGACTTTCCCATACAGTCAAGTCTTGGTGGTCCCCTGAGGCTACAATCCCATCAACTAGCCTTTTATTGTGGCTAAACCCAATCTCACAATTCTCTGTTACCCTTAACCTAACCTAACCCTCCATTGGTTTACCTCCCTATGGCCCCAGGCCATTTCCCACCCATAATCCTAGCTAGGCTCCATTCTCCCTTGGCCTCTTGGTCAGGTCCCTGTAATTCTATTGCCTCACAGACTACTTGGCCACTCCTAGATCCCTCCCATAGTCTTTTTGTATATAAGGTCCATCTTGTCTCACAATAAGATACTCAGATTCTTATAATCTAGCCAATAGTTCACTAACATTCAGACTCCTTAAGAGTCTGCCCAATATGATGGATGTTCTAATAAACCTTGTCTTTGGCTGAATGAAGGCTTGGGTCAAATTCCTTTGGGCAGGACCCATGTGTTGTGATTTTGGGGTCTCAGCACCCCTGAACCTCATCATTTGCATTTCAATAAATGAACAATGTATAAAATACCATAGCTTTTCAGGCACTCCTTAGTTTTCTATCAAATGACCAATATGGTCATTTCTTGTGGTATAGTAATATTGTATTATAGTCATATTACAGAATTTGAGAGTTGGAAGGTATCTCAGTGGCCAAGTCCAACTCATACACAAAAGAAATCCCCAGGGGGCAGCCAAGTAGGAATGACTTAGCTTTTATCAGCAACACAAGGATCTAAGACTAGTACAAAGGACCCATGATGGAAAATGCTGAGGGCAGCTAGGCGGTACGGTGCAGTGGATAGAGCTCCAGCCTTGAAATCAGGAGGACTTGAGTTCAAATCCTGCCTCAGACACCTACCAGCTGGGCAAGTCACTTAACTTCTCTCTGCCTGTTTCCTCATCTCTAAAATGGGAGTGATTATAGCAACTAACTGCCAGGGTTGTTGTGAAGATCAAAGGAGAAAATACCTATAAAGAGCTTTGCCATAAATGCTAGTAATTATTATGATGTCATTACAGGATTTCTGCTCAAAAGTCTCAGAGGAAGAACTCCCTGACCCCTTCTTAAGGCAGTCCACTACTGTGATCGTTAGGAAGTTTTCTCCTAATATCTAGCTAAATTTGCCCTTTTTGCAGCTCATATCTGTAACAGGTCCTGGTTCTGTCCTCTGGGACATCCCTTCTCTGAGTCACAGCTATTAAAATATTTCAATCATATCTCCCCCCACCAACATACACACACACACACACACACACACACACACACTTCCTCTCCCTTTCCCTCTCTCTCTCCTTCTCCTTTTCCTCTCTGGGGTTGACTGGCTAGATTTCTTTGTCAAAGACCAAGCCTTAAATCCAGTTCACTCTGGAGCTCATAGATTGGATAATAATACCGTCCCTGCCCAAGCACCACTTCATGGTTATTTTTCTGGGCACTCCTTGCTCACAGTGAATATAAATAGTAACTGTTTCTCTTTTGACCAGCAGCTAGGAGGGTCTTCCCCTCCCAGTTTGTTTGCTTATTTGTTTGTTTGGATTAAAGGGGCCATCCCTTGACTCTCTTCTTATAGAGAGGCCTATTTGCAAGAATGGGCGTTACCTCACTCAAAGTGAAAAGCTAAAAAGACCTTAGCTTAAAAAGGGCCAGGGTCTCCTACTGCATCCTAGGCCATCTCCAGCCCTCCTCATGAATTTCTGGCCACTGGACCTAGATGGCTCTGGAGGAGAAAGTGAGGCTGGTGACACTGCACAGCCCTCCTTCACTCAAATCAAAGTCAATTGCAAGTCATGTCATCATCTCCCTGATGTCACTGGCCTCTTTGAGAAGGAAGGACAAATACAATATGACATAGACTCAAGGTGCCTCCCCATCCTACTTGCTCTTCTCTGAACACTCTCCCAGTTTATCCGTGTCAATATCAGTCAATATCAATGAACATCTATTAAGCACCTCCTCTATGCCAAGCGCTGTGCTAATCACTGGGGATACAAAAAGAAGCAAAAGACCGTTCCTACCCTCAAGGAGATTATGATATAATGGGAGAGACAACATTTGAACAAATATGTACAAACAGCAAAGTACAAGATAAACAGGAAATAATTAACAGAAGGAAGATAGTAGAACTAAAGGGCAGTGGGGTTTGAGGAAGGTTTCCTATGGACGATGGAATTTTAGTTGGGACTCAAAGAAGCCAGGGAAGCCAAGAGGAGGGAAAGCATTCCAGGCATGGGGGACAGCCAGAGAAAATGCCAAAAGAATGAGTGTCTTCTTTGGGGAACAGTCAGGAGGTCAGTGTCACGGGATCAAAGAGTACCTGGCAAGGAGTAAAGTGGAAGAAGACTGGAAAGGTAGGAAGGGGCTAGGTTATAAAGGGCTTTGAATGCCAAACAGAGCATTTTTTAAAAGTTTGATCCCAGAAGGATAGGGAGCCAATGGAATTTATTAACTGGAGGGAGGGAGAGGGTGACATGATTGGACTTGCACTTTAGGAAAATCGTTGAATGAAGAATGGATTGGAGTAGGGAGAGAGTTGAGGCAGGCAGGCAGACCCACCAACAGGCTATGTAATAGCCTGATGAGGGCCTGCGCTAGAAGGGTGACTGTGTCAGAGGAGAGAAGGGGGCATATTTGAGAGGTGTTATGGGGCATATTCAAGAGATGTTGCAAAGATGAAATGTCTTTTGCTACACTGGGGTACCCAGAATTGAACACAATACTCCAGATGAGTTTATTCAGCCATTCCCCAATAAATAGGCATCCATTTTCCTTCTAGGTCTTTGTTACTATAAAAAAGTGTTACTATAAGCATACCCCCCCACACACACACACATGTCCTTTCTCTCTGTCCTTGACTTCCTTGTAGTACTACAGTACATGCGTAGTCATATCACTGGGTCAGTCAGTTAATAAGCATTTATTAAGCACGTACTATGTGCCAGGCACTGTGCTAAGCACTAGGGTTACAAAAAAGAGGCAAAAGACAGTCTCTACCCTCAAGGAGCTTATAATCTAATTGGTCAAAGGACGTGCACAATTTAGTGGCCTCTGGTACCATGTCCATAACTTTTGTTTTCATGCTATCAGTATATATCCTGTTCTGATTTTGCTTTACATCAATTCAGAAAGGTCTTTCCCTATCTCTTTACATTTTTCATATCTGTCCATCTTAATTGCAGTAGAGTATACCATAACATGAATGTGCCACAATTTATTTAACTATTTCCTTATTGGATATTCAGGCTGCTATAAAAAGCTCTGAACAGCTAGTTCTTTTTTTCCTTGTTGTTATTTTATAAGAAACACTCTCAGAGTATAATCCCAACAATTATATACCAAGTACATAATCCCAACAATGGAATCATTGGGTTAGTGTGTAAGTTTATTTTTATCATTTTTTTGTCCTTTGTCCTGCCAAATTGCTTTCCAAAAACATGCACCAGTTTGCAATTCTCCAAGCAATGAACAAATGCACCTGTTTTTTCACAAGACTTCCAGGGCTGAATTTCTTTGCTATTACTACTATTACTACCACCACTACTACCACTACTACCACTACTACTACTACTACTACTACTACTACTACTACTACTGCTACTACTACTACTACTACTACTACTACTACTGTTGCAGGCTGAGAGGTTGTGACCCCTCAAAGACCGGAGTACAGGACAGGTCATCTGG
Organism: Phascolarctos cinereus; assembly: GCF_003287225.1. Classification (NCBI taxonomy): domain Eukaryota; kingdom Metazoa; phylum Chordata; class Mammalia; order Diprotodontia; family Phascolarctidae; genus Phascolarctos; species Phascolarctos cinereus. The sequence continues at coordinate 671,859,589 of NW_027555847.1, read as the reverse complement.
AATGAATTCACAGACTCAAGCATTCTTTAATTCAAGGTGGCAAAGATTTATTGTTACGCTTTTCAGCGGGCAAGGATTCTTAAAGGATCCTGCAACCTTAGAGAGGTACAGTTAAAGTTTATATAGGATAAAATACAATAAAACATGTGCCAAATATGCTAACTAGGGGATTCAGGGTAGGATTAGAGAGTGGTTAAGGAGTAGTCAGTTCTTAAAAGAACATGCACTTCTTGTACCTACTGCACAGGCATTTTACCCAGAGTTCACTAGGAAAAGCCCACAAGGGGGGCCACATGGAGGTGTGGTTTTAGGCCTGCTACGTCACTAAGTCAACTAGAGTTCAGGGTAACTGGAGTTGTCCAGTCTGCCACCAATCAGTGTCTTGTTACACAAGATAGATGTAGGGAGTATACATATGTCTTAAGTCTAGAATACAGTTAATGAGGAGCCCAGGATGTAGATAATGAGGTAGGGCAGTAGGATAGTATAGTAGTGGGTAAGTATGTCTTTATGACCCAGTGCAAAGCCAGTTTAAACTAATAAATCCTTCAGGTGCTGTTTGGAGCTGCACCAGGGAGAGAGATAAGGGTCTTGCTAGGGCCCACTCATGAGTAATTGCTAAGCACAGGCTCTTTGGGCTGGGGACAAACTGTCAGGGACAGTGTTTCTGAGGCTAGGGAGAAATTGGGGTCCAAGTACAAGCACCCAAACATAAGCACCCAAGCACCACATCACTACTACTTCTACTACCACTACCACCACCACCACTACTACTACTACTACTACTACTACTACTACTAGCTATTTGGTGGATGTGAGGTGATAACTCAAAAATTGTTTTAATTTGCATGATCTTTAGTGAGGTTGAACATTTTAAAAAGTGGTTATTAACAGTTTGTGTTTCCTCTTTTGAAAACTGTTCATAATCCTCTGACTATGCCTTACGCATGAGAGTGGTTTAAAAAAAAAAACAGAACAATTTCTTGTTTATTTTCAATGCCATATTTTTTGCTCTCATGTTTGCCATACGTAGTTTCCCAAATTTATTATTTTCATTTTGTGTGTAGTATATGGAGATATTAGATAGATAGTTTGCAACAAAGTTTCCCCAATTAGTTATTTTTAGAGAGTGTGTGTGTATGTATACAAAGTATATAAATATATGCATCTACAAATTATATCTCTGGAGATATATATCTTTATCTCTCTATAGAGATAGATACACTTTGTGTATACTTTATATATATGCACATATATATATAGATAAAGTACATCTGTAGATACATTTTTGTCTCTATAGTGAGATATAGATATACTTTGTAGATACATATATTTATATACTTTGTATACATACACAAACATATGACATATAAAACAAATGAGAAAGTGTTCAGAGTTTTAAAAAAGCAACTCATATAGATAGATAGCTAGATAGATAAGACTTTTTCAAGAGGAGGTCTCCCCTACCTGGCTACATTGGAAATGCCAATCTTGATTGGCATGGAATGGAAGCTTTAATCGGCTCTTTTTCTGACCTGGGCCAGGTTGCCTCTCCTTAGGAAATCTGGTGGATTTCTGTTGGGGGTTGGGAGGTGGTAGTGGCCATACTGGTGCTGGACTTAGTGCAGACACATGATTGGCTGTGGTCCTACTACAGCTCAGAACTCCCTAACTGAAGTGACCAGCCCTAGTCTCCTGCTGTAGCAGAGATCGTAGGTACCTACCAATTCTCCTAGCTATTATATTGTTTTTTGTTCTAAATATTAAAAAGTCTAATGTCATCAAGAGCATATATCTTAACCTTAACAATTCCTTCTAATAGTTTAATAGAATAAAGTTATCTCCCCTCCACAATTAATTTTCTTCCATTTTTTGGTAGTTCTTAAAAAAGTATTTAAACTATAATTTGCTGAAATATATTGTGGGAAATAAAAGTTTAAACTCATTTCCCCCCAAATTGCTACTTAGTTTTCACCAAGGACATAATTAATGAATCCTTTCCCCAGGTTTTTCTTTTCTTAATTTTAATAGGTTTACCAAATGCTAATCTTCTGCATACATTCAGTTGACCCTTTAAAAGAAATTTAGTAGTAAAGGAGAGGAGAGAGATGGGAAGGTAGCTATCTGAATGGAGTAGAAAGAACAAGGGAAAGCAAAGGTTTTTTAGAATGAGGGATCACATTCAAAGAAAGTAGAGAAGGTAGCCAATGGAGAGGAAGAGGTTGAAGCTCCATGAAAAAATAAAGAAAGACTGCTGTAGCTAGGTCCTGAAGGAGGCAGGCAGGATGGAGACCAGCAAGGATATCTGCACTTCTGTGAATTCCAAGATTCCTCAAGGCTACATTCTAAGATTTCTACTGTTTTCGAATTTTAAGATGTCAAAATGGGGCCACCCCTAGGGGGTGCCAGAGTCCAATCACACATAGCCTGATCCTTCTCATTCCAAACCACCCCACTAGAGAAATCTTACAGAAGCCGCCCCAGGCCACCTAGAGGGGTAGAAACCATCCATCCAAAAGCAGGAGGGGGAATTTATGGGTTAAATGTATTGAGGGAAGCCTCAGGATCTGTTTTAGCAAGTGGGGTGGGGGCAGTGCTTACAGCCAGTAGAGGGGATATCCAAGGCAATGTGCGGGGAATGGGGATCAGAGCCTGTCCTCCCTCTCTCCATCCCCTCCCCCCAGTGCTTGCTGAATGCCCTGGAGAGGAGAGCAAGAAGGGAAGGGAGCCTGGCCTCCATGGGGGGGCTGTGCCCTCCAGTCCCTCCCACCCCCTTTGTCCTCAGTGGCCCTGCTTCCCCAGGTCAGTGACCCATAAGCACAGTCTATCCATCCATCCATCCCCTCTGGAGAGGCCCTACTGAAGGTGGTGGTGTAGGGGGTCAAGGGTCAGAAGCCAAAGACTGGAAGAAGCACCCAAGGTCACCACCCTTTTCACATGGAAATGCTAAGAGACATGGTGGGGAGGGGGAGCAGACAAGGGTTGAGGGGGTAGGTCAGGAAGGAAGCCAGCTAAGCCTGTGTTCAGAGGCAGGTCCAGACCAAAAGAAAGCCACTAGCACCCTCTAAAAAGCAGACTGGATGCAGCTAAAGCTGTTTCTGCTCCTTCACAGAATTGCAGAATTTGAGAGTTGGAAGGGACATCAGTGGCCATCATGTTCAATTGTCTCCTGTGACAATACCTGACAAGGGGTCTTCCAGCCTCTGAGAAATCCAAGGAGGGGGCAGATACCGCCTCCCGAAACAGCTCATTCCTTTAAAAACAAACAAACAAATAAAAACAAAAAGAAGACCTGTGATTTCATCAGTGAAGGAATCAGAGAAATCCAGCTGAGAAATATTCTCTAGCAATACAAGTCAGCCCTTGCTCTCCAATTTATAATCTTACAGGGTTGCCTTAAGAGGTTAAGTGACTTGTCCAGGGTCACAGCTAGTATGTTTTAGTAGGGGCACTTGAATCTAGGTCTTCCTGACTCAGAGGCCAAGCTTTCTATCTGCTCTTCTGTTTCATCTACATCCTAACTTTGGACAACACTACTTTGGAAGTTTGTTGTTGTTGTTTTTAACAAAATTGAGCCTAAATCAGCCTTGTAGCTTCCACCCACTGTTTCTAGTTCTGTCCACTGGGGCCAAGCAGAACAAATATAACTTTCCTCCTTCTAATAGCCCTGTAAGTATTAGAACACAGCCATCAGGTCCTCCCTGAGGCTTTCTTTTTCAAGCTGCACATCCCCAGTTCCTTAAACTTCTTTTTTTTTTAAGTTAGGCAGTAGGATTAAGTGACTTGCCCAGGGTCACACAGCTAGTAACTGTTATGTGTCTGAGGCCGCATTTGAACTCAGGTCCTCCTGAATCCAGGGCTGGTGCTCTATCCACTGTGCCACCTAGCTGCCCCACCTTAATCCTCTTCTTATATGACATGGATCCAAGGCCATTTACCAGTGGACTTGTCCTCAGGACACTTTCTAGCTTATCAATATCCCTGTCCAACTGAGCTGCCTGGAATTGAACACAATGTTCAGATGTAGACTGACTAGGGCAGAGGTCAGAGGGGCTATCACGTCCCTGTTCTTGGAATTTCTGCCTCCCTTAATGCAGCCCAAGATTGCATTAATATTTTTGGCTACCACATCACACTGAAAGCTCCCATTCAGTTTACAGTTCTGCTGTCTTTCTTCTTCACACTCATTATAAATGGTAGCTGTGGTATAGTGGATACTTACATAGTCAGATGGCCTTGCACATAACAAGAGATAAGTATTTGCTGAATTGAATTTCATTAAAGAATCAAGATATAAGACCTTAGGCAAGTCACCTGTCCTTTCTGAGCCTCAGTTTCCTCACCTGAAAAATAAGGGGATTGAACTAAATGATCTTAAAGACCCTTTCTAACTCTAATATCACAAAATCCCAGACCTTCCATTGTTACCAGGATAGACTGTAAGCTCTTTGAAAGCAGGCATTTTTTAAAAAAACGGTAGGGGGCAGCTGGGTAGTGCAGTGGTTAGAGCTCTGGTCTTGGAGTCAGGAGGACCTGAGTTCAAATCTGACCTCAGACACTTGACACTTACTAGCTGTGTGTCCCTGGGTAAGTCACTTAACCGCAATTGTCTCACCAAAAAGCAAAAAAAAGAAGTAGGCATTGTCTTTAATCTTGCTTTGTATCCCCATTGCTTAGCATGATGCCTAACACATTTGCTGTTATTCAGTCTTGTCCAATTCTCTCTGACCCATGGACCATAGCACAATGGGTCTTCTTGGTAAAGACACTAGAGCAGTTTGCTATTTCTTTCTCCAGTGGATTAAGGCAAACAGAGGTAAAATGACTTGCCCAGGATCAGGTCTTTCTGACTCTAGGTCCAGCACCCTATTCACTGAGCCACTTAGCTACCTCCACCTAACACATAGTAGGTGCTTAATAAATGGTTGTGGCATAATTGACTGACACGCTGTGTACAGAAACAACTGGCAGATGTAATTGCTCCCCCACCATCAGGGTTCTTTGGAACATGGAAAGATTAAAACAGAGAAGGGCACATGTCTCAATTTTCTAAAAGGGGAGAAAATGGAATCTGCAAAATGGAGTCCAGTGGGCTTGTTTTTGATTCCTGGCAAAATACTAGAATGTGTGATTAAAGAGATGGGTTAGTAAATGCCTAGAAAAAGAAATGCCAATCATAAGGAGCCAGCAGGAAGGACAGGTCATGCCAGACTAACCTCATGTCCTTTTTTGACAGTATTATTGGCTCATCGATCAGTCATAAGTACCGATCTCTATCTTCACATATACATACATACATACATACATACATATGTGTGTACATACGTACATACATAGATGCAGCCATAACACCATTTTTGTAATTTACCTAGATTTTAGGATAGCACTTGATAAAGTCTTTCTTGCTGGACAAAATAGAGACATGTGAGCTAGACAATAAGACAAAGGATTCCAAACTCCTCCAACAGTCAGACTCTAAGAACAGTTATTAATGCTTCTATTTCAACCTGAAAGGAGGTGTCTAGTGGAATGGCCCAAGGATCTATGCTTGTCCCTGTACTGCTTAACATTTCCACTGGTGACTTGAATAAAGGCACAAATGGCCTGTTCATCCCATTTGTAGATGACACAAATCTAGAAGGGAGAGTTAACACTTTGAGTGGCAGATGAGTTAAAGGGTAATTTTTTCCCCCTCTGCTGAGATGTGGTTATTCATGTTTGTTTGTTTTATTCACTAATCAGATATTTTCGGGGGGGAGGGGATCCAGAGAGATCTCCACTGGTTGAAATGTTGGACTGAATGGAAGGAGATGATGTGTAATTGGAATAAAAGTAATCTTACACTTGGGTTCAAACAATCAACCTCAAACACACTAGATCTGGAAGGGAAAGGTGGTTAAGCAGCAGTTCCCCTGGAAAAGATCTAGCAGCCAGTTTTAGAGGTAGCTATGTTAAGAAGTAGGTAAGAGCATTAGACCTGGAGTCAGGAAGAACTAAATTCAAATTCTGTCTCTGATACTGTGTGGCTCTGGACAGGCTGCTTAGCCTCAGTTTCCTCATCTGTAAAATGGAGATAATAATAGTACTCTCCCTCCTCATCTGCATCTCCAGTATCCTTGGCTTCCTTTAAGTCCTAGCTAAAATCTCCCCTTCTACAGGAAGCCTTTTTTGATCCTCTTAATTCTAGTGCCTTCTCTTTGTTAATTATCTCCAATTTGTCCTGCCTAAATCTTCTTTGGACGTGATTGTTTACATGCTATCTCTCAAATTAGACTGTAAGCTCCTTGAAGGCAGAGATAGTAATTTGCCTTGCTTTGTATTCCCAAGGCTTAGCATAGGCACATAGGAAGAGATGAATGCTTGTTGACTGCCTGAGTGACTGACGACCTCACAGGGTTGTTGTGTAAGGATCAAATGAGCTAACATTATATAATGGATAAATGCTATATAGTAATACTAATAACAATAATAATCAAATAAGTAATATATAGATAGATATGTAGAATAACTAAATATATAGATAACTTATTTATAAATATATTAATAAAAATCTATTATTTATATGTGGCATTTGTACACTGTATAATGTTTGATCAATAATAATCTATTAATCTATCTAATAATCAATAATTCTATATTAATTATAATAATAACAACAAAATAGCTAATATTTATATAGGGCCTACTATTTTCCAGGCACCGTGCTAAGTGCTTTACAAGTATTATCTAAAAATAAAACACACAAATATTATCTCATTTGATCCTTACAACAACCCTGGGAGGTAGGTGCTAATATAGATGAGAAAACTGAGGCAGGTAGAAGTTAAATGACTTGCCCAGGGTCATACAATTAATAAGTGTCTGAGGCTGGATTTGAACTCAGCTCTTCCTGACTCAAGGTCCAGTACTCTATCCACTGAGCTGAAGTACTTACTACTTCTAGCTCCCTGGAGGCTTTAAGAACTGGAGGTTCAATAGGAATCACCAGTGTGATATTATAGCAAGAATCTAATATAATCTTGGGCTGCCTTAAGAGAAAAATGATGGCCTGCACTTCAGAGATGAAAGACATAGATAGAACATTTATTAATTAGCTTATTATGTGTCAGGCACTGGTATAGCTCTGGATCTCTGCACACCCAGTGTACTGTATTCAGTCTGGACCCTCTGTTTCAGTAAGAACATTGAAGGAGGTGGAAAGGCCCCCGTGGAAGGTAATCAGGATGGGGTAGGACAAAGAAACTGAGGAGGTTTAGCCAGAGGAAGAGAAGACTTGGGAGTAGGGAAGTGGGGACATGACAGTGATCTTTCAGTATCTGAAGGACTGGCATGGGGAAGAGGTATTGAATTTATTCTATTTGGACCCAGAGGGCAGAGCTAGCAGCCGGAATTGCAGAGAGGTAGATTTAGGCTTGAGTTGGGGAAATATCTGCCAAATAAACTAGGACTATCTACCTTGGGAAGTAATTGGTTCTCCCTTTGAGAAGTCTCAAGCAAAGACAGAACAGATGATGACTTGTCAGGCATATGGGGGACAGAATTTGGACCAGATGCCCTCTGAGATGCCTTTCAGTCCTAGAGCTATGAGCATCAGACTTATAAGTCAGGAGGACCTGAGTTCAATTCTGGCCTCAGATACTTACCAGCTGTGTGGCCCTAGGCAAGTCACTTAACCTCGGTTGCCTGCAAAAAAAAAAATCATCTTGGTTCCTCTGTTGAAGATGGATTTCAGACAAGAGAGATTCAAGTCAAGAAAGATTTATTATGTGCCAGGCATTGCATGAAGTGCTGGGGATAAAAAGACCAGGGAGACCCTCTAACGGGATTCTTAACCTTTTTGTGTGTTTCATAGACTCCTTTGGGTCTATGGGGGGAAGCTTATGGACCTTTTCTCAGAATTTTGTTTTTAAATGCCTTAAATATAATACAGATAATTGCCAAGAAAGCCAATTATATTGAAATGCAATCACTGCGGCACATAGGTGGAACAATGAATAGAGTACTAGCCCTAGAGTCAAGAAGACTTGAGTTCAAATGTGACCTCAGATAATTACTAGCTGTGTGACCCTGGACAAGTCACTTAACCCCGATTGCCTCCAAAAAAAAATGCAATCATCAAAAAAAAATTTAAGACTAGTTCAACAACTGTAGGTTAAGAACCCCTAGTTTTAGTGGGAGCGTTGCAATAATCCAAGTGACATGGGATGAGATGTTCTGTGTGAGGAGACAGATGGGATTGATTGAGAGAGTTGTTGGGGACAGAGAAACAGCAGGATTTGGCAATTGTCGAGGAATGTGGGGTGGGGGAGAATCAGAAGCTAAGGATGACAAGGGTGCAAACATGGGTGACTTGGTGCCCTAGGACAGTAATAGGGAGATTTGGAGGAGGAGGGAGCTTGCTGGGAAGTGGAATGCCATGAAATCTTCCAGTTGTCCAAACCCACATGCACCTGTTCTTCTTGGAAACACTGTCCCACCCTAAAAGAAAAGGAGGGAGGCAGGGCAGCCTTAGCCACCAGTTACTGTTAGGGAAAGCAAAACCTGCCCTTCAGGTGGGTGCCTGCTGCAGGTCTGACATGATCTGGGAAAAGGGGTGGAGATTTTCCCAGTGGCCCAGTCGCTACTGTTGCTGCTGTGGTTCGCTTGCAGGGATTAGGTTATAACTGCCCCGAGGGGCTTATATAAGACCAAGATGGGGAGGGAGGTTGGGAACAGTGAGTCAGTAAACAACATATATTAAATGCCTACCATGTACCAATTGTTGGGGATACTAAGAGGAAAAAAAACCAGTTCCTGCTCTCGTGGAGCTTTCAGTCTAATGGAAGAGACAACATACAAACAACTGTGAAACATCTATCCATCTATCGGGAGAAAACTGGAACAGCAGAGGGTAGGGTCCTAATGTATGGGGTGGGGAAGGTTGGAGGAACCTATTTTTATCCAGAGTAGTTATGGTTGTGTTGGAGATAGTTGAATTATCACTGGGGTGAGATCCAACCCATCTTTCCACCCTCCAATTAATTGGTGACATACTGTACCCCAGGAGACCCTGCCCCTCATCCCTTTTTGAGACTACAATCCTAATGGATAGACTCCTGGACCTGGAGTCAGAAAAATATAGGCTCACATACCCCCTAGCTGTATGACTTTAGGCAAGTCACTTAACCTCAGTTTCCTCATCTATAAAATGGGGATAGTATTAGCACCTACCTTCCAGGATTGTGGTGAAGATTAAATAATATTTGTAAAGTGCTTTGCAAACCTTAAAGTATTCCATAAACATTAGATATTATTATTATTGTTGTTACCATCATCTGTTTCTCTCATGGTGTTGGGTCTCTACCAGCCTATGGTGGTGGCCTTGCAGAAAGGGCCCAGAGCAATGCCCCACATCTCCTGGTCATAGCTGCTGTCCTCTGGTCCCAGAGGAGGAGAAGGAAGTGAAGCTGGGAAGAGACAACAGAAAGCAGTCTTCCTGGGTCAGGCTTCCCTGCCCCTCCCCCTCCCCCGCACCCGAGGAGTTGTTGGTCGCTGGAGAACAATCGCCCCTATCTCCCCCTCCCCCTCCCAGAGCCCAGCCTTCTTCTGCCGAGGCTCTGGCCTCAACAGCCCTGGGGCGGCCCAGGTTGAAGGTCAGCTCCCTGCCCTTTTCTCATTCAAATCAGGTCACTCCCTGGGGAGGCTGTGGGCTAGAGCCTGCACTGAACAGCAGGGGAGAGACTGACACGCTGGGAGAGAAATCAGAGATAGGGAAGAGACAGGGATGGGGACCAAGACTGAGACAGATCTGGATCAGAAATGGAGACGTAGTGACCACTGGAGACAGGGGAAGGAACACAAACATTGAGAAGAGAGAGAAACCCCAGCCAATCCACACACCCATGCAGACGCTGCCATCAGAGCCATGGAGGAGACTAGAGGATTACTGGGCTTTAAAGATCTGAGGTCTCCTAGTCCACGAGTGTCAAACTCAAATAGAAGCAGAGGCAGGGGGAGGAGGGGGGGCCACTAACTAAACTGTGCTTAAGGATCCCTACAGACTTCATGTTGATGTAGAAAATTATATTATATATTAAACTATAAATATTATATATTTTATAAATATTAACATTAACGTTGTTCTATGGCATTTTTATTTCTTTTGTTAAATATTTCCCAATCACATTTATTCTGGTTCTGGCTGCACTCGGGAGTGTTGAAGGCTGACTGTCTGACATCTTTGATCTAATCTAACCCCTCATTTTACAGATGAGGAAACTAAGGCCCAGAGAGAGTAAATGACTTTGCTGGTGTCCTGCTGTGGCAGAGCTAAAATACAAACCCAGTTCCCCTGATCCTAAAAACAGTGTTCTTGCCATTTCCCTAGAAGAGAGGATTGGACAGGATTGGAGTCTCCATCTCATTGTTCCCATTCTGCAGAAACAAAAACTGAGGTCTGGGCATGGATAAGGCCCAGAAACTGGCAGCACTGCTTCCCGGGTTTGGTTGAAGCTGTATCTCTCCTTCCCTGGGGCTGTCTGAGTTGCTAGCCCATTCCTGGACTACATACCTATTACCACAGCTCTCCCCACTGAATTCCTGGAATCTTATAAAAGCACACATTGAAGGAGACTTCAGATCCTCATTCAGCTTTTTAGAGGAGAGGAGATAGATACCCAAGAGGGGAAAGGATTTTGCCCAGGTCACATCCAGGCTTCCAAGCTTTGGAGCCAATGTTCTTCTGGTCACATTACAAAGCTGCCCCTACCCAAGGGCCCCTACTCCCCTGGATGATGGCCTTGCCCTCCCAACCTTGATAGGGGCCTGAAAGCTCCATGAGGAGGGCTTCCTTTCTCTTGATCTATTCAACCAAGAATTTGACCTAGCAACAGGCCATTTTCCCAGGCAGAAAAGGGGTCCCCAGAGGAGGGTAGAGGCCCACCAGGCCCAGCAGGGACAAGGGATTAGTGACCACAGGTGTCCTTATAATGGGGGAAGCAAGGAGAGGCCCTTAAGCCCCAGCTCAGTAATCCAAGCTCCAGTCTTTGTTTCCCTGCTATGGAGAGCCCAGGTGTGCTTCACCTCTACAGGTGTGGATGGCCAGAAGAAGAGCCTGCTAGGGGAGGCACATTCATGCTGGGATCCCTTTCCCCTCTCAGGCCCACAATCTCCCTCCTGACTCAGGAATTTGGGAGGGAGTGGATATTCAATCTCATGCACATGATTTAAAAATATCTAAACTTTTTGTTTTTTCAATTAACAAGCCTAACCTCTCTTCCTACCTCCCCACCCCCCAACTGAAAACAGGAAAACCTAAGCCTTCATAACTGATATGCATGGTCAATTAAAGCTTCCTTCCATCAGCCATGTCCAAAAACCTACTTCTCATTCAGCACCCTGGCTACATCAGCTCTCTGTCAGGAGGTGGTCCTCTGGAATCATTGTTGGGTCATTGCATTGGTCAGACTTCTTTCTTTACAATGTTGTTATGATGAATATAATAACATGGTAAATAACTTAGAAAATAGGGAGAGTATAGACATATTGGGGGTGTACACAGTCAGTACTTTTTAGGCAGGACAGAGACCCAGGTCTTCCTGATTCAGGGGCCTCTTCTCTAACCATTAGACCACACTACCATTTTCTCTTGAAATTACTTGTATCATTTACCTATCTGCCTCCAGCACAGCATAAGCTTTAAATCAAGAACATTTTGTATTTGCCTTTTTATCCCTATACCTATTATTCCTTGCACATAGTAGGTACTCAGTAAATGCTTATTTAATGAAACTGAAGTTGCTTAAACTTTCAGGACCACAGTATCCTGCTCTGAGAGTTAGACTCCATTTAATATAATTGGCTTCCTTTATAATTCTATGTATTTTATTGTATGCATTCCTAAGCACGACCCTGAGAAGGGGGTCTTGTTCAGGCTGCCTGCCAAAGGGGTCAGGGACATAAACGAGGGGAAGAGCCCCAGATGAGGTGATCATTAACATGCCTTCCAAAGTCAGATCTGTGATGCTCAGACAGAAAGCAGCCACACGGCTTTCAATCCTCCCCACAGTTCAGAAACTGCTTTCTCCAAGGTTACCAGGGATCACTTAACAGCTAAATCCGATGCCCTTTTCCCAGTCCTCATCCTTCTTGACCTCTTTGCAGCTTTTGACACCGATGACCACTCTTCTCTCCCCTCCTCCCAGAGCTTCTGAGACATTGCTTTCTCTGGTTTGGGACTGCTCCTTCTCAGCCTTCTTCACTGGATTATCATTTATCTCCCTCCCATTAAGTTTTGTCCCTTGCCCTCTTTTCTTATTCCTCTAATCTCTCTTGTGATTGCATTAGCTCCAATGGATTCAATAAGTATCTCTACCCAGCTGACCTCCCCACCTCCCCAAAGTTAATAGCCAACTCTAATGGTCCTCCATTACCAACTAGCTGCTGAATATCTCCGATATAGGCATTGCCTACTCAGCAGATCCAAAATGGAAGTCATTATATTTTCCCTCTCCTCCTCTTCCCCAAGACTCCTGCCAACAACCAAATCTCCCTATTTCTACTAAGTCCACACCATCCTCCATCTTTCTACTTATGAAGCTTCACAGAGTCATCCCTTACTCTTCTCTCTTCCTCACCCTCCAAAGTCTTGTAGATTCTTCCTCCACATGTCTGTCTACTTTTCTCTCCTTTCATAGGGTTACCAATCTCACTCTCTTCTTTATTTCTTCTCACACTGTGTTGAAGTGGATACAGCAGTGGGCCTGGAGTCAGGAAGACTCATCTTTGTGGGTTCAAATCTAGCCTCAGATACTTACTAGCTGTGTGACTCAGGGCAAATCACTTAATCCTGTTTGCCTCAGTTTCCTCCTCTGTAAAATGAACTACAGAAGGAAATGGCAAACCACTCCAGTATTTTTGCCAAATCCCAAAACGGCTGTTCGGAGAGTCAGAAATGACTAAGCAAACACAAATGACCTTGGCAAGTTATTTATCCTTTCTGGGCCTTAGTTTCCTCATTTGCAAAATGGGGGGTGTTATCTAGGTAGTCCTTGATTTCTGGAATGCTCCTCCCTCTCTTAGAATCCCCTGGAATCCTTTAAGGGATCTGTCAGGTCTCTTAAAGCTCTAAATCTGTATCCTACTCACTCTCCTGCTCAAAAATCCCCAGTGGAGGGGGCAGCTAGCTAGTGCAGTGGATAGAGCTCCAGTCTTGGAGTCAGGAGGACCTGAGTTCAAATCCCATCTCAGACACTTGACACTTACTGTGTGACCCTAGGCAAGTCACTTAACCCTAATTGCACCTCACCAAAAAAAAAAAATCCTTAGTGGTTCCCTACTGACCCTAGGATAAAAAAACAAAGTCCACAGTCTGTTAATTAAAATCATTTAGTCACTTACAAGGGAGGCTAGGTGGTGAAGTAGACAGAACACTGGTCCTGGAGTCAGGAGGATCTGAGTTCAAATACAGCCTCAGATGCACTAGTTGTGTGACCCTGGGGAAGTCACTTAACCCCGATTCCCTCTGGGAGGAAAAAAAAAGTCCTTTACAATATAGCTCCTTCAAATACCTAGAAAAACTGGTCTACTTGCAGTTCTCCAAACCTGACATTCTACCTTTATGTAGGCTCTGCTTCTCACCTGGAGAGCACACCCTTTTCAACATAGTTTCTTAGAATCCCTGACTTCCTTTAAGGCTCAGGTATCACTTATGGGGAAATATTTCCTCTTTAAATTATCTTATATTTACACAGGTGCTCACATGTGGTGTTCTTCAGTAGAATGTGAACTCCTTGAAGGGAGGGACTATTTTTTCTTTTTTGTCTTCTCATTCCCAAGGCACATTCCCTTGTAAAGAGTTGTAGTGTTTGTTGAATTGAATCACTGAAGACTTGGCATCTGAGTAGAAACGTTTACTAGCATTTCTGTCAAGTGGACAGCTAACCTCAGCTTAAAGTCTCTGGGGGTGGGAGAGGTCAGTGCCCCCTGGAGGGGAGGGAAAGGGAAGAGAAAGAAGGTATGTGTCTGTGGGGTTGGAGGGAGGGCTCTCTGACATGGAAAAGAATTATTCTTTCTAGTAGTAAAGAGCTTAGGTTCTAGGATAGCGCTAAGATAGAAAACTAGGTAGGGTAATTGTACCAAGGTCAAGTACAGAGGGCCCAGGAGGGAACTGCCTTCTCTCCACCTTAGAGTCAACAGGGGAGGGGTTCATTTTCCCACAATGGACCTTTCTTTCTGACACAAGCCATACCAGCTGAGCCCTTCTCAGCTTTGGAAATGTAAGTAGAAAAGGGGGGGTGGTGACTTAAATTCCTCTGAACTGCTGTCTCCCCCAATTCCTGGATTGCCCGGTCAACTATGTGACCTGACTCCTGTAGGCCTGGGGGTTCTGTTTAGAGTTGGGTTCTTCATCCTGTCACCTGGTGGAGTGGGACACAGTCCCTGGCCCTCCAGAGCCTCTCTTACTGGTTCTGGGTGAGCGTGTGGAGGATGATTATAAGGACAGGGTGGTACTGTGAATTGTATTGAGCATTAGAGCCTGGGTTCTAATTCCAGCTTTGACACTAACTAGCTGTATGACTTAGGCAAATCACTTCCTTCCTCTGGGTCTCAGTTTGGCCAACTCTAAAATTAAATGGTCTCTTAGAAGCTCTGGCATTCTGTGTTCTAAGGCCCTCCTAGTCCTGATATCATTTTCAAAAGCCCCTTCCAGCTCGGATATTCTGTGTTCTAAGGTCTCTCTCAGTCCTAATACTGAGTCTGTGGGTTCATGGGTCCCTAGGGGGTGGGGCTAGAGTGTGGGTCACTTCCCTGCCCTGGGCTGGGGGAATGAGAAAGGTCTGGCTGGCAGTTCTCACAGGCCCGGGCCTTAAAACAGCCAGATGGGCCTGGCAGGCGCCTTTGTCCCAGCCTCCTCTCAGTCCTCCCCACCCCCAGCCCCAGGACACAGTGCCTAGCCTACAAGGTCAAATGTTAACTCAAGTCTCCCCCCCCCCTTCCTGGGGCCCAAAAGTCGTTGTTGCCTAGCGGGGAGCCTGAAGTGCGGGCGGGGCCATCGGTCAGGCCGGGCCATTGGTCAGGCTGGAAAGAGGCCCAGGATGGGGAGGGAGGCCCTGAGACACTCCTTGCCCTCTGTTCCCCTCCCCCAGGCCAGCAGGAATGTGGTGAGGTGGGGTTGGGGGGGTGAAATCCCCTCCCGATTGAAGAATGACCAGAATCTGGCCCTCAGCCACAGATTCTGGTTAAACAGGCCCCTTCTGAGACCTGGGTTTCTCTCCCCCCACACTACTCCTTTTCTTCCCCATGGCCTTTCCATATCCTAGGTCAGGGTAAGGATAGTCTGTGTATGAGCCCCTGGTAGAACTAAACCATTGAACTCTCACCCTCTCAGTGAGCCCCATCCCCTTATGAAAGTTCCCTATCTCATCTCAGTCCTTATCCTATTCCCTGAGACTTTATCTCCTCCACCCAGCCTCCACTTCTCACTGAGCTCCCATCCATTCAGTGATCTCCCATCTCCTCCCTGAGCTCTCATCCTTCAATGAAGCTAACATACTCTAGTCACCGATCCTCCATCCTTTTACAGACCCTCAACTCCCCACAGAGTTCCCACCCCCTCACTGAGCCCTCATTCCTTTCCAAGTCCCAACTCCTTCACTGAACCCCATTTCCCACCACCCACCAACTCACTCCTTTCCTTCTTGTCTTTAGGAGTTCGGTTCCTCTCAGGAAGTAGAGAATCAAGGAACAGAGAACACAGTAATACCGGCAGGAGGGGTTGGGAGGGGGAGGTTACTTAACAGCAGAAGACTGAAGGTGGGTGAGTGGGAAGGCCTTTTGTGGAGATGTGAGATCTGGCCTAAGTAAGAAGTGCCAAACAACCCCAGATGCCCTGTCCCTTCCCCTCGAACTCCTGGTTCCAGCAAGTTCTGTGTCCTTTGAAGGATTTAGGGAGGTGTGTATGTTGGAGGGAACTCTGCTGAAAGAATGTGGAAGACAACTTTGGGGTATATTCTAGAAGAGGCATTTTGTGGTGCCAGTGATTCTGACCAAATTCTTAGCAGGCATTTGGGATGGGGGAATGCTGACTTGACATTCACACAGTAAGCAGGGCTCTTAGAGGCCATTCTATTTCAACCCACACCAGAACAGGTGACCCAGAACCAGGCTGAGGATGAAGAAGGGGAGATGTTGACTGCCCCTCCCCCTATCTTCCCCAGGTACTGATGGAGCGTGGGCTGACTGGGCACACACTCAGATCAGAGACATTCCCCATTCTTCAGCTCTGCTCGGGCTGAAACTTAATCCTCCCATCCCTGGGCAGCCTTTGGGAGGAAGAAAGGGAGGGGGCGTGCTGAATGTGTGTTGGGGGGGCAGTGAGGAAGAATAAAAGAGGCACTGACCTTAGGTGCCTTAGGCTACATAGGGTGAGGCTCGTTTAACACAGTGGCAGTCTGCCAGAACTCCCAGGACCACCTCACAATGTGCAGAGTGTCCCTTCAGGGGAGGCCCACATGCTTTCACTTAGGTCCTCCTCTTTCTCCCCTGGGGACCACCTGGCTCCAGGTCCCAGCTTTTTCAATTCAAGAAATACATTAAAAGCCCAGCCCAGGAAATTACATTGGGCCAGGCCCTGGGACTACTGAAGGAAAAAACAACAAGAAACATTCCTTGCCCTCAGGGAGCTTAGATTCTCCCCAGAAAGTCGTGCTGTGCCACCTCACTGAGCCCTTAACCCTCTGACTGCAACTCCCCCAGGATCCTTCTCCCACCCTGCATTTCCCTCAACACTGTAATCTGTACCTAAGAACCCTTTTAACCTGTTGTTCTATTTACTCCCCAGGTTCCCTTTTGAACTAGAATTTAATTTTTATAGGTGTCAAGGTTGGCAGAAGACTTTCCTCACCATAACCCTATGAGTGCAAAGTGCTGCTATCCCCATTTCACAGATGAGGAAACTAAGGCTCAGAGAGATGACTTGCTCAAGCAAATTGTACCCCTGGGATCAGCACCCTGATCTCTGGACTTCAAATCTATCAAGCTCCAACCACAACCAGCTGCCTTGCCTTTCCCTCTCTTTCTGGGTCTGTATTCCTTTTCCCTCTGGAGAGGTGATGATTTCATTTTTCCTTTTTGCATTCACTTTACTTAACAGTGCCTGGCATGCAGAAGCCACTTAATAAATGCGTGTTGATTGACTGGTGGATCCTGTCCACTCTTGATCCTCCTTCTGTCCCCAGTTTGGCCTGTACAGCCCAGAGTCCTTCCCTGAGAGCCAAAGCCACAGTCCTGACATCTGACTTCACACACCTCCCTCACCCTGCTCCCAACCCAGACTGGTGGGGAGGGATAGTTAAGGAATTGGAAAGAGGGGTCATGTAGGTTTGTTTTTGCCCTCCCTCTCACTTGGCAGACTGGAAATTTCTCTCCTGCAGTTCCCTGAACACAAGATATAAGGTTACACTCACAGGAAGATTCTTCCTTTCCCCTTGCTGAGGAGCCCCTTTTGGAGAGACAGTCTTTGCTTCCAACTCACCCGAGTCCAACTCACCCGAGTCCTTTCTGCTCAGGCTCAATAATTTGTGGACAGTCAGACCTCTCTGGAGAGGTCAGAAGTGACTTAGGTCACAACTGCCCCCTAGCCAAGCCAAGGAGGTCGTGGCACAGGAGGCTAAGGACCAGGCTTCCAGGAGGCCAGTGGCTCCTCTTCTGCCCTGGTCGGTATGGTGGGATCACCCAGCTACATGACCCTAGGCAAATCACCTTACTTTTGCAAACCTATTTTTTCCTGGGGATAGTGAAACTCACTTGCACTCTCTATCTCCTCACAGGGTTGTGTCCAGGAAAGCACTCTGCAAATCTTCTGGAGCTATAGAAGTAAGCTGTTACCACCACTATTAATAACTGTCCCCAGTGGGAAGGAATTTCTCAGGCCATTTCCTGACAGTAGGTTGGGGAAAGGGCTGCTTTGCCAATGTGATTTGAAGGGACAGGAGAGCGAGGACTGGGACATGAAAGGCTGGAAGTGGAGGCAGGTCTATCAAGTGAATCATTTTGCTAAGAACCTCTTCCTGTCAGTGACCAATGAGAGGCATCCTGGGACAGGGGAAAGGGCACAGGATTTGGATCCAGAAGACTGAGGTTTATATCCCACCTGTCACCTGCTGCCTCTGTGAATCTGGGCAATTTGGATCTCAGTTTCTCCATTTGCAAGCTGGGGTGAGAGGTGGGGAGGGGGGATGGATTGGAGAGCCTTTAAAGTTCCTTCCTGTTCTAATGATTTCTATGATCCTACTCTCTTTCCTCTCCCTCTGATAAAGGTAAAGGCATTTCCAGGCAGACGTGTGGTAAATGGGGGTGGAAGTGCAAGATCAGTTTATTAACACTGCTGAAGCCCTCCTTTCCTTCTTTCCCCAGCTCCAGTTCTGGTCCATTCAAAGTTTGATTCCCTAGGTAATCTTTAATATCAGCACTCTAGCTCAGGCCAGCAGGGCAGGACTGCCAGACAGAGCCCAGTAGGCTGGCAGCCCTAATGGCCAGGCTCACCCACCTGAATCCCAAAAGAAGCTTCAGCACTTATTAACCCAAGAAAACCTTTCATCCAGGCCCCCCTCTGACTGGGCTAGTCCCTCCCCCAGCACCTTCTCTTTCCTCTCTGGCTCAGTCCCATGGCTCTTAGGCCCCTATTTCAATGAATTCACTTCAACTCATTTTATGGATGCTCTTATGGGGTCCTCTCTGGGAGATACCATGGCTTGGAGGTCAAAGCAGAACACCAAAGCTTGGAGGGCCCTTAGGACAGACCTAGGATATGTCTTAGAACATAGAATACTGGGGCCGGGAGGAATAAAGAATGTCAGTACTGGGAGAGTCCTTGGAACACAAAATGTCAGAACTGGGAAGGATATTACAATATAGAGTATCAGAGCTTCGGGGTGGGAAGATATAGGAACGCAGAATGTCAGTGCTGGGAGAGCCCTTAGGACTGAGAATGTGGGAAGTGGGAGAGATCTTAGATCAGAAAATGTAAGAACTGGAAGGGACCTTAGAACCAAGATGTGCAGAGCTGGGAGGGGGCCTTTTAAGTCATGGATCCCTTTTGGCAATGTGATAAAGCCTAAGGACCCTTCTTAGAATAATGTTTTTAAATGTATAAAATACATACAATTACAAAAAAAACCCCAATGATATTGAAATATAATTACTAAAATACTTTGAAAAGCCAAGTCTATGGACCCCAGGTTGAAAACACCTGATCTAGTCTGACCACCTCATTTTACTGATAAGGAAACTTGAGACCCCGGAATGGGAAATGAGTTGCCCAAGGTTATAAAGGTAGTTATTAGTATTAGACACAGGACTAGAAGAATCCAAGTCTTTAGATTACAACTTCAAGCAAACTTCGAATTTCAGGAACCCAACCCCTCCAGTTCCCTTTGGGTAGATACTATAAGGATGATAACAGAGATGGAGGGGGTGGTGCACGTTACCTGATAAGAACTGAGTTAAGGTGAAGGATGGCAGGATAAACCCAAAGTGGACCTTTCAGAGCTCTAGAGAACTGGTGTTCCTAGCTTGGGATCATAGGAAAAGATGACAGTCGATGGCCATTGGAATCTCCAGTCCCTCCTCCCTTAGAGTACTTCTCTGTCCCCTTCTTTCCTCTCCCCCTCCACTCCAATTTAGGATGTGAAATTGGTTCCTGGAAGAACTAGAGAAGAATCTCAAATAGTTCAGAGAAAGCTGCTCAGTGTCAGACTTCCAAGGTGGGCCCAGGGCATCTGTAATTCCCTTTTTCTATTGACCTAGGCCAGCCTTCCCTCCCTGCTTTAGCAAAGAAAATAAAGAGGTGGGGAGAAGGGGGTAAAGACAGAGCTCAACTTTGGCCCATTTCCTTGTCCAGGCAGGCACCGAGGTGGCCGGAGCAGGGCGGAGGGGAGGGAACCGGTTTGTTCTTCGGTCTGGCCTCCTGTCCTGCAGAACCCAGGTTCTGCAGGGCCATGGGGGGAAGGGGCCACTCGGGTCACTGCACATGGTAGGGAGGCGGAGGTGGGGGGCGTGCTCTGTAGGCTGTACAGGGGGCTGAGTCTCCTGGCTGTGAGGGGGCCCTGGAGGGGGGAGCGGACGTTTTGCAGCTTTGTGTAGCGCCTGCGTATTCCGGACAGGTCCTCCCCCGCAACTCCCCCACCCCAGGCGGGGAGGGAGTGTGGGGGAGGTTCTGCGGAATGTGGGGAGAAATGCCAGGGCTATGGGAGCAGCTCTGGACTTGTGTTTCCCCTGGACTCGGAGCGAGCGAAGGATGGGAGGTCGATGCCTTGGACCCACATTTGTGCCACGTCGTCCCCAATAAATGCAGCAGCATCCCCTATCCCCCCATCCTTGGGGCTAAGAAAGCGGCCAAGTGGCGGCTGTAGCTCTGGGCAGTGGAGAGGAAGGAGGACCCGGGGATCGGGAGACTGAGGGTGGAGGTGGGGGACCAAGAGCAGGGGCTGCAGTGCAGTGGCGAAGGGGTTAAGGCTTTGCAGCCGCTCGCGCCCTGGGGGGAGGGTCAGGCCTGAGCAGGCACATTCCTCCTCCCTCCCTCTCCCTCTCTCTCTCTCCCTCCCTACCTCCTCCTCCTCCTCCTCCTCTCTTCTTCCTCCTTCTCTTCCCCCCCCAACTCGTGCCCGGGCCGGGCGCGCGCTCTCTGACACCCATGTCCTTATAAGGGCGGCCGTCGCCCGGGCAACCGTCCTTCTCTCTCTCTCTCTCTCTCTCTCTCTCTCTCTCTCTCTCTCTCTCTCTCTCTCTCTCTCTCTCTCTCTCTCTCTCTCTCTCTCTCTCTCTCTCTCTCTCTCTCTCTCTCACCGCCCCTCCCCCCCTCCCCGCTTCTCTTCCGAATGGAACGTTGTGTGTCAAACCGGCCGCAGCGCGAGAGCTCGGAGGAGCAGCAGTGGCGGCGGCGGCTACAGCAGCAGCAGCCTTAACAGCCGGGCGGCGGCGGCCGCTGCAGGGACAGCGCCGCGGAGGCTGCAGCCTGGAGCAGACCCTCGCGCCCCGGGGGCTGCGGCGGGAGCCGTACTAGCTGACACGGCGCGGGCCAGCCCTGCCGGGAGCGGGGGCCGAGGCCGGACCCAGGCCGCGGACCGCCACTCTCGGCTGCCCCTCCCTTAGCGGAGCCGGAGCCCGGCGGAGGCGGAGGCAGGAGGAGGAGGTGGAGGAGGGAGGGGCGCCCGCCCGCTCGCCTGCCGGGGCTCGGGAACTTGCCGCGCCTCAAGTTGCAGCCAAACTTTCCTTGTCGCCGAGCTCGGGCAGCCGGAGGAGGCGGAGGCATTGCGGAGGCCCAGCCCCGCTAAGTTTGCCCCCGGCGCGAATAGGAGAGGAGAGGAGAGCGCCCAGGGCCGAGGCTCCCCGAGAGCCGGAGCGGCGGCGGCGGCAGGAGCAGAGGCAGCCAGCAGGAGGAGGAGGACGAGGAGGACGAGGAGACGAGGAAGGAGAGGGGAGGAGGGAGGAGACGGACAGCCCGCCCGGAGGCCAGGCCCCGAAGTTTCCCCGACGCGGGGAGGAGGAGGAGCTGGGAGGAAGGCGGAGAGGCCTGCGTGGGCCAGAAGGGAGCTGCCCAAGCCTCCGGAGCAGCACGAGTGGGGGCTGAGCCCCGAAGTTTCCCGGGCGCGGAGAGGAGGAGGAGGAGGAAGAGGAGGAGCAGCTGGGAGGAAGGTGCGGGCCGCAGCTCGGCCCTTGGGACTGCCGGCTGGGGAGGTGCCCCTGCTGCTTCTGCCGCTGGCGCGATGTCCCCGGGCCGGCCTGCCCTGGCCTCAGTCGCGGGGGCGCTGGGCCGGGGGACGGGCGGCACGCACTGCTAGCCCCGGCCCCAGCTCCGGCCCCGCTGCTTGGGAACGTGGTGCAGCCGCCGCCGCTCGCCACCTCACCCCCCCACCCCCATTCCTCCGGGAGCCCTTGCCGGCTCGGGAACCGGCCAGACCAGTTCTGCCTTCGGCCGGGACCGCGAAAAGTTGTTACCAAACTTTGCTTGTCTCCGGGCCCGCCGCGGGGCCCCCAGCGCCCCGGACAGCCCCGCCCCGCCCCGCTCCGCGCCCGGGGAGCGGTGGCTGTTTCGGGGGCGCAGCCTGATGCTCTTCGGGGGCGCCCCCCAGCGCCGGGCCTGCGCTGCCTGCTAGCTCCCCGCCTCCCCTTCCCCCGCACCCCCGAACCTGGGACCCCCCTATCCCCTCCCTGGAGGGGAGAATGGCTATGGTGACCGGTGGCTGGGGCGGCCCCAACGGGACACGAACGGAGTAGAGAAGGGCGGTTACCCCCGCACGTCGGAAGAGGACTCGGCCTCGCCCCAGGGCGGCGGCAGCGACCCGGAGCCGGGCGACGAAGACAAGCCCGGGCTCCAGGTGGACTGCGTGGTTTGCGGGGACAAGTCCAGCGGCAAACATTACGGTGTCTTCACCTGCGAGGGCTGTAAGAGTTTCTTCAAGCGGAGCATCCGCCGGAACCTCAGCTACACCTGCAGGTATGGGAGGGTGGGGAGAGAAGAGGAGAGGAGAGGAACGAGGTAAAGCCAGAGGCGCATCCGAAACCCTGGGGCTGAGACGAGGTCCAGTGTGCCTACGGTGCCCAGAGGCCTGAGTTCAAATTCCAGCTCTTGCACTCCATACTCCCTGGGTGATCTTGGCGAAGGCTCTTCCCTTCTCGGGGCCTATCATTTCCCCATCTGTAAAGTGAAAGACTTAGACTAGCTCCTTAGCTCTTGTCATATGAAACCTAGAAAGCTTTTTCTTCCCCCTCGTTTGGGCTTGCCCAGGCCCTTGGTGACCCTGCTGAACCTGCAGCAGCAGCCTATCACCTTGGGAAGACCACTGGACTGGCAGTGGGCAGGCCTGGGTTTGGCCTCAGTAGCTGAATGTCCTTGGGCAAGTCACTCCTCTCTGAGCCTCAGTTTCCTCATCCTTGAAATGGAGATAATCCCTTACTGCCTTATAAACTTGCTGTGATGGTAGAGAAGATCCATGGACATGAGCATTTTAGTAAACCATAAAATGCTATCTAAATGTAGGGCATTATTGCCAACTCTACCTATGCTTTCCCTTTAACTCCCTTCTTCCCTCTGACCTTTCATCTTTGACCCTCCCCTCTCCTTCTATTGCAGTCTCCTCTCTGCCCTCATTTAACCTTCTTCTGCCCTCCATGGCCCTTGAAACCTGGCATTGAGGGTGGGTGGGTGGGAGCGAGGGAATGGAGTTTGTGAGGCAGTGACCTCTGGCCTGGGCTGGGGAAGCAGGCCTTCCCTTTCCAGGGACAGTGGTCTGGAAGAGCCATCTGGGGCAGGCAGTAGCTGCAAGGCAGTGATTGAAGCAGGGAGGCCATAACCCCTCTTCTCTCTCTCTCTCTCTCTCTCTCTCTCTCTCTCTCTCTCTCTCTCTCTCTCTCTCTCTCTCTCTCTCTTTCTCTCTCTCCTCTCCCTCTCCCTCTCCCTCTCCAGCACTGAGTTAGGGACCTCTGGCCTCCTGTTTCTCATCTCTTTCCCCTTCCTCCCCCAACCCTTTTTCTTTATTGTGAAGAAAAGTATTTAGAGTGGCCCCACGTGGCATTTAGAACTTAGGATTCCTTTCAGGGCTAGAACCAAGAACCTTCTGACCTCTTTTTCCAAAGTCTGCACCCTCTTCTCAGGCAGCAGGGTGCCAGGAGTTGTTTTGGGGGCCTGGAAGTGGGATGGCTAGGCTAGTTAAGGCGTGGAGCTGGGGTTCTGCCCTTTCCCAGGTTACCCAGCCTGAGCTTTTTCATCCCCCTTCCCACCAAAAAAAAAAACCCAAAAAAAGCAAAGCCACAACCCAAACTGGGGCAAAAAATATTGATCCAGAATGACCATCAATTTCTAATCAAGGGTATTACTGTTACCAGTAAATAGCTCTTCTATGGTGGGGGAGATTTTTCTTTTTGGGGGGAGGGGTGTCCAGAACTATGTTATGAAACTCCTAGTGAAGAAATGCCTTCTACTAATGTGAGCTGCAAGCAGCTCTCTGTAGCTTTTGGCTTTGATGAATGGTCTGGGGTCTTGGAGAGGGTTGGGGATTCACCCAGGGTCATGCAGCCAGGCCTTCTCATATTCTAGGCCAGCTCTTTATATTCCCTGCTGGGGAGGTGAAATAAGACATCGTCTGTGCCCTTAAGGGATCATAGGATCCACAGGGGGACCCTGAGGTGTCTGAGCAGGGGACGGGGGTGTGTGTGTGCCAGATTCCTACTCTCCAGAGAGCCCCCCCCCCCAGTCCTGCCAGGCTGCTGCCCCAGCAGCTCCTATACCTGCCTAGCCAAGGCTGAGGTCTTGGCCTAGGGGCAGGAAATCATGGAAAACCCCTCTGTTTGTGGGCTCCAGGGCCGGTGCTCACACTTGACCAGCTGCCTAGCAGCGTGTGCTGAGGTGTTTGGTTGTTGATGTTTGAGCGGAGTGGTTGTTGTGTTTTGTGTGTGTGTGTGTGTGTGTGTGTGTGTTGTGTGTGTGTGTGGTTTAAAATGTTGTAAGTTCTCCACGGCTGCAGGGGCTTTTTCTTGCTCTCTGGCCAAGGGTTGAGGAAGGGTAGAGGAGAGGGAATGAAGGATAAGGTTGGAGCTAAGCAGGCCCATCCCAAGGGTGCTGTAGAGGCACCTAAAGAAGGACCCTGGATGCTCTGCCCTCCCAGCCTGGGAGCCGTGCTAGCCTGGCAGAAATGGAGGGTGAGCCAGACTCTCTGTCCCCACCCCCAGCCCACCTCCTCTTCCCAGGGCCAGAGGGATTGCCTGATGCCTCTTCCCCGGGCACTCTAGACATAGGGACACTCCCATCCAGACCTGGGCTTAACCCTCTGAGGCTCTAGCATGGCTGGGCTGACCCAACCCTCAGGTAGCCAAGGCCTCCTCTGTCCCTCTAGGGGCACTTCATTGGGGGAAGGGGGGAGAGGTGTGCTGTGCTTGGAGCTGGCTAATCCTCCTCCAGTGCCTGCCCTCCCCTCCCCAAAAGGGGAAATAAACCATTTCTAGCTGCACTTAATTGTCCTTACCACCTGTTTTCTGGCAGCCGCCTCCAACCAACCCACATTTGTTGGCAAGGAGGGGCAGGCAGGCTCAGCTTGATGTAGGCCTGCTAATTAGGAGCTGAGTAGGGCTCCCCGAACACCATCGCCTTTCTTTCCTAGGCCCTGGGCAGCCTAGGCGTGGTGCTGGACATGCATTTGAAAAATCGAGGGGCTTCCTAAGGGTCATTGATAGCTGCCTGAGACTGAGGAGCTGGACTGGTGAATGGAGAGAATTTTAAGTTAGTTCCAGCCCCCTGCCAGGTTAACTTTTAAAAGGGGGCTAGGACTCAGTCCCTAGCAAGATCTGGACAGCTTTTCAGATGCTGAGTTTCAGAGACAGAGGAAACTCAGTTCCAGCAGCCACATAATAATTGGGCCAGGCAAAGGCCTCGAAATAGTGACCTTGGCCTCATTAGCCAGAAGCGCTAACCATTGGTCAGGAGACCAGGTGTTACAATGACATTAATGATTGTCCTCTATCCCTTCCCCCAGTTCATCCAGCTGGGGGCTTGACGTGTCTCTGTCCCTCTTAGTGCCCTTGGCCTGTTCCTTCTACATACAAAAGAGCTGGGGTTTTCCCTGCCCAGTGTTGATTGGACCATGAAATGGACTGAGGCAGCTTCTCAGCTGGAACTTTGCCATGCTGCTGACCTCGTCCTTGGAGGGAGCTGCGGCCGCTGCTGAGTGACCTTGGACAAGTCACTCAGCCTCAGTGAGGCCCACGGGGGCAATGGACTGGATCAGCTCTGCCTTAAAGTGGGTGAAATGGTATATCAGAAGCAGAGGGCCCACAGGCATGAACTAGGTGGAATAGTGTGCCATCTTATTCTTTCCCCTGTTCAGTTTCTGGCTTTGTCATTGTATGACCTAGAGACAAGTCACTTCTTCTATGCCTCAGTTTCTCTATCTCTAAAATGAGGAATTCAAATAGATGATTTCTAATGGGCCTTCCTAGCCCTGGCGTTCCATGCTCTAAGGTCCTGCCAGAGCAGGTATTCCATGCTCTGAGGGTCCTCCTAGCTCTGACATTCCATGTTCTAGGAGCCCTCCCAGTTGTGACATTCAGTTTTCTGGTTTTCTTAACAAGAAAGTCCTTGGCTAAAAGTTGTAGTGGTTTGTTGCTTTGATTGAAGTCACCAACAGTTGAGTTACTATTACTGTTACTCTTTAGTATAGGGTCTTTGTTGTAGCTCCTACCCTCCTGGGAGCCTAGACAAGGGATCACTAAGTGACAGATCTGACCAAGCGTAGAATTTCTCTCCTCCCTCCTCAAGGGAGGGACAAGACTGAGGAGGGGGAGAAGTTACATGATGGGACAAGGTTTTCTTCCCCACAGCCGGGACCCTTCCAGGCCTCCCTGTCCTGTAAGCCTTTGTTGGTGTGGGCTCCTCTCAGCCCCTTTTGTATCATGAGGACGTGCCCTGGTCCCCCCCTTCCAGGTTGTGACTGTGGGGTCTGCCTGCCTCAGTTTGTGTTTTTCTGGGCAGCTCTGGCTTCCTCCACTGATCTGGGATTTGGAGGACCTGGTTCACCTCCTTTGCCAAGCCTCGTGCCACAGTCCCTGCTCCTTTGTCTTGGCCTATTTACTCTCTTTCTGACCTTGAACTCTGAGGGCCAGAGCCTGGCTCTGCCAAGCCTCTCCCAAGTTTATTGACGTGTAGTCATTGCTGCTCTTTATTCTTCTAGGGTCCTTGGCATTCTCTAAGGGTCATTTGCATTTCTGTCACACTGCATGCGAGGTTTACAAGATTCTTTCTTCACAATAATTCGGTGAGATGTAGGGCGGTAATAATAATTCCTATTTTCCAGATGAAGCGACTGAGGCTGAGGGCAGCCAGGTCTGCTTGTCACTAAGCCCTTTCTCCTTGACAAGGAGATTGATTCTCTCCCCTCCCCAGGCTTGGCTGTAGGCCACTCCAAACAACTCTGTTAGTGGCAGATACCCTGATTCCAGGGATTAGGGGGTAGATGAGTTACTAGGCCCAAGAGTAAACCTCCTCAAATCCTGCCCAAACCAGAGCAGGGTGGCCCTTGACTTTGGTATGGTTTGTTTGAGGAGTGTTGCTCGGCCTTTCCCAGGCACCAGGAAATTTTACTTTTATTTTTATTTTGGGGGGAAGTGGGAGGAGGGTGTAAGTAGTTACCAGATGAATGGTAGGGTCAGAATAGGGTCCATTAGGGACAGCACTTTGGCAGCATGCCCTCCTTCTCTTTCTCTTTCCCATCCTTCCACTTTTCAGACACTAGCTTGTCCATAGGAGCTAGGGCTCCTAGAAGATGGAATGTCAGAGCTGGGAGGACCCTTAGAGCATGGAATGCCTGGGCTAGGAAGGCCCATTAGAAATCATCTATTTGAACTCCTCATTTTAGAGACAGAGAAACTGAGGCATAGAGGAAGTGACTTGTCTCTAGGTTACCCAGTGACAAAGTCAGGAACTGAATGGAGGAAAGATCACCTTGGGGATGCTTTGGGGGGGTCCCCACATCCTAGTCTTCATCACACTTAGAACTTGCCTTAGGTATTTAGGGGTCTGGGAGTGGGTGTGAGGGAGGGTTAGAACTAAAGGTTCTAGAATTGTACGCTTAGAACTAAGAGGCACCTTAGAAACCAGCAAGTCAAAAGGTTCTTAGCTTCAGGTCCTAAAACTTCAAAAAAAAATTTTTTTGATAACTCTATTTCAGTATAATTGGTTTCCTTGGTGATGCTATGCATTTTAATTTGTGCCTTTAAACACATTATTCTGAGGAGTCCCATTGGTTTCACCACACTGCCATCGGGATCCAGGGCACAAAAAAATCCAGTCCTTGATTGACTCCAACCCCTGCATTTTACAGATGAAGAAACTGAGGCCCAGACAGGTGAACTGACTTGAAACCTGAGTGTCACTTGTAAGGGAGTCTCATCGGTAGTAAGAGGCTGAAGTAGGACTTGAACCCAGGACCTGTGCTTGCAGATTCAAAGTATTGCCAGCCATGGAACAAGGAGAAGCAGGGCCATTGGCCAGGGGACCCAGTAGTGGCCCCGAGTCCCTTAAGGTTCCATGGCAGCTGGCAACATCTCATGTTAGAACCTGGAGTATCAGACCTAGAAAGGTCTTAGAAACTGGGCCAACCTTCTCATTTTACAGAGGAGGAAAGCGGCTCATTGAGAGGCAGACCAGGAGTTGGAGTAATACAAGTAAGAATGTGGCCTCCTGAAGCCTTGGGTTCCACTGGCCCACTGTGTACTGCATACGAGTCTGCTTTTGAACATATTGGACTGGAGGTTGCTAGTAGGTCATGCAAGTGGAGATTGCCCACGAGTAATGAGAAATTCAAGCCTGGAACTTAGGACAGCAACAGCAGATGTTTATATGATACATTAAGGTGTGCAAAGCAATTCACAAATATCATCTATCTCATTTGATCTTCACTACAACCCAGGGAGGTAGATACTGTTATTATCACCCTCATTTTACAGATGAGGAAACTGAGGCAGACAGGTGAAGTGACTAATCCAGGGTCACATATCTAGTAAGTGTCTGGAGCCACATTTGAACTCGGGTCTTCCTGAGTCCAAGTCCAATGTGTCACCCAGTCAGGTTAAGAGGTATAGATATGGGAGTGTCATCTGAGACCATGGGAAAGGATGAGCAGCTAAGGGAGATTGGGTAAAGAGAGGACTGATGAGGGCCCTGGACAGAACCTTGGGGCGTTGCTGAATTTAGGGAGTAGGAAGATATGGAACCATGGAAAAAGAGGGGTGGGTTCATCAGGGATGGGA
The DNA here is from genome assembly GCF_003287225.1 of Phascolarctos cinereus. Classification (NCBI taxonomy): domain Eukaryota; kingdom Metazoa; phylum Chordata; class Mammalia; order Diprotodontia; family Phascolarctidae; genus Phascolarctos; species Phascolarctos cinereus. Next base: position 671,830,813 of record NW_027555847.1, on the reverse strand, counting down.
AGAGGAGAAGAGGGTGTCTCTGAAGTTGGAGGAGAGACTATCAGGTAGGAGGGGGTTAGCAACAGCTATGAGTCATGTAAGTAGGTTGAGAAAGGCGGGGGGCGGGGGGCTAAGAAAAAAGGTCCATTAGGTTTGGGCACCAGGAGGTCTTCTGGGCCCTTGGAAGAGCAGTTTCGGCAGGGGCCTGGATAAAGACGGAGGAGGTAACATGGCCAGGCTTCATGGCGGGGAGTGTCCTCCAGTGCCCCTCCACTTTCCGCATTGCCCTGTCGGGGATCCGTCAGCCACAGAATTCTCCATCCACCCTATTTATATCTCATCCTGGGTCACTGCTCAGGGGAATGAGCTCCATTTCTTTTTTTCCCTCTGTGGGAAGTAGGACAGGCTCTGGTTTGTCCTAAAACTCCCTCTTTTAGCCTTAAGAGTGGGACCCAGCCCTCATCTGCCTCATCTCTTGCCTCTTCTTTCCTCCTCTTTTCAGCTGTGGGCAAAGTAGAAAGGAAGAGGGGAAGACAAATATCTGAGACCCTAACCCTTTTCCTCTTCTGCCAGAGGACCACCCGGATTTCTGTCCTCCCCCATCCATCTTTGCTCCAGCATCCGAGGTTCAGAAGTCAGCCAACCAACCAACAGGCATTTATTAAGCACCTCCTGTGTGCCAGGCTCTGTGCTATCTGGGCACAAAAGGAAGACAACATTTTTCCCATTAGAGATGGTGAGCTTTTTGAGGGCAGGCAGTGGCAGCAGTATTGTTCACGTTTCTACTGCCTGTGCTATGTACAACACTGTATGGAATGTGGGGGCTGCTTCCAGAATGTCAGAACTGAGAGATGCCTTAGAATGAGACCTTAGAATTCAGAATGTTCATTGGGCTCAGCTGACTGTTCTGCATTCGAAACTCTGTCCTACCACCCACCTGCCACGGCCCCTGTGGGAGAATCCTAGGAGATATGGAGAAGGCCAGATGCATCTGTTTCACAGATGAGGGAGCAGGTACAGAGGTTAAGTGACAGGTCATATTACTAAGTAAGTGTTGGAACAAGGCCTTGAGCTTGGGTTCTTCTAAGTTCAAAGACCAGTGTTCTTCCCTCCCTTTTCCGCCCCCACCCCACCCTCCCCCTTACTGTGTTTGAGCTAATTTTCCCTGTGACTGATCAAAGGAGCTCCAGATGGCTCAGGTTTGGAGTCTCTACACCTGTGTGGAGGGGCTGCTTGAGACCTCGGAGGAGGTTTTGATCCCCCAACAATGAGCCTGGTTTTCCCAACATGATCCCTTGGGCCCCAGTAGAGGTAGGATACAGGAGATGAGAGGCTGCTCTAGGCAAAGGGGAGTAAGCTGTTCATCCAGATGAAGAGGCATCTAGGCCTTTGGATCTTGTCACCCATTAAGACTAGGTAACTCCGTGGGCCCTGGCAGGTTCTTAGCCAGCCTCTCTGCCCCTTCTGTGAAAGCAGCAGCCCTGTGTCCTTGCTGGGCCCAGCTGCTGGTGAGGCAGGCTCCTTGACCTGTACCGATTTGGGAAGGCCACAGCCAGAAGCAGGAATGATTTTCAAAAGTCAATCTATAAAATAGAATTCTTCCGTGCCTTTCACATAGGAGCTGGGCTGGCCAGGCCCCAAATGTGACTGGATTGAATGAGAGTCTTCTGTTCTTTTTTCTTAGCCTCCAGAGCTGGGCTCATTTTTGGTTGCCCAGAACATAGACAGGCCTGCTGATGGCTGCCACAGCAGCCCGGGAGCTAGCCAGGGTCACAGTGGATAGCCTCTGAGCTTCTGGGAGGAGGCTTTGGGGGTCAGGGAGTCCAGACGCCTCTGCGTCTCACTTCCTCACACACACACACACACACACACACACCTTGGCACACAAGGAAGCTGGAGCCCAGAAGAGGGGAGGATTATGTGATTTTAGAGTGGTGAGAGAAGCCAGCACTTATCTGGTCCATTTTCCTCATTTTGTAGGTAAGGAAAGTGAGGCCCATAGAGGACCAGGGGCTTGTCTTGCTTAAGATCGTAGGAAGTGACAGAGCTGGGATTTGAACTGAGGTCTTTAACCCCCACGTGGATCTGCCCTTGCCCTAGGGAGGGACCTGTCCCCACTCATACAGGGAGTTAGTTGCAGAGATCAGATGAGAATCCAGGGTTCTTAGGTAAAGTGGGGGGATGGGGCAAGGCAGCATCCATGCTGTGCTCCCTCCCTTCACTCAACAGTAACCAGTAAGAGTGGTGCTTTCACTCATAACAACTCTGGGAGGGAGGAAGGTGATGCAGCTGTATTATCCCCACTTTACAGATGGGGACAGCAGTAACTGAGGCTCAGAAGGGATAAGGGGCTTGGCAAGGGTCGTGAAGCCAGTAAGTATCTGAGCTTGGTAGTGTTTGGGTTCCCACTTTACCCCATATTTTCGATCTTGGATTTGAATACTGACCGTGGCACATCCTCCACCCTGCCCTGCAGGTCCAACCGAGACTGCCAGATTGATCAACACCATCGGAACCAGTGTCAGTACTGTCGCTTAAAAAAGTGCTTCCGGGTCGGCATGAGAAAGGAAGGTAAGGCTGGGCTAGGCCCCCCGCCCTGGGTAGCAGCAGCACACCGGCCAATAGCCCTTCCGTGAGAGGAGGCGGCCTCAGTGACCTGAAAAGCCTGGGCTTCATTGCCTTCCTGGAGTCCATGGGAGGTCGGCAGGGTTTGGACTTTGTGGGTATGTTGCCCAGAATTGTCCAGCACCCTGTCAGAGGTCCCATTGTGAGACTATATGGGGATCCAGGCTTCTGCCCATTCTGTCGTCCTGGGGCCAAGTGGGAAAGTACAGAGGGCAACCAGAGATGATGGAGTCTGGGGAACAGTGGGTGGGCGGGGGCAAGTGTGCCAGTCTTTGAGGATTTTGGGGGGGGGTTGTGGGAGGAGGAAGGGGCTGAGGAATCTAATCCCCCCTGGTTGTAACAGATCTGTTCACTGGCTCTCCTGGCCACTCCCTGGGGCCCTTAGCCTGGGCCTGCCACTCTGACTCTGACTGCCTCAGTGGGCCCTCCCGTGCAGTACTGTCCTTTCCTGGGTGCTGGTCTCCCCAGTACCTGAGAGAGCAGTCCCTAAGGAGAAGGGGAGGGGCTTTCATATTTCTTCCCTTTATTATAAGGGCCCTAGTACAGGAAGATTGCCCAGAGGCTGGCCAGGCCTTTGGGCTCCCTCTCCCTCTCTATTTCCCCTTCCCCTGTCCTGGTCACCCTGCCCAGGTCGCTCTGACCTTCCCACCTCCAGCCTGGGGAGGCTTGGGGTTTTGTTTTTTGTCTCTTACAAGGGCCCTTCATTTTACCTAGTCTCTTCCACCTGTGTTTGCCGAAGGCAGGAAGCATGCCCTGCAAAGGCAAGGTGCCCTGCTAGCTAGCTAGCCTGACTGCATGTCGGCTGCTGCCTCCCCTGCGTCCCCCACGCCCTCCCCCCCCCAGACGGGAGGAGTGCTGTTGGCCTTCTAGTCATGACGTACTGACTCAGGCTACGGAGAGAATTCTAGAATAGAACCTTGGCACCACAGGGCCGGGAGGGCTTCAGAAATGCGCCGGCTCCTGCAGCTTTTGGATTTTGGAGCCAGATAGAGTGCTGACCTGGCTTCAGATCCTGCCTCTGACCCTTCCCTAGCTGTGTGATCTAACCTAGTCACTTCTTTTTCCATGCCTCAGTTTCCTCATTTGTAAAGCAGTGATGCTAGGATGTCTAAATGCTGCCAGTTCTTTGCTCTTGACTCTCCGTGAGAGTGAGACCCAGATTATCTAGATCTCAATTCTACTGTTGGAGCTCTGTGGCCCTGCTCTGGGCCCAGATTTCCTGAGGGCCAGGATAAGGCCAGAGGGTGAGAGGGAGCAGCCTGACCCTCCCCTTCCTCTGTACCTGAGCCAGGCCATGTGATCTCAGGGCACAGGTCCACACCCAGCTCATCAGTTACCTGACCTCTGGGCTCTCCAAACTCCTGTGGAAGGGGGGGAGGGGGAGGCCTCTGGGAGGGTCTGTTAGTGTTCCAAGGTCACACCTTTCCCTCCTTGCTTCTGGCCTATCAAGGCCCACTGTCTTCCACTGACCCAGGATCTGCCCTTTTCTCCACTAAAGTCCTGAATCCTAAATCCCACCCTCCAGAGAGCCTTGGAAAAATCCCCTTCCCTCTGAGCAAGCCCAGAGACTGGGCTTGTCCTTTCCCTTCATTCTGGGTTGTAGCCAGCTGTGGCCCTGTGGGGGAGGGGGAAGGGGTGGGGCCAGAGCTAGGGAGGCCTAATGCTAGGGCACTTCTGGGGGGAAGGTCGGCCTTGACCCTGGGCCCATTAGCTGGTAGCAGCCTGGGGTCAGGAATGTTTCACTCTAGGTTTCTGGTTTATTCAGACCTTCTGTGTTTTTGTGACCTTAGACCAAGTCACTTCCTTCTCTGGGCTTCAGTTTCCCCGTGTATAAAATGAGACCATTGCACAAATTGCTCGTAAGCTCTTTAGATCATTAAGGCTTCCTGCGACTCCAAACCCTAAAAAATCTCATGGAGCAGTGAGGGCTGTTACTCTCTCTAGCTCCCCTCCTGCCCGCCAGCAGATGAACTTGCTCCCTATTTTTATTTCCTGTGGGTCCCCAATTCCCTGGGTCTGCAGGGCAGGGCCAGGCGGGGTGTGTCTCGGCTGGTGCCTGCTGTGATCTCCAGGGCCTTCCTGCTAAAGCCAAGAAGCAGCTTTCCCTAGAGCTCTGTAGAAGGGGGTAGGCTGGGCTGGAAATTATAACAGTCTTTGCTCCCCGTGTACGTACACACACACACACACACACACACACACACACACAACCCACACACACACACACACAACACACCCCCCTCTGCCATTCCGGTCAGACGGGTGAGCACTGGCGACTCTGCAAGGATGGAGGAGGAGAGGGACAGACGTGTTGACCTGACATAGATGGGGTGGGGGGTAGTCCAATAGAGGGGAAAGAAGCCTAGGCTGGGAGGCCAGAGACTTTAATTCTAGTCTCAGATCTGCCTCCAACTCACTGTGTGGTGTGATCCTTCTTTATCTCTGCCTGGGCTACAGTATCCTTACCTAAAACGAAGGGGATTGGGATGAGGTGATCTCTCTGATGTCTACCAGACCCAGCCAGCTGTGATGATAAATTGCCCTCAGTCCCCGCAGGACCATGGAGGGAATTGGGGACAATAGAAAAGATTCTTCCCCTTCTCATCACACACCAGGTTCTCCCCCCCCCGCTCCCCCCATTTTGTCCAGCGATCTGGTCCCAACCTTCCCTGTCCATCCAGTGGTCCGGTCTGTTCCTTGGGAGTGACTGGGATTCTTTCTCTGCTTCTCTGTCCTCCTTCTGAGCCCTTCCCACAGGCCCAGGCCAGGGACAGATAATTGCCCTGGTTCCCCCCCCAGGGCTCTGAGTGCTGCCACTTCCCCACCAGGGGGAGGGGCACACCCGTGCCTCCTGTCTCTGGGCTGCAGCTGTGTGGGCTGGCTTGTCCTGTTTCTCTTTTGTTAGGCTGGCGCATGTGTGCATGTTTATCTGGCTGGCTAGCGGAGGTGTTGGGGGCAGGTTCCCCCCCTGGGGATACGTGCGTTGGGAGGGTTGAGGTTGTTGTGCCAGTGTGGTTGTGTGTGTGCTGCCGAGGAATGAGAAGGGCCTCACGACACTCTGGGGGCCTCCCTGTCTTCTGACTTACTCCCCAGACCCTTCCTTCCTCCCGTGGCCCCTCTGGCAGGGCAGGCAGGGCTGCTATCAGGCCTGGAATTTTCCTCTCCCCAATATTGATGCAGTCCCAGAATCTTCCTAGGGGACATGGCCTTCAGCATTAAACCTAGGTGTGGGGTGGGGAGGGGGCACTTAGTGGAAATTTATGTCACTTGTTCTAATGAACTTGTTTTTCCTTGTCCCCATCTGACCCTACTGGTTTCTCCCTTCCTCTCCTGCTCCCTTCAACCCTATCTGATTTCATCTTTGTCATCCCCTCCTCTTCTCAATCTCTTTCAATTTCATCTTTTCCACTTTCTCTTTCTCCTCTTTTCTCTGTTTCTCTCTGCCTATGTTTCTGTCTCTCTCCCTCTTTCACCTTTCTTTCACCCTCTCTCTGTCTTTTCATCCTGATGTCATTCTCCCGTGTCCCCTTTACCCGATCTCCCCACAGCGGTACAGCGGGGCCGGATCCCCCACACGCACTCGGGGGGCAGCCCCACAGCGCTGGCTGGAGGTGGGGGTGGGGAGTACTTCAATGGGCAGCCAGTGTCGGAGCTGATCTCGCAGCTGCTCCGGGCAGAGCCATACCCAGCAGCCCGCTATGGCTCCCCAGTACGCCCAGCAGCAGGGCAGCGTCATGGGCATCGACAACATCTGTGAGCTGGCTGCCCGCCTCCTCTTCAGTACTGTGGAGTGGGCCCGGAACATCCCCTTCTTTCCTGAGCTGCCCGTGGCAGACCAGGTGGCCCTGCTGAGGCTCAGCTGGAGCGAGCTCTTCGTCCTCAACGCCGCACAGTCTGCCCTGCCTCTGCACATGGCCCCGCTGCTGGCCGCGGCCGGCTTCCACGCAGCGCCCATGGCTGCTGACCGCGTGGTCTCCTTCATGGACCAGATCCGGGTCTTTCAGGAGCAGGTGGATAAGCTGAACCGGCTGCAGGTGGACTCTGCAGAGTATAGTTGTCTCAAGGCCATCGCCCTTTTCACACCAGGTGGGTTGGCTTTGGGCTCCTGGGGCTGCCCCATGCCCTTCCTCTCCACCCTCCCACCCCCCCACCCCCCGCCAGCTTTAGCATCTTCCATAACCCAGGGATTCCATGTATCTGCATCCAAGGGCCTTCGTACCCTGGCTGGGTCCATCAAATGTTCTTCCCCCCTTGCTACCCCTTCCATATGTCTTGACCCCCTGGGAATTCCAGATCTCAACCTTCTCCCCTGTGCCATTCTTCTTGGGGGCTGGGGAGGACAGCACTTCTGTTCATCCTGCCCTCTCTGGTGGCCAGAGGCTGCCACCCTTGAGTGGCAGAACCCATCTTGGGGTGAGGGGATGGTTACAGGGCACATTTGTCTGTGGGGGTGGGGAACTCCAGGCCCAGCAGCTGACAGGCTGGGGCTTGGGCCCCCATGTCTCTGGCAGATGCCTGTGGCCTCTCAGACCCAGCTCATGTGGAGAGCCTGCAGGAGAAGGCGCAGGTGGCCCTGACGGAGTACGTGCGTGCCCAGTACCCCTCGCAGCCTCAACGATTTGGCCGCCTGCTTCTCCGGCTGCCCGCCTTGAGGGCTGTGCCTGCCGCCCTCATCTCCCAGCTCTTCTTCATGCGCCTCGTGGGCAAAACGCCCATCGAGACACTCATCCGGGACATGCTGCTGTCTGGCAGCACCTTCAACTGGCCCTATGCCGCTGGGCAGTAGGGGTCTGGCCTGGCAGGGCCCTGCTGTGCCTCTGCTGCCCTGTCTGGCCAAGGCCATACCTCAGGCTCCTCATCTATCAAATGGGGAACGTAGCCTCTGCCATTCGCATGTTGGGACCAGCGCAGAAGGCCGCGCACCCTCGACCCTGGGGACTGGATCGACACTTAAGACTGGTTATTTTTTAGAAGGCAAATGAGATCATTTTGTCTTTTTTTTTTTTAATGACAACATAAAACCAAAAAGACCCTCCCTACTTCCCTCGGACTGGGACCCTGGTGGCACAGATGCCTCTCCTTCACCCTTCAGTGCCCTCCGTCCATCTGTGCTCAGGAACCAGCTAGCCTTTGAAGCCTCCTAGGGGGGAGGGAAGCCTGCAAGGTGTGGGGATGCCCTGGCCCACCTCCTCTCAACCCTTCCTTGCCTCCCAAAATGCATGTCCTGGGCCGTATCCCAGAGCTACCAAGAGTGGAGAGAACATAGCTGGCACAGAGAGGCCAGGTTCTCCTGGCAGACCCCGGGGGCTGAGGCCAGGTTGGCAGCTGGGGGCAGGAGTAACTCAGCCTCCTAATTCCTTCTGCTTGCCAGGTGGGGGGCAGCGAGGAGAGAGAAGGGAGGGTGGCCCCTGGCCCGGGGCAGGAGCCACGGGGGACATGAGTATATATAATTTAGATTGATTCTCTAAAAATATAATCCATGCTGGACACTACAAAATGAATGACCTAAAGCCAATAAAGATGTTTCTTACCACAGGGGTGACTCCTTCTTTGGGGGGGTGGGGCAGAAGACTTTGGAAGGCCTCCCTTTTAGTCAAATCGTGGCCCTGAGCTTCCTGGTCTTTGACACGGATTCTATTAATCCTGTCTGGCTGTGGAAATGAGTGTCCCGTCAGGGAGGACAGGAGAGGGGCCTGTGGGACCTGGACCAAGGGTCCGGGCCGCAGAAGCAAACCTGGCTCCTTCAGGTCCTTGCCCTCCCTGCCTGGTACCTCATGTGACCTTGGCCAAGATGGGGCCTACGTTTTATCTGCCACATGTGGACGGTTGTCCCTGCCCTTTTTATTCTGGGACCCAGCCACAGGCCACCCTACCTGTTGCCCCTGTGCCAGTTGCAGGAGGCCTGGGGGCAGCTGCAGGCCCAGTGACTGGCTCTCAACCAGTTGGCTTTCCTCCTCCCCACCCTTTCCCCCTCTTCTCTTTTGTACCATCTTTCCTATCACCTCTCCCTCCATCTGCTCTTCATGAAAGCAATGGTGTGGTAAGAAGACCAGCTGTGTAACCTTTGTTAAGTCACCAAGCTGTCTGAGTTCCACGTCCTACATCTGTAAAATGAGAGAGTCCCTGCCATCTCTAAATCCTGGAATCTCCTCTCTGTCTCTCTGTCTCTCTGTCTCTCTGTCTCTCTGTCTCTCTGTCTCTCTCTCTCTCTCTCTCTCTCTCTCTCTCTCTCTCTGTCTCTCTCTCTCTCTCTCTGTCTCAGCCCTCGCCTCCATTACTTTTCCTACTAATGTTCTCACACACCAATCTCCAGACTTTACCCAAGCTTGCTAAAGTCCCATTTGACACCTCTTAGGGTGAAGGCCCTTCCCATTCCCCCCAAAAGATTGGGTGGTCTACCATTCAGAGGTTCCCAAACTTATTTGACTTACCACCCCTTTTTCAGAAAAAAATTACTGAGTCTCCCCCTGGAAATCTACTTTCATTAACCTTTTAATGTTTTTGTTTTGTTTTTTTAATTTGTCACCCGAGAGTACTACCACCCCTCTCCCATTGTTCCAGTGCCCCCCAAGGAGTGGTATTGCCCACTTTGGGGACTTGGGGACCCTAGATGATCCCTGGGTTGGAAGGCCCAAGAGAGGGGGTACCGTTATTAAAAGCGCTATTGGCAGTGGAGACTCCCTGTTTCTCAGATCTGAAGGGAGTGTAGAGGGCAGAAGCATCCTTGCCTCCTCCTCCCTGCCCTGACCCTGGCAGGAATGAGGCAGAACGAGGGAGTTCCCCTGGTGTGTCTTAGCCACTGGAAGAGGAGCTGACCCTGATGCTGCTTCAGGTGGAGGGCCAGCTGATGGGAGCTGAGATGTACCAGGGGCCCCATGGATTCAGGATAAGAGAAAGGCTATGGCCGCCAGTTTCTCTCCCCTCACCAAAGGAAAGGCTAATGAACTTTTAGCAGGGCCATCCATTTCTTTCCTGCCCCCATCTGATTTCTTCCCAGTTCTTGAGGATTTTTTCCTGCTTCGGACATTTTGGCCCAGCACCTGCTGCCTGGGGGATCTGCTACCCGATTTCTTGGAGGCCTGCCTTCTTGAGTTCTTGATGACCAGGGCAGCCGGACCTTAGGGCTTGAGGCCACCTGCCCCCTCCCCCCTTCCCACAGTAGGGAAGGCCCCTTCCCACAGAGCAGAGCAGACTTTATTGGTGTATACATCAGCTTCAGGCTGCTGAGCCTCCCCCTCCCACCCTCAACCCTCCTCGGGGCTGGGGCCAGCCTTTCTGGCTGCCATTGCCCCTCTCCGGGGCACTGGGGGACTGTGGCTCCTGGCCCAGCAGAGCAGTTCATAGGAAAACTTGGGGAGGCTAGCTTCCCATTACAGGGCGGGGGAGGGCAAGATCCATGGCACCCAATCTTTCCCATGGCATGTAAAGAGACGGTTCCCGGACCAAGGGCCTGGGAACCCCGTTCCCAGAGGGCCTGACCCTCCTCCTCATTAGCTTCGGGCCTGGTCGTAGGCCCCAACCATGCGTTTGATATGGCAAAGCTTGTCTCGAAGGCTCTGGGTCTCCAACTTCTTGCTTTGGTATTCCGGACTCTGGTGGGAGAGAGAAGGAAATGGGTAAAATGGCCAACTGATGGACCAGCCTCGGCGGGGGGGGCCCGCATCCTGCTCATGTCTCCTTTCCCCAAACCCCAGAAATACCTCCCACTGGGGAAGGGGAGCTCCAAGCAGCCCGAGCCTGACACCCTAGTACTTCCAGGGAGGGGACATGCCCACTTCCCTGGGGAAACAGGTGAGGGGCTGCCAGGGATAATCTTGGGCACCTTACCCTCTTCAAGTCCTTCAGCCGGTTGTACTCTTCTGCAACACCCTAGAGAGGAAGGAATGGGGGGCCCCTTCAGACTCCACCAGGAACCCCCCCGTCCCTCTATAATAGTTCACCTCTCATAACAATCCTGGGAGGTAGGTCATGTAAATGTTAGCCCCTTTGTGAATCTGTATCACCTGCTGGGCCCACTCGGCCACCCTGGCCATCTCTGGTCTAAGCCATGCTCGCCCACAAGACCAGCCTCCTCTCCCTGGAACTCTGACCTCCACCTCTGAGGCCCTGGCATCTGATGAGCTTTCCTCTTCTTTTACTTGGTTCAAAGCCCGCGATCCTGGTCATCTCCCATCTCCGAGCTGTGCCGCTGTGGACGCACCTGTAGCCCTACCTCCTTCCAACTCTTGGGTCATCTTCCCCCATTAGAACTGAAGGTCCTCGAAGGCTACAACTAACCTGCTCGTTTGTAGCAAAGTACTCAGCACATAGTAAGCATTTAACAGATTCTTTTCCCTTAATTTGATGGGTGAGGAAACTGAGCCTTTGAGAGATGAAGGGACCAACGTCCTGACTGTCCACAGCTCTTGCTATCACACCACGGTCTTCCTTGGGGCCTCATTCTTGCTTCGGCCCCCGTGGGATGTTGCTTATTAGGCCTGCCTGGTGGGCCGAGGGATCTGTCCACAGCCACAGTATTCTGACCTGGTGGGCAGAGGGTAGGGGGGACTCATCCCTGCTCTTTGGGAACCCTAGGTCTGAGGGGCTGCTCAGTGGGTCGGGAGAGGGAAGGGGCTTAGGTGGGAGAACAAAGGCCTCTTGTGAAGTGACACCAGGCCTGGGCAAACCAGTTCTCTGGGCAGCTAGGGGAGGGGCTGAGCTGGCAGCTTCCTGCTAAGGTCTTAGGGGAACAAGAGGAGGCAGGGCTGACACAGATAGTGCAGAGGAGAGGGCCTGAGGGTGGAGGTGAGAGGACCACCAAGGGTCTGGTCCCAGTCCTATCACTGTGGTGTTACCTGGAACCAAATCACTTCTCCTCTCTAGGACTCAGTTTCCCCAGCAGCAAAATAAAGGATTGGACTATATGGGAAGGGAGGGAAAAGAATATAGGCATTTATTAAGAGCCTACTATGTACCAGGCACTATGCTAAGTGCTTTGCAAGCATTATTTTAATTTGATCCTTAGATGGTTTCCGAGGTCCTCTCTGGTTTTGATATTCCATGTTCTATGTTCTGTGAGAGGTTTAGTGGGAGGAGCCCTGGATTCCATTAGGATCAGGAGAGACCTGGGATGGAATCCAGTCTTACTAGATGTTTGACCAAGGGCAAGTTATTTTTCTGAGCTTCAGTTTCCTCGTGCAAAATGGGGATATTGTGAAGAATGAAATAAGATAATGTATGTAAAGCACTGTAAAACAGCTGTACAAGTGCCAACTGACAAGAAGAAAGTGCCTTCTAGGAGCTCTGATATCCTGCGGTCTAAGAGCCCTCCCAGTCCTGACATTGTTCTCAGGGCCCTCCCAGCTTGGAAATTCTTTGTTCTAAGGTTCTTCTCAGCTCTAACATCAGTGTTCTAAGGGCCCTCCCAGCCCTGATATTCTGTGTTCTAAGGGCCCTCCCAGCTCTGACATTCAGTATTCTAAGGGCCCTCCCACCTCTGATATTCTGTGTTCCAAGAGCCCTCCCAGCCTTGACATTCTCTATTCCAAGGAATCTCTCTCCAGCTTTGACATCCTCTATTCAAAATCTCCTTTAGAATCTACAGTTCCAGGGGCAGCTAGGTGGCCCAGTGGATAGAACACTGGCCCTGGAGTCAGGAGGACCTGAGTTCAAATTTGACCTCAGGCACATAATACTTCCTAGCTGTGTGACCCTGGGGCAAGTCACTTAACCCCAATTGCTTCACTGAAAAAAAACCCTACAGTTCCCTATTCTAAGATATTAGAAGAACCCTTGGGATAGCCTCTAGCCTGGGATGTGTAGGACGTACTTTCAGCTGCAGAGAGAATGAAATGATGGCTGGTCCCCTTGACCTCCAGCCCCTGTCCTGTCCTACCCATTCTGTTCCCTGTTCCCCGTGGCCTTCACCTGGTAGCGTAAGCTGCCTTCCGGGAGGCAGTCCAGCTCGTGACTAAGCTGCCTGAGCTGAGCTCCAATGTCGTCCATCTCCAAACACAGAGCTTTGTACCGCTGAAGGTCACTGTTGAACTCTGCCTTGTACGTCTGGCGGATGGCATCGGAGATGATAGGTGGGTAGAGGCTGCAAGCAGGGCAAGGGGGTGTGGGTACTGGCTGGGGCGGGAGGAGTTTTGGAGCCTGGGGCTCTACTTTGCTCCTTCCTCCTCTCCCTGGCTTCCCAGGCATTTGCATACCCGTATATCCTGCAGGTCTAGGTGCCCATATGCCAATAAGGGACAGCCAATGGCTACCAGGCTCTGAGGAACACCTAGGTCGGTATTCTCTTATCAATGGCATGGAGGTCTACACAGAGCCTCGGGGGAGGGGAAGGAACCTCCCCATCCTGTGACCTCTCTCAGGGGAAGTACCTCTGGATGCTAGGGGACTGTGGATAAGCCTCTTGGGGGCCCACAGCCCAGGCCTCACCTGGCCCAGTCATCCCGGTTCCGCTCTTCACTGGATTCTGCTGCTGTGGTATAATCTGTCTCATACTGCGCTTCCTCCAGGCCTGTTGGACGGATTCTTTGGCGCTGGCCCTGCCTGGCGGGGGGCTGACTCACAGGCCCTTTGTCTTTTTCTTCTGGAGGATTGGGCCCTGCAGGAGGTGGGGGACTGGGAGAAGGGTCAGAGAATGCTGAGTTCTTGTGCCCAAGTTGTGGATTGTGGGAGGGGGGAGAGGTTCTGGCCTCTAAAGTGCCCACCCCCAAGGAGCCCATGCCCACCTATGGATGGAAGGGGTTGGGTGGCCATAGCCATTCTCCTGGGCTGGCAGGAAAGCACTGGTCAGGGGACTGGTGGGCTTCTCTGAGTATGCCAATGTGGCGATCTCATCCTGAGTGCCTGCATCACCAGATACGTTCTTCACCTAGGAACAATAAAAGCATAAGAGCTCCCATTTTGATGATTCTTTAGAATTTTAAAAGCCCTATCCTCTTAATAACCCTCTAGCTGTTACTATGCCCATTTCACAGTAGGGCACATTGAGGCCCAGAGGAGTTAAGCCATAGAATCATAAAATGCCAGAACCAGAAGGGATCTTAGAACCCAGAACTACAAACATAGAACATAGGAGCTAGAAGAGATCCTAGAAAGAAGAATGTCAGAGCTGAGGGGGAGCTTAGAGATTGTTTTCCTTCATTTTGCTGGCGAGGAAACACAGTAAAAAGAAATGACTTGCTCAAATCTTGCAACTAGTCCTTGAGGGCAGAACTTGGACCTTGTGACTCCAAATTCAGGGTTCTAGTAATGCCCCTTTGGTAGCCAGGCAAGGGGATGCATGGGGATTTGGCTCTTTGGGGTGAGGCTTGCAGGTTCCTGTCTGGGTGGGTATAACAGCCCCTGGCAGATGAGTCATAACTGAGCCAGGCTGAGAAGAGCAGGCGGCACTGAGTGCTTGGGGGCAGAAGACCGGTCTATATCACCTCTGAGATCCCTTCCAACCCTAAGAGGGTGCGAGTCTGAGAGCTGTGGCCAGTAAGAGGGGGGATAATCCTCAGGCCTTAGACGTGGCACTGTGTGCCCGTGGGATGTTTCTGTGAGGGGTGGGGCAGAATTGACTTCATACTCCCCTGGTCAAGGACCCATCTGGGGCACTGAGTCAGTCCCAGCTCCTCCAGGCCCTTCTCCCCTGGCTTTTGCCTCCTTCTTCCTGACTGTCTCAAGGATTTGAGTCCTCCTGAAGGAAGGTTAATGATTGCCCCTCCTTGGAGAGCAGGGGGAGAGGGTAAGATTAAGGGCCCCAGAAAGGCAGTATGGTCTGGCAGAAAGAATGCTGGATTTGGAGACTGGGGCCCAGTCCCTGCTCTGACAGTTGCTACCTAAGTGAGCCTGAGGAAGTCAACTCCTGTCTCAGTTTCTTTGTTTGTGAAAGGGGTCTAAGAACGATAAAGCTTCTAGGCTGGAAGGGAATTGTGGGTCAAGCAATTTGTGAACTGTCCTATAAATATGTGTGAGGGGGAGGGGAGTTCTATCAGTGATACCTCCTCTGGTCCTCTCTCCTTCAGATCTTTCTCTTTCCTCCTTCCTCTCTGCACTATGTCCCAACCCCCAGCCCCACTCCAAACCATAAACCTTAGATTTCAATCACCCCTCCCCCACCTTTTAAAAAACACATCCTGGGTTTACTTGAATTCAGAGACACATGAAGGACATGACAGTCCTTGCTCCCCTCCCTATGTGTACTTTTAAAATTCTCCCAGGAGGAAACATCGCTTCCGGGTACGGGTAAAGCCTTGGTTACACAAAGCACAAAGAGTCTGTCGGAAAAGACCTCAAATGCAGTGGAGTCTGTGTCTTTATCATTTAGGGATCCTGACTTCTGGAGTGCTGTCTCCAGTTCTCTGCTCCCCAATCTCTGCTTTCAATCTTCCTCATTTAGTAGAAGAGGAAACACCTCCACCTTTGCCTAGAGAGGTTAAATGACTTATCCAAAGTCACACAGTGACAGCCAGTAGGTGGCAGCGTTCACATTTGAACCCAGACTCTCTAGCCGCTGAGTTGCGTGATCTCCCTGCTCTCTGACCACAGCAGATTTATTTCCTCCCTACTCCATGTAATAAATAAAAGCAGCTTCTGTTTCTATAGTCCTTTAAGGTTGGCCAGGTGTTATATTTATTTGTCCTTCATAAAGATCCTTTGAGGCAGGTAGCAGAGCTATTATTATCCCCATTTTACAGCTGAGGAAACTGAGGCTTGATGAGGCAAAGAACTTGCCCAAGATTGAACAGAGAGGGAGTGTTGGGGTTGGGACTCAAACTGAAGTCTTCTGATTCTATGGACCCCCCTTCTTTTTGCAGTGAGAACTCTGCAAAAAAGTGTATCTGAAGTGAGGGGAATGGGGTTGGAAATCCTGATTCTTGTCACTTACTAGCTCTGTGACTTTAATCAATCCCCATAACTTTTCTGGGCTTCAGTTTCCTCAATTGTAAGTCGAGAGGGTCAGAATAGATGACTTCTACTGCCCTTCCCAGCTCTAAAATTTATGATCCTCTGATCCCTCTGCTTCTCCAAATTCTTCCAAGGCCAGCCTCCTCCAGGAAGCCTCTGTGACCTCTTGGCTCCACCTCTGACATCCTACAGCTCTGGGTTAGAAGCTCACCCCTTCATCCTCCATCACACACTGAGTTCCTATGTTGTATGTGAGTTCCATTGTCTCCTCAGGGATAAGACATCCCTCTTCCCTGCCCCCACCACTCCAGGTCATAGCACTGGGTCTCTGAGGAGATTGGGGACATCTGGGTGGATTGACCTGATCTCTGTCTTCAGGCTGCCCTGTGGAAGTGGGAGCAGACTTACTCTGTCCTTTCTCCCTACCCCCGGGGAGCCATGACCCATGAGTGGGAGCTACGGGAAAGCATCGCTAGGCTTGCTAAGCAGAAGAGCCTCCTAAACAATTAGAGCTGTCCAAAAATGGAGTGGGCTGCTTTTGCATGTGGTAATCTCCCTCTCCCAGGACGGCCACTTGTTAGGGGCGTTGTCCAGAGCATTCCTGGACAACGCCTCTCCTCTCGGAGCAATCTGGGACTACTTGGCTCTGAGAGGCTGTCTGCCTGCAAGTGGGGGCTCCCCAAGCATGTGTCCCCTCCCCAGCTCACTCCCACCCCATGTCGGGAGATGAGGGCTCTCAAGGGCCAGGCAGCATGACAGCAACATGCCACACCTTTACCTGCTTCTTCCTCTAGCTCTGCCCCCTGGCCAGCTGACCAGTTCTAGGTTAATCATTTTCCATACAGAAACTCAGGCTATCTTGAGCAAACAGGGAATGGAGGGGTGGGACCCATGTGGACAGGCCTGGGACCCTGGCACCGAGCTCTCCACTGAGGTTGGCTGGCACCGAAGCCAAAGCAGGCGAATTGGCTCCGGGGGGAGGAATGTGGAAGGTACCTTTTCTCTATGGAGACAGTGTGGCAAGAACCAATAAAGAGCTGGTCTTGGATCCATCAAAAGACCTGGATTCAAGTTCTGACATCTATTGGCTTTGTGACCCTGGGCAAATCATTTAACTTCTCAGCACCCTAGGCAACAATCTGGGACTAAAGTTAAGAACCTGTGTTGGTATAGGGAGTCTCCCCCATTTGGGAGTTCCCTATATCCATGAAGTCACAGAGCCTGGTCCTATTCTTAGGATATTGCTCATAATTGCTAGCATTTGTGTAGCAAAGCAAATGACAAATATGATTTCATTCGAGCCTCATAACAGCCCTGGAGGGGAGGTGCTATTATTTCTCCCACTTTGCAGATGAGGAAACTGAGGCAGACAGTGGTTAAGAGACTCGCCCAAGGTCATACAGCTAGTAAATGTCTGAGGCTGGATTTGAACTCAGGTCTTCGTGAACCCAGTTCAAACTCTATACATTGTACCATCTCACTTACCTTATTACCTCTTCTTATTATTATTATTACCTCCATCCTGAGGCAGGTAAGTACATTCTCACCCCCCACCCCCATTTTTGCAGATGAGGAAACCGAAGCATGGAAAAGAAAAATGATTTGCTCAAGATTATACAGCTAATAAGTGGGGGAAGATAAGGGCTTGGGACCCAGATCTGATTGGAATAGAGAAAAGAACATTAGTCTCAGTAGTAGATCTGGGTTCAACTCATGGCTGAAACATTTATGATCTGTATGACTCTGGGCAAATCACTTGACTTCTCTGATGAGATCCCTCCAGCCTGCTTACCCAATCCACACTGGAACAACCTCCCCTCAGCCTGCTTACCCACTCCTCCACACTGGCCCCCCCTGCCCAGATTGCTTACCCATTCCTCCATACTACCTCCCACTCCCAGCCTGCTTACCCATTCCTCCACACTGCCCCTCCACCCCCAGCCTGCTTACCCACTCCTCCACACTGGCCCCCCTGCCCAGCCCTGCTTACCCACTCCTCCACACTGGCCCCCCACCCCCAGCCTGCTTACCCACTCCTCCACACTGGCCCCCCTGCCCAGCCCTGCTTACCCACTCCTCCACACTGCCCCCCCACACCCAGCCTGCTTACCCACTCCTCCACACTAGAACAACCTCCCCTCAGCCTGCTTACCTACTCCTCCACACTGGCCCCAACCCCCAGCCTGCTTACCCATGCCTCCATACTGGACCCCCCTCCCCCCCCCCCAGCCTGCTTACCCACTCCTCCACATTGGGACCCTCTGCTGTAGCCAGGGGCTTGTCCCAGAAGATATTGGGCTTCCCATACTTCCATATCTTGTGACGGGTCTTCTGGGCAAAGTAACAGATGACACAGAAGAGGACCACGGTGAGGAAGCCACAGACGATGGCCACGGCCTGGGGAAGGGGGGAGGAGGAACACAGGCTCAGAAATGGAGCCACCCTCTGGACTTCGAAGCATGCGGCTGGTCCTTGTTAGAGATGGCAGACACGCACTCTGGGGCTGGAACGGGCAAATCTCCTTCAGACTCCCCATCTCCAGGCTCCCACTTTCACTTGCTGGCACCCAGGGAGCTCTCATCATTTCCCACCTGGCTACTTTCCTGGCCTTTATCATCTCCAGAAACTCATCATTCTGTAAGATGAAATCAACTCAGAAACTCCCATCTCCTCAGATGATTTCCCACCTCAGCTGAATGCCTTCCTCAGGCACCACATCCCCCTGGGGCTGCCAGGGAACCCCTCCCGGAGTCCAGCTTATGGCTTTCTTTGTATCCTCACTGCATATCACAGTGCCTGGCACATAATAGCCATTTAATATGTGTTTATTGACTGACTCTGATTTTGACTTGGCCTAGAAGCTCTGGCTTCTCTCTGGGGCCTGAAATTTCTCACACAAAAGGCCATACTGTGTGGCTCCTGGAGAATATGTAGGGTCCCTAGCGATGAGAAGGAAGGACAGAGAGGCAGACCACATGAGCAGGTCTGTGGCTCTGGAAAGTACAAGGAGATCTTGGGAATGGGTGAATTTCATGGAGGAAGATTTTAGGAATGAGAGAATTTCAAGGAGGTCTGGTAGGAGCCCCCAGTTATGGGAAAGGGAGATGTGGGAGGGGATTTTTGTGTTGGGTCACAAGGTTCTGGAAGGTAGAGACTTCACCTTCAACATAATTACCATAGCTGTAATAATAACAACAATAATAGCCAAGACTTATATAGTGACTTAAAGTTTGCAAAGCACTTTGTGGACTTTAGCTCATTGGATACTCCCGACAGCCTTGTGAGGTAAACGTATAGCTATTTTACTCCTGTTTTACAGATGAAGAAACTGAGGCTTAGAGAGATTAAAGTGACTTGCTTCTGGTCACAGAATTCAAACCCAGTTCTCTTCTGTCTCTAAGTCTGGCATATTGGATTAGACATTGGCCGTCAAGAGAACTTGGGTTCAGATCCTGCCTCAGACACTTACTATGTGGCCTTGAGATAGAACTCTTTGTGCCTCAGTTTCCTCATCTGTAAATGACTCTGCTTCCTTCCAGCTCTAAATCTATAATCCTATGAGCGATGCTGCCATGCCCACCGCCATTACTCTTGTCATTATCACTCTTATCATCTCCATCATTGTCATGCCCATCATGACCACTACCTCTGCCATCTTCCTTCTCATCACCAGCAGCAGCAGCATCACCATCATCTTCTCCCTCCTCCTCATCTTCCTCAACATCACTGTCTCTATCACCATCCTCCTCACAGCCACCATCATCCCAACACTACCATGTCTATCATCACCATTACAGTCCCCGTCACCGTCTTATCTCTGTCACGATTACCATCACCACCACCATTCTTGCCACATCATCGGCACCATTGTTATCTATGCTGTGGTTTTCAGCTCCGATTCAGAGGTTTTCCAGCAGTCTTCTAGACCAAACCCTTTGTTTCGCAGCTGAGATTTACCTGATTTTCACAATTCAGAAGAGAGCTGTCACACTGATAGACATTTCTGTACCAGCAACAGATCACCATAATGTACTTGGATGATAGGGACAACGTTCTTATAGTGTGCTGATATCAGATTCACCCATGCACACGGAATAAGCACATAATAAGAGTGATGACTGGGCTTTGTACACCTGTCATCTAATCAAGAGATTCCTATCTCACTTGTGGGTAATTAGGATGGCTGTGGCTAATGTCTATGTTTTAGCATGTTAAGTTCAGATTGAGTGAGATAGAAAAGTCTCCCAAGAACTGTCATTAGAATGCCAACTCTATTAATATAATAATGTTATCATTAATTGTTAAAATATATTATTAATGTGGCATTGTAATAGTAATCATAATAATTACTATTATTAACATAATAATAGTAACTTAATAGTAACTCACATTTCTATGACATTTAAGGTGATATGACTTGCCCTGGGCCAGAATGAGGATTTGACCCAAATTCCAAGCCCTTTTGAGACTATATACCACAATGCCTCATCTCTCTTGACAAAGGAATCTCACAGTCACTTGCATTTGCAGCATTAAAAAGCAGGAGCGATGGGTCTCCCCATTTATAGATAGGACAATGGAGGTCTGGAGAGAGTCCGCAAATGGCTGGAAGTCGCATAGTAGAAGTTATGGGGCCATTTAACAAAGGAGGACCAACTGATGGAACTGAACAGAAGAAGGTTTTCAAGGAAGAAAGGTGGAAAAAGACCATTGTCTTCAGATAACTGACAAGCTGTCATGTGGATAAGGGATTATTGATAGATGGCCTTCACAACAGCAGCACAGGAAGGTCAAGAACGTCACTGGATGGAGCACTGGGCCTGGAATCAGGATAATCTGAGTTCAAATCCATCTTCAGACCTTTACTAGCTATGTGACTCTGGGCAAGGTACTTAGCCTCTATCTGCCTTAATTTCCTCTTTAAACAGGGAAAATAATATCACTTACCTCCCCAAGTTGTAAAGATTAAATGAGATAATATTTATAAAATGCTTAGCACAGTGCCTGGCACATAATAGTCGCTTTATAAATACTTTTTTCATCCCTTCCTTAAGTGAGTTGCCCCGGGTCACACAGCTAATAAGTGTCTGAGTGTTTCGGTCTTCCTGACTCCCAGTTCTAAGCTCTGTTCACTGCCCACTGCCCCACCGAGTTCCCTTCTAGTTGTGCTGTGGGATTCTGAGATTGTATGATCTTCTTGTGACTCTTACCTCTTGGGGGTCCACCATGCAGTAGTGGTAGAGGTACTGGTTCACAATGCCCCCTGCCACTGGTGACATCATTTGGTTGCAGAGTATCAACATCTGGTTGTAGTAGAGACTCCCAGAGCTGGACCCCAGCCCTGCCCGGGGGTTCACCCCGACCACGTAGACAATGGAGGCGATGAGCATCACAAACGCCAGCAGGCCGCTGAGCACGGTGACCAGCAGGTAGAAGCGGCGAGAACGAGCACTTGCTCCTTTGGACAGGCTAGCTATGACCAGCCCGAGGGTCACCAGGAAGCAGAGCACGGCCATGGCGATCATAAAACCGTTGGCCGCCCGTAGGTTGGTCAGGCCACCATAATAGCCACCATAGCCACCATAGCCACCATAGTAGCCATTGTAGTAGCTTCCCAGGCCACCCCCATAGCCCAGGAGGCCACTGCCACTGCCATAGTAGTCCCAGGCTAAGGTGGAGGCCACACAGGCAAAAATAATCAAACACAGGATGATCACAAATCCCTGCAGGATGCGGACGATACCTGGGGGGGACCGCCACCGGTAGAAATGCTGGGGAGGGACATCTGCCAGGTAGAAGGAGCCAGGAGGGCCCGAGGGAGGTGGGTAGTCATAGCGGGAACTGGGGTGGCCATAGCCCGTGTAAGACCTTTTCTCGTACATCGTGGGCAGGGGGTTACCTGGAACATAGCATACAGATCCCATTATCCCCTTTATATTCCAACATCACTCCCAGCTCTGACATTCCCTGTTCCAAGATCCCTTTCAGTTCTGACATGATATGTTCTGAGGTCTCTTCCAGCTCTGATATTCCATATTCTAAGAGCCCCTCCATCTCTGACATTCCATGTTTTACTCTGTGTCCCGGCTCTGACATTTCTGTTCTCAGAATCTCTTCAACTCTTATATTCTGTCTTCTATGGTTTTTTCTCAGCTCTAACAGTCTATGTTTTATGTTCTAAGGTCCCTCCCAGTTCTGACATTCTTAGATCCCTCCCAGTGCCGACACTCTATATACAGTGATTTTATGACCTGACACCTGTTAGGAGACCGGCTCCAGCACCTTCTCAATCTCCATCCCTCTAAGCAAGGAGAAAGAGAAATAAGGCTAACAGAGAAAATCTGGAAATCATGGGCTCTTGGGAGTTTCTGAGGGGCCTGAATTCAAGTTTCTTAGACACTGAAAAACTCTGTGTCTCAACCCTTCTCTGATGGGTGGCTGGGGAGAGGAGACTGCCACTCAGAGACACCCTTGCTCCTAGCTTCCCTTTACCCCATAGGCCACCTCCCTCCCTTCTATGGTCTCTGTGCCTCTCCTGCCCCATTCACCTCAAACCAGGACATTTGCCTGGTCCCCAAGCCGCTTTCTGCCTTTCCCCTGCTAGCACAGACTCCTGCCTAGGTTCAACCAACTCTAGGTCCTTGCTAATCCCTGGATATTGCTCTGAGGTCTCCTGTGGGGACAGAACCGTTTACCTGAGCTCGGTGCCCGCCTGCCCAGGCTCTGCCTGGCTGCCTCCTCTCTCCAGGGATCCGCTTCCAGGCTCCCAGAGCCAGCTCTGCTAGTTGTCCTAACGTGGCGTGTCCCTGCCTTCCCCTTCACTGGCCGCCTATGGGAAAGGTGAACGATGGGGCTCTTGGAGTAGGGAGGGGATGCCGAAACCTAAGGGGTGGGGTCCCCTGGCTCCCCTGGGCAGCCTTGGCCTGCCCTCCCTCTTTGTCCCTGGAAAAATGGCTGCAGGGATTAATCATTAGTAGATACACAAAGGCTCAGGAAAGGAGAAAAACCACAGGCTTGGCCCACGCTGGCCAAGGCTGTGCTGGGCGGGAGCATGGGCTGGCTGGGAGAGGCAGGCGGGCAGCTCTTGGTGGGGACACACAGGTTCCTCTTTGGGACTTGGCCAGCCTGGGCAGCTTAACCCCTTCTCTTCCAGACGATCTCTGGGAAGAGACAGCAACTTGGTCAGAGAGCTGGCCGGGGTCAGAAGAGGGCCAGTCCCCTGCTCAGGCAGCTCCCTCTTTTTCCTTTCCCTGCGCAAAGGTTGCAGCAAAAGGGCCTGTGTTGAGAAGACAGGCAGAACTTAGAGGTCCCTCATTCTGGCATGGGAGAGGGGTGGAGGGATGGCTGGAGCCCCTTCCAGCTCCGAGGGGTTCTGACCGGGATGTGATCCCAAGTGTGAGCTTCCTTAAGACTTCCTGGCTTAGGGAACAGGAAACATCCTCACCAAATAGTGTTTTGTGGGCTAAAACCTTCCTCCTCCAGGAAGGCTTTACCATTACCCTCCCCATCCCCGACCCTCAACTCTCTTCCCCTGTTACCCCAAGTATTCTCAGCACAAAGGGACACAGCACAAATTGATTTCCTCTGGTTTAGTCCAGGGCTCTAGGGCAGGCTCCTCCTCAAGCCAGGATGAGGACAGGGACTGTGTTTCCTTCAAACTAGGGACTCCCTGAAAAAAAGGGCAATGACTGCCCCGCCCTTACTTAGTGTTCACTCTTTTTTATTATATATTTTGTTTTTTTAAAGAATGTTTTTATTTTACCTTTTTCTCAATTATGTGTAAAAACAACTTTTGACATTTGTTTTTCATAAATTTTGAGTTTCCAATTTCCCTCTGTCTCCCCTCTCCCCTCGTTGAGAAGGCAAACACTTTGATATAGATTATACATGTTTAATCATTCAAAACATATTTCCATATTAGCCAAGTTGCAGAACACAGACCAAAAAGAAAAAAAAAACACAGGAAAAATAAAGTTTAAAAAAATGTATATGCTTTCATCTGCATTCAGACTCCATCAGTTGTTTCTCTGGAGGTGGATAGCATTTTCCATCCCAAGTCCTTCAGAATTGCCTTGGATTGTTATATTGCTGAGAATAGCTAAGTCATTCACAGCTGATCATCATACAATGTTGCTGTTACTATGTACAATGTTCTCTTGGTTCTGCTTACTTTACTTTGTATCAGTTCATATAAGTCTTCCCAAATTTTGCTGAAACTATCCAGCTTGTCATTTTTTATAGCACAATAGTAATCCATAATAATCATATACCACAACTTATTCAGCCATTCCTCAACTGATGGGCATCCCCTTAGTTTCAAATTCTTTGCCACCACAAAAAGAGCTGCTATAAATATTTTTGCACATCTGGAACCTTTTCCTTTTTCTTTGATGTCTTTGGGATATAGACCTGGTAGTGGTATTGCTGTGTCAAAGGTTAGGCACAATTTTATAGTCCTTTGGGCATAATTCCAAATTTGAGCTCTTCCTCTTACTGTGAAGGACCGTATTGTCCCCTCAAACCAGGGCTCTCTAAGGGCAACAGTCATATTTTTCCCCCAGATCCTGAGTACGGAGACAATGTCTCAAACTGGGAGCTGCCACTCCTGAGAAGATGCCCTTTGTCTGCTTCTCAAATTACAGACTGCCCACTCAGGGGCTCCCTGAAGGGAGGGACTAGGTCACCTCTCTCAATGGGGACTCCCCATGGTCAGGGCCACATATATTAAGGCCTGGATGGCTTCCCTTTCAGGGATATTTTATGCAAAGATATTCTTTTCCCACCCCCATTGACAATTTTCCTTATTTCCTAGCTCCATGAATTTTATTAATATAAAAACTGTTAAAATTTTATGCCATTGAAATTATCCATCTTCTCTTTTATGATCACTTCTACCCCTTGTTTGATTTAGAACTCTCCACCTATTTATGAAAAGTATTCATTCTCTGTTCATCTTGTTCTGATGTGGCCTATTATATGTGAAGTCATCTATCCATTTGGACCTTACTATGTCACCCATATAGTGTAAAAGGCTGTTCGAAACCCATTTTCTGCCAAGCTGCTTTCCAATTTTTCCAGATGTTCATGCTGAATAGAGAGTTCTTCCTCTAAGAGTTTTCATTCTTGAGTTTACTGAAGACCAGATGACCTCATGTAGGAAACCCAAAGAGGTTATTTACCCAGATTAAGGCCAGTCTTCCTAGCAAAGACCGGCTTCTTCCTGGGGTGTAGGAGTGGAGAAGGGATATGGAAAGAGTTCAGAGTCTCAGCTGAGATGACTCTGCACCTATTGGCCATCTTTTCTGCTTTCACTCCAAAATGACTTTCCACTTTTTCTGTCCTCACTCTCAAGCCCTTTGTGAGCATGATATTTTCTCTCCAATGCATCCTCTCAGGAGATGGCAAGAATTTAAATCAGAACTTAGAACCTCGAAGTCATCTGGGGCAGCTTAGGAAAGGTAGGGTCAGCTCTTCTTAGGTCGAAGCTTTGACTCAGCGTGAGGTATGATACTGGTTCATGTCCAGCACAGAGTGGGAAATGGGGGAAGGAGCTATGTAAAGTGAAGAAAGGGGAGGAAGGGCAAGGTGCCAAGCACCCAGGGATGGATTCTCCATTGGTTGCCTTCTCTAGTCTAGGAAATTTCCAAAACGTTGAACCTACCTACAATCTGGAATATATATAAAAATACATTTTAGCAGGAAAAATTCAAATTTCTCTACTAAATTGAAGAATTAGGTTTTAGTTTCTCTAACCTCTCCCTCTGCCCACCCTGCCCCTTCCCTTTTTTCTCAGTTTGATGGGGGACTAGAGAAGTCAGGCAACTCTCCCAAGGTCACACAGTATTGATGGCATCCCCCACTCACTTCCACCTACACCAAACGATCTCCAAGCTGCTGCTTCCCTCCTCAATCCTGGAATAACTTCTTTTCCCTGCCCTCTCCTCTTGTTCCCTCCCCAAGGCTCAATTATATTCGATCTCCTTTAGGGAGTTTTAAAATTGTTTTCTTTTTTTTCATTATTACTCCAGGAACCTTTCCATGACAACCATGACTCACACTGACCTCTCCACTCACTTGATGTATAGCATTTACCAGCTGAATATTTGGTTCTTTAGAGTGATGGGAACATAGCAGACAGAATGTCAGAGCTGGAAGATACTTTAGTAGTTATTATACCTAATTACTCAAGTAGACCTATGATCTCATCCATCACTTTGGGTGTTGCCTCCAGTGATGCAGACCGCCACCTGCTTACGTCTGCCCATCTCATGGGGGACTCTTGTCCAAATCTTACCCTAAGTTTGTTCCAAGGGGTCCAGTCAATTTGCTGGCTTTCTGCCTATCATTCCTTGCCCTCATTATGTGACCAGGCTATCTTCTTTTTTTTTTTTTATCATACACTTCCTTGAATGACAATCTTTATTTTTGTTCTTTAAAGTTCCTCATTGGTTAGACATTGCAGCCTGCTTATTTGACACCACGTTCCTCTCCATGGCTCTCTATATAACTAATATTCATTTTCAGTTCTTTAGAGAACATGTTTCATGTCTCACAGTCATATAGCTAAGTAGAAAACTGGCATTAAAAAGATAGGTCTTTGTTTCCTGGAGAAGTTTGGGTCATTACAAGAGCTTCACAATTTCCTGAAGAGAGTCCAGTCCATCCTCCTGCTTTGTTTAATTCTGGGCCTAACTTGTCTGTCTGTCTGTATATATGTATGTATATACATACGTATACTCTATATGTATACACATATATCTATATGTACATATCCATGTGTATGCATGCATCCCATATTACACATGTACACACATAGCTATATGTATATATACATATCTATATGTATTCCAAGTAAGCATTGTATATACATGTATATACGTACACATACACACATGTACACATATATACATGTACACATGTACACATATACATATACACATGCACGCATGCACACACACATATATACACACATGTACATATATACATATACATATCATGTATACTGATATATAAGCTGTGATCCATCCAACTGTGTGTCATCATCTTGGCAATAGATATTACTTTGTTTTTCTTGTGTTGATGGCTAGGTCAAATTTTTTTCAGTGATTACGAACCTCTTTCAGGAGGCTCTGCAACGTTGCAGGTCTTGATGTAACCAGAATGATGTCATCTTCCAACTCCTCTTAATTTTAATACCTTCTCTCTGTTAATTATTTCCTATTTATACTGTATATAGCTTCTTTGTACATATTTGCTTGCTTGTTGCCTCCCCTGTTAGATTTGAGCTCCTTGAGGGAAGGGACTGTTTTTTTGCCTCTTTTTGTGTCCTAAGTATTTAGTACAATGGCTTGCACATTATTATTGTTCAGTCATTTAGTCATGTCTGATTCCTCATGACCTCTTGGGGTTTTCTTGGCAAAGACACTGGAGTAGTCTGCCATTTCCTTTCCCATCTCATTTTACAGATGAGGAAACGGAGACAAACAGTTAAGTGACTTTTGCAGGGTCACACAGCTTGTAAGTGTCTGAGACCAGATTTGAATTCAAGTCTTCCTGACTTCAGACTTGTCACTCTACCCACTATGCCACCTAGCTGCCTCACACAGTAGGTGCTTAATAAATGGGTTTTTTTTTGGACTCACTTTAAATAGGAGCCTCTGGAAGATCTTACCTTGGGAAATCCCTCTTCAGTTGAATCCTGCACTGTTCCATCACAGTGACACCTTTAGCAATTACTTCTCCCTGTTTTATGCCTCATCTGATATTTATGATCAGAGGATCACTAAGCAAGGTAATCTCTGTTATATCTTTCAAGGAATATTTAATAATTTTGATGTCTGGAAGGAAAGCATCTGGAAAAGGAACCTTTAAGGTGGTGTTTAGCTCCATCAAATCAAATCCTATAAAAATATAATCAATAAATATTAAGTTTAATGGGTATCCTATATTTCGTACATATTCTAAGCAATTGTGTGATGGTGAAAATATAGCTTGCTGTGGAATAGTGATTGCAGAAGGCTCTTGGTTGAGGATGCCCTTGATACATGTGGAGATGATTCTCATAAAATTTTTGTTAGATAAACTACTGTTAGGTCAGCAGTTGTTCTTTTTGGATTAATAAGGCTTTGAAACTCCATTCATGCCTTTTATATCTTCTCCTTTAGTCTTCTTGTGAATTGATCTCTCAAAGCATTCACAGCTGTGTCTCCAGCCTGGATCTCCTCTATTTATGCGTCTTCTAGCCCAATTGCTTTTTTTTGCCTGAATTCTATATTTAATGCCATTTCTACGTCCTCTATGAACATATCCAGGACCACGATGTTTGAGTCCAAGTTGGGTGGGGCTATTAACCTTGACAGTGAAAACAGTTTGTCATGAAAATCTTTGCAGATCTTTTCCATTTTTCTTCTGTTTGTTGTCTTACATTCATTTTCTTCATTAAATGCTCTTGGGATGACTTTACTTAATTTGCTCTCTCATCAGTCTTTCTGGTTTTATACTCCACTGATGGATAGTATGCTGGGCCTGGAGTCAGGAAGACCTGAGTTCAAATCTAGCCTCAGACACTTATTAGCTGTGTGACTGTGGGCAAGTCACTTAACCCCATTTGCCTCAATTTCCTCATCTGTAAAACGGGCTGGAAAAGGCAAACCACTGCAGTAAGAAAACCCCAAAAAGAGTCACGAAGAATTAGACACGACTTAAAACAGCTAAATGCTGAACAGCAACAAAACTTCCTTCTGCTTTATGAGGTGCTGTTGCTTCCTGTGTTTGCATTTTATGCATTCTAAAACATTGTTCAGAAGATGCCTGGGATTCCTATTCTGGGGAGGCTGACTTTGGTGGATTGCTAGAGTTTAGGAGTTCTGACCTGCATTGGGTTAAGGCAATCAGGTGTTCACACTATGTTTGGAAACAATATGGATTTTGTGGCAGTAATAAGAATAGTAGCAGGGGCAGCTAGGTGGCACAGTGGATAAAGTGCCAGCCCTGAAGTCAGGAGTACCTGAGTTCAAATCCGGCCTCAGACACATAACACACACATAACACTTACTAGCTGTGTGACCCTGGGCAAGTCACTTAACCTCAATTGCCTCACTAAAAAAAAAAAAGAATAGTAGTAGTAATGATAACGATAATTATAATAATAATAGACATTTATTTATAAAGAGCTTTAAGACTTGAAAAGTATTTTGCAGACATGAACTCATTTGAGCCTCACAGTAGCCCAGTGAGGTAGGTAATACACGTATTATTATGATTATCACCATTTTATGGATAAAGAAACTGAGGCTTATGACCTCCTCAACATGTCCTCAGTCAAACAACTGGGAAGAATCAGAGAAGCAATTTGGACCCAAGTCGTCCTGATTTCTGGTCCAGAACTCTATCAATTGTGCCTTCCTTGGAATACGGAATTCAAAGTGTTGGAGCTGGGAGGGCCCTTAGAACATGGAATGTCAGAGCTAAGAAGATCCTCTGAACAGAAAACATCAGGGCTAGGAGGACCTTTAGAAACACAGAATGTCATAACTGAACGGAGGGATCCTTAAAACACAGAATGTCAGAGCTGGGAGGAACCTTAGAACACAGAATTTCAAAGCTAGGAGAGACATTAGAACACGGAATATTAGAACTAGGAAAACCTTAGAACAGAGAATGAATCTCAGAGATAGGAGGACCACAGACCATAGTTTGGAGACTAGAGAGGGGGCCCTTAGAATAAAGAAGCTCAGAGCTGGGTCTGGGACCTCAGTGACCCCATAGCCCATATCTCCTCATACTCTGTTTTGATCAGGAATGAAACAGAAGGAGAGAAGGAAGAAATGAAGGAGAAAAGATTTGCCCAGGGTTAGGCTAAGTCAATGGCCCCACAGGGCCCTGAAGCCAGGTCTTCTGACTTTCAGCCCAGCTGTGCCCTTGTACAGAGGTCCCTGCTTGCTGCCTCTTCTCAGAAGTGTTTTCTTCTCTGTAGGTACTCACACCCCCAGCCCATAGGTGCACCCCACCATGGGCAGACCACTTAGTGACATTCATTCCTCAAATACTGATATCCCCCTGGGATGGGAGTGGGGGCTGACATCAGCCTGGATCTCAGGGGCAGCAGCTATTCCCAGACCTAGCTAAGGCAGCCCCCTTCTTCATCAGCGAGGAGGGGATTGTGGAGAGTCCCTGGCATCTCAAAGCAGCATCCCGTCCCATCTACGGGAGCTGTCTCTGCCCGAGTGTGGGCAATGTCTGGTTCAGAAATAAACGGAGCCATCCTTAGAATCCTTTTCATCATATTTCTGGATCTGTGCTTTGAGGTGCCTCAATTTTCTCTTCAGGTAGTCACAGCGGGCCTGCTTTTCCAGGAAAACTGGGTCCTGCCATAGAGGAGAGAGAAGAAAACCTCATGGCCAGTGCTCAGCCTGGTCAAATGTTGATGGAGGGAAAAGTGCTTCATTCAGCCTAGCCTTGATCCTTACCGTTACAATACTGGCTTGATTTATTTCTATTTTTTAAAAATGTATATTTATATGTGCCTTCTCCCCTCCTCTTCTTCCTTCTTCCAATTCACCAAACTCTTCTCTTAACTCCTTGATTAAAACAGTTCCTCTGACCTTATCTCTTCCAGGAAGCCTGCCTAGATTGACCCATCAGAACAGTTATCTTACCACCCAATAACTGGGGCTCTTTTTTGCACAGAGCAGGACCCAGTAGTTATACAGTTAGGTCACAAAATAAAATGGATCCTATGTGCTCATTGTTCAGGGTTTTCAAGGTTGGCCCCAGAATTGGAGGTGGGGAGGTTTCAGCTCTGTCTCCAGCCTTCTCCCCCTCGTAGGTTGAGCCTTATCCTTCCTTCCTTTATTGGAGTGTCCAGAGACTCCCCAGGGCATCAGCTACCACTAAGACTTAGTTCTTGTGTTTCTGGTACAGCAGGAGTGAGACTCTTGCCTGAGAAAATATCACATTCTCTCTCAAATCACTTTCTTTCCCCTAGCCTGACTTAGTTTTAACATCTGTAAAATGGGAGTATATGTAGCTCTATTTGATTTCCCTGGTCCCTCCCAGCTCTGTGGTCTCTGGTGAGGACCTTAGGATGGTTCCTAGGCAAGGGGAGAGAAGATGACTTCTGGTGAGGCCTTTGGGAAGGAATGTTAGGGGGAGGGCTAGACTCAGAGGAGAGGGTTCTATAGAGTTGATCAAGGTTTCACGAATCCCACACTCACCTTCTTCTTCCTCTCCAATTCCCTCCGGACCCAGGTAAACGGGCTTCTTCCTGGTGTGGGGGAGAAGGAAGTTGGAAAGCCGAGTCTGAGCCCTGTTCCTCTGCTTTTCACTCACAATTCATCAAATATTTTCTGCTTAAAGCAGCACTTTCTACCCTATTGCCTCCAGGAAGCCTGCCAGAGTTGATAGGAGGACCAGAAGGGCCATCTGGTGATGGGCAGTGCCTTTCTCTGGGACAGAGCAGGACCTCCCAGGCTGCCTGGAGAGCACAGGCTGGAGCTCAGCTGCTCATCAGTCAGTCAAGAAGCATTTATTTAGAACTTACTATGTGCCAGGCTCTGTGTTACGCTCTAAGGATACAAAGAAAGGCAAAAGCCGGTGCCTCCCCTCAAGGAGCTGAGAGTCTAATGGGGGAGACAATATGCAAACAACTTCGTACAGACAAGATACATCCAATGTAAATGGGAGGTGGATTTCAGAGGCAAGACACTAGCACAAGAAAGTGGTCTTTTAGCTGAGCCTTGAAGGAGGCCAGGGAAGCCAGCAATAAGAGGTGAGGAGGGAGAGCATGGGGCACAGCCAGGGCAAAGGCACTGAGGCTGGAGATAGAAAGTAGTCTCAAGGGGCAGCTAGGTGGCGCAGTGGATAGAGCACCGGCCCTGATGTCAGGAGGACCCGAGTTCAAATCTGGTCTCAGACCAAACACTTGACACGTACTAGCTGTGTGAGCCTGGGCAAGTCACTTAGCCCCAATTGCCTGAAAAAAAAAGTAGCCTGAGGTAGTTTTCTCTTGCTGCACTGGGGGGGCAGTAGAGGCGAGGAGAGGGAATGGCTGCTGTGACTGCGGAAGCACATGTGGTTCTGGGTCACGTCTGCCCCCAGCTCCCTCCTCCCATCCAGGGTAGGCTGAGAGGATGGCCCCCTGCTGACCTCCCCTTTCCCGCCCTTCCTCCCTGGCTACATGAAAGCCTCAGCATCCCAGCCTTGAGTCAGGGCTCCCACAGTGCCAGGACCCCCACCGAGGTGCTGGCCTGAATGGCCTTTATCATAGGCTGGGGATCCCAAAAAGCCAAGCTCTGCCCCCAGAACCAGGAGTCCCCAGGACCCCCTCAGGCATGAGCCCCAAGTCCTGGGCTGCTAGATTTCTCTGCACCACTTCTCTACCCACGCTGCTGAATTCTCCTCCTCCTCCTCTGTTCTGGGTCATGCCTCTTCTGGGAAGGAAATAGGATTTGGGAATGTTTGTTGTTTTGCTCTCCCACCTGCTCCCCTGCCCTCCTCGGTCCACACATTCCCCCTCCCACCACAACAGGAAGGCCCAACCCTATTCCCTCCTCACAAGCCTCTCAGACAGGATTCCTGGCCAGGCCAGACCCTGACCTTGACCTCTCCGTGGCCACAGAGGCTCCCCTTAAGAACACAAGCAGACCCAAGTTCTCTAGGTGT
The DNA here is from genome assembly GCF_003287225.1 of Phascolarctos cinereus. Classification (NCBI taxonomy): domain Eukaryota; kingdom Metazoa; phylum Chordata; class Mammalia; order Diprotodontia; family Phascolarctidae; genus Phascolarctos; species Phascolarctos cinereus. The sequence continues at coordinate 671,798,668 of NW_027555847.1, read as the reverse complement.
GCCCACCCCCCACCCATATCTCCCAAGCCCTATCTTTCCTCTCTGCTCATTGCTGGCCCCAAGCCCATCTCCTACAGGTAGCCTTCCATGATTAGCCCCAACTGGACCTCATGGCTATGTCTTGTCTGAGCCACCCCTCTCCCCCAGATCAGGGGCTCTAGGTAGCAGCTGTGTCTCTCTTGAGTTCTCCATTGGAGGGATCATGTCCCTGTCTTTTGTCTCCCACCTGCAGGGTGGGGTCATGGCAAGTCAAGTGGGGTTAATCTGAGAGAGCTCCTTGGAGGTGGCAGATTTGGAGCCAGGAATGGTTAGAGAGGAGGGCGGAGCATGCCTGGTCATCTGGGGCCCAGGGAGGGAGCCCTGGGTCTTTGGGAGTAAAGAGAGAGTTAGAGGGGGGTAGAAAGGGTGGGCACTGACCCTGGGGCCCAGCTGGGGCAACGTAGCCAGCATGGCCTCCAGTTCCTGGAATTTGGCCGTGGCTGTGGCCACGTTCTGGTGGAGCTCCTGGTACTCGGCATGCTGGTCTTGAAAGACGGCCTTGTAGCGGCGCCTCTCAGCCTCACTGTAGATCGCTGGGTATCTCCTGCCAGGGGAGGAAGCCACCAGGGGCTCAGCCTGGGGTCAAAATGGGTCTGTGCTGAGCCCAGAACAGCTGGAACTTGTAAGAGTGGCAGTGACTCATCCGAGGTTATACAGTCAGCCCTAGAGCCAGCCAGGACTCAAACCCGGGCCCCTGGGCTCTTTCCCCTTCATATATACACAGACACACAGAAATACTGGTCCTTATGCAGAAAGACACAAAATCCCACAAGTTGGTATGTCCTCAGCCTAGGGGTTTGGGGAGAAGATTGAAGTAGGGCTGAGACATCTGGGGTTGGGGCCTGGAGAGGGATTTCTCCTTAGGGGAAGTCTCACCCATCCGTCTTCCAAAATGAAGTTGTTCCCAGATAGAGAACCCCAAGGACCTCAAAAGACCTCTTTCTATTCCCCATCCAGCCACATTAAAACCCTTCGCTTAGGGACTGCCCAATCATCCTAAGGCTTCCCAAAAGACCCTTCTCCAGGGACCCTCCTGTCATTGTCCTCATCCCCCTATGCCCCTCCGGTTACCCCAGACTTTCCAATGCTCCCCCCAAAGTCTTTGGATCTCCCCCTAGACATCCCTGGTGCCCCTTAGCCCCTCCCAATATTCCCACCCTCACCCCCAGGGACCCTTGCTTAGAAACCTCTCCCCTACCCCTCCCTCCCAGTATTTCCCCCCATTCACCCCTGGTGCCCCCCAAAGGTAGACTTACAGTACATAGTCAGGTACCAGCTGAGGCTGAGGGCTGTGCCCAGGGTGAAGGGCTGGGGCAGACCCTGTGGTGCCCTTGCCTGGCTGAGGCCTCAGCTTGGGGGTCACCTCAGGGCTCCTGACAGGAAGTTCATCTTCAAACACAATCTTCCTGGGCCTCTGCTGGTGCTGACCCCAAGCCTGGATGTTGTTGGAGCAGAAGGAGAACAAGTGAGGGGTGGAGGGCCCTGTGAGAATGGTGGGGGAACAGCTCCGCACACCAAGCCGCTGGGGCTTCTCGGGGACCCCAGAATCCCTCACTGTAGTTTCCCCAAGCTCCAGATCTGGGATTAGCCACTGCTCAGATTAGCTGCTTTTGGGGCCTCGTTCATGAGGGACTGTGGGGGGAGTAGGTGAGGTGTTGCACCCAGAAATAACAAAAATAATCAACGTTTCCATATCACTTCATTGTATTATGCCCCACATAACGTACCTCCCTCGTTCTTTTTGTGTGTTGTCTTCCCCTCATAGATGGTAAGCTCCTTGAGGGCAGAGAATATCTTTTTTCATTTCACATAGTAGGTGCTTAATAAATGTTGACTGACTATTAACTAATATTTACATCCACAAACCCTACTAACTCTATTTTTCCCTGTGCCCACAGACTCCACCCTGTTCCTTGTATCTTTAGACTCCATCTTCCCTTATTCCTAGATATTTCTCCCCTTCATATCCACAGTCCTTTCCCCAACTTTTGCCCACATATCGGATTCCCATTCTACCCACAAACTCCAGGCTTGTCCTATACTTGCCGATTCTATCCCTTTGCATGCCTATAGAAAACTACCCCTATGCCCATATAGCCCATCCCTTCTGGTGTGCCCACAAACCCAGTCCTCCCTGTACCCACAGATTTCATGCCTCTCTGTACCCACGCATTTGTCCCTCTAGGAACTCATACTTTGTCTCCTCTTGTGCCCACCTCTCATAGTCTCCCACACCCATTAGTTTTCTATACCTCTATACCCTATGTGCTCCCATGACCCAGAAACCATCCTCTTGTATCCATAGACCCCATCTCCCTTATACTCACATTCACTGCTCCTCTACTGGGCCCATACAACATATCCCCTCATGCCCACACAGTGCCCTGTGCCCATAGATCCTTCCCCCTTTGTGTGTTCTCAGACAAGTCTATCATGCCAACATAATGGACTCTCCCTGTAATCACTACACACTCTGGACACCCCAATGCCTACACCTCCTGTTGGTTGGACTGGTACCTATTATACCCATCTAACCCATTCCCTCCTATGCCAGGAGGCCCTGTCCCCCCCATGTTTAGAGACTACATCCTCCTACTGTCCCTTTCCCATGCTCACATACTACATTCTTCTCTGAGGATGAAGATCCCATTCATTCATTCATTCAATAATTCATTCAACAAATATTTTTTTTTGCTTTTTTTTAGGCAATTGGGGTTAAGTGACTCGCCCAGGGTCACACAGCTAGTAAGTGTCAAGTGTTTGGTCTGACACCGGATTTGAAACTCAGGTCCTCCTGACTTCAGGGCCGGTGCTCCATCCACTGCACCACCTAGCTGCCCCAACAAATATTTCTTAAATAGCTACTCTGTACCAAAGCCCTGGTCTTTGTGCTAGGTTAGATGTGACACAGTCCCTGCTCTCCTGACACTTACATTCTCCTGGGGGAAATACAGCATGTACACAGATGAATCTGCTATGAAGTACAAAGAGCCAAATACAAAGGATGGAAGTGAAGGAGAGAGCCAAGTATTCTAGGAAAATTGGAGGAAGGGGATCCAGCGAAGGCTGCATGGAGGAGCTGGCATCCAAGCCCAGCCCTGAAAGAAGAGAAGAGCTTAGGGAGGCAGAGAAGAAGGTGTTTATTCCAGGCACGGGGTGAGGTGGCAGGGGGATTTCAGGAAACAGTGAGTGGTCTCATATGGCTGTGACATCCTGTTTATGATAGAGGTAATGAGAAATAAGTCTGGACAGGTAGTCTAGAGACAGTATGGAGGGTCTTAAATATTAGGCTGAGCTGTTGATATTTTTATCCTACAGGTAGTAGGGAGCCACTGAAGATTTGAAGGGAAGGAAATGAGACAGTGAAACCTGTACCTGAGGAATATTATTTTGGCGTCTATGTGGAGAAAGAATTGTGGAGAAGAGAAACTGCAGGCAGGGAGGCCAATTAGGAGATAATTATAGCAGTACAGATGAGAGGTGATGAAGGGGTGGTGGTTGTGGGATTGTAAAGAAGGGAATGGATTCTCGAGCCTTTGTGGAGATAGAATTGAGAGTTCCTAGCAACTGATTGGATACTGGGGGCAAGGGAGGTGAGAAGAGATCATAGGGTTACAGATTCATAGCTGCAAGGGACCTCCAACTCCCTCATTTTACAGATGAGGGAAATGAGTCCAGGGAAGTTGTAACTTGCCCGAGGTCACATAGGTAGTAAGGATCAAAAGTCAGATTTGAGCCTGGGTCATCTGACTCCAGAACCAGTGATGACATGAGGTAAGCTTGGGTAACTGGAAGGCTACAGAAGAGGTGAATTTGGGTGAAAGGTTTCTGTTGCTGTTCAGTCATTTTTCAGTTGTGTCCAACTCTTTGTGATCCCATTTGGGGTTTTCCTGGCAAAGATACTAGAGTGGTTTGCCATTTCCTTCTTCTGCTTGTTTTACAGATGAGGAAACTGAGGTAAACAGGGTGAAGTGACTTGCCCAGGGTCATATAGCTAGTAAGTTTCTGAGATCAGATGTGAATTTCTGAAATATGATTCTTCCTGACTCTGGGTTCTTTCTACTGCTCCACCCAGCTGCCCTGGGTGAAAGGGTGGGGGTAGGGGGAGTCATAATGAGTTCAGTTTTGAATATGTTAAGTTGGAGGGGCTTGTGAGGCATGTAGCAGGCAGCTGGTGCTCAGTGTGGACATTACAGTTGGATACATAGATCTGGGAGTCATCTCCACAGAAATGATCATTGAACACATCACAAAGGGAGACAGTGTAGAGAGAGGAGAGAAATGGGTCCAGAACAGAAGCTTGTTGCACCCTTAAGGAATAGGAGGTGGACACTGATTCAACAAAGGAAACTGAGAAGGATCATCCAGAAATGTAGAGTATATAAGAGAAGGCAGTGTCATGAAAATCCAGAGAGGAGAGAGTGTCCAGGAGGGAAGGTATGGAGGCCAATGCAAACACTATAGAGAAGCTAAGGAGGATGAGATGGAGAAAAGGCTGCTGGGTTTAAGGAGGCATGGAGTGGAGATGATTCTTTCTAAGGGCTTGTCTTGGAAAAGGAAGGCTAGCTTGAGGGGATGGTTGGGCCAAGTGAAGTTTTAAAGGACGGAGGAACCCTAGGCATTTTTATAGACAACAGGGAAAGTGCCTACAGATAGAGAGAAATTGAAGGTGAGAGAGAAGGAACTATTTAAAGGAGGAAGCTCCCTGAAGGAAAGAGACAAGAGGTGAGCAGACTAGTACTCATCTGTCCCTGTGCCCTCCCCATATCCACATAGCCTGTTCCTTATATTCCCAAGCAACTCTTCCATGTCCAGAGGTTCCATTGGCCTACATGTCCTCCACAGATGCCATATCATTGTACCTACACAACCAATCCCTCCATATAATTCTTCCTCCCCATGCCCAGACTCCTTCCATCCAAGTCTACATCTACCATTCCTTTGATGTCCACAGACTCTCATCCTTTCCTGTGCCCACTCTCCCCATCCTCTGTACCTAAAGACTTTGTCCCCCTCTTGTGCCTACATACCATTTCTGTGCCCAGAGACACATCTTTTGCCGTGCCTATATAACCTGTCCCCCTTGATTCCCAGACTCCATGCCTATATGTACTCTCTACCTGTGCTCAAAAAGAAACACATCTTCCATGCCCATAAACCTCATTATTTCCTCAGTGCCCAGAGACCCCAATCCCTTCTTTGTCCATAGCCTGCATTGCCCCACCCGACCAACCCCAAATCCCCCTATACCCATATACCTCATTTCTCCTTGGTCCTGAGAGCTCCTTCCCTTTCTTTATATATCCCATCGCCCCACACCTACAGAGCCACTCTGGCCCCTTCCCACACCCTCAGTTCCTTCCTACATCTACAGCCCTATTTCCCCCTCATGCCTATAAAGTTTATCTATTCTATTTATCCCCCCATGACTCATCCTGCCCCATAACCACCTGCCCTCCATGCCCACATCTACTTCGCTAATGCCCACAGACCCCCATCTCACCCCTGTGCCCATATACCCTGGCTCTTCCTCTACTTGGAAATCTCACCTTCCTCTGTTCTCCCTTAACTTATTCCCATTTATTCCTTGTTCTTGTCCGTGGGGCTCCCACTCTGGGGACCAGGGACTTACCCCAGGGTTCTTGGGCCTGGCAGGCAAGCAGTAAGTGACGGGTGGGCAGCTGGAGCCTTTTGGGACCCCTTTCTTGCTTTGCTGGAGAAACTTCTTCCCAGCATGTGGGATAAAGTGGTGGCCAGGAGTGATGGTCTGGATTGGCCTTTGGAGACTACTGGGGACTCTGGGTGAGTAGCCCAGTCCTCGTGGTCCTTGACCTGAGTTCTGGATGCCTTTGCTTGATTGGGCAGGTGGGGGTCCCCTCAACGTCTCTGCCATAGAGTATTTGACTCTGGGGACACCCCTCCTGGCCCCTGGGGGCTTGCCTTCATCCCTCAGTGGAGCTAGGCCATGGTAGGCTGGACCTGCAACCTGGGACACAGACCGATGGGGACGGGAGCAGACACCACGTGGGTGGCTCTGCCCCTCCCAGCATTGCTGAATCCGTGGCTCAGGAGGCCTGGCAGCAGCTTTGTGTATATTTGCATATCTGACTCTCGTTTTCATAACCCACTGCTAGCTAGGAATCAGAGGCTCTCTGGACCCTGAGCTGGGGCCTTTCCGGTTAACTGAAACAACCCCCTGTTCGCACAGAAGAGAAACCCCCTCTAGTGCCAGGGAGCCTCTACAGAACAGGTAGGGATTTGGGGGGAGGAAGAGCAGTCATTACCCATGCCCCCTCCCCCCAGCACAGACTGCCCTCCTTCCACTGGGCCTGCAGGGCCTAGGCAGGAAGTCCAAGAGTCCGCCTGCTCCAGGGCTTCCTCCTGATGGCTGCTTGCAAGCAGCCCCTGCCGAGGCTCGGTCCTGGAGGCACCCCCTGCCTAGCGGCTTCCTTCCCCCCTCCTTTTACTCCCTCCCCTTCCTCCTCCTCCTCCCCACCCCCAGCCTAGTGCCAGGAGGAAGGAACTCCCTAGCCTGGGTCTTGGACAGCTGAAGGCCTTAGGGGAGCCCTGGGGGCTCTGCTCCTCCTCCAGTCCCTAGAGTGCAAGGCAGGCAGGCAGTCCCGCCAGCATAGGCTCCTGCCCCTTTCTCCACTTTAGGAGGGGCTCCGGCTGTTACCTGTCTGTCCCATGGTGGAGGCCCTGAGCTTGGCTGGGCTGCACAGTCCTAGGAGTCCTGGCCTGCTCTGTACTTCTCTCCTGGACAAGAGCTGGGGCTGGGTTATACATTAACCGGTCTGGGTAGGCTCATTACCCACCCCCACCCCACCCCAGCCTTCTGCAGCTGTGGAGGACCCAGGCAATCAGGGAAAAGAGAGGCGGGCGGAGGGAGGAAGGGCGGCAGGCAAGCTCTCCTGGGAGTCCAGCCTCAGCCAAAGTCTCCAGGGATCACAGGGAAAGTCAGGAGCCAGGAAGTGGGCCAGGGCTCACACACGAAGGGCAGGTCCTCTCATGGCAGGGATACAGGGACACACAGGGACACACCGACAGAGGGCACAGGATGTGTGGGCACAGGGACACAGGGAAATGGGGAGACAGCAATAAAAGGACATAGGGGTATGGGAATGCACGGGCACAAGGGCATGGGGGGGCAGCCATATGGGGGCAGGTCACACAAACCCAGGGATCCTTAGATATACGGGGACAAAAGCGCAGGCAGGACATGTGGACAGTGTACATGGGACAGAAGGACGCATGAATATAGAGACATAGGGACACAGGATTAGGCCACACATACAGAGCCAGCAGGAGTGGCTTTGGAAATACAGATGTTTTCCCATCCTGGAACATAAGTAATCACTTAATGTCCTTCCTTCCTCCCTCCCTCTCTCCCTTCTTTCCTACTTTCTCCCTATTTCCTTGTCTCTCTTCTTCTCTTTCTGTTCTTTCTTTTTTCTCCCTCCCTCCCTCCCTCCCTCCCTTCCTTCCTTCCTTCCTTCCTTCCTTCCTTCCTTCCTTCCTTCCTTCCTTCCTCCCTCCCTCTCCTCCCTCCTCCCTCCTTCCTTCCTTCCTTCCTTCCTTCCTTCCTTCCTCCTCTCCTCCCTCCTCCTCCTTCCTTCCTTCCTTCCTTCCTTCCTTCCTTCCTTCCTTCCTTCCTTCCTCCCTCCTTCCCTTCTTTCCTACTTTCTTCTTTTCTCCCTATTTCCTTGTCTCTCTTCTTCTCTTTCTGTTCTTTTTTTCTCCCTCCCTTTCTTTCTTCCTTCCTTCCTTTCTTTCATCAGCTAAGTGGCACACAGCATGGAGGGCTGGACTTGGACTCAGTGAGACCTGAATTAAAGCCCTGTCCCAGACACATAATTGCTGTATGGCCCTGGGACCCTTAACCTCTTTGTGTCTCAGTTTCCTAATTTGCAAAATAAGGATAATAGCATCTGCTTCGTAGGGTTGCTGTGAAAATCAAAGGAATTAACCTATGTAAGCACTCAAAATGCTCTAGAAATGCTCTGTGTTATTATCATAAACCCAACATGTCCTAAACTGTACTCATGGTCTTTTCCCCAAAACACTCCCCTCTTCCAGACTTCCCTGTTGTTGTCATTCCAGTAACCTCTTTGTTGTCCTGGACTCATCATTCTCTCTGACCCCTAACCTAGCTTTCCAGCCTCATTGAACATTGTTCCTCCTTTTGCACTCTTGGAGCCAGACAAACAGGCCCACAACACTCTATCTCCTATCTCTAGGCCTTTGCACTGGTCATCCCTTGTGTCCGGAATGCCCTCCCTCTTCGCCCCAACCCCGTAGAATGCTTCGTTCCTTTAAAATGTAGCACAAGGATCATTTTCTGCAGGAAGCCCCTCCTGACTCTTCCCCCTCCACTTTGAGGGCCCTCCCTCCCTCCCAAAGTATCTTGCATTTAACTATTTTGTATATATTTGTATTTATTCACTTTATATTTATCCTGCCTATAATTCTATTTATACTTGTCTCCCTCATTGGAGGGAGACTCCCTCCCTGAGAGCAAAGATCCAGTCCCTTCCCTTCCCTTCCCTTCCCTTCCCTTCCCTTCCCTTCCCTTCCCTTCCCTTCCCTTCCCTTCCCTTCCCTTCCCTTCCCTTCCCTTCCCTTCCCTTCCCTTCCCAGGAAAATACAAACTTTGGCAGGCTTTACTAAGTTCCAAGGCTATGTGCCTAGCATCTGAGGAACTGCAGAGTTAAGGGCACAGAGACTCATGGCCAGGTTGGGTTCCAAGATAATGAAGCTTCTCAGGCACAGTAAATTAGGAAATTGTCTACTATGACTTGTAGGGTTGCCAAAAAGACCAAATAAAGAAGAAAATTATGTACACAAATGTTTATAGCAGTTCTGTCTGTGGTGGCAAAGAACTGTAAACTAAGGGGGTGCTGGGAAGACTGGATGAACAAACTATGGCATGTGAACGTAACGAAATGCGATTGTGCTAAGAAATGATGATGGCCTGCTTCAGAGAAACCTGAGGTGACTTGTATGAACTGATGCAGAGGGAAGTGAGCAGAACCATAGAACAATTTATTTTTTAAAATCAGATTGTATTTTTCAATTATCTCAATTATTCTTTTTTTATCTCAATTATTCTTAAGGGTTTTTGTTTCAAGAGCACTTTAGAGTTGAACAGCTTTGAAAGACTTAACAACTCTGATGGAAAGACTAACCATGGGGGTAGCTAAGTGGCACAGTAGATAGAGCACCGGCCCTGGATTCAGGAGGACCTGAGTTCAAATCCGGCATGTAACACTTACTAGCTGTGTGACCCTGGGCAAGTCACTTAACCCCATTGCCTAGCCAAAAAAAAAAAAAGGAAAAAAAAGGACTAACCATGATTCCAGAGGACCTACAGTGAAACATTAGGCCTACCTCCTGGCAGAGGAATGGTGGACCCAGGGTGCAGATGGAGACACAAATTTTTGAATCTGAGAATTTTTTTGTTTGGCTCTGCAAATTTTGTTGTAAGGGTTCTCTTTTTCTTTGAAATAATTGTGGGGAGAGGGGAGAGAAAATAAATACCCGTTACTTGAAAAAAACAAACAAACAAAACCCCCAAAACACCACCACCACCACCAAAAACTTGCAGGATTGGAAACTTTGCTACCAGGAAGAGTGCCTTTACCCTTGGGATCAGACACCTCTGGACACAGGAAAATAAGTTCAGGAAATAATAGCAAGGAGGAGGTTCTGGAGTGAATCCAGCACACAGCAGAGTCTTGAGTGGCAAACGAAAGGGATGGGGTTGTCAGATGTAGATTCTGCTGAGATCTTCTCAGGTGTTTGTGCACATGCGCCTGCGCAGGGATCCTCTACCTTCCAATGGGGTACGAAAAAGGACTTGAGGTCCTTAGGTATTTTTTCTTTTTTTTTGGTCTAGAGCTATAATTTCTTCTAAGGAGCAACCAGTATGGACTGACGCAAATGGTCAGCCCTTCTTTTACTTATGCCCAGAGAAGTGCCTGGGGCACTATGAGGTTGCCCATGATCACAGAGCTAGTCACAAGCATGTGACATTTTACTAAGGTGTGCAGCCAGAAAACTTTATTTATTGTTAAAGCAAACATTTATTGAATGAGCAATCTTAAAAGATATTATTTCTATTCATTAAATAAACTAAAAACAAGAATTTAAAAAGTTAACACCTAAATTTTACTTTTAAAATGGGACACAAAAGACTAGATTTTCCTTTTTGAGACATTAGGATTTGCCTGGGCATAGCTGGTAACCCTGCCTCCATGCAAGTTCAGCTAGTATGTATCAGAGGCAGAACATAAACCCAGGATCTACTATCTACTATGTTTTGGGGACTTAAATGTTAGAAAAGTTTATCAGGTTAGCTAAGTGGTGCAGTGGATAGCATGATGGGCCTGGAGTCAGAAAGTCTCTTCTTTTGAGTTCAAATTTAGCCTCAGCCATTTACTAGCTGTGTGACTCTGGGTAAGTCACTTAACCCTGTTTGCCTCAGTTTTTTCATGTGTAAAATGAGTGGAGAAGGAAATGGCAAACCACTTTAGCATCTTTGCCAACAAAACTCCAAATGGGGTCACAAAGAGTCGGCCACAATTGAAAAAACTACTAAACAACAAAATTCTCTGGGGCAGCAAAGAGGCACAGTGGATAGAGCACCAGCCCTGGAGTCAGGAAGACCTGAATTCAAACCCAGCCTCAAATACTTACTAGTTGTGAGACCTTGGGCAAGTCCAAAAAAAAAAAAAGTAAAAGTTTATCAGGATTCAGAGTGGAGATGAATCACAGAAGAGAGAGCATTTGAACAGGGTCAAGTAGAATTTTAATACATATAGATGATAGGGTAGGGCAATCCAGTCATAGAGAATGCTGTGAACAAAAGAAATTGGGGAGCCAGGAATTGGAGTGTAGGGCATTTGAAGATTAAGAAGTAGGCAATAAAGTGGTAGAGAGAAGTTAGAGGGTTTCGTGAATGGCAGGCTGAAGAATTTGGACATTAACCTTTGGCTATGGGAGCCATTGAAGGTAGTTGAACATGAGAGGGATATGTCTGGGGCTGGGCTTTGGGAAGGAAATTGACAACCTGGACATTGGGAGCCTGGGGGGAAAGAGCTAACTACTTTGCTGTTGTTTGAGTGTCTGGAATAACCTCTTAGCAGCTATTGGCATCGTAGGAAGAATATCACTTGAGGACGTGAGCTTTGTGAAACTTTGCCCAAGACAGCTAATCGCCTAAAGTCAGGGGAGGCTTCATTGTCTGTGGGGGCTACATAGGGGCATTCGGGGGTCTCTGACTCAGGTAGAGTGAGGAAAGATGGCTTCTGAGATGATGAGGTTGGGAAGTCCCACCAGGATTTATTGTGACGTAGATGAGGTAAAATACAGGGGCTTCGTAAGTAGCAAAAACTTCTTCATAAACAGGAAAATGGCCCTGATCTTCCTCTAGTGAGGGCCAAGGGCCCCAGGACAGGGAGCAGTTGGGGGACAGAGGGGCTCCACAGGAGAGAAAGAGATGCCCCCTAGTGGGCGATCCAGATAGTGACAGTAAATGATTAGGGGTGGGGGGTCCACGGCCCGAACATAGAAAATGACTCAGATTCATACACTATCAGAACTGAAAGGGACCTTAGAGCATAAGAGAATCAGAACTGAGTACTACAAGGGCCCTTGGAACAGAGGATGTTAGAGCTGGGAGGGCCCCTAGAACACAGAATGTCAGGGCTGGGAGGGCCCTTACAGCACAGACTTTCAGGGCTGGGAGGGACCTTAGAACACAAGATCTCAGAGCTGAGAGGGCCCTTAGAACCCAGAGTGTCAGAATTGGGAGGGCCCCTAGAATACAGCATATCAGAGCTGGAGGGACATTAGGAACATAGGATGTCAGGGTTGGGAAGGCTCTTAGAACAGAGAATGTCAAAGTTGAGAGGTACCTTAGAATGTCAGGCCTCTGAGAGATCTTAGAAGATAGAATGTCAGAACTGGGGGTTGGGGGGGGGACCTAGGAACCCATAGTGTCAGAGCTGGGAGGGTCCTCGAACATTAAACACAGGATGTCAGAGTTTAGAGGGACCTTAGAACATGGAACACTTTACAAATGGGGATACCGAGGCCCAGGGAAGTAAGGTGAGTTGTACAAGGTCACATGACTATGAGGCAGTTGAAGTAGAATGTGATAACCTCTTAGGCCCCAGTGTTTTCTGCCATGTTGTACTTCCCCAAGATGATACATCTAATTAGTACAAGGCCACTACAAGAGGCAATGGGTGCTCTGACCACTGTCTTAAGTTCCAATTCAATATGGGCCCATCAGCATTTATTTAGCCCCTATAATGTGACGTGCAAAGTCCTAGTGATTCACTAAAAAGAGCTACCAACTTCTCAGACTTTGTCTTCTACTTGAGACACTTGATGTATAAAGGGATATGTAAAGACAAGGTAATTTGAGGAAGAGGTTATCAGTACTAATAACTAAGAGATGTAGGAAAGACCTCAGGTAGGAGGTGGCATGTGCAGGGAGCTGGGAAGGAAACTAGGGATTCTAAGAAGCAGAGGGAAAGAAGGTGTGCCTTCCGGGCAAGGGCTAACAGTCTATGCAAAGGCCTGGAGGTGGGAGATGAAGGGCCAAGTCTGAGGGCAAATAGGCCAATCTGGCTGGAACTTAGTGTGAATGAAGGGGAAGAATGTGCCAGAGAGCTGAGAGATTCCAGCCTCTGCTTTACCATTTTAAAGAAAGAAATTAAAGGGAAAAAAAAATAAAACGGTTCCCTGGCCTTGATCATCTAATTCCTTCTTTCTTTCTTTCTTTTTCTTTCTTTCTTTCTTTCTTTCTTTCTTTCTTTCTTTCTTTCTTTCTTTCTTTTCTTTCTTTCTTTCTTCTTTCTTTCTTTCTTCTTCTTTCTTTCTTTCCTCTCTTTTTCTTTCCTTCTTCTTCTCTTCTTTCTCGCTCTCTTTCTTTCTTTCTTTCCTTTCTTCTTCTCTTTCTCCTCTCTCTCTCTTTCTTTCCTTTTCTCTCTCCTCTCTTTTTTCTTTCTTTTCTTTCTTTCTTTCTTTCTTTCTTTCTTTCTCTCTCTCTCTCTCTTTCTTTCTTTCCTTCTCTCTCTCTCTCTCTCTCTCTCTCTCTCTCTCTCTCTCTCTCTCTCTCTCTCTCTCTCTCTCTCTCTCTCTTTCTTTCTTTCTTTCTTTCATCATTTGGTTGTTGAATTTTCCCAGGGTCTGAATTCAGAGCACATCCTAGAGATGGATGTTCCTGGGCCCTCTGCTACGACATGTAGCAGCTCAGTGGCTGCCTGTCTTCCTGGGCTCAGGACTTCTTCCTCCTTGGACCCTGGGCTGGAGTGGCTGAGGTAGCGTTCATTTTTCCTACAACAAGCCTAAATCTTCCCCTCTGCAACTTCCACCTTGCTATTTCTAGTTCTGCCCTCTGGGGCAAAGCAGAACAGGCCTCATCGTCCCCTTCCAAGTGAAAGCTCTTTCATACTCAATACAGCCATCATGCTGCCCTTGCCAGGCTTCCCTCCTTCAAGCCAGAAACTTATCAGTTCCTTCAATGGATCCTTCTATGGAGCGACCTGCAGTCCCTTCACCACTTGGTCACCCTCCTCTGGATATGTTCTGGCTTATCAAGGTCCTCCCTGAAAGGTGGCCCCTGGACTGGAGATCCAAACTTCAAGGGTGGTTTGATTAGCACAGGGTATGATGAGAATATCATCTCCCTAGGGATGGACGTGGCCTCTCTTTGCAGCCCAAGACCCCTTTTACTTTTTGGGCTGCCATTTGACATGGTGACTCATATTGAGCTTGCAGACCACTAAGACCCTTATGTCTTTTTCAGGCCAATTGCTCGATGGTTATATTTTGCCCGTCTTGTATTTGGGAAGTTGGGGTTTTTTAATTTAATATCTTAATTTTAATTTAATATTTTTATTTTCCCTCAATTACATATAAAACAATTTTAACATTTGTTCTAAAAATTTTTTGAGTTCCAAATTCTCTCCCACCCCTCCCCCTCATGAGAAGGCAAGCAATTTGATATAGGTTATACATGTGCAGTCACGCAAAACATATTTCCATGTTAGTCATGTTGTAAAAGAAAACACAGACAAAAAAAAACCCTAAGAAAAACAAAGAAAATAGAGAAAAATATGCTTCAATTTGCATTTAGAGTCCATCTTAGAACTCTAGTTCTTCTACTGGAGATGGATAGCATTTTTCATCATAAGTCCTTCAAAATTGTCTTGGGTCATTGCATTGCTGAGAATAGCTAATTCATTCATCGTGATCATTGTATGACATTGCTGTTACTTTGTACAATGTTCTGGTTCTGCTCATTTCACTTTGCATTAGTTCATGTAAGTCTTTCCATCACAATCATATCCTCCTCCTCTCCTTCCTCCAGATAGCTTGGATTATTTCATCTGAAAACTGCCTGTTCACATCCTTTGACCATTTCTCAATTGAGAAATGGCTCTTATTTCTATAAATTTGATTCAGTTCTTTACATATTTGAGAAATGAGGTCTTTATCAGAGAAACTTGCTTCACATTTTTTTTACAACTATGATTACTACGTATTTCCCTCCATCTTATTTTCCTCCTGTTTATCCTACTCCTACTCTTATCCTTCTCCTACTCATTTCATCCTGAGCCAATTCTAATGAGCAAGGTTCATGTGTCCCCCCCACCCTCTCCATCTTCCCCTCCACTGTAAAAGCTTTCTCACCTCTTTTATATGAGATAATTCACTCCATTCTACCTCTGCCTTTCCCTTTCTTCTGTGCATTCCTCTTTCTCACCCCTCTATTCTTTTTAGATAATTATCCTATCATATTCAACTCACACCCATGCTCTTTGTCTATGTATACTCCTTGTAAACTACCCTAAAGATGATAAAGTTCTTAGGAGTTACAAATATGATTTTCCCATGTAGGAATGTAAACAGTCTAACCTTATTGAATCCCTTATGATTTCTCTTTCCTGTTTACCTTTTTATGCTTCTCTTGAGTCTTGTATTTGAAAGTCAAATTTTTTATTCAGTTCTGGTCTTTTCATCAGGAATACTTGAAAGTACTCTATTTCACTAAATATCCATTTCCCCCCTGAAGGATTATAGATTATCGCTTGTACATCTTGACTTTCCCCATTGTGGTTTTGATATATTGTGGGTGGGCATAAGAAATTAAATGGGAATTTTTGGGGAGTTTTACAGAAGCTGCAGACAACATGTGGAGGCCAGCATATGACAAAGAAAAAGTTTAGAAACTCAGAAATGCATAAAACATGTATAGCATTGTATAGTATCAATATATTTTATCTCTTTTAATACCATAATAATTCAGACTCCCTCTCTTGTATGGAAGGGGGGGGCCAAAAATTTTTACACAGATTTTCCAGATTGTGGGGGCACCACATCCCTAACCCCCACGATGTGGAAGGGATAACTGTACTTACTTTTGCTGGGTAGATGATTCTTGGTTGTAACCATAGCTTTTTTGCCCTCTGGAATATCATATTCCAAGCCTTCTGATCTTTTAATGTAGAAACTGCTACATCTTGGATTATCCTAACTGTGGCTCCATGATATTTGAATTTTTTTTTCTGGCTCATGCAATAGTTTCTCCTTGACCTGGAAGCTCTGGAATCTGGCTATAATATTCCTGGGAGTTTTCATTTTGAGATCTCTTTCAGGAGGTGATTGGCATATTCTTTCAATTTCTATTTTACCCTCTGGTTCTAGAATATTAGGGCAGTTTTCCTTGATAATTTCTTGAAAGATGATGTCTAGGCTCTTTTTCTGATCATGGCTTTCAGGTAGTCCAATAATTCTTAAATTATCTCTCCTGGATCTATTTTCCAGGTCAGTTGTTTTTCCAATGAGATATTTCACATTTTTCTCTATTTTTTCATTCTTCTGATTTTGTTTAATTGATTCATGATGTCTCATGGAGTCATTAGCTTCCATTTGCTCAACTTTAATTTTTAAGGAAATATTTTCTTCAGTGAGCTTTTGCACCTCCTTTTCCACTTGGCCAATTCTACTTTTTAAGGGAGTTGTTCTCTTCAGTGAATTTTTGTATATCTTTTTCCATTTGGCCAGTTCTGCTTTTCAAAGCATTCGTCTCCTCATTAGATTTTTGTGCCTCTTTTACCATCTGACCTATTTTGTTTTTTAAGGTGCTATTTTCTTCAGTATATACATGTATACACACACACACAGAGGTAGAATGGAGTAAATTATCTCATATAAAAGACGTGAGAAAGATATTTTATGGTGGAGGGGAAGATGGAGGGGATGGAAGGGGTGTGGTGGGTGCATGAACCTTGCTCATCAGAATTGGCTCAGGGTGAAAGGAGAGAGAGTAGGATAAACAGGAGAAAATAAGATGGAGGGAAATACATAGTAATCATAGCTGTGAAAAAAAATGTAAAGCAAGTTTCTCTGATAAAGACCTAATTTCTCAAATATATAAAGAACTGAATCAAATTTATAGAAATAAGAGCCATTTCTCAATTGAGAAATGGTCAAAGGATGTGAACATATATTTTATATATATATATATATGTATATATATATGTATGTATGTATGTATTGGTGTGGGTGTGCGTGCCTTCTTCACCGAGCTGTTGACTTTTATTATGATTTTCTTGCACCACTCTTATTTTTCTTCCTAATTTTTCCTCCACCTCTCTTACTTGATTTTTTAAATCCTCTTTGAGCTTTTCCATGGCCTGAGACCAATTTGTATTTTTCTCTGAGACTTTGGATGTAGCAGTTTTGACTTTGTTGTCTTTTTCTGAGTTCGTGTTTTTGGTCTTCCTTGTCACCACGGTAACTTTCTATAGTTAGGATCTCTTTCTGCTGTTTGCTCATTTTCCCAGCCCATTTCTTGACTTTTAACTCTATGCTAAAGTGGACTCTGCTTTCAGATCGGAGGGGTCACTGTCCCAAGCTTCATATTTTTTGTGCAGCTATTTTCTGAGATCATTATGGGGACCTGTAAGTTTTTGGTTCTTCCAAGGTGGTGTGGTCTAAGGAGAGATGTGTTTACCACTCTCTTGGCCTGTGCTCTAGTCTATGAGTGACCACAAGCACTGTTTTCTGCCCTGGAACTGGGACCAGGGTTCCAGCTCCCCTGAAGCCATGAACTCTAGTATACTAGTGCTCCTCCTTGCCCTCAGACTGTGATCCAGGATTGTGACATAGATCCAAGTATGAGTAATGCAACAGAATCCTGCCCCTGGTGCTAGCAAAGGGACCCTTGTAATTTCCTTTTGAATAGTTGTCTGACCCCCTCACCGTCTGTGGGTTGAGAGATCTGGAAACTCCCACTGATTCAATTGCCCCCAAGTCCCACTGCTGGTTTGCTGAGGCACGGCCTGTGCTGGACTGAACTCCTCTCACCCCAGTGCAACAGCCCTTTTCTGCCAACCATTCTAAGTTATTTGGGCCTAGAAAATTGTTTCACCCTTTTTTTTTTGTGGGTTCTGCTGCTCCAGAATTTATTTTAAGGCATTACTTAAAGTTGTTGGGAGAGGTTTAGGGGAGAGCTCAGGCAAGTCCCTGCCTTTTCTCTACCATCTTGGCTCTGCCCCCAAAGTTGGGGTTTTTTTGAACCCAAGTGTAAGATTTTACATTTTCCTCTGCCAAATTTTATCTTCATTCATTTCATCAAGCTTTTATTGAGCACCTACTATATTGTGGGCTCTGTGGATTCAAAGACAAAACTAAAAACATTCCCTGCCCTCACAGAATTTACTTTCCAATGGGGGGAAACAACCCCAACTCAGAGAAGTAAATACAAAGCAATAGAGGTTCTCAGAAAGGACGACGTCAGGCAAGTTTTCTTGTAGGAGGTGGCACATGGGCTGAACCTTAAAGGAAGCTAGGGATTTTAAGAAGCAACAGTGAATAGGGAATACATTCCAGTCATGGAGAACAGCCTGGGCAAAGACTCGGAGATGGGAGATGGGATGTTTTGCACAAGAAACAGCATGTAGGTCAGTTTGAATGAAATGTAGATTGTGAGAAGGGGAATAATGGGAAATCAGTTTGGAAAGGTGAGCAAGAGTCAGACGGTGAAGGGCTTTAAATGCCAAACAGAGTTGGTATATTATGTTACTTTATCCCCCACTTCTTATCTAGTGGGAGGGATGTCAGAAGTGGGAGGGCCCTTAGAACACAGGACGTCAGGGCTAGCATCCTTAGAATGCAGGATGTCGAAGGTAGGAAGAACAAGGAATGTCAGGGCTGGGAGGGCCCTCAGAAGTGGGGGACAAACAGCCACGTGAAATGCTGTAGCTGTACATACCTGCAAGATATCTTTGTTCATCTTCCCAGATAGCTTTGGTTTCTAGTAGATTTCTTGAGCTATATTTTTATATTATTTCTTTCCATTCTGTGAATTTTTTTCCCCCTCAGGTTATAAAGAAGGTGTATGGGGGCAGCTAGGTGGTACAGTAGATAGAACTCCAGGTCAGGAGTCAGGAGGACCTGAGTTCAAATCAGGCCTCAGGCACTTGGCACATCCTAGCTGTGTGACCCTAGGCAAGTCACTTAACCCTGATTGCCTCACAAAAAAAAAAGAAGGGTGTACGTCATCTGACAGATGTAACACTGATAGACTGCCCAGTAATCTGAAGAGTAATGGGTAGTTGACATGTGCTTTAAAATTAATTCTGGATGGCTTTTCTTCCTTTTTTTTTCTTTAAAAACATCCCCCCCCCCAACAACCTCCACACAAACTAATCCTCATTATTTGTTTATACAATGGCCTTTGGGCTAACTTGTCCGGCCAGCAGACTATTACTGTCCATGACTATGTGGAAGGGCTTATGATGGAATAAATTGATTTTCCCAATTAAGAAAAAGGCAATAGGGTGTCAGTGAAGTTTCTTGAGTGATGGAGTGACAATCAGAGCTGGGCTTTAGGAATATTAACGTGGCATGGGCTGGACCGAAGTGGGGAGAGACAAAGTGAGGAAGACCAAATACAATAGTCTAGATAAGAGGTGAGAAGGGCCTGATGGAGGGTGGAGATTGCATGACTGGATTTGGGGGAGGTAGGCCTACTGATCTGACAACAGATTGGATATGGGGGTGGGGGAGAGGGAGAGGAAGAGGCCCTTCCTCATTACCTTTTTGTGGGGCTCAGAGCCGCTCCTCCATGAAGCCTTCTCTGGTACCCTGGACAGGAACGATTCCTCTCTTCCCATGCCCTCACCCCTCTCCATTCGACCTCTAATGCCAGATCACCCTCTACTGCACGCCATACTTGCGTCTGCCTGACCTCACATATTGCGCTTGAGTGCACCTTACCCATCTGCTAGACTGTAAGCTCCCTGAAGGCAGGAACCATGTCGCTGAGTCCCCAGTGCCGAATGCTGGATCCTGTGCCTTACGGGCTCTTACTCACTGTTTGCTGAGCCGAATTCGGCAAAGGCACCAGTAAGCCTGGAGCCAGTCTTTCCTCAGGTATGGGTCTGAGGCTAGGACTTCAGATTACTTCAGACTTCTAAATTACGAGGAGGAGATGGGACCAGAGGCTTGAGGGCTGCCACGTCCTCTAGGCCACACAGCTAGAAAGACCGAGGACCGACCATTCATCCAAAGTATGGAAACGCCATTTTATTCTCCTCCTTCTGAGGAAGACCCTCCTGCCCTAGGTTCCCGAGTGTTTGGAAGGAAACTCTGGGAGGCAAATGATTGTTTCTTAAGTCCAGACCTGCCCCTACTTCCCCCCACTCTTGTCCACGTGCCAGCCGGCCAAGCCCTGGTTTCATTTTAACTTAGGGAAGATCCTGATGAAGAGGATCATGCTGATGAAGATGAAACAGACAAAGATGAGCACGATCCACAGGAGCCAGTTGACTGACTTCTTGGCGTGCTGTTCTAGCCTCTCTGACTCCGTCTTCAGTTTCTCGAAGTTCTGGTCCGCCATCTTGATGGAATGGGAGAGCGTCTGTGGGAAAGGACAGGCAGAGCAGGGTGAGGGGGTGGCCCTGCCCCAGCATCCAGGGAAGCTCAGCAGCCCTACCATCCCTACCTCCAACTCAGGTTCTAGTCCAAGCCCTGTTGCTAAGCTCTTGGTCCTTGGGCAAATCATTTTCCCTCAGAGGTCCTCCTTTTCCCATCTGTCTAGTAATGGGGTGGGATTAGATGACTGGATTAGTTGGCCCTCCCAACTCTGACATTCTGTGTTCTAAGGGTCCTCTATCTCTGAAATTCAGGGTCCTAAGGACCCTTTGGCTCTGACATTGTGTCCTAAGGGCCCTCCCAGCTCTTGTGCTCTAAGCACTCCCGTCCCCCCTCGATGCTGCTGCTCTATGGCTCTAGCAGGTGGAGACGCCAGCTGGGCACCTCGGGTTTCTTGTCGCTCTACCTGATTATCTTGTTTAATAACATTCTGTGCCGCCAGAGTGTTGCTCTTCAGACTTCGGGCCAAACTCAACATCTCCTCGGCCAGCTTCTCCTGGACACTGTGGTGATGCTGTAGCACGGCATCGAGCTCAGCAGCTGACTGCTTCTCATCTGTCCCAAGGCCCCTGTGTGCGCAGAGGGTGGGGGTGGCAAGGTTTGTTCAGAAAGAGCGGAGATCCAAACCACTAAAAAGGAAAAAAACTGCCTGCCCCCTTTGCCCTCGAGTCAGGTGATCATGTTATTTATTCGAGGCTACATGTGTCTAAGCTCCAGGGAGAACATCACGGCCTGGACTCCACACAGAAAAGCAGAAAAAGGCTTCTGCATAATAGCCACAGCCCTTTTTATATACGGCAACAATAGAATTTCAAGCATCTGTTCAGGACAGGGGATTTACATCAGTTAAGTCACTTTCTCTGACAAAGGTAAAGCTTCATCCAGAACATCAGCTAAAGTTACTGGGGACACTGAGACTTCGGCGGCCAAGTGAGAAGCGTCCTCAAATACTGGAAGGGCTGTCCAGTGCAAGAGGGATTAGACTTGTTCTGCTTGGCCCTACAGGGCAGTGCAATGGGTAGAAACTACAGGGATGGCAGATTTCAGCTGGATATAAGGAAAAATGTCCCTAAGTGGGATGAGCTTGGGAGACAGTGAATTTCCTGCCACTGAAGGTACCAAAGCTGGCTGGGCCAGTCATTTACTAGATCTGTGGTAGGGATGGGGTTCATTTCAGGTAGGAGTTGGACTGGATGGCCTTTGAGGCCTGTCCATCTGTGAACTCGAGGGTCCCTTACGACATGAGGTGAGGAGAGTGTACCAAAGATGAGTCACTTACGTTCGTTTCCTTAAGTTTAGGCCCCCAGAACCTGGAACCAAAATAGAGACATTTGTCAGTTGTAGGCTTTTACTGTTCCCTTGCACTGATGGGGTTCTCCCTTGTGAAGCTTTCAGATAAAGTCCAGGCTGAGGGCCCCAAGGATTCCTGGAATTTCTACAGTCTGAGCCCCAGGAACAATCCTAACCTTTGAGCACACCTTAAGCGTGCTTCAGCCCTATTTGTCTCCTCCCCACCCCCGTTACCGTGCCATACTCTTTCCTCACTTAGTGCTTCTGCTCACACCCTTTGTGAAATAGTAAGTGCTAGATAGCCATCGCCTGAGATCCTGATGGGGCTTTCCCCCTGACCTTTCTGTCCAGCCCCTTGTCATGAAGCCCACTCAGCTCCCAGGGATCCCTCTTCAAGCTCGTACTATTCATCTGCCCTGCTCATGGCCCTTGGCATTTCCTGCTTTGGCGCAGTGGAAAGAACCCTGGGCTGAGGGCCCACAGACTTGGGTTTTTGTCCTGGCTCTATCATTTACACGAGCTGGGTAACATTTGGTGATGGTGACCTTTCTGGTCAATTTCCTCAGCTGCAAAATGGACTCCATGATCTCAAAGGTACCTTCTAGTGATGACATTTTGTGTTCTAAGGTCGTTCCCAGCTCTGACATTCTGGGTTCCAGGGGCCTTCCCAGCTCTGACATTCTGGGTTCTAAGGGCTCTCCCAGCCCTGACATTCTGGGTTCTAAGGGCTCTCCCAGCCCTGACATTCTGGGTTCTAAGGGCTCTCCCAGCTCTGGCATTCTGGGTTCTAAGGTCTCTCCCAGCTCTGGCATTTTGGGTTCTAAGGTCTCTCCCAGCTCTGACATTCTGGGTCTAAGGGCTCTCCCAGCTCTGACATTCTGGGTTCTAAGGGCTCTCCCAGCTCAGACATTCTGGGTCTAACGGTCCTCCCAGCTCTGACATTCTGGGTTCTATTGATTCTCTCTGGCCTATGATCTCAAAGTGTTAATGTAAGTTTTCTGGTGTGTTAGCCTTGTCTATCCACCCAGACTGTAACCTTGAGGGGCCTGGACCATGTCTCCTGTAACAATTCTACACATAGGACTGGAATCATGGCACTGAATGAGGCCTCAGGAACTAGGCCATCATTTAGAGCAGGGCTGCAGGTTGTACAGCTCTCAAGTGCAGGCCTGATTCAGAGGCCGACCCCTCCCTCCCATTCTGCCTCTTCTTCAAAACATCAAGAATCTGTGATTTCTTCAGGGTGCATAGTTGCTCCACCAAAGCTCATCTCAGCCCTTCAGTGACTTCGTAAACAGAGAGATGCTTTGGCCAAAAAGCTCATCAGGCTGAGGGCACCTGGTGATGGGCCTCTGTGCCCTAAGCCAGGTGGGGCCTCGGACACGGACACACAGCCTAGAACTTAGAACTGGCCACGGCTGCTGCCCTTTATGTTGATGCCTGCCCCCCTACAACTTGTCTCTTCCGTGTAAGCTCTTTGAGGGCAGGGATGGCTTCATTGTTTGTACTTGTATAGTGCTCAGCACAGAGCCTGGCACATGGTGAATGTTTAATAAATGCTGGCTGACTGCCTGGTTGCTTGGCCAGTACGGATTTTAAGATCTCGGCTCCTTCCCTCCTCATGGTGAGAGACACCAGAGGAAAGCTTTCAGTCCAGCCCTGTCGGTTTAATGGGGAGATGCCTGATTCTGGGTCACAGAGGAGCAAGGCTGAGCTAGAAAGCCAATCTGGGCTCCTCACAGACTGCTCTTTCCCTCACGTGAGTCGGAGTCTCCAATGACGCTCAATCAGTATCTTGATACTCAAGTCCCCCCCTGCTGTTGGCTTTTGAGTGGCACAAAAGGCTTTGTCTCCCCTTTCAGGGTGCTTTCAGGGAACGGCCAGCAGTGGGGCTCTCTAGGACTGAGAAGATACTAGTAATTTCTTGTCCATCTCCTAGGGAAAGGCAACAGGTCAGGCACAGAGACTGATGGGAATTACTTTCTGGTACCCATGCTTGGTCATGAGACCTCAGGATTTAGAGCTGGATTTCAGGAAGCCTCGGATGTGAGAACACTAAGGCCCCGAGAAAGGAAGCGTCTTGCTCCAGGTTACCCAGGTAGCAGGGAGCAGAGCCGGAATCTGAACCCACATCCTTTGTCAGTGGTCTTTCCATGACTTCACGGTGCCAGCTCCAGGTAGCTGGAGGCTTTCCATCTCTGCAATGAAGACAGGCAGCCTGGGCTGAGCTGCCTGGGGCTTTCTTTCCAGGGCTCAGAGCAAACAGTTTGGAGGGGCTGTGTCTACTCACCACTGGTTGCCGAGGACTCCTAAGGGGAGAAAAGCTACAATGAGAAAGTGCACTCCCCCACGTGACTGACCCACCGAGCCCAGGCTAAGGAGCTGGCCAGAAGGGAAACAATGAGTCTCCTTCCTCTACATATGCTGATCATGGCCAAGGCCCCTCTGGAGAGGTATGGCCTTAGCTGAGGCCAGCACTAGGCTTAGCAGAGGGCCCTGGGTAGGAAGAATTCTGATCCTGGGTGCATCAAACCCAATCTTTGCTTTCATTCTGGCAATGTTCCATCCAGGCAGGCCCTGAGCCTTAGTCACTGAAGCCATTTCCATAAACATTTACCCTACTGGTCCCAACAAAGACTTCCCCCAAACATAGGCTGCAACTCAAAAATGAGGTCTTTTTGAAAAGCAAAATGAAGAGAGGTCAACGAGTCCACACATCCATGGGCTGAAATTTCATCAGTGTGGCTATTTCATTCATGGGCGCAGATTGCAGCCCCTCTGTAAATTAGTCTTCTAGGGTTGCTATGGGCAAAAATTTCATATTCCTGGAGCCAGCTCAATAATGAAGCACTGAGCTGAGGTCCTGTGGGTCCCAGGGTGACAGACACACTGTCATGGGGCTTGTATCTGATGGCTGGTAGGATCTGCCTAAGTTTATCAGCTCTGATATCAATTTTGGGTTCCCAGGGTCAAACCCTACATCAGCCCTAGAGGATGTGTGAAGAAGAGGAGTGCATGAAGGATGTGACAAGGAAGGTGTTCAAGATGAGCTTCTGTGGAGGCCTTGAATGCCAGGATGAGGAGTCATCTGAATACCTTCTTTTCATCCCTATCTTCAAGTTATCACTAAGCCCTATTGTTGCTTCTTTTGAAATGTGCCTCCAGCTCACCCTCATCCCTGAAGACCTGGATTACACCAGCAGCCACCTTGGTCTTCCTTCCTCCCTCCCTTCGCTCTCCATCATGCTCCTCTTACTATATCAGGTTGAAAATTCTCTGCAATTCAATGCCCTCCACAACCTGCCTTATCTCCTCCAACATTTCTGCTCGAGCCAGGTTGGTTTCCCCAACAGTTCCCACACACCTCCCTCTTCCTACCTCTAGGCTTTTGTCTATGCTGTGCCCCATTTCTTCCCGAGCCTCTCTAAATCCTCCCCATCATCAAGGCCCAGTTAAGTTCCCAGCTCCTTCAGGAAGGCTTCTTAGACTACTCCAGATCAAACTGGTCTCCCTCTTCTGCGTCCCTCTGTCCCCACAATTTACCACTTGTAAGCAGATGAAGTAAATGAGGACAGAAATCACTTAGGTAAAAAACTGTTAAAAACAACAACCATGAGGGGCAGCTAGGTGGCACAGAGGATAGAGCACCGGCCCTGAAGTCAGGAGGACCTGAGTTCAAATCCGGCCTCAGACCAAACACTTGACACTTACTAGCTGTGTGACCCTGGGCAAGTCACTTAACCCCAATTGCCTAAAAAAAAAAACCCCAACCATGAAACTGAAGTCTATGTAATTATAACGATCAGACTTGGCCCTGAAGAAGAACTATGAGAAAGCGGTCTATTTTCTCTTCTTTACAGAAGGGAGGTAGAGGACTATGGATGTGGAATACTGCATATGCTATGGTATATGATGGCTTATCTGGCTCCCTGTGAAGGAGAGCAGGAAGGAGGAATATTGCAAATGAAAGTAATCTAAAAATATGAAGTATTAAGAATACTTTTAGGAAAAAAATTTTAAAATTCATTTAAACTTGATGAAAAACTATAAATGCTTTGCAAACAAAAGGCGTTTCTTTGTTTTCCCAACTGTCCTAATTGTTTCCCTTGAGATTTCTGCAGATCAGGCTGAAATCCTGCCTCTCCCCCTGTTACCCATACCCCGTGGGTGCCAAATCGATCCCTGGGTACTGGCCAATGAATTCATCTGGGGCAGAGCTAGCTGGCACCTCGCATTACAATGTGGTGAGGGTGGGGAGACTGTCAGTGATAGCAGGGGCAACCTAATCACCCACAGGAAGGGGGGAAAGGACACTGGCGTCTTAGACGGTGCTTCCAACGCCACCCCTCAGCTACAGTCTCACTCTGGAACCTCCCTCTGCTAGGCCAGTCCCCTTCTCCCGCTGGGGAGCTCCTCTCAGGGCCTCCATTTTGGGCAGGGTCCCAGGCCGGATGTGCTTCAGTGCCCTCCCAGCTGTGCTTCTTTCTGCACTTCAACACCAAGCCTCAGCCTCCTTTCTGTCTTGTCTTTCTCCCTTAGAACGTAAGCTCCTTGAGGGGATGGGCTGTTGTTCGTCTTTGCTCCTATTTGTGTCCCAAGAGCTTACTTAGCTCAGTGCTTGGCACACAGTAAGAGCTTAATAAATGCTCACTGCCTGACTGCCTGGACTGGAGGCTCAATATCGACCAACACTATAACACTGCAGCCAAACAAAGCTGCCACAGCCTACAGCAGGCTTCCCGGAGAGATGCCCAGCGCCCAGGACAAGGGAGGCTGACGCTCCTGCTGTGCTCAGGCTGGCTGTGGGCACTACCTTTCAGGGGGGTTGATGCCCTCCCTGAGGAAGAGGACCAGGACGAGGAGGGGGCTCTAAACCATGTCATCTGAGCATCAGCTGAGGAAGGCGGGCAGACTGGGGAGGAATGCGATCACTGTCTTCAGGTACCTGAAGGGCTGTCCTGTGGAAGAAGGATTAGCTGTGTTCTGCTTGGCCCCAGAGAGTAGAACTGGGACCGGAGGGTGGAGAGTACAGGAAGGTGGATCTTGGCTCTCTGCTAAGGAAGAGCTTGCTAGCAAGCAAAACTACCCAATGTGGAACCCTTGGCTGCCTCTGGAGGTGCTCCAGCAAAGGCTGGGTGATCCATGGGGGATATGGCGGGAAAGGGGAAGGAAGGCCCCGTCTGCCCTGCGGTGCCTTGCCTCAGTGACCTACCGTGCCCAGCAGCTCACTCCTCATCTCGCCTGTGTACCGAGCCCTCGTCTGCAGGTGCACCGTCTTGGTGGCTGGCACCCGCTCTTTGGTGGTGGTGGGTGTGCGTCCTGGGGCCAAGAACTGGTTGGCTAGGGCTTTCTCTGAGGAAGATGACTGGGGAAAGAAAAGAGGTGGTTGGATAAGTATGGAGCAATGCTGGCTAACGCTCTGACCCTGTGATCCCTCTTTGGGGAATCGGTGTCCCCCTCCCAGGAAGACTGCAGAAGGAAGTGAGAGGTGAGGCCAAGGAGGTGACCCAACTCCCCTTATGCTCCAGAAGCAACTCTCCCCATGCTGCCAGGGATGCCGTTACCAGTGACAACCAGCTTCTACAATGAGGGTTTCTGGGACCTGAGTCTCATCTGCCTAGTCAGAGGGAGAAGCCTGCAAATCCTTACCAAGTTTTGCCAAGCTGTACAGTGATTCCTCGCGTGATCTCTGGCAAGAGGTTATTTTTTTTTCCACAAAGACTTTTTGAAATCTTTTCGTTTTACATCACCTTCATTTCCAAAATCCCTCCTCCCCATTTCCTTTAGCAGAGATCCAGCTTTTGTAATTTTAATGTAAAAGTTAGATTTCAATTTCGTAATGCTGATGACTGCCCCTGGGAGATGTGCACAGGAAGTATGTCAGATGTGCTCAGGCATGTACCAATGTGGCTCCCAAGGCCCTCTCCCCAGGGCGGGGCTTCCTGGGAGGGGCTTGGTCTCTCAGCACCCCTAGTTTTGACAGCCACTGCCACCACCACATCTCTCTTCTTTCTCTGCTTCCTACTTCCTCACCCTCCACAGCTTCCATGAGGCTCTGGGGTGGAGCAGTAGAAGGGGGTGTGGCTAATGACTTAGTAGCCCTTTAATATGGGGCCCCTCAATGACCCTATTCCAGGCTCTTGGCAACATGGACTCCCCTACACCCAAGGGGCTTGTACTTGCCCAGTGCCCAGTCCCTGTCTGGGTCAGGGGGCTTGTGCCCTTCTCCTTCCTTCCCCTAGGAAGCCAGTCCAGGCACCTCCCCCCCGACCCCCAGTTAGTCCAGGGCCCCCTCCCCCAGTAAATCCAGACCCCCTCCCCCATCAGTCCAGGTTTCCCCCGCTCCTCCCCCCATCAGTCCAGGAATCTCCCCCCTTGCCTCCCTGCTAGTCCAGGGCCCCCTCCCCAGTCCAGGGCCTCCAGGTGGCTGCAGCCAAGTCAAGGAAAAATCAACAAGATTTCTTTTCCCTTTCACTGCTCCGGCCACTTTGTTTTCCTTGGCTCAGCCCACGGAATGTGGCCCCAGGGCTCAGGTTGGCATGGGGAAGCCAAGCAGTTAAATGTCAGATTTGAAAGGCTCCCCCTCCCCCTCTGGCAGTCAGCCTCCATGGCTAAATAGGGCTCCCTCCCAAAGAGGCCGAAAGGGCAAAGCCCAAAAGCTTGTTCTGTGCTGGAGAGAAAGCGGAGGGGTCGGATAAAGTGGAGCCCTTATACGTGAAGTGCACTCACTGATTTTTAAAAATCAAATTTAGTTTCTTTAGCTTGATGAATGAAAAACAATGTCCTTTGTGATTAAATATTCAACAAGTGTTTACCTTTAAAAAATAAATAAAATCCTTTGGGCACACACCCAATCAGTCCTGCTGTGCATGCCTGCGGGGCCCATGGGAGCCTGCCATGTCTGGGGATTCTTGTCAGTCAAGGGCCTACATGGCCACTGAGCCCCCTCCATCTGTGATGCTCCATGCAGAGCACTGGGTGAGGGGCTGGGGATATTAATAATAACGATGATACTACTACTACTACTACTACTACTACTACTACTACTACTACTACTACTACCACCAAATAATGAGGATGATGGTGGTGATAACTGATAGCACTGGAAAGTGCTAACTGGCTAGGGGACACGGCAGATAGAGGACTGGATTTAGAATCAGGAAGGCCTGAGTGTATACCCTGCCTGAGACACAGTAGCTGTGTGTGACCCTAGGCAAGTCACTTAACCCCTGTGAGCCTCAGTTTTCTCATCTGTAAAGTGGGAATAATCATAGCACCTATCTCATAGGCTCTGTGAGGCTCAAATGGGACAATATCTGTAAAGTACTTTGAAAATTTTAAAGTGTGATATCATGCTGGCTATAATTATAGTGTCCTTTTATTATTATCATCATTATCATTTTTATTATTGGTGGTATTGGTATTCTTAATATATACTCCTTTGATCCTCATAACAACTTTGCGGTAGGAACTACAATTGTCCCCATTTCACAGATGAGGTAACAGAGGCAAACAGAGGTAAAGGGACTTATATGGTGTTACACAACAGGAGAGGGTCTGAGGCAGGATTAGAACTCAGGTCTTCCTGACTCCAAGGCCAGCCTTCTATTCACTGTGCCTCCTGGTGGCCAAAGACAAAAACAAAAGCATGTCTGTCCTCAATAATCATCTGTTCTACTGGGGAATAGGGCCATGGCCAGAGAAGTAAATATAAAGTATCTGAAGATGGAGTGTCACCTGGGGGATGAGGGAAGACCCTCAGGTGCGAACTCAGGTCTCTTTACTCTAAGTTCCATCATCTAACACCTATAAAATACAGTTTTTAATGTGAAAATGGGCCATTGGCGGCACAGTGCAGAGAATGCTAGGCTTGACCCTATACAGGTCACTCCTCCTCTGTTTGCCTCAGTTTCCTCATCTGCAAAATGGGGATAATTACAGTGCCTACCACAGCATTGTCATGAGGATCAAAGGACCATGATTCTAGATGATCTCTGATAGCTCTAAGTTCTGTGATTGCATAAACATAAGTATCAGGTCAATTATTTTACTTACCAGTTTTTCAGCCTCTAACATTCCTTTTAAAAAGTCCACTTTTCTAGAATACTCATTAAGCATTTCAGGGGCAGGTTTACTGAAAAGCACAAAAAAGAAAAAAAACGTCACCAAGAAACCTGCCTCCTCTCCATTTAGCAGAGATGACTCACCGGGAATGATCCTGGCGAACTCCCAGAACAGAAAAGGTGGCAGCCCTCTTCTCTGGGAAGCTTTCCCTTGCTCCCCTGGGTGGCCAGGGACCTCATTCTCATACTTTCAAGGGCCACAGCGCACTGGAGGAAAAGAATCTGGGACAATGAGACCTGGCTTTGAGTTTTTGCTCTTCTATGAACCAGTCAGGTGACGTTGGCATGTCTTTTAACTTCCTTGAAGATTAAATTCCTCATTTGTAAAATTCAGAGAAGGCCAGGCTAGATGGTCTCTGAGGGAGCCTCCTGGCTCTGACACTCTTGAGTTCTAAGGGCCCTCCCAGCTCTGACATTCTATGTTCTAAGGCCTCTCCCAGCTCTGACAGTTTGTGTTCTAGTGGCCATCCCGGTTCTGACATTTCATGTTATAAGGCCCCTCCCAGCTCCGACATTCTATAAATAGATGCCAATGAGCATCTTGGGCAAGTTCTGATGGAATTCAGAAGGACAACAGCGATCTTTGAAGACCTTCTGCTTTTCCCAGACTTTCCCTCCCCTAAAACGGCAATTATCTTTCCCGATTAGCTGACTCAGACCAGTCATGCTGAGTTGTTTTCGTTTGTTTTGTTTGGTTTGGTCTGGAGCTACAAATTAATTGGTATAGGGCACCTGCCATGAAACTGCAATACTTCCTCTAGCAATATGGATTATAATCTGAGGTCTGGTGAGCCTGTATTTAAAAACAGTTTGATAACTGGATTCCAATAGAATTGGTTTCCTTTGTAATCCAATCTATTTTGTTTTGTACATCGAACAACAGCATTCTGAAAAATGGGCCCCAGGCTTCCCCAGACTGCCCACACCAAAGAGCTCCCGGACATCCTTAAAGAAGCAGAGAGCTGCCTGGGGTCCTGGGGAGTTGAGGTTGGCCTGTGCGATCAGCTAAGCATCACAGAGCTAGTACACATCAAAGGCAACATTTGAACCAAGATCCTCTGGACTCTGAGCCTGCTTCCCTTATCCACTCCACCTCTTACCTTGACTGTTCCTTCAAGGCGTGAAGCATTTCTTCCAGGGCAGCTACATACTAAAAGCAAGGGCAAGACGTTAGCGAATTGGTGAAAACAGCTTCTGCCTTCTTTCAGCCCAGCTAAAATGCCACTGTCAACAACTCCCGAGTGATGGCGCCTTCCCTCGGCTGGTGATGCCCAGTTTAGCCTCTCTCAATTTGGTCTGTATGTGGTTATCTGCGTGTTGTCTTCCCTATTAGAATGTAAACTCCCTGAGCGTTGGGGCTGGCTTGGCTGAAATGACTGCCTGTCATGTTGCTGCTGTTTGGTTGTGTCAGACTCTTCATAGCCCCATTTGGTTTTCTGGAGGTAAAGATATGGGAAGGGTTCGCCATTTCCTTCTCTAGTGGGTTGAAGCAACGGAGATTAAGCCCTACAGCTGCCTCTCAGGCAAACAGAGGTGGAGTGACTTTCCCAGTGTCACACAGCTAGTAAGCGTGAGGCCAGATTTGAATTTAGGTCTTCCTGACAGCTAGGAGTGCAGTGGATAGAGCCCTGGGCCTGGAATCAGGAAGACTCTTCTCTCTGAGTTCAAATCTGGCCTCAGACCCTTACTAGCTGTGTGACTGTAGGCAAGTCACTTAGCCCCATTTGCCTCAGTTTCCTCATCTGTAAAATGAGCTGGAGAAGGAGATGGCAAAGCACTCCAGTATCTCTGCCAAGAAACCCCCCCAAAAGGGGTCACAAAGAGTTGGACGTTGCTCAAACGAATGCACAACATCACCTTCCTGACCCCAGACCCAGTGCTCTATTCTCTGAGCCCTCCAGCTGCCTGGCCTGCCACACAACAGGTACTGAATTAATGTTTCTTGACTTGTCTTGACTTCTCTTCAACATATTTGCTTTTGGCCAAACCTGTGATTTCATTTGTTTGGGGCAGAGGTGTCAAACAGATTGAAATGTAATTAGGAAATATTTAGCAAAACAAGTCAAAAATACAGCAGCACATAGATAATGCTAATAAGTGGTTTTCTAAGTCAATTTGCTGTCACAGGGATCCTTACTTAGTTAGCTGGCTATTTCTATTTGAGTTTGACACCACTGGGGTGGGGAATGCCAGGGGAATACTCTGAGCCGATGAAGATAAACACCTTCTGGGTAATTTCCAGCCTTAGGCACTGAGCAACAAGTCAGCTGCCCATGAAGTCAGTAGATGCTGGAACCGGGTTCTCTCTCTACTGCTCTAGGCATCCTCGGGAATATTCCATACACTTAACGTACTGTTGGATCCTGGTAGGTCCCAGAGAGAGCTGGCTCCCAGAACAACGGGCTGTTCTGAGTCCTAACCCCAAGCCTGCCCAGCCTCTCCAGTGCTCTTTGACTTCCTGAAGGCTTGCCCTCGCTAGAGCTCCAGCATATGGAATTAACGGTTTATATGCTGTCTTCCCATGGCCGGTCCAGGGTCCCAGGAGATGGTGAGGAAGCATTCGTCCCCCATTTCGGACATGGAGGACAGACTGCTGCAAAGGGATGGCAGTGAGAGATGGGATGTGGATGGGGAGCAGCAAGGAGGCCAGACGGCAGGAAAGTAGAGAAGGCGGAGTGGAGAGAGGTGGGCTGCTGTCGGACTGTGAAGAGTTTAAAGGCCCAATGGGAGTCTGTAGGTCACCTCGAGGGCTTGGGGACCACTGCTGCTTCTTAATCAGGGGGTGACAAGGTTGGGCCTGGACTTCAGGGTGAGCATTTTGGCAATGATATGGAGGAAGAGCAGAGAGGGGAGAGGACAGAGCCTAGTCTGGCAGTCCAGATGTGATGGGATGTGACAAGGGGGTACGGTGTAAGGAGGGAGAAGACAGATTCCAGACAGAGTGAGGCGGTGGAATCCACAAGATGGCAGATGATTAAACTGGGGTGAGGGAGAGGGGAGAATCAAGGACAACTCTAATACTGCAACCCCGGGTGCCTGGAATAACAGTGATAATAACAGTAATAATAAGAATAGCTAGTATTTATATAGGGCTTCAAGGTTTGCAAAGTGCTCTACAAACATCTTATTTGATACAACACCCCTAGGAGGTTAGGTGCTATTATTATCCCTATTTTACAGTTGAGGAAACTGAGGCAGAGATGAAGTGACTTGCCCAGGGCTACATAGATAGTAAGAGTCTCAGGCTGGATTTGAACTAAGGTCTCCCTGACTCCACATCCAGACTTTTTCTACTTCCCTATCTAGCTGCCTCTTCATCTAAGCAGAGAAGTGTGGAACGGAGGACAGGAAGAGGGGAAAAAGATAGTGAGAGCTAATCTAATTGAAGCTTATCCTAGGATCAGAGAAAGAGAAAGAGAGAGAGAGAGAGAGAGGAGAGAGAGAGAGAGAGAGAGAGGAGAGAGGAGGGAGAGAGAGAGAGAGAGAGAGAGAGAGAGAGAGAGAGAGAGAGAGAGAGAGAAGAGGAGAGAGAGAAGAGAGAGAGAGAGAGAGAGAGAGAGAGAAGAGAGAGAGAAAGAGAGAGAGAGAGAGAGAGAGAGAGAGAGAGAGAGAGAGAGAGAGAGAGAGAGAGAGTGCTGGAAAGGGTCTTGGAGGCTCTTTAGCCCAACCCCCTTATTTTACAGATGAGGAGGCGGAGGTGGCAGAGGCCAAGGGGCTAGCCCAAGGCCCCAGAAGTCACAGCCATCAGAGTGAGATCTGAACCTG
Source organism: Phascolarctos cinereus (assembly GCF_003287225.1). Taxonomy (NCBI): domain Eukaryota; kingdom Metazoa; phylum Chordata; class Mammalia; order Diprotodontia; family Phascolarctidae; genus Phascolarctos; species Phascolarctos cinereus. The sequence goes on along the minus strand of NW_027555847.1, from coordinate 671,765,498 downwards.
GATCCTCTGACTCCATAGCCAGTGGTCCTTCTGCCAGAGCATCCCGCTTCCTCTTCCGCTGTGGACCTTCTGAGTTTGAGATGCCTATGGGACCCCCTGATAGAGACCTCTACCAGCAGTGGAGATATGAGACAAGAGCTCAGGAGACAGGTGAGGACTGGATATATAGACATGGGGTCATAAGTTGGGGGGAAGGAATAAGCCTTTATTAAGCACCCACTAAGTGCTTACAAATACTAACTTACTGTACTCTCACAACAACAATGGGAGATAGGTGCTATCCACATTTCACAGTTGAGGAAATAAAGTAAACACTTTACTGTATGACTTGCCCAGAGTCACACAGCTATTAATTGTCTGAGGCTGGATTTGAATTCAGCTCTTCCTGACTCCAGCACCAATGCTCTATTCAACCAGCTACCTCATCTGCACAGAGATGACAGCTAAACCCATGAGAGCCAATGAGATCACTAAAATAAAGAACACAGGACAGAGAGAGGGGAGAAGGCCCGGGACAGAGCTGCTGGACTACAGCCCTGTGTAGGAGTTGAGGCACGAATGATGATCCAGGAAGACTGAAAGAGCAGAGTCATGCTACAGGATGCCCAGGGAAGAGAGGGCAAGTGGCCAACAGGCTTCAATGCTGCAGAGACTGAGGACGAACACTAAGAAAAGGCTATTGGAAAGGGCAGAGGTGTTAATGAGGGCAGCTGGAGGAGAAAAGAGGTCTCTGTGGGGAGTGAGAGAGAGAGAGCAGGGAAGAGCAAAAGGACTGGCATGCAGCAGGGAGGGCTCAGACAGCAAAGCTGTGTGACCTTCCCCAGCACCATGTGGGCAGAAGATGAATAGGTGAATGGTGGGAGTAATCTCGGTTTGGTTTTCGAAAGACATGAGTGGTGGATAAAAATGGGATAAAGCATCCAAGGGTCAAGGACAGGGGAAAAGGTGAACTGGCAAACTGGAAGGGAGGAAAATGAGGGCTTGGGAAGGCAGGGAGGGGCAGAGGGCTGCCAGCTGAGGAGAGGATGGAGAATGGGTTTAGGGGGAATGAGGCTCAGGGTGAACCAAAATAGGAGGTCTATGGTCAAAGAGAGGAATCTCAGAGATAAAGACTGTGGAGCCACCTAAAGGGCAGAACCATTTCTGCCTCTCTTTGTATCTTTGGTGCTTGGCACAGGGCCTGGCACATAGCAAGTGCTTAATAAATGCTTGCTGAAACTCTGAGGTACTACATCACGCCTATCAGATCGCCTAACATCACAAAACAGGAGAATGATGAATGTTGGAGAAGACGTAGGAAAATCGGAACACTAATGCATTGTTGGTGGAGCTGTGAACTGATTCGACCATCCTGGAGAATGATTTGGAATTATGCCCAAAGGGCTATAAAATTGTGCATACCCTTTGACCCAGCAATACCACTTCTAGTGCTACATCCCCAAAAATGGGAAAAGGACCCACGTGTACACAAATATTCATAGCAGCTCTTTTTTGTGGTGGCCAAGAATTGGAAATTGAGAGGATGCCCATCAACTGGGGAATGGCTGAACAAACTGTAGTATGTGAATGTAATGGAATACTATTGTTCTACAAGAGATGATGAGCAGGCGGACTTCAGAAAAACCTGGAAGGATTACATGAACTGAGGCTGAGTGAAGTCAGCAGAACTAGGAGAATATCATACACAGTGACAGCAACATTGTGCGATGACCAACTTTGATAGACTTACCTCTTCAACAATACAAGCATCTAAGACGATTCCAAAGGCCTCGTGATGGAAAATGTTATCCACATCCAGAGAAAGAACTACAGAGTCTGAATGCAGATCAAAGCATACTGTTTGCTCTTTTTTTCCCCTTTCTTGTGCTTTTTCCCTTTGTTTCTAATTCTTCTTCACAACATGACTAATGTGGAAATATATTTAATATGATTGTACATGTATAGCCTGTATCAGACTGCATGCCATCTTGGAGAGGGGGGATCAGAGGAAGGGGGAGAAAATTTAGAACTCAAAATCTTATAGAAGTGAATGCTGAAAACTAAAAACAAACAAATAAAATTTTAAAAAATAAATGCTCGTCGGCTTGAGTTAGAGGTGGAACGCTTGTGGATGAGGATGAGAGATCAAAGATGTGACCACCCCTAAGTGTGTCTGCATTAGAGTGATGATTATAGTATTTGAACAGGCAAATAAGCAGGGAAGCAAGTCAGGTGATTTGAGGGAATGTTGACAGGTGAGTTGAAGCCCCCAGGTATGACGAAGGGCATGGATGACTGAAGTGGAGAAGAAGCTGGTAAGCCAGGACCTGAACTCCTCCAAAAAGGAAAGAGAAAGACCTGGGGGCTGGCAGGAAACAGCCACCAGGATCTGGGTAGAGTAGCCTAACTGGATAGGGTGATCCTCCAAGGAGGACAGGGGGCTGAGGGAAGGGGGCAGGAAAGGGCCCGGCAAAGGCAAGGAGGACATATGGGCTGTTGGAAGCGTGAGACAGCAACTCAGGGGACAGACTAGGGTTGGATGGCTACATCTGGGGGTCATGAGCAATAGTGACAATCATTAAACACATGGGAATTTATGAGGTCACCAAGATAAAGAGTGAAAAGGAAAGAGGCTGCAGGACAGAGCCATCCTTTGGGATGTCTACAGTGAGAAGGCATGGTTTGGATGACACACAGTCCTTCTCTTGGTCCAGGACGCTGGTAGTCAGTGAGAGAAGATCTTGGGCCTGTAGGCCTGGCCATGGATGTGGTGTCTTCTGAGAGCTGGATTTCTGTAACAGCAAGAAGTAGCAGCAGCATGACAGGAAGGAGCCTAACAAAAAATACAAAATGAGAGTTCCACAGGGTACTAGGGAAGAGGAAGAGAGAGTTAGAAGGGGACCTGGGAAGCATGAGGCTGATATGAAGGATGAAGGAAGAGGAGGGAGTGATGGTCAGGAAGGAAGCTGGGGTCTGGGCAGCCTATGACTCCCAATCACTGGGACCCAGAGTGGAGCCGAAGAGCAGCAGGCTGTCCCACTGTCCAGCAGCCAAATAATTGCCAGTGGTCCCTTTTCTCACTCCTCATTACTTCTCTACAGCATATGATACTGTTCATCACCCTTTCTTCCTGGAGACTCTTTTTCTTTTCCTGGGATTTCATGATACTAATTTCTTTTTGTTCTCTGTTGGGTGCTTTAAAAATTGTTTTGTTTTTTTGGGGGGGAGGATTTTAAAATCCTGAACTTAGTGCAGCATGCATGCACTCGCACACACATACACAGAGCATTCCATCCATACAGCAGGACACCAAAAAAGAGATTCTGTATGAAACTGTGACTCATTTTTTCCTGCTTCTTGCTCTTTTTTTATCTGACCCCATCCTCTTAGTCTCCTTTGCTGGTTCCTCGTCCAAACCATGCCTTCTCACCGTGGATGTCCTGCAGCCGCTTCCCTTTTCTCTCTACACTCTCTCGCTTGGTAACCTCATCAATGCCTGTGGATGATTGCTATTGCCAACGGACTCCCACGTCTAGACACCCAACCCTCATCTCTCTCCTGAGCCGTAGTCTCACACCTCCAATGGCCCACATGTCCCAAACACACCTCAAATTCAACATGTCCAAAGAGAACTTATCGCCTTTCCCCCCTAAACTCCCTCCCCTTCCAAGTCTCCCTGTTTCTGTTGAGGGCACCCAGGTTTGTGACCTTAGCATCTTCACTGTCCCTCACCGCACACACACCACTGGCTGCCGAATCTCGTCATTTCTTCCCCTGGACCCGGATCTTTTGCATCCATCCCCTTCTCGCTACCCACACAGCCACTACCTTGGTTCAGATCCTCATCACCTCTCAACCTAGACTACAGGCAGTAGACTCCTAAGTGGCCTCCCTGCTTCCTTTTTCTCCAGGCCAATTTATCTTTCACACACTTAGCCAACAAGCGTTACTATGTGATGTAAATAAAACTTACTTTGTATGTACCAGGCACTGTGTGAACTACAGAGGACGCAAGGAAATGCGTACATTCTAACGGCAGAGACAATATGCAAGTAACTATGTGTATACGAGATATACACAGTGCAAATGGATGGTAATCTGAGAGAGAAGGCACTAACAATGGGGGAGGATAGGGAAATGCCTCCTGAAAAAAGTGGGGTTTGAGCTGGGACTTGAAGAAACCAGGGAAGCCAGGAGGCTGAGATAAGGAGTGAGCACCAGATGAGGGGGCCGGCCAGATATGGGTGCAAACGTACCCAGAAGGGAGAGGGAGGGGGTGTTCTGTGCGACGGACAAACATCAGAACCGGCGACGCTGCTTCATAGAGTACATGGAAGAGATAAGAGGAGGAAAAATGGGAATGTGGCTCCCAATTCTAGCTCTAGCAGGCTGGGTGACCTTGGGCAAGTCATTAAACCTGGCAGGGTAAGACTTTTTATCGGAAAAATGGGAAGGGATGGACCAGACAGACTTCTCACTTGACATTCACTGATTTAGATCCCGTGTTCGCCCTCCTCGGTTAGGTGTTCAAGAACAGTAACAAACTCTCACCACTCTTCCTTTCTCATCTTATTAAGTTTCGCAAGTCTGGGACCACCCTAAGCCTAAAATGCCTTCCCGCCCTCCCTACATCCCTCTCTCCTAGTTGGAAGTCTAGCAATACTTTAAAGCCCAATTCAAATACCACCTCCTCCCGGAAGCCCCAGGACCCGGCGCGGGGCAAGGCCAATGAGGGGCCAGGAGGGCGGGGCCATGCCTCAGGTGGGGGCGGGGCCGTGCATCAAGGTGGGGGCGGGGACATGCCTCAGGTCAGGTCAGGTCAGGTCAGGGCGGGGCGGGGCGGGGCGGCGGTGGGCGCCACGTCTGGCCCATCCACCCTGGGCTCCGCAGCCCCCGCGGCGCCTCCCACCTTCTCCAGGCGCCACTCGCTCGGGTCGCGCTTCTCGGCCGCCAGCGCCTCGCAGCGGCACAGCAGCCGCACCAGGTTCAGCTCCAGCCGCGGCACCGCCATCCCCGTCCCCGCGCCACCGCCAACTCCGCCGCGGTTCAGCCAAGTACGGGCGGAAGAAGGCGCGCTCGCCGCCATGTTAACTACGGGCGGAAGGAGGGACTTCCGCCGCCGTGTCCGGTCCAGCGGAAGGCGTCTTGACGCTAAGCGGAAGTGACTGTCGGCGTATTAGCTATGGGCGGAAGAAGCGGTTTTGCGACCATACTTTGTACGGGCAAAAGGTCATTCCGCTCTTCCGGTTAACCGAACCGCCAGCGCCATCTTAGTACAGGCGGAAGATGGTGCTTGCTGGGCAACGTTAGAGCCGCAGGTGGAGTCTGGCGCCATCTCAATTGCTGATAGGAGGAAGAGTCCTTGTCGCCATGTTAACTGAGGGCTACATATGGCTTTCTCATTTTTCCCATCACTCTTGACTTTATAGGATTCAGCTTCCTTTGCCAAGCCTTAGTCCATTTCACGCATGCTGACTGTGGAGGTGCAGCTAGGGGGCGCAGTAGGTAGAGTGCCGGGACCAGAGTCAGAGGGTTCAAATCCAGTCTTAGACACTTACTTGTTCTGTAACCCTGGGCAAGTCACTTAACCCTGTTTGCTCAGTTTCCTTATCTGTAAAATGAGCTGGAGAAGGAAATGGCAAATCACTCCAGTAGGTCTGCCAAGAAAACCCCAAAAAGGACTCACAAGGAGTTGGACACAACTGAAATGACTGAACAAGGCTTTTGTATATCCAGCCCTAACCTCTCTTGAGGTCTAGTTTTAAAAGAAACTGCCAGGGGGCGTAGTACATAGAGCGCAGGGCTTGAAGTCGGGAAAGACTTCAGTTCAAATCCTCCTTTTGACCCAAGCCCTGTGATCCATGAGGTTGTGAACTCCCAGAGGACAGGGACTTATCTTTTGCCTTTCTTTGTATTCTGCAGTGCCTAGCACATAGTAGGAGCTTAAATACTTAGTGAGTATTCCTGGGCAACTCCACCTCTGCCTGCCTCAGTTTCCTCAACTGTAAAATGGGGGTAACAGCACTTAGCTCCCAGGGTGGTCATTAAGATCAAATGAGATGATATTTACAAGGCACGAGGAACAGTATCTGTCCTATGGTAGGTACTTAATAAACGTTTGTTCCTGCCCTCCTCTCTCACCTCCCACCTCCAGTCTGGAATCACAGTTGCCTTTTGGAAATCTTGAACGGGTTGTCCCATGGGCATTTCAAACTCAGCACGTCCAAAACTGAACACGTTTCTTAACCCCCAAACGCCGACCTCTTGTGAACGTCCCTAGAAGGCACTAGTACTTCCAGGTTGGTATCGTTCGTGACTTTTCATACCTACTCACCTCCAATATCCACCCTCTTCTGTGTGTTCCCTTCTCTCCATTCACACAGACATGGCTTCCCTGGACTAATAAAACAGTCTTGGGCTTGATCTTGCTTCATCTCTGCTCCCACTAACCCATCCTTCCCCCAGCCTCCAAGGGAACTCTTTTTTTGGGGGGAGGCAATTGGGGTTAAGTGACTTGCCCAGAATCACACAGCTACTGAGTATTTTATGTGTCTGAGGCCGGATTTGAACTCAGTTCCTCCTGACTCCAGGGCCGGTGCTCCATCCGCTGTGCCACTTAGCTGCCCCGGTAACTTTTCTAAAGGGTATGTCTGACCAGGCCACCCAGCGAGCTCTCGGGGCTCACTGCTAAATCCAGGATCAAATATACATTCCCTTGTTTGGCATTTAACACCATTTAGAGGGCACCATCATCTTCCCAGTCCTTCAGGCTTGCAACCTGGGAGTTAACCTGGACTCTTCCTCACCATCTCTTACCCTCCCATACCAAGGTCTGTTGATTTCACTTCTGTGGCATCTCTTGACTGTTCCCCCCCTTCTCTCCTCTGATACTGCTGTTGAGGTCCAGGAGTTTTGGGAACCCCGAAATTGAAGGGCAGAAGATGCAGGTCCTGCTTTGAACGAATTCGACCCAAGCCTTCTTTCAGCCAGAGACAAAGTTTATTAAAAACAGTCATTGAGGTGGGTGAGATTTTAAGAATCCACCCTATTGGCTAGATTTTAAGAATCTGAGCCTTTGTAATGAAAATGATGGGGTGCTTGGGTGCTTGTGCTTGGACTTGGACCTCAATTTCTCCCTAGTCTCAGAAACGCTGTCTGTGACGATTTTTCCCCAGTCCAAGTACACTGTGCCTAGCAATTAACTCATGAGTGGGCCCCAGCAAGACCCTTATCTCTCTCCCTGGTGCAGCTACACAAAGCTGGGTGAGAGAGTGCTGGGCTGCTCAGGCCCCAGCCCTAAGATCATGTCTCTGGAAGCCTTCCAATTCCTTAGTAAGCTTCTGTCTTGTGAGAAAACTTTCCCTTGTTGCAGAGCATTCTCTAATCAGGACAGAGAGAAGGGTGTCTTGTCTAGCCCAAGGAGTTTTGTCCCTGGCTGGTCCAGGGACTCTTCCTCCTGCCAGATTCCCAAGATCCATGCCTCTGACATCTCCCTCCATGTCTGGTATACTCCCTACACTTTCCCATTCATAGCTCCCAAAGACACCTAGACCTTTATATTACCTAATCAGTATCCCTAGCATTCCTTTCCCATGCCCTTTTCCATAGAAGCCCTAGCTCCATCCTCAGTCTCTTGCAGGTTCCTTAAGAATCCTTGCCCGCTGAAAAGCGTAACAATAAACTTTTTGCCACCTTGAATTAAAGAACGCTTGAGTCTGTGAATTCATTCCAGATGACCCCGTCCTATACTCTGGTCTTTGAGGGGTCTCAACCTCTCAGACTGCAACAAAAATACAACCAGCCAGACTCTTAAGGAATCTGTTCGGTTTAATGGGGCCAAGATGGACACTTACGTACACCGGTCAAAGAGTGGCAAATAGCTTGGGTGACTGGGAGGTAACAGAGAAGGACCTGAAAGGGCCAGGCACCGCAGGTGAACACCAGGGACCTGAGCCATGTGGGACTTTCAGGGGCCCATCAGTAGTGCCCCATCACTGCCACCAGCCTGGTGTGGGTTCTCATCATCTCATGCCTGGACTATTTCAATAGCTGCTGGTGGGTCTGCCCACCTCAAGTCTCTCCCCATTCCAGTCCATCCTCCACTCAGCCACCAAAGTGATTTTCCTAAAGCACAGGCCTAACCATCATTCTTCTACTCAACTCCAGTGCTGCCCTGTTGCCTCCAAGAGCAAATACAAAATGCTCAGCCTGACATTCAAAGCCCTTCAAAACCTACCCCATCCTGCCTTTCTAGTTATCTTACACCTACTTCCCCAACGCCTACTCTTTGATCCAGTAACACTGGCCTCTTGGCTATTCCATGGACAAGACACTGCATTTGCCAGCTCTGGGCATTTTCTCGGGCTGTTTCTCATGCCTGCAATGCTCTCTCTCCTGGTCAGACTACTACTGACCTTCCTGGCTTCCTTGAAGTCCCAACTAAAATCCCATCTTTTACAGGAAGCCTTTCCCAATTCCTCTTAACTCTAGTGCCTTCCCTATGTTAATGATTTCCTATTTATCCTGTATATAGCTTGTTTGTATATATTTGTTGGCGTGTTGTCTCCCCGACTGGTAAGCTCCTAGCAGGCAGGGGCTGTCTTATATCTCTTTTTGTATCTCCAGTGCCTGGCACATAGTAGATGCTTCATAAATGTTAATTGATTGGTAATGTGGCTCCTTCCTAACTTTGCAATCTTCTTTCTCTTTCTTCTCATTCACACACCTCTAGGTCCAGCTACCCTGGCCTCCTTGCAATTCTTCCAACACAGTATTCCATTTCCTTTCTCTGGGCCTTTGCCCTGGCCGTCCTTCGAGCCTGGAACACTCCCCCCACCCGCCTCCACCTTTGTGTCCCTGGCTTCTTTTAAGAATTGGCTCAAGTCCCACCTTCTATAAGAGGCCTTTCCCAGTCCCACTGGCTGCTGGTGCCTTCTCCTCTGAGATCCTCTTCCATCTCCTCTGTACATCTCTTGTTCATACCTCTCTCTATTAGAATGTAAACTCCTTGAGGGTGGGGACAGTTTGGCTTTCTTTGTATCCCTGGTGCTTAGTAAGTGCTGACTGACTACTTGTTGTCTTGCCTTTTCAATCCAGTAAATAGACTGAACATCTGCAGTGTGCAAGGCGCTGGTACTGGGTACAAGAGACAGGAAACAGTCCCTGACCTCAAGGAGCTTATGTTCTAGGCATCACGTTAGGGGGCACAATGGATAGAGTGCTGGACCTGGAGTCAGAAAGATAAGAGTTCAAATACTCCTTTAAACACTTATTAGCTGTGGGACCCTGGGCAAGTCATTTAACCATTGTGAGAAATGAAAGAGTTATAAGAAATCAGCACAGACAGGCTAACTTCTCCGTGGGGGTGGGGTGGGGGAGTGACAACACAATTCTAGTCACATAATGTATGTTAAGGGTTGTAGAAGATTGTAACCCGGAAGGATTAGGACCAATCTTGATCCAGAAGGGAGGAGTTAGGCAATTACTAACTATAAAGCTTGCTCTGGCTTCTTATGCGTGCATTTCTCCCCTTCCAAGGAGGTGTGCCCATGAGAATCGAAGGGACGCACTTCAATCTCTTTAATAAAAAGTCTTTGAGACACCCGGTCTTCGGAACTGAGTGTGGGGTCATCTTTATAGCACCTTTGTCTAAACCTTAGTTTTCCATCTGCAAAATGAGAATAATAATAGCACCTACCTTGCAGATTATTGTGGGGATGAAATTAGATATTTGTAAAGCACTTTGTAAACTTTTTAAAGCACTATATAAATATTAGCTATAATTATTATATTATATTATATAATTGCATATAATTATATCTAATTATAATCATTGGGGGGTGAGTGGAGAGAATATAACATGAACAGGTAATACAAAGAGTTTTGCTGTTTTTGTTCACATTTGTTTCAGTGACACTGGCCTCTTGGCTGTTCCATGAACAGAGCACTCTATCTGTCAGCTCTGGGCATTTTCTTTGGCTGTCTCCCATGTCCAGTCAGTGACCCAATCCTATCCACGGATGGAGATCAGCATCTGGTCCATAGCTTAAGAGGTTAAGTGACTTGTTCAGTAGGAAGGAAGGAAATAAGCATTTGTTAAGCACCTACTATGTGCCAAGCATAGTGTTAAGTGCTTCACAAATATTATCTCATTAAATCTTTCTCACACAACCCTTGAGATATAGATGCTATCATTATCCTTATTTTACGTCAAAGAAACTGAGGCAGAGTTTAAGTAACTTGCCCCGGGTCACAGAGGTAGTGTTTGAGGCTTCATTTGAACTCAGATCTTCCTAAGTACAGGCCTAGCACTCAGTCCACTATGTCACCTAGCTGCCTTTTGAACTTAAGTCTTCCTGGCTCCAAAGTGAACCCTTCACACTGAGGCTTTTGCTAGAAAAAGTATATATAAAGTAATGACAAGAAGCAGACAGTACTAATGATGGGATGGGATAAGAAAAGGAGTGTAGGGATCAGGATCACAGAATCAAAGAGCCGCAAGGGACCTCCATGGTAATCTACTCAACCTTCTCTGTTTAGAGGAAGAAAATGGAGAAGGACCAGAGAAGTTGGACATGGAATGTGAACTTGAGCCTTGGAGGAAGGGATTCTAAGGGTGTGTGTGTGTGTGTGTGTGTGTGTGTGTGTGTGTGTGTGTGTGTGTGTGTGTAGAACAGGGAAAGCCTGTGGAGAAGAGAAATGGGAAATAAAATGTCACAAGGTGAACCAGCTAGCAGGCAGGCCCATTTGGCTGGAACAGCATATGCCAGAATGGGCAGTAATATGAAATAAGACTGAAATATAGAATATAAGATTAGATTGTGAATTCCTTGAGGACAGGGACTTTTTTTTTTGCCTCTTTTTGTAACCCTATTGCTTAAAAATGTCTGACACATAGTAGGTGCTTAATAAATATTTACTGACAGACTGTAAATTCGTTGAGAGAAAGGCTGGGTCTTTATTCATCATTTTATTTCCAGTGTCTAGGGCTGCATGAAGTAGGTGCTTGAGTAATGGTTGTTGAATTAAATTCAGTTGAATAAACATTCTGGATGCCATCTTGTTCAGGTGAGAAACTTCCCTCTTTTACTGAACATTTTCCAAAATCTATTATAGGATGTTAGAATTGGAAAGACGTTAAAGATCATCCAGTCTAACTCCCTCATTTTACAGAGAAAGAAACTAAAGCCCACAGAAGGAGCCAAGCTCAGTCCTTCTGACTCTCGATCCAGAAGATCCACCAATCTCTTCCTAGAGGTAGCTAGTGGATAGAGCATTGGGCCTGCAATCGGGAAGACCAGAGTTCAAATCTAGCCTTACTTACTGGCTGTGTGACCTTAGTGAGGTCATTCTGTCTACCTCAGTTTCCTCAACCATCAAACGGGGATAGTAATTGTACCTGCCTCCCAGGGTTGTTCTGAGGATTGATTGAGATCATTTGTAAAAGCTCTTGGCACATTGCCTTGCACATAGTAAGTGGCATACAAAAGTTAGCCCTTACTATTATTCACTTTCCCCAGGGACAAAAACCAGTGCTATAGAGGTAGCAAAGATGCTAAAAGATGGGGAAAATAGTGTCGGAGGGGGCGTGGACAGGCAGCTGGTGCCGACAGAGCTGTGAGCTGGCTCAACTTCTCTGGAAAACAATTTAGAGCAAAGTTACCGCGTTGTTCACAACCTTTTTCTCCAGAGATCCCACCAAAGGGACTGTGTTGTGAAGGACATTACTGGTAGCAACAAAAGACTCAAACGTACAAATATGTTCGTAGCAGCATTTGTGGTAAGAAAAACCTGTCTAACGCTTAAGTGGGTTGAATAAGACTGTGGTATATAAATGGGATATCACTTCCTCATGAGGAATGATGAATATGAACTCACAGACAATATTGGGGAGACCGACATATCTGACGCAGGAAGGAGAGCAGAATCCAAAGAACAAAATTTATGTGGTGATATACGTCCCCCACACCCTCTTAATGCTAGTGCCTTTCCTCTGTAAATGATTTCCTGTTTATCCTGTATACAGCTTGTGTGTACATGTTGTGGTCTTCCCCATTAGACCGTGAGCAGCTACTGCTCTCTCTGTCTCCAGTACTTAGCACAGTGCCTGGCACTACTACCTTAGGCACTCCATAAATGCTTATTGACCAAATAATATAACAAATCAACAAAACTTGGGTCAAGTTCACCAGTCAATGCCGGTGCCACGTGGTCAGAGTGAAAGAACGCAGTCCTCCTTTTGGTAACAATTGCTAAGCTGTGTTTTGGGAATGTTTTTCCTACGGGGGTCTGTTGGGAAGTGTTCACTGTGTCAAAACTAAATGTATCAATAAACTTAACAGACCACTTGTGCGTTGGTCTCCTGCACCCAGATGTGGGTTGACAGAAGCTGGAGAAGTCGAGGCCTCATCCTGTCCCATGCCTAGAGTGCCTACCTGTGCCTGAATAACTCCTCCCCATCTGCCAACGCCCAGCTCAGATCCCCACCTTTAGCAGGAGACATCGACTCCCCTCCACTTTCCTCCCTGCTTGGCCAAATGTCTGTCAAGTACTTACTGTCAGTACTCACTCTGATGCTCTCCCTTATTCTCTACCATGGCTGGGCTCCCTAGTCCCTGGTTGTGAGTTCCGTAGGCTAGCACCTCGCAGCTGGCTGGCAAAACCAGGAGGAAAGAGAGGGTCAGCGACTGAGTGGTTTGGCTTCTTTCTGTCCTCTCTGGGCTCTTAGAACAGCAGGAGGTTCATATTCCAAAGGATATCTGTGCGAGTATTCTCTCCAATTCAAGTCAACACTCAGTGGGTGTGGACAAAAAATTCATCACCTGGTGGCCAGACCTCCTTACTTTGCTAATAATAGATGACATTTATATAGCACTTTATAGAAATGATATTATTTGATCCTCACAACCACTGTTTATGGACGAAGAAATCCAGACAGGTTAAGTGACTTGCCTGTGGTTGCACAGTCAGTAAGCACTGCAGGTGGGATTCATTCCCAGATTCTTCTGTGGTCCTATGCCACAATGCCTCAGCTAGGCTGCCGAAATTAACTTAACAAATGCTTATTACACATTTACTATATGCAAGGTTCTGTGTACAGCACTGGGTTGCCCTTCTAGGGGGAAATAGCTTTTGGTCTGATCTAGTTGCTAGTACCTCTGTGCTTTGGGTTTTCTTTTTGACAGGCCTGCGATTTCATAGCTGCAGGGAGCTCCAGATGAGAAACTTCTTCCACTAATGCAGAACACTTGCCCTGCAATTTATATTCTTGGAGGTTCCTGGGCACCCTGAGAGGTGAAGACTGGCCCATCGTTACACAGCCAGTAGGTAGGTGTCAGCATCAGGAACTGAATCCAGGGCCTCCTGACTCTTAGGCCAGCTTTCTATTCACATCATGCTGCCTCTAGTGGACTTTGATCAGAAATACTTGTGGTAAAGATTTTTTTCTCTCCCAACCAATCTCTCTTTTATCTTAGTTGTACTGATTGCTTTTGTGCTATAGATTTTAAATTTCATGGAACTGGAATTTATCTGTTTTATCTTTTGTGATTCCCCTATTTCTTCTTTGGCCTGTGAAAGGCTCCACCTTATTCTCAAAAAAATTTATCATTTCCTCCTCACCTTTACCCTAGTTTTCTTTAAGTTCATGTGCCACCTTCCAGATGAAGCCTTTCCCCTTCCCTACACTGTACATTCTGCTGCACCCCCCCAAGCTAGCTGGTAAGCTCCCTGAGAGAGCCTGTCACCCCCTCACTTTTGTCCTGAAATCCCCAAAGCCCAGCACAGTGCCTGACACACAAATCACTATTAAATGACAAGAAGAATCTTGGTCTCCTCCCTGATCCTCTAATGTTATTTCCATCGACCCAGATAACTAACCTCGTAGAATAGCTTTCTACACGGCATTTTAAAGATGCTTTGACAGCCCAGGTTTGTAGCATTCAAAGGCTCAGAACTCATGTTCTTACCAATGCCTTAACCAGTTGGACAGAACAGAAAGAAAAGTGGACTTAGGAGCCAGAAAACATGGGCTCCAGTACAGGCCCTGGCACTTACTGTGTGACAAGAAAATCCAACTCAACCCAGTACTTAAGTACCTACCAAGTGTACAAAGTACTGTGCCATGGGATACTAAGACAAAGCAAAAAAAAAAAAGGTCCTTTTAACAGGGGGATTTCTTTTTTTGTTTTTTGGCGTGGGGGGAGTAGGCAGTAGTGATTGCCAGCTGTCACTTTGATTTCTTTGCTAATGAGGAAACTCCCTTTGCCAACACAGGCAGCTGGAAAGTTGGCTGGGATATAGAGGTTAAATGACTTAAAACCCAGCCCTCCTGAACTGTGCAATTCAGTCAAGCTGGCCTTTTCTGCATTCCTCAAATGCAGTACTCCATCTTGCATCCTTATGACTCTGCACCGGCCATTCCATATTCTTAGAAACCACTCTCTCCTTATCTCCATCTCTCTTCAAGATGCAGCTTGGGCACCATCTTCCACATGAGGCCTTTCTATCCTGGTACTCCAACTCCCATTGCCCTTTCTCCTAAGCTACCCTGTATTTAACGTGTGTGTGTGTGGTGTGTGTGTGTGTGTGTGTGTGTGTGTGTGTATAAACACGTGTAATTATTCACTTTTTGCTTTTAAATGTATTTTTTTTAAAGGCAGTTGGGGTTAAGTGACTTGCCCAGGGTCACACAGCTAGTAAGTGTCAAGTGTTTGGTCTGAGGCCGGTTTGAACTCAGGTCCTCCTGACTTCAGGGCTGGTGCTCTATCCACTGCGCCACCTAGCTGCCCCTATTATTTCCACTTTATGGGTGAGAAGACAGAGGTAAAGTTAGTTGCTCACGGTCAAAACTCATAAGTGCCAGGGGATGGAGAACTCTGCTGGGGACATGAACCTATGTTTCTCCTGACTCTGAGTCCAAAGCTTTTTCCACTTTTTTCCAAAGCTGTCTCCCCTTGTTGGTAGCTACATTAACAGGTCATCCATCCAACTTCACAGTCTTTCACGGACATCTCCCCAATCCCATCTCCAGCAAGTGGCTCTCGAGCTTTGGCTGTAGAGACCCAATGACATCTTCCCAAGGCAATCCAATCCTACTTCTGAATAGCCCTGATTGTTGGGAAGATTTTGCCTCCATCAGGTCACAGGCTGCCTATCCCCTCCCCACACTACTCCTTGCTCTGGCCACTAGGGTCTAGGAGAACAAGGGTAGCCCCTTTCCCATTTGGTGGACTTTCCATCAGTATGCAGAGAGTGAAGATGCTCCCCCCACCCCCTAATTTCTCCCCTGATGAACCCATCAGCTCCTCTCCCTTCCAACTTTTTGAAGGACCACTCAGAAGGAGCTTTATTTCAGTACGATAGAAATAAATGAATGACATGTGGAGACAGGCAAAAACAAAGAAGTCATCATTTATTACAAGTCAACTGTGCAGGCACTTTTCTATTTGACAGAAGGGCAGCATCACCAGGCCCCGGCATTTGGCTGCAGAGGTACCAGGGGGAGAACAGACAGCTTGGGAAAATACTAGAGCACAGGCCAGGTGCCAGACACCTCCACTCTGATGAAAGTACAGGAATATTTCAGCTTTATTATTAAGGACATGAGGAAAAAGAGCTGAGGCCCTGCCCTGGCCCTTAGCCATTCTGGGTTCATTTCTGAGCTGGACAGCATGTGGGAAAGAGGAGAAAAGTGACGGAGGGAGGACGTCCTCTGCTGCTTTCCTCAGGATGATCTGAGGATCATCACCTCTCCTCTTTTTTCCATTTTGTCTGCTGAAAGCAAAATCTCTGGTTTTTTATTTCCACCCCATAGTTTGTCCTCATTACAGGTATGACTCATCTTTTCTTTCTTAAAGTCAATCACAAAAAAAAAAATACAAAGGAGACAAAACAAGGCAGCAAAGGCGACACGTGAACAACAAGTCATTTAAGTAAAAAATCCCTTCTCTTTGTGGTAAGGGCCCCTGGCACACAGAACTTCACTTCCTCGCTCCCGTGGCACAGCCTGTGTGGCAGTGAAGGGACCACCACAAGCATGGCCACACCATACCCTCGATCCCAACGTCTTCAGGGCCTGTCAGATGTAGGGAGAGGAGAGTGTACCTGCTTCCCTGGAGGATTTATCCGTAGTCTACCTTGGATGGTCAAATGCTTTCTCACAATAGTCTAAAAAGTACTTTTGTGTGATCAGGGAAGACACAACTGTAAAAGTTCTTTCCATATTTTCAAGTGAAAACACTTTTGCTTTTGAGTTCTTGGAATGCTATACTCTTCACCAACCTGAAAAGAAGTTTTATAAGTGTGCTGTGGTCAAATTAATGGCCCCAACTCTTCATTAACTTAAATATGTATTAAAAGAAAGCTGCGCAGCATTAATATAAATGTGTGTGTGTGTATATATATATATATATATATATATATATATATATAAGATATATAATTTGGTCTTCCATTAAGGCTGTTACATTTTTAAAGTTTTGTAAATAGTTACCATAAACCATACAAAAAGGCGGAGCCAGGAAGCCCTGGCAAGGGGCCTGTCCTCCCTTTTGGTCCTGTTAGATAGCCCACAGTGAGCAAATACAAAAGGCAAAGGGAGCCGAAGCAGCACCAGGTACAGCTTGCAAATAGCAGGCTCGTCTGAAAAGGTAACTTCGTGATTTGATACCTATACCGATTTTAATTTAGTAAGTTCTCCAAGAGCAGAGAATTGATTTTGGAGCCCTCCTGCCTAACTCCTGCAAGGACGCTTTCTGGAAGACCAAGGCAGTGTCCCCGTCGGTCCTGTCTCGCTTATGAGCACACAAACATAAGTGCGTGCTCCCCAACAAAACAACAGGCCAGAACAGTCCGAGGGTTTACTGTCAGCTGCAGGGAAGTTACAACTTGGATGGTCCACTTTGGGTCCAACTTCAGCCATCGGCTTTGTTCACATGTGGAACAAAAGGGTAAAGTGGAGGGTCAGAGTGTCTGCGCTTTGCTGCAGCTGTCAGGTCGTAGTCAGTCAAAGGCTCCTGAGCTCGGCCTGGGTCATCTCCTGCTGTGATGTACACAGACTGAATCTGGTCCGTTCGCCGGGCTGGCTGCTCCCTGCGTTTCACTGGGACCTCAGCTTCCTTTAAGGATGAAGTCCGCCTCTGCAAGTGGGTTGACATGCCATATGGGAGCTTGATATTTGATGTTGGCATGATTGGAGTCCTCCGAGGAATTTTAATTCTAACCGTCATTGAAGATGGCCTTTGTCTCAGCTGAGAGGAAACTGGATGAGAGTGTGAGGACGTCAAAGGAACTGAAATGCTGGATGTTCTAGAAGCAGGCACGTTGTGGCAAGGAAATGCGAATGTAACCATTCCTTTTAAAAGGAAAATACGGCAAATTATTGTGTCTTTTGGAGAAGGCAGTGAGCCCCCTGAATGTCATTGCAGAGGTAACCTCAAAATCTGAAAAATCATTATAGAAGGTAAGAAAAGCACACACTACCTTAATACTGACCTTCCGTGTCCACCCGCCCTGCTCTGTCGTCCAAAAGGCTCTCGGTGCTTACTGATGTCTCTGAATCCAGATTTTCCTCATCTGAGCCTCGCTGATCTAATTCGGGTAACCGGTAAGTTATATCTTCCCTGTGTGAAAAAAGGATTTAATGTAAATGATACCCCATAAGTTTAAAAAAAAAGTATCTAAGAACCATGAAAACCATACCCTTTTGGAACTATCAGAGACTGTACTGACCACTGACCAATGGGGGATCCAACCTCCTCCACTTTATGGATGAGGAGAAAGGAAGGGGTTTGCTCAAGGTTGTGGCAGAAGAGCGACCAGAACCCACGTCCCTGTAGGCGAGCCCGCTGGTGCTCCTCCGCTTCCTCTACCACACTGCCCCACCTCTGCCGGCTGACATGGGTAGTGGTTTTTCCTTCAGTTTGTCCTAGATATTTGGGGCTCAGAAGTGGCAGGTAAAGGCAAGAAATAGCACAAAAGGAAAGAAAGACCCAGAACTTGCTTTTCTTCCTTTATTGACTGGATGCGTTCAATCAGAATTTCCTTTTCTCGGTCATCATCTCCTTCGGCTTGCTCCTCCTGCAGGACGCCTAGTCCGTCTATACTGCCATCACTGAGCTTAGACTTGGGGCTTTTGTTCTAGAACAAAGAAGAACATCTAAGTGGCAGTCTCCCTTCAACCAAGAGTTAGTACTGGCTCTAACAGCAGACAGACAAGCAGGAGAAGCTGACAAGTTGTTAATTCATACATGGATGAGACATTTAGAAGACAGATTCTCTGGATTAATAATGGTAAATGTATCTGCATTTACTTGCCTAATGCATTAATAGCATATCTTCTTAGCCATAAATTGATTATTTCTAGTGATTGTTGCAGTCTACCAACTCTAAAAGATAATAAATGCAAATGTCTACAACAGGGCATGCATGCACTTTGAGTAGATTTAATATGTAGTTGAGTTCATGCTAAAAGAATTCCTAAGAAGCCATGAAAACCCAGGTCATGCCGTTGTGCCCAAGAGTCATGCATAAGGAAACCACTAAGTTCTGTACGTACCATCACCCCCTCATAGGGAGAAAACCCCAGTTTTAGAGGCCATAGCTAGAGAGAGACGAAGACTAAGTTGACTACATCAAACATATATGGTCACTTGAAAAATCTCAGACAACAATTGCTCCATGGGGGTAGGACAGGAAGTGTATTGGGCCAGAGTTAAAGGGTTTGCTTCATTCAGTTGCCCATACCCACCACCCTATTCCTCCCACCTGAATCTTCATTTTTCACAGCTACGTACATATGGAGGGGGAAAAACGTTATGTGGGTTCATGCCCTTGAACATGCGAACTGGAGCCAAAGCAACACAAGGAACTGAGCAAAGTGCCCAGATCCGCCTGGCTCTTCACTACCAAGAGAGACAGCTAAGAATATAATGGGTATGCCTCAGACTAAATAAGATCAAAGCAAACCAGGGGCAAGGATTTCCCTGGGGAAGCAGGGACTTTATGGCAGGAAGGCCTCCCGGTTTGTAGTTACGGGACAACGTTCCTTCTCTAGCCTCAGGTCTCAGACTGTTGATGGTGGAGAAGAGTCAGAAGCTACAATTAAGAGTGGGACTAGGGGGAGGCTGAAGGGGAAAAGGTAAGGAGGCCAAGGGTGTTCTGTCTCCCAATCTGTACGCGCAGATTTACAGGAGTAAATCAATACCCATGTTTATGCTTAACATGCCCTGCAAACACTAGTTAAATGACACAGCCTTTCCTGTATAGGGCATGAATAGAAGCTGCGTTCTTCTGCTATGACACAGACACATACCCCCTGGCAAGGTGATAAGAGAACTGCAGGGTGGTGGTGGACTTTCCTCTATCCTGAACTTCAATTTGCCAGTGGAAACCTGGTCAGTGACAGGCTTCCTCGGAAAGGTCAGTCTGGCCTGGGAGGTTACCATTTTCTGCTCTGATTGAATGAAATCTTCTGCATTTCACTAGGTCCCAACCATCAAGTTGGTTATCTTTTCTTGTGTCTCAACCAGCCCAACTACGAGTCATAATTCCCCTGGCCTCCTTACCCATTTCCCCTAATCACAGCCTCATTTATAGCTTCTGGGTCTTCCCAAACCAACAGCAGCAATCTAAGGCCTGAAGTGAGAGAAGAGCTATGGGACAGAGCTGGTTAGAGACGAAGAAAGGGGAGCCTCTGCTGCCCACTGCTGCCACAGTGGGATCCTTACTCCTGTTCAAGGTTCTGGAAGACCCTCAAATGCTCTAGACCAAATCCCTGTCCACTCAAACCCCGGAAACTCCATACTGTCCACTATCCATCACTGGAGGCTTACTGTATTTTGTCGGAGAAGTGACAGTCTTCGAAAAGCAATGGTCTCTGCTGCTTCCAACTGGTTAATTTCTTCCATTTTTATCTTGTACTTTCTCATTTGTTCCTTGATTAACATCTCTACACACCTGTGGGTAAAGACAGATCGTGTCACATCTAGGTCCTAAAGAGTGGGTAAAAGGAGGCTTGGGTGGTAGGCAGAGGGGGGCTGTGAGAGTTAACAGAGATCCAGGGAGGGCAGAAGCATTTACTCACAGACTCAAGGGGGGGTGCATGCCAGTCACTCCAAACTATTGTCAAACACGAAACCCAGTGTTTATTATCAGTGACGAACATTAATACGGCACAATAAGGTTTGCAAAATACTTTACATACATGATCTCATGTGATCCTCCTAACAAGCCCGTGGGGTGGGTGCACTTGCATTACTTCCACTTTTACCAACAAAGACATATGAAGCTCAGACTTGTTGAGTGACATCCCTAATGTTACACAGTTAGTAAATACAGGATTTGGACCCAAGTCTCTGGTTAGTCTGGTGCTATTTCCATTCTATCACACTGGGGAAAGCTGGGGAAGGTAGAAACCACCCCAAGGAATCTGCATGTAGTAAGGAATAGGTGCATGTAAGGCGATCCTGTCAATGGAGTTTGATGCAGATGTGAGAGGAGGTCCGGCATCAAGTGTCGGTACGAGGTGAGGGAGATTAGGTAGAAGGGAAAGAGGAAACAATGTGCAGCTTTATTCACAGAGGGATGGTTTTTGCCTCTGCCCTCAGTGCTGGCTAACCTGCGGTGGTCCACAGGTATTGGCCATCCTCTCTTTAAAGAGAGATGCTCCCAATGGACAGGGATAAATGAGCTGCTTCTCTCTTTCTCAGCTGGTAGTGCTGTCTCTAAGGGCAATGCCAGGGACTTAAGAAATTGTTGCCGACTGACATCAGCAGCCCACACAGCTGGTTTACGAGAGAATGTTTCACTTAAAGGTGAGAGCTCTGTGGTCTTATCATGAAGAGAACACAGAAGAGGTAATCTGTCTAGGTAAACAGAAGAATGTGGCCAAGATATCACCATTATTGTAGAGTTCGAAACCAAAAAATAACACAAAGAAGGTGTCCCAGGCTCGTCCGACCACTCCTCTGGGACAGCTGTCTGTGTCTAATGGTATTCAGACGGCAGAGCCCAGCCGCACCTCCAGAGGGCCTTCTGAGCCCCCTTGAGATCTATGAAGTTCCGACTCTCCTTCCACTCCTGCTTTGCCTTTGGCACCTGTCTAGAGCAGTGAGTTCTAAACGTTTATGAGGTATTGTGGAAAGAAGCACTTCCTTCTATCTGTAGCTCTGAGAAGCCCCTGGTTCCATGAGTATGGAATATCAGGGACCTCCTTCATGGCCTCTTTCTTAAAAACAAAAATTTCTCCTCCTTTCATGTTTTGCCCTTTGGTAATGATGATGGCACTTTAATGGAGACAGTAACACAAACATTTTCATCCATATTTGAATTTTTTGTTCCAGGCTTGTCACAAAAGTAATTTAATATTCAGATGATGTGAGAGGTCAAATGCTTCTGCCCCTGCCATGGAGGAAAAAGCACCCCTGCTGGGAGGAGAGAATGAATCCCACCACGGAGCTCAGTGTCCGCTGGGAGAGTCTCCAGGAAAGGTGCTAATAGTTATAGCAACAATCATACATATTAATCAGATTCTTTATGTGACACATGTCCGAGTCACAATAAGCTCCTAAGACTCACATGGTTGTTTTCAAGACATCCTTCATGCTGGTGAGGGGATCGGAATGATCAGGACAGCGCAGCAGGCACGGAGCAAAGACGATCGCCAAAGCACTGGGTGACATCCTGTTCACTTCCTCGATTAGGGCCACTCTGCCAAGGAAAATGTTGAATCGATTACTGACAGAATCCATCTTCTTAAGGCACTTAGTACAGACTTAGACGTCAATCTTTCATCAGTCGGGGACTTCCACGGTGGGCTGGTGTAGGGGCTTCTTTTACCAAAGCCTCTGTAGGCCCACGGTAATGAGCAGGGAGTCTTTGAGAGATATAGCGGCCACCCCGCTGGTAAGCCGGGTGAGCAAATGAAGTCTGTAGGCAAGAGCCCTGTCACATGCTCCCTCCCCTTTACAAAGGCTTTACAAAAATCCAAGGAACTGCTTAGTTAAGTTCAGAAAGCTGCCTGTCAACTACAGGGTTTATATTGTAAATAAAAAGTTCATGAGGAATTCATACATGTGGCTCTAAGCAGGTCCTCAAACTTTTCAGGGGAACATTTGGAAACAGATTTAGAATGCCATGTTCTACCTGGGAAACATACAAGTCTGATGCTGCAGTTAAAGAAGGATCACCTTCATTCCAACCTCAGCTGAAATCATTTGAATGGCTGCCCTTCATGCCTCTCTCCACTAGCCTGGCCAGTTCTTTTCATCTTTTTTCCCTCAGCTTCTTCCACATCCTCTCTCTACTGGTTCTTGCCCCTACAGGGTTTCTGGATTGTCTTTTGCCCTCCGCTCTGCAGGGATCTCTGCGCTCAGGCTGGCTTATCCCACCCAGCAGAGTGGGACTCTGCCGTGGCAGAGTTTGGGTGTCGTCCTCCTCCTCTCTAATGTTCTACTGCAAATATGTACCTGGTTAGGGCATTCTTGAAGGGGGACCCAGTTTTGAACTTTCCATGGAAAGGGAATGGCATTCATAGCAGGCTAAGCTAGCTCCCACATAAAATCAAGTAAGAGCAACTTACTTGACAAGATGAAAGATGAGCCGCTCCAGGGTGTTGTGATTGGCCTGGGGAAGATGCTCTAGGACAGCATAGATAGCGGCGAGCTGTTCTTGCTTCTCTGGTAACTCTGCAGAGATGGAGGAAGAGAAAGCATCACCCTGAGTCCATCGAGTCCTGTACCTCCCACAATCCACTGAGAACTGCCCTCCTCCCCAGGCAGTCTCTCGGTCTCCAACCCTGGACCCAGAGAAGCTGGCGGGCACAAACATGTCAGGAATGTGGCTCCCTGAGGACACTTACCAACGGCTCGGAGAAAGTCATTGTACTGAGCAAATGTCATAAGAGGTTCTGGCAGCTCTCTCAACCACAGCTTCAAAACACCAGTGATGGCATGAATGGGGTAATTCTCCAATTTCACAGAATTAGGATCTGAAGGGGAAAAAATGACTCTATAAGCCAAACATATAACTTTGGGAAAGAACAAGGAGTCAGTCTGCAGAGTGAGAGGGAGGAAGAGCTTCCTCTAACACCTCATCTTTAGTAGCTAAAGCAACTCATTTAATAAGGTGTTCTAGGGGAAAATACGCCTATTTTTGGATTGGCCAAGAATGACTCAACAGTGATTCAATGTCCTTCGGCAGATGCCAGATCTGCTGGACATGCTGGTCAGGATTCATCAGCTCTTGTACCTGCTTGTAGGGATTGTTTGAGCTCTCGCATTCGATTGGCTGCC
This sequence comes from Phascolarctos cinereus, assembly GCF_003287225.1. Lineage (NCBI taxonomy): Eukaryota > Metazoa > Chordata > Mammalia > Diprotodontia > Phascolarctidae > Phascolarctos > Phascolarctos cinereus. Next base: position 671,742,228 of record NW_027555847.1, on the reverse strand, counting down.
CCCGACTTTCGGTAGATCCCTTCGGTGTATAAGCCATGCATCTCCACGTGCTCCAGTAACTTCTCCAGAACCACAGGCACTGAAATCTTGTCGCTGGTCAGGTTGCTCACACACACCCCAAAGTGCCGCGTCTCTGCTCCAGGCTCATTCTGTGATCGAAGCAGGAAGATGAGCTCTCAGAGAACACGTGTAGTACATGCACTGGGCGCCACATACTGCTGTTTAAAAACCATGATGCCTCCTTCCCAGCCCTGCTCCAGACCCCGCAGCCCCCCCACCACTGGCTCCCTTCTCCCCCTCCTCTCCCTTCTCACTCTCTGCTGTCACCACCACACCTTCACCCTGCACCATCATCTCAGGGCCTTCAAGAACCAACCCTAGGGTTTGCACTGACCCGGGCACCTTATTTAAGTTTCTCACTTTACACTGTAGCTCCAGCTTTCATCCTTCAATAGCCTCCTTACCTCCAAACCACCTCAGTCAATCCCTGGGTCTTGGGACCCTTGGAACTTAGGAACCCCCTCTCGACAGCTAGAACCACCTAACTTTCCATCTCTTTCATTCTCTTACTTACTGGGCTTAATTTTGGTGCTCATGGTGAATGACACTTTCTTTTCTCTCACTTCATTTAATTGGCAGGTAGGTGGCATACAAAATAGAGTGCTGGGAGATTTGGGTTTGAATCCTGCCTCAGACATCCACTAGGTAGGTGACCCTAGGCAAGTAGCTTAATCTTTTTTTTTAGCCTCAGTTTTCTTATCTGTAAAATGGGGATTGTAACAGCACCTACCTCATGTGGTAGTTGTGAGAATCAAATTAGAGTACGCATGTAAAAGGCTTTGTAAATTTTAAAAGCACCATATAAATGTTAGATATTATTGTTATTAATCAAACCGCCTTCTTCTGGCTCTATGTTGACTTCCTTAGCCAAGCCTACACGGGATGCACAGTCCACTTCAGAACTGTCCTTAATAGCTCCCAAGTCTAGCCCTAGGTTACTTCCGCCACCTGCTTTCTCCACTCCTGCTCTTAAGCTGGGAAAGGAGTGAAAAGGAACCCATACTCAGCTAACCACATGGTCCTCACCTCTGCCAGGCAAACCTCTTACTCTTAAATTTGTGGATTCTCCACAGCAGGTCTTCTGACCTTTCCATCCAACTCTCCTCCCTTTCACTCCAAACTGCGAGAAAAAGCTTTCTGCATCACTGTCTCCTCACTTCATTCTCACCTCTCTACAACATCTGGCTCCAACCTCAGCACCCAACTTAGCTGCTCTCTCCAAAGTGGCCACTCATCTGTCAGGGCCCTTTTCCAGTCCTCACCACTTCTGAACTGTCTGCAGTCTCTGACCCTGTTGACCATCCTCTCTGGGTTTTTGTGACATTGCTTTCTCTTGGTTCTTCCACTGCCTGACTTCTCTTCCTCAGCCTAATTTGCTGAACATCACTCGTATCACATTCCCTAACTATGAGCACACTCCAAGGCAAGGTCCTGGGCCCTCTTCTCTGCCCGCAATCTCAGCTGGTGACCTTGTCTGTTCTGATGGCAGTCACTGATGCAGTCACTCTGAGGTGACCCCATGTTTTAACCTTGCCTGACTCTGGCTTTGTGCAGCCAGCCTGTAGGAGAGGTCAGTCTTCAGGAGCACTAATCTATCTTGCTGGCATTAATCCCATCTCCTCATAATGAGTACCCCTGCAGCACATGCTCACTTATCCCATCTTTTCATAAGAAACTAAAACCAATCAAAATACTTAGGGAGGAGCTGAGGTGGTACTAACTCCATCGTACACATGAAAGATTCAGCATTGTCTTTCCCTTACATGGGAGTGGTTTACACCTGATTTACTCCCTTCCATAAAAAGCAGCTTCAAATGGAGGCTGGCCCACTCAATGTTTATTGTATTGGTGTGCCCAATAAAATTCTTTTAACTTTCCAAGTTTGCCTCACTAATCAGGGCAAAAGCTAGAACAAAGATTTCTTTTAATACTGGTACTCTAATCCGAGAGCCCAAGTCTCTCTCCTGAGCTCCAGTCCTGCCTATTGGGCATTTTGAACAGGACATCCTGTTCCTATGTAAAGGGAGCTCAACCTCAGCCAGTCCCTAAGAGAACTCATTATCCTTCCCTTAATACTCACCTGTCTCCCAAACTTTCCTATTCTTGTTGGGGAACACCATCTTTTCAGTGCCCCAGGGCTGCACCCTTGGCATTTATCTTCAATCCCTCACATATCTAATCAGGTGCCAAATACTATCATTTGCATTTCTGAAGCATCTCTTTCACCCACCCTCCTGCCTCCCCTCCACTCCCACAGCCACCAGGCTGGTGGAAGCCTTTGTCCCCTCTCACTTGGATGACTGCAACAGTCTCCTAATTTTTCTCCCTGCCTTTCCTCCGACCCATCCTCCACTGTTGCCAAAGGGATTTTCCAAAGCAAATGCCTGACCTAACTCAGTAAACACTAATGGCTTCTACTATCTGAAGGATCCGATCTAAATTCTTTTGTTTGGATTTTCAAGTCCTTCGCAGACTGGCCCTGTGGCCATTTCCGGACTTCTTATTCGTGAGGTCCCTTCCAGTCCCAGCAGCCTTCTCTCTGCTCCTCTCTGGCCTGGCTCCGTCTGTGCCGAGGCTGAGCAGGACGTCTAGAAGGCGCTTCCTCCTCTAAGGATCCCTGTTGAGGCTCAGCTCAAGCACCATCTAATACATCAAGCCTTGCTAATCCCTCCACTTGCTTTACTCCTCCCTCTACAAGCCTCCCAATTACCCTGGTATTTATTTTATATATACCTATATATGCATGTTGTCTCTCCTGATAAAACAGAAACTTGTTGAGGGCAGGACACATGAGTTTTGTCTTTGGAGACTCCCAGTGGCTAGCATAGTGCCTGGCATGTAACAGATTTTTAACGACTGGTCAATGAGTAAGGTGATCCAGGATGGCTTCTTCCATCTGCTCTAGTTCACAGCATCTCTGCATCTCTTTTTTCCTGTCTATCTCAGAGGAGAGAGGTTTTGCTAACTCCTAACTTTTCCCTCTATGCTTTTGTTGTGATTGCCTCCCAACTCTTTGGGGACTTTTGTCTGTCAGTTATCTTTCCTTCTCCAATGTCTACGAACACACTAAGGTTTTTCCTAATCTAAAAAGAAAACTCCTTGTCCTGATTTCCTAATCTACAGTTACCATATTATTTCTCCTTCTGTTTACCCCCACACTTTTAAAAGCAACAACTTGCACTTAACGGTGTTTACCTTCCCACCACTCAGCTGTTTCTTTAGCCCTTGCCTCTCTACATGTACCATGCACTGGAACCACAGCCTCACAGGCTCACGGGTATAGAGCCGGAAGGGACTGAAGGGACGGTTCGATCAGACCCCCTCATTTTGCAGATGAGAAATCAGTGACCTAGAGAGGTCAAGAAACTTGCCCAAGGTCATCAATGATTCTTACATCACCAAATCCAATAGATTTTTGTCTCCATTATTCTTGACTTTCCCCTGCTTAAAGAATGAGGCTCAAGGCAAAGCTGAGTCCCCCCACCTCAGACTTCACTGAGAAAACAGAAACCACTCCCTGTCGAGTTCCTCTTCTCTCCTCTGTCTCAAAGTCCTGGCACCATTCCTCGTTCTTTCCTCCTTCCCTCCAGTTCCTAATGCTTGCTGATGAAGTCTAGCATGGCCCCTATCTATCAGAAAGCTCATTCAGGCCTAGCATGCTGCTCCAACTTGACCCCAGGTGATTTTGGGGGGTAGAGCGTTTACATTCTCCTGTGATTGACAGGTGGACATCTGACCATGTCAACTTCCCCTAGAGGTTGGCAGGTTACTCCTTTGGTTAAGCAACAGCCACGGTGTGCTAACTGTTCCACTCCCTGAGCTTATAGGTGCATATCCTCACCCTGCAGTGTCAGGCTGCTGTCCGGCAGCACTAAATATTCAAATAGTAGCTATTATAGTGAAGTTGGAGCTCAAATTAATTGGTTTAATAGCCCACAGAGCCCATGGGGAACACTGCCAATTTTCCCTAGGAGAGGGGAAGCCAGCCATTAAAAATCCTCTGTCTTCTTGGTCACCCTAGCAGAATGTCCTGTAGGAGGGCCCCATGCTCTCCTGGGCATGGCTCCCTAGACCTTGCTGAGTGTGTTTTTGAGGCTTGCTGGGTTTCTTAGAGATGGAACTGTCCTCTTACTGGGGCTTCTAGAGGTTCTAGACCCCAAAAGAGGGAAAACCTGACAGAGAGCAGAGGGCTTCTTATTGTCTAATCACCAGACCCAGGGATTCTGGTTGCTTCATGCCCCAAGCATAGGATACGCCTGACCCTGAAGGCTGTGTGGGTCTCTCTGGCATACTAGGCCTAACCAGCGTCCCATGGCCAAACAGTCACTGAGTCATTGTGCCAACTACCTTTACTGAGTCCCCTTCCTCCTCTTTCAATGATCTCTCCAACCTTATCAACAAAGTCTCTGCTTCATTTGGAAGGATGGGACAGGTTCCTTCCCTGAATATGGCTTACCTGCTCCCTACTTCCCCACCTGAACGTCTTTTTCTTTATTATTATTATTATTATCGTCATCTTTTTTTGTTTTTAGGCAATTGGGGTTAAGTGACTTGCCCAGGGTCACACAGCTGGTAAGTGTCAAGTGTTTGGTCTGAAGCCAGATTTGAACTCAGGTCTTCCTAACTTCAGGGCCGGTGCTCTGTCCACTACGCCATCTAGCTGCCCCTACATCTTTTTCTTCTACTCTCTTCTCTTACTTTATTCTCTTCGAGGTTTGACTCCAGTGTCACCTCTTAGGGGAAGCCTCTGCCAGTCTCCTCAGCCTTCAGTCTTTAAGCCATTGAGCTCCCAGAGTGCTCACTGGGGAAACACTAGACTCTGAATCTACAGAGTCCTAAGATCACATCCCAGTCGTGACTCTCGCCAGCTGGGTGACCCTAGGACAAGTCACTCTGCTTCTGAGCATCAGTCCCTTGTGGGACTGAGGCTAACTCCTACAGTGCCTAACCCAAAAGGTGGTTCTGACATGATGTGTGTTTGTAAACCTTCGAGTGCCACAGGAATGGGAGCTAGTACTTATATCTGCCATTTGGCATTTAGCACATTCTGCCCAGGATTATCGTCTTTTGGGGGAGATTCCCTCCTTCCACATCTCCGAGAAAGCCAGAAACCTTGTTTTATACTTTGTATCTCAGCTTATGCCCTACATACAGAAAGCACTCAGCAGTTAGCAAAAATGATGGTAATACTTTGTGGTGAGAGCAACAGACTTGGAGATAGAAGATGAACTCCAATTCTACCCACACGCTAAAGCAAGTCAAAACCTTTGCCCCAAGTCTCAGTTTCCTCATCTGTATAAATGGAGATAATTCTCACAGTACACAGCTACATGGCACAGTGGATAGAGCACTGGACTTGGAATTAGAAAGACCTGGGTTCAAATCCAGCTTCAGACATTTACCAGCTGTGTGACCCTGGGCAAGTCATTAATGTCTCTCAGTCTCATCTATAAAATAGGGATGATAACAGCATCTGCTTTGGTTGTTGAGAGAATCAAATGAGATATTATTTTTGAAGCACTTTTCAAACCTTAAAGCACTACATAAATGCTATTGTTATTATCATTATTATTATTATAATAATACATTTTATGGGGTTGTTGTAAAGCTCAAATGAGAAGATGGCCATAAAAACATAGGCCATGCACGTTATGGCAATGAGGATGGTTTTTTTTTTTTTAAGGCAATTGGGGTTAAGTGACTTGCTCAGAGTCACACAGCTAGTACGCGTCAAGTGTTTGGTCTGAGACCAGATTTGAACTCAGGTCCTCCTGACTTCAGGGCCGGTGCTCTATGCACTGCGCCACCTAGCTGCCCGAGAATGGCTTTTTTGACAAGGCCTAAGGCCTGTAGTCTTTACAGAGTTGCTGGGGAAGAGTTCTTTATCCACCCATCTACTCACCACTCCAGTGCTAACAACACTCACCTTCCTTCCAAAAGAGGAACAACAAGTCTGAATCTTGTGCACACACTTCTTGTGGCAGGTCATCTTGCAAACTAGAAAAAACAGGGAGTAAGAGGTAAGAGTCGTTATATTCGTTTAGACTTAGGCTCTTCTGATGATCCTGTAAAATGATTACTAGCTGATTTATACAATCAGAATCGTGTGTGTGTGTGTGTGTGTGTGTGTGTGTGTGTGTGTAGAAAGGGAACAGGATTCAGGGCTAGAATTACATTCCCAAACCTTAGAATTTAGCAAGTAGGTTCAAGTCCCAGCTTTGCCGATGACTCATTATATGTGATTTTGGTCACATGACTTCATATGAGTCTATCTTGTCATCTGGAAAGCAATGGTGTAGTCTGCATGATTTCCATCATATCTTTAAGAGCTAATAAATAGTTATTGATTCTGATGACTCTCCCAAAATAAGCAAAAAGGTCGTTTCTTTCCCTCCAAACAGGAAAGAGAAAAGAATGCCTTACTGGTTTTAGGATTATTAATAGTATTCTAGTCTTTCAAAAAGCAATCCTCTTCCTAGCCAGAAGTCAATGTGCCATACATGAGGTGGAAGCATGCTGAATGAAGTACACTCCAAGTTCACAGATTTGGGGTAATTCAGGATGATACGCTGGCACCGTGCCACATAACAAAGGCAGCAGTTGTTTTCAAGACGTGGTCTTCAATTCTCCTGTTTATGTTTTTTTTACCAATGCCTTTTATTTTTACATCATCTTCATTTCCAAATACAGCCACCTCCCCCCCAAACCCAAGGCAGCCCTTCATTGTAAGAAACACAAAAAAGGAGAAAAATGTATTTCAGCAAAACTAACCAACATATGAACTGAGTCTAATACATGTAATGTTCCACAACCATAATGTTCCTCCCACCTCTGCAAAGAAGGAGAAAGGTATGTTTTCTTATCTCTTTGGGACCAAGTCTGATCATTGGAATTAGAGAGTTCAGTTTGTATTTCTTTCTTTTCCATTGACAAGACTGTCCTCATTGTGCATGTTGTTTTTTTCTTAGTATTGCCTACTTTACTGCATTCCAAGTATTCTCATGCTTCTCTTGACTCTTCATATCCACTACTTTTTACAATGTAGGCATATTCCACTGCATTCACTTACCAAATCTGTCACACTATCCCCTAATCAATGGGCATCTACTTGGTTTCCCAGTTTTTTATTACCACAAAAAGCTGCTATGAATATTCTGTCATATATTAGACCTTTAGGGGTATGTGGTTCTGCCTTCGACCTCCCTGAGGTACATAATAGCTCTGTGGATCTTTAGACTTTTTGGTCATAATTCTAAATTGCTTTTCTAAAATGGTCAGACCAATTCACAGCTTCCTTAACAGTGTATCTATTATTAGTATTCTTGTCTTTCCATCATTTGTCATCTTTGCCAGTTTGCTGCTGTGATGTAAAACTTTAGAGCTGTTTGGATTTCATTTATCTTATTATTATTAATTCTTTGGAGAGATCTATTTACTAAGTCAGTGTTAGTGAAAATAATTCCTCACAGTGCTGAAATCATATGAAATATTTAGATGGGAGGCAGGATGATATAGCAGAAGAACTATGGAAATCTTGAGTTCGCAACCATCACTAATTAGTGTATGATCTGGGCAAATCACTCAATCTCTCTGTTCCTTAAATTCCTATACAGAAAAAGTGCTTTGGAAAGCATCGAACACTTTACAAAGACAAGCTCTCTTTCCAGTCTAATCTCATGCTGCTCCTTCTCCTGTATTTTGGACTCTAGCCAAACTGCATTACTCATGGTCTTTCATACACATTTTGTATTTTCCCAACTCCATAAATTTGCTGAGGGAAGTGCTCTCCTCCTCTCCCCACCTCTTGTCATCCTACCTATTTTCAAGGACCACTTCCTACATAAAGCCCTCTCTCAGTTCCCCAGCCAACAGTGATAGATCTTCATCAGTCTCACAGCTTTATGGACTTATTCTAATCTGTATTATATTTATTTGGGTATATGTCTTATCTCCCTTACTAGACTGAGCTCCTTGAGGGCAGAAGCTGTGGTTTATCTTTGTATCTCCCTTAGTGTCTGGCACAGGACTCTGTAGGTAGGAGGCCCAAGGCACTCACCAAGGAAAACAAGCACATAAACATTTACTGAATAAATAGATCAGTATAAAAACACCAAAAGAAAACCCACAGCAGTCTGGGCAGTAATAAATCCGCCTAATTACCAATACTGTTTGCAGAGCTCCCATAAAGGTCTGTGGAACCATGGGACTCATCAATACAGAGCAGCTTCAACCTTGCTGCTATATGGTCGAGCTGCCTGTGACTCACCATTGCAAAGAAGTGCTTTATCCATGGGCCAGATGTAGGACAGGCAGTGCTCGCAGGACTGGGGGATGCTCACTTGGTAGCTTGCAAACACATGCCCATTGTGCTCCTGGATCTGAAACAGCAGCAGGCCAGATCAGAAGGCAACACTTGCCTACCCCTCCAACCCCCAATGTTAGGAAAAAAGTGAACGAAGAAAATGGCATTCCAACACCATGACTTCCCTTCTATACAAGTCTTCCCAAGAGAAGTAAAGTGGAGAATTTCCAGAATTTGAGCTGTATGACTACCTCTGGGCACTGTCAACATTTAAAAAAATAGAAAGAAACAATTCTCACCAAGCCCCTCACAAAATAACCAAACCCAACTTAAAAAAACCACAATTATTTTTTACATCTGTGAGATGCCTAGATTACAGAAACAGAGCCTCTGGGCAACCCGGGAAAGACTAGGTCATTTATAAAAACACATGTAATCATTTAATTTGAAAATTAAAAAATAGACTCACTGCACGATCTTGCTTTCTCTTTTTCTTCTGAGACTTGCTTAACTGTAAGAGAACAAAAAAGACTCCAATAATTTCACTGATTTACTTGGACGGGATCTTGGAGATCATTTGGTCCAACCCATACTGGAACAAGAATCCCCATAATAACAGATCTGACAAGAGATTATTCTCTTATATTTGCTTGAAGACATTCAGGGAGGGGGAACCTATCACCTCTCGGGGCAACCCCTCCACTTTGGAATAGCTCCCAAGAGCTAGGAAGGTTTTTCTGATACCCAATCCAACCTAAATTTGTATCTTTGCAGCAACGCTCCCTACCCCCCAAACTGCTTTGTGTTCGCACAGAGCAGGTCTAATCTTTCCTCTATATGACAGCCTTTCATATATTGGAATCCGGTTATGATGTCCCTAACAATGGTATGTTTTAGAATTTTACCAAGATATGAAATTCAGTGGCCCAGAGCTAGTTGATTCTAGGATCTCCCTTTGTTGAAAATTGGAAAAACATCTGCCCCTTCTCCAATCCTGTGGAATCTTTCCTATTTTCCAAGATCTTTCCAAGATTGAGAGGTGTGACAATCACACCAGCCAATTCCTTCAGTATCCTGGGATGTAGGTGATTTGGACCAAGTGAGAGCTTATTAGGGACAGCTGGGTGTTCTCTTACTGCCTCCTTACTTATCAATTCCCTATTAGCAATTTTTCCTCCGTCCTTTTCAGTCTCTTTCCCAGACTGAAAGAGAAATCCAATGCAGCAGTTCTTCCTCCAGTCATCTCTTATTACTATCTCACCCATGCTGAACAACGGTCCTATTCTTTCTCTGAATCTGTTTCTCCAGGGTGTAGCTAAAAGAGCTCAAACTCTTTTCTGTTGTCTTTAACAATTCTCACCAGCCTCACTTTCTCCACAGCTTTAATATATTCTTCTAGAACCCTGTCATTCTTTTATGTTCATTCTCCATCTCTAATTTTTTTAAATCGAAGCTCATTAATTTCCTGAGCATCCAAATCAGTCTCTTTAAACAATTCCCTCTTTTTCCTTGTCACTGGAATTATTTCTTTGTGTCTTCAGAATTTTAACTCTTGAAGCCTTTCCTCCTGGGCTGACTTCCCTTTAGAGAACTTCAGTTCCCAGGATTCTACCTATCCTTTTCCAGAGCACCCTGAAATCTGCTCAGACCAAATTCATCAGATTTCCTCTTTTTCTCTATCACAAATTTTAAGACGGAAATGGTATTCTCCCTTCCTTCTCTCCTGCAGTTTCCATCTCAGCAATCAATGCTCCTTCCTGGTAAAAATCCAATTCAGAATCCAAGTCCTTACTTTTTTTTTTTAAACCACTCTTTTTGAAGGATGAAATTTATCATTAAAGCAAGTCAAGAAATGATTAATTGCTCTGGGCAAAGAATGAATTCCAGCAGACATCCAGATGACTGAAGGCTTCCATCAGTACTACCCCATAGCGGTGTCAGGCTTGTGATCTACTCCCCAGATTCCTCATCTACTGCCTCTTCTCCCCAAGTGGTCTGTAGTATACCCCAATGATAATATTGCTTCTGTACAACTCCACACAAATGCTCTCCATCATACTTGCCCCTCTCTGGTTCCCTAGATTTCCTCATGTGGGCCTATCTTAATACATACAATGCCACTCTCTCCCCATCCCTATTCTCTCTTTAAAGACCAACAAACAAAGCCCAAAACAAATCTATCCTGTTTTTTATGAATATGGATATACCACCTTCCAGAACCATATTCCATTGACAAGCCTCATCCTACTCAGTCTCAGTGATAGTCAAAATTTGCCTCCTTGTGTAAGGTTTTACAGTTCGCCTTGCTTGTCATCCACACTTTTGTACATCTGAGTTCAGATGTGAGAAAACGGGTTTTATTATCAGCTCCTTTCTTGGACTCTGTCTTCTATGCACTTCAGGTTGTCTTTACTGCTATTCTCCCTACACTGTAGCTGATCTCTATGGTTTTTAGCTCGGTACACATATGCATCCAGTTTTATCCTTCCTTCTTCATTTACAGGTGAAGACTTTTAGATTAGATTTGTAAGATTCTGGGCAAATACATTCCTATCAGCCCTCCTCATATAGAGCCTGTCAATTCTTCTATTTAAGTTATGGTCTATAAATCTAAATCTTAGACACCAGTTTCTTTACCAGCTGTTCAATTCCCAAATCCGTCTCTCTTCTGAAGTTCTTTTTGTTGATGAAAATACCACATGTGCCCTGAAGAGTTCCAGTTTCTTGTCTAACACTTTGTCATCTTCAGAAACACTTTCTAGATTCCTTTTGACGGCAACATCTGTGCCGATGTGTAAGTGGCAGCAGTCTGTCTCCAGAGTTTATGACATTGTGGACATTTATCCTAGAAAGACTTTCACGTTTTTATTATGAGATCATTTAGTTGCCAGCACCTGACTTTGCTGTGTAATGGGACGACTTCTCTCGCCAGCAGCACCTTTGTGTTTACAACATTATTCCTGGGAGGATAAGTAGTTGTTTTCTCCTCAGAGGGTATAGTCCTCTCTTCTTTGGGAAGACCCAAAGTAAGAACTGTTACTTAGTTCCACATGTTGGCCTTCCTTTTCTCCACTGTCTGACATTCCTCCAACATGCAAGCTCTTACCACAGGTCAGGATTCCTACTTGTTTATTCAGATTTACAGTCTGTTTTCACAATGAAGCCATTACTTCTTTCTTTTTTTTTTTAAACATGGAACACTTCCTTTTATTTTTTTTTTCATTTTTGAATTTATTTTGATTTATCAACAATCACTTCCATATGCTTTTGAGTTTAAAATTTTTCTTCCCCTTCCTCCCCAGCACCCTGCCCAAGATGGCGCACAATCTGATATAGCCTATATATATATATATATATATACATTCCTATTAAACATATTTTCACATTAGTGATGTTGTAAGTAAGAATTAGAACCAAGAGGAGGAACCACCAGAAAGAGGAAACAAAACTCAACAGAAGAAAAAAACCCAGCAAATAGTATGCTTCGATCTGCATTCAAAATCCATAGTTCTTTCTTTGGATGTGGATAGCATTTTCTATCACTAGGCCTCTGGAGATGTCTTAGATCCTTATATTGCTGGGAAGGGTTAAGTTTATCAATATTAGTCATCTCACATGGCTGTTACTGTGTACAACGTTCTCTTGGTCTGCTCATTTCACTCAGCAGACCATACAAGTCTTTCCAGGCTTTTCTGAAATCAACCTGTTCATCACTCCTTATAGCACAGTAGTATTCCATTACATTCATATACCACAACTTGCTCAGCCATTCCCCAATTGATGGGCATCCTCTCAATTTCCAATTCTTTGCCACCATAAAAAGAGCTGCTATGAATATTTTTGTACATGTGGGTCCCTTTCTCATTTGTATGATCTCTTTGGGTTATAGCCCTAGAAGTGCTATTGCTGGGTGAAAGGGTATGCACATTTTTATAGCCCTTTGGGCATACTTCCAAATTGTTCTCCAAAATGGCTGGATCATTTCACAACTCCACTAACAATGCATTAGTGTTCCAATTTTCCCACATCTTCTCCAACATTTATCATTTTCCTGTTTTGTCATCTTGGCCAATCTGAAAGGTGTGATGTGGTATCTCAGAGTTGTTTTGATTTCCATTTCTCTAATCAATAATGATTTGGAGCATTTTTTCATGACTATAGATGGCTTTTTAAATTTCTTTATCTGAGAACTGCCTGTTCATATCCCTCGACCATTTATCAATTAGGGATTGACTTGTATTTTTAATACAAGACTTAATTCTCTATATATTTTAAAAATGAGGCCCTTATCAGAGACACTGGTTGTAAAAATTCCCAATTTTCTACCTTCCTTCTAATCTTAGTTGCATTGGCTTTGTTTGTGCAAAAACCCCTCACTTTAATTTAATCAAAGTCATCCATTTTGCTTTTCCTAATGTTCTCTATCTCCTGTTTGGTCATGAATTCTTCCGTTTTCCATAAATCTGATAGTTAAACTATTCCTTGCTCTCCCAGTTTGCTTATAGTATCAGCCTTTATATCTAAATCATGAACCCAGTTTGATTTTATTTTGGTATATGGTGTGAGATTTTAATCAATGCCTAGTTTCTGCCATATTCTTTTCCAGTTTTCCCAGCAGTTTTTTTTCAAAGAGTGGGTTCTTATCCCAGAAGCTAGGGTCTTTGGGTTCATCAGATAATAGATTACTATAGTCACTGACTACTGGGAACGCTTCTTTTAAAAAAGGAACTTAGATAACGTGGAGGGTAGAGAATCATTCTTTTTTTTTTTTTAAATTTTTTTTTCCCCCCTGGCTTGGCTATGGGGTTAAGTGACTTGCCCACAATCACAAAGCTAGTGTTATGTGTCTGAGGCCGGATTTGAACTCGAGTCTTCCTGAATCCAGGGCTGCCACTGTGCCACCTAGCTGCCCCTGAGAATCATTCTTTAAGCCCATTTATCCTCTGTTGTTAGAGGAGACCAGCATGCATCTTGAGTATGGGTAACTTGCATAGCAGAAGTGTACCACACACTCTCTGCGCATTACTGCTCAGGAGAGAACCCTGCTCTGTATACTTGCTAGAAGTGAAATCCTTGGTCTCGTGTGCTCTTTGCAGAATTGTTCTCTCCCTCCTCTGAAATCATGCTGAATATTGTATCATACTCATGTAGGTGACGACACGCCTTTTCAGGGCAGGGGCCACGTTATTCTTCACTACCGAATTTCCTGTGCTTAGCACAATATCGTGCATATAAGTGCTTAAGACATTTCATTCAATTCAATGTCTCTCCTCTAGGCCTTCACAGGTCCACTGATAATTCATCCATGCAATATTTCATTCTGTATAGGGAAGACTGGTTGGGGCCAAAAGCCAGCCTCACAAATTTGGTGTCTCAACATTTTTAGCATTTTAAATTTGCAAACATCAGATACCATCCATGTGAGACACTTACATAATCATTTGTATTTGAGTAAAGGTTAGAATTAGCAAAGGTATGTTACAATTCTTAAGTACTCAGATTTATGAATGAGTAAGAAAGATATGAAAGTTAGCTCAGGGACTGGGTCACAATACCCACCTTTGGTGGTTCAAAGTCATTTTTTGTGTATCCTCTGGCGAACTCATCAAGAAGGGATTGGAACAGATTCAGGACCAGGTTGGTATCCTTTTCTCCTCTTTCCACTGCCAGGTTGTTTACTACGATCTGGTAATTTTCCATCAGATCTTTATAGCCAACATGAATTTTTCCATTCTAGTATTAAAAAATCAAATTTAAAGTGTAAGTACACTAAGACATCCTGCATTTTCTATTATTCCACAACAAATGATCAGTTCAACCTAAGGTCATGGAAAGGAAAGTTTTAAGCGCTCCAGCATGACAGGTGCTTGTGAACTTCCCCACACACGTACTCTGTTCTCCTACCTCCATGCCTCTAGAGGCACACGCTCCTCTTCACTCCTACACCCTCCCTTCTCTCTCACCATAGGAGCACAGCGTTTAGAGCTGGCAGGGCCCTTCGAGAGCATCTGGTCTGCCTCCTTCATTTTACAGATGCTGAAAGGTAGGCTCAGGGAAGGTAGGTGTCTGACCCACAGGTAGAGTTGGCCCTAAACCCAAGTACTTTCACTCCAGCCCAGTGCTTTTTCCATGACATCATGCTGCTGCTGCCCCACCTCTGCCTGCTGAAACTGTATTCGTCCTTCATGGACACAGCTCAAATGCCATTCACTGGGGGGAAATGACCTCGCCTTCCAGTCACGCTGTGCACCTTTCTTATGCTGCATCTTGCATTATGACTATTTATCCCTCTACAAGATTGAAAGCTTGATAAGGGTAGCGCTAGGTCTTCTTCACATCTAGATTCTTCTCTCCTACCCCCCCTTACTGACAGCACATTCCTACATCAAGTTAAAATTGGAGTTTATAAGGAAAAAAAAAAGTTACCTACCGGAGCAGAATACATAGTCTTTATATTGCTTCTAAACTTTTCTGTGGCTTCAATAAATAAACTTTCAATGGGAGTCTTCTGAGAGCGCAAGTCATTTATCTGACAGGCAAAAACATATAAAATAATCACTTTTTTTCTTTTAAGACAATGACATATTTGGTTTATGTCGAATTTGTAACTTACTGGGGATGACGGGCTTATAAAGCAAGTTAAATGGCCATGATAAGGATTAATCAGCTCAACTAAATAAGGCCTTCAATTGTGTTCTGTCATTTTCTCCCTGTCTGCCCATTCACCTCCCCAGGCCCTAGGACTTAATGCTGTGAGTTCTTGCCCCAGAAAGAACAGTTCTTCAGTTTCTTAGCCTTTTAGATGACAATGAATAATTACTAATTTAAGAGGTCCCTGGAATGGAAGCCTCCTAGACAGTGTAGTACACTAGGAGAGGGAGAATTCTAGGCCTCTCCAGCAAGTTTTCTCCGTCTCCCAACAGATGCCTTGCTTCCTTTTCCAGGTAGAAGGGAAAGAAGACTTCACAAACACTACAAGCACTTGTGATTTCATCTGTGTGGGTCTTTTTTTTTTTTTGGGTGAGGCAATCGGGGTTAAGTGACTTGCCCAGGGTCACACAGCTAGTAAGTGTCAAGTGCCTGAGATTGGATTTGAACTCAGGTCCTCCTGACTCCAAGGCTGGACCTTTATCCACTGCGCCATCTAGCTGTTCCCTGTGTAAGGTCTTTCTCTACTGATGTGGATCCCAACAACCTGACATCTTAGTGGATGCTTAATGGGTTACTGTCAGGATCAGCTGAGCTGAACTGGTCCTCAGGGGAGGACAAACACATCCTGCTTCTGGTCTGAATCCTGGAGGCTTTCTGGCCATAGGACTTGTCAAGGCTTGTGCTTTGCAAGTACAGTTTTCAAAGACTTCAGGACTTCACACATGGCCAGGAAAGGGTTCATTTTTTCCCTACTGGACACAGTGCACTAGAACCCTTCACAGCTGTTATCAAAGTCCTTTGCTTGAACATCTCACCTTGTTCAAAAGGAACTCATCAAGATATTTCAGTTCGTTGGCATTTGTGATTTTCCGGAACACAGACTCTCTCCACTTCTCAGACACTGTTGTGATTTTACCAATCTTAATGTTACGATTCTTCTTTGCTTTGCTAGCTGGCTCTTTCACAGGGCGGTCTCGCTCTCCTGTGTGGGGGCGGTTCGGATGTCCAGATGGTGCTAGAGAAAGGAGCAATTCTACAGCACTAAATTCATGGAACAGTGCAGCATTACAGGGAGACATTTACAAAACACAAGCCTAAATTGTAATCCATCAAGCTTCTAAAATATCACTTCAGATAGTTTAATGGTGCACACAAGGATTCTGGTCTTGAAATCATTGTGACATCTAAAAAAATAGATTTTTTGGGTATGTCTTTTGTCTTTGGTCCCATCATTTCAACCCTTGCCCCTGTCTGAACCCTCCCTTGTGACAAAGAAAAATAACTGAGCAAAGGCACATGGTATAATGACTCCACCTAACAATAACAGCCAACATTTATACAGCATTTGGATTTGCAAAACATTTTACATCTGTTATTTCACGTGATCTTCCCAACAATGTCTTGTGTCCTCATAGTCCCCTACCTCTCTACCATGAGGGAAGAGGGAGAACGCTCTGCTGCTTTTCCCTCTGCCTTGAAATTCCATTTCCATTTGTGATGTGCGCATCACTCTCAGCTTGACTTATTCTGCTCGTCAGTTCACATAAACCTTTGCTTGTTTTTTCTTTAATCTCATGTCAGTCATTTCTTGTTGCCCAGTAACATTCTCCTACATTCACTCCGTCATTCCTCAGACACAGTGACTTTGCTACACGGTTTCAGAGCTGAGTTGCATCCCTATTCTAAACAATCACTTATGTAATCATTATGGAGACAACTCACTTTCTGAGGTTCTTTTCGATGCTATAGCCTCCGACATTGCGGGTACAGGAGCGGCAGTCTCCATTTCCTCTGTTCCCTCTATGTTGTATTTCTTATCTTTATTTTTAGGCATGAAAAGCCATTTAAATGTGGATCTAAAGGAAGAAGTGTAAGTAAATCTGCTTAATTGTGTGGAATGTAAGTCATGTTTAGCTTTTTTTTAGGCCTTAATGAAATAGTATAAAATGAAAAGGGGAGGACATATGACTGTTTTACTACCAGTAATATATTAATATCTTAATCAATATACAAAGATTTCCCATGCCCCCAGTAATCTATCGTACAAGTGGCTGATTCTTTTGGGAATGAACCTTGTTGAAAACTTCCCTATAGTTATGTAAGAATCTCTGAGAACTTCCAAAAAAAGTGGTGTCAGAAAAAAATCCTCCAAAAAAAAAAAGAAAAAAGAAAAACTACTGTTCTTACATAAATTTCCTTTTTGCTAATTTTCCTCCAAGAGGATATTTTTTTTAGTTTCTCTAGATGAAGTGGGGCTTTTAAATATAGCACGAAACCATGGCTGGCCTAAGAGACAGCATGATTTAAGAATACAAGACTAAGAATGAGGACCTGGGATGAATTCCTGGCTTGATAACTTACTACTTGTGTGACTTTGGACAATTCAACTAATCCTTCTGAATCCATTTCTTCCTGTCAAATGGTGACAATAATTCTCGTACTACCTACCTCACAGGGTGGAGACAATGTTTTTTAAACTGTAAAAGTACTAAATAAACTGAATTGCTTAGGCTAAGCTGTTGGTTAGATGGCAGCTGCTTGCTGTCTTCAGTTGGCTTGAGGGCTCTCACTGTACCGTACTAACCCTCAACCACTACCCCATCACCCCCCCCCCCACCCCAAGCCTTGTGCTTGCTCTTAGGCCTTTCTTAACCTCTAAATCCCTTAATCAAAACTGACCCATCTCATATCTCAGTAGCTTAGATTCCTGGTGGTTCTCTGCTTTAACAGAACACAAGGAGCTCTAGCTTCCTAACTTCACTGCTGAGTTTGAGGCTCCCTCATCGACCCTGGCCTTGCTCAAAACCTGCTATTTCTCTTTTCTCATGTCCCCTTCTTGCCAAGCTAACTCTCCACAGTATTTCATTCCTTCCAAGAAAATGCTATTATTCATTTTTCCATCTTCAGCCCCTCTCTCTCTCCCCCAGCTCCTCTATATCTCGTCTCCCCCTTCCTAACAGTATCTGTTCTAGATGCGCTAACTGCCCAGGTTATCATCTGGGGTCATTATCCTTTCACTATCAAAATTCTAAAGAGTAGCATACACTGGCTGACTCTGCTTCCTCACCAACCACACTTTCTTAGATGTCTGTAATCTTCTGTAGCTGACAAGCCAATGGGCTTTTCTTAGTTCTCCTGAATTTGCTGCATCACTTGGCACTGCTGATCCCGCCCACCTCCCTCAGAATGTGCTGCCCTTCTTTCTTTGCTCTCCTCTTTCTGACCACTCCTTCTTGGTCTTTTTTGCTGGTTTCTCTTCCTCCTCCCACCCAGTAAATGTGGGAATCCCCTAATGCTGTCAACCCTTTTCATTTCTCTTTCTACAAGTTCTCCCTCAATAATCTTATCCATTTTAATTATCACCTCTATACAGCTGATTAGCAACTCTTTACATTCTCCTCCAAGCTTTCCCCAGAGCCACAATCTTGAACTCATTCAGTCCAATGGTCTGCTAATGTGCCCATCTGGATGGCCTGGTACCACAATCAAACTTCATATGTGTAAAAAGGAATTCAATCTCTGCCCTAGGAAGCCTGATCCTCCTCTTACTATTCCTGTTTCTGTTGAAGGCACATTATTTTCCTCATCAGCTAGGCCTCAAAAGCTTGGCTTCATTCCCCATATCCAACTGGTTGTTAAATTTTGTCGTTCTATCTCTGTGACATTCCTTGCATCGACCCTGTCCTTTCCCCTTAGACTCCTATCTCCTGTCTTATCTTTTCATCTGGACCACAGTAACAGCTTAACGTTCAGCTGCTTGCTTTGGAATGTGGGTTCTATCTCGCTTTTCCAATTCACTCTTTTGCGTCCTCTATTCTAGCTGAAGAGGCCAGAAAGCCCGGGGTTCAGTTCCTGCTTTTGACTTCAAATGGCTGAGTGACCCTGAGCAAGTGAGTCAGCCTCTTGGGGTTCTAGACCACCCTCCCAGAGCTGGTGCTGTCCTGCACGGGCAGAAGAAGCCTCTCCTTGGGAGTCTTCTGCACCCATGAACTCACAGACAGGCCTGGTCCCCTCCCCAAGGCTCTAACCTACAGGCCAACTGTGGCCCTCCGTGAGCAGAGAAGCACTTCTCCCCTGGGAGCTCCCCACCACCAATGGAATTACAGGCCCAGGCACCATCTCCTCCTACTCTCTTTTACCTCCATGCCTTTGTGTACGGCACCCTGCCTTCATCCTAGCTACTGCTGGCCCTTTGTCTTCCTCCTCCTAGTCCTCTCAGATCATCATGCTCATCTCCTTTTAACATAGAATAATCATGTGTACACATGCCTCAACCTGCTACTAGACGAAAGGCAGCACAGAACTGTGGCACGAGTGCTGGAGGTGGAGCCAGCAGACCTCTGGGTTCAAATTCTGGCTGTGAGCCTCAGTTTTCTTGTACTGTAGAGCTATTTAGAGGAAAATGCTTTATAAACTTTAAAGTGCACTATGGAAACGTGAGTTAAGTGTTCTCATCACTGTCAGCTCCCTAAAGGTGGAGACTTCCCTCTTTTTCATCTTGGCAACCCAAGGCCTAACACCTCAGCAGTGCAGGATCAGACAACGTGAGCTGGCCTCAGAATCAGGAAGGCCTGGGCATGAAGGGTCAGATCCTCTAGAAAGTCACTGAACTTCTCAGAGGGTGATTTTCCTCTTCTGTAAGGTGGAGATTATAACGGAATCTATTTTATAAGGTTACCCTGAGGATCAAACAAGATGATGACTGTAGAGTGTTTGGCACACCTTACAGAGCTACCTAAGCGTAAGCTAAAATGAATGACTATCTGTCAACTTGACCAGGGTTAACATGTCTATTTTAATAGGAACCTTAACTCAAAGGAGCAATTCTCATCACAAGGATGTTTGGCCCTGCAGCAAGTACAGTGGGGAGATATGCCAAGACCCTCAGCTATGTCAAGGTCTGCCCTCTCCTTTGGCGAACACAAGCACGTACTTGGAGTCAGCCTGCTGGCTCGGGGACAGGCCGTCACTGTGGGCAGACAACTCCCCAGCCTTCTTCCTCTGGATGGTCTGCTTTTTGGAGAGCCTGCTGCCATCCACCACTTCTGTAGACACCTGCAGCAGATAAAGAGGAATGTCAGGGGGAGGTTTAAGCACTTCAATAGACAGACCTAACCTCCTTTTTCACTAGATCACTCTAGACTCTAAGGAATCATCACTCACTTGAAAGACAATGTCATTTACACTTACATTTTTTGTTTTGGTGGGGGCAAGGCGACAGTCTATATAGCCTTGGAAAGGATGGGCAACCTATGACTAGTGAAACAACCACAGTGTTGTCAGGAAATCACTGGAGAAGAGAATTATAGCTTTTAATGACACACATGAAGATCCTACCTGATTCTTGGTAGATGAAGGAACTAGTTTATCAACGTCACTCAACGATAAAGAAAATCCTCGATCCCTGCAAGACCACAAAAGGAACACTGTCATGAAACTGGTTTAAGAGCACTTATCTGCTCTTGTTGTTCAGTCACTGCACCTGTGTTTGATTCTCCGTCACCCCATCAGGGGTGTTCTTGGCAAAGATACTGGAGTGGTCTGTCATTTCCTTCTCCAGCTCTCTTCTAGATGAGGAAACTGAGGCAAACAGGGTGAAATGACGTGCCTAGGATCACACAGCTAATGAGTGTCTGAGGCCACACATGAACTTGGGAAGACGAGTCTTCCTGACTCCAGGCCTGGCACTCTACGCACTGCGCCACTTACCCTGACCCTGTCTGCTCTAGATGAAAATTGTCACGCTTGTTCCAGGGATGAGAAATCCTTGCCCAGTAAGAGCTACAGTGGGAACAACAGTGGACGTGGAATCAGGTGGAATGAGTTTGGGTTTGACCCGGTGCTACCGCTTATGGGCTGTGTGATTTCTCTGAGCCTCAATTTCCTTATCTATGAAGAAGAGACAACAACTGTTATATTACCTAGTTCAGAGAGACGCTATGAGGATCCAGTGAGGTAATGCATGTAAAGTGCTTTGAAAATCATAAAGCATTACAGCTAAACATAAGCTCTTCATGTTACTGTGAGCTCCCTGAGAACAGGGGCTGCTTTTCACTTTTCTCTGTATCCCCAGTGGTTAGCACTGTGCATGGCACACAGTGGGCACTTAATAAATGCTAGTCAATTGATTTAAATACTCTAGAATTTATGACTTCATCTGTGTGACACTCCTTCCACTGAGATTGATTACAACCTCCCTGTGCTTCAGCAGACACTTTCATGAGTTCATCACAGGGTGTCCACCCCTCTGGTGGTGAGCCTCCCAAAGCTCAGGTAGGCTGGGCTTAGGCTGAAAGACACATGTACACACACACTTCATTGCTGGGCTGGGCCTGTACATGAAGCCATTTCAGACCAGCTAGAAATGCCAAAGTTTGCTTTCCTCTGACTTGGTTTTTGAGAACCCAGAGTCGTCACTAGGCTGCCATGAAGCAGCAGAGGATGACTTGAGTGGATTCTGATCCTGATTCCCTCTGTAGCCTAGCAGTATCTAAATATGTGTCCTGAGAAGAGAGGCAGGCCAGGCAGACACCCAGGAAGTTCACCTGTGAATGACAGTCAGATAGTGGAAGGGTTACTTTGGGGAAGTGTTGCTATTTAAGGTCGTCTCTCTTCTGCGGATCTCCCCTGGCAGCTGGCTACCCTGTTCCAGGCTTTTGATCCTGAATCACAGCACGTCCTTCTTTCTTCTAGTCTTCCTGACTCTGATCTGGACTTCCCAAGTTAGACTCCATTCTCCTGGAATTTTGACCAGGCTCTGAGAACTTGATTTTGAGCTCCCATGTTGCTGAGCCGATTTTCTTATTCTCAGCTTCCCAAATACAGATCTCTGTTTCTCACTCTGTTCTGGTAATATCACTCCATCTTCTCACTGTTCCCTTCGCTTTCTTTGATTATTTAACTGGATTGGTGACTCTTGGAGAGTACAGACTGTGCCTGAAGATTCTGTATCCTTCATTACGCTTCACACTGAACTCTAGTCATGGTAGAGAATGAGTATTTCTTTACTGAATAATTGCCTTGGCATCACTGACCTTAGACTATATACTGACCTTTCCTTCCATATTCTATGGCCTTCTGGAGGATTAGTAAAAATGAACTTTAATTTTCTGGTCATGATGTCTGCTCAGCCTCTCTGTCATGACATGCTGTCTAACCCTCCAAATTTAAACCCCTTTACCTCTCATTTCAGGCCCTCCACAATTTCTTACAACTCTCTCTTTTGAATCTCACTACAAACAGTATATGCTCTGGTCAGAATGGACTCCTCACTGTCCCTGGGTGCTGCCCACGGGTCCTGGCCTCTCTACTTCTGTAGTGGAAGGGATAGTTAAGTAAGTGGTAGAAGGCTTCTGTCCAAGTTCCAGGTCTGCCCTTTACTGCCTGTGTAGCCTGGGGAGGGGTTACCACATCATTTGGGGCCTTAGATTTTCTCATCTATAAAGTGAAGGAGTGGATCAGAGGACCTCTAAGGTCTCTCCCATGATCCCCAGCCTGGAGTGCTCTCCCCTTGCATCTCTGCTGCTGGAACAATCTTAGCCTATTAATGCCCCCACTTCCATGAAGCCTTCTGACTCCCCTCTTGGTCCTGAAATTCATAAAGCATTTTGTTTGAACCGCTCACGCATTCTTGTACATTACAGCTATTTATATATGTGACATGTCCTCTAGCAAATGAATGAAAAAGCCCTGATTACATGCTAAGCATTAGGGACACAAAGAGAAAAAAAAGTGCCAGTCCTCACAAATCCTCAGGGTTCAGCAGCAGGACAGATGGCAAGGGCAGGGATTCTGCCTTATTTCTTCCCTCTCCCCTAGCACCAGGGATGGTGCTCTTTACATTAGTAGCTGAGTAATAAATGTCTGCTGAATTGAACTGCATGTGTCAAAGCTTTTGACCTTAACACATACAAATCTTTATAATTAAAAAAATCAACTGATGTTGGTGACTATTAATAAAACATGTGAAAAAAGTATACTTACTCTCCCGGTGTTAGGGGTAACCCAACAGTCCTGTATTTGTCACTCAGGTCCAGGGACTGGCTCAGCACTGTACTGGTGCCAGCAACCATCATTTTCTTTCCTCTCCATAACTCTACTACCGTCGACAATCGCTCACTATCAGTTTCTCGGTATCTCTGGATCTGGGAAGCAGAAGGACTCTCTGGACCTTCATTTTTTTTCTGGCCAGTGCTTGGTTTGTGTTTATCTTGGGGCTGCTCAGTGGCATCTTTGGCACCCTTGTCATTCAGGGGAAGAGTGGACGGCCTTTCGAGACTGCTGTGACTCTGAGTTCCTTTTTGCTGCAGCTTCTGGTTTTCTCCCATTTTCTTAGATTCGATAGTTTGGTTACCTGAAAATTCCTGCTTTAATTCTGTTGATTTTTTCTCTGGTAAATTTTCCTTGCCCATTATTTCATCAAGAGAGTTTATGTCTGAAGGGACTTTCTCTACTTTTTTACTTTGCACAGTCACTTCTTGCCAACATTCATTTTGTTCCTGAACTATCTTTCCTGGAGGTTCTCTGATACTGCCATCTTCTTTGCATGACAGTATGTGCTTATTCTGTAGATTTACATGTTCAAGACCTCTTTGCCGTCGTGATTCACGCTTTTCTCGGCTACTTGTGCTCTTTTCATGATTTTCTACGAGATTTTTCTGGAAAGGAAGAGTCTGCTCAGCATTCTGGTTTTCTTTTTCCCTTTGTAAATTATGTTTTTCATCTTCTGTTGCATGTATTTCATGCAGCTGATGCTCTGGAACAGAAACAGGAGTCAATTCCATCTCTGATGTAACAGCTTCCTCCTTGGGCACTAGCTCCCTGTTCTCTGCCTCGGGGAATCCAGTCTCTTCCTTTTCTTTCTCCAAGGCCTGTTGCATTTCCCTTTTCTTTTCCTCAATCCTCTTCTTTTCTAAAATCATCTGGCCAAAGCTGTTAAGACAAAAAAAAGCAAGAGCTTCAGAAAGACACGTGAAGACAGTGGTCTCCGAAGACTTGACTCACTAATGTTTGAACCAAAGTCTCTGAGTCACATAAATCTATACTGTACGACTCCTGGCCACTTAAGATAAGGGTGGACATGTAGACATGCAGGCTGAGACCTCCTTCACCTTGGCTTTCAGCCACTCTGACCTGTCCAACCTCATGTACACAAGTCTAGGTAAGAAGAGCTAGAAATACAGAAATCTTTTCACTCATAAAAGGGCCAATGATGTTCATAGCAAGAACAAAGATATAACTTCACTGAGTTCAGTGTCCTCAAGACCTTTTTTTAGAGTACACACACACACACACACACACACAATTTCAAGTTGTGTTCACCGTTGTCTCTGTAGGTATCCTCTGCCTGCAGTCTGAAGGAGAAGAGCACTCTGCCTTAGCCTCTGGTAGGCCCTCCGCTGCTGGTACCCTCTCCAAATCGCCTGAATATAAACAGCTGCTTCCGCTTTTGCTAGAGTCCTTCTAACTCGGTAAGAACGCCAAAAAGCCTAAAAAAATATTAAAAAAATTTAAGTAGTGAGAGGTAACGACTGGATTGGCCTGGATCAGACCTGTAACGAGCATACCAATTGCTTATCCTGAAAGGAACAGACCTGAATGGTGATGGCTGCTTGTTTCACTTGGAGGAAATGTCTTCTTTCTAAGACCATTCGGGTCCAGCTCTGGAGGAGAATGATTTTCCGAATCACTTCTTTGTGAAGTGTCTCCTGGAGGATCTGCCGCTCAGTTTCCTTCATGAACACCTAATCCAGAAGAGAAGGCTTAAATTGAGCTTTTCCTCTTGAAATGTCTAGCTTTGCTTAAGTTTACAGAGGCATTTTCCTGTATAGGGCAAGACCTAGGGTTAGAAGGTACTACATTCAAGTTAACTGGAGAGAAATTTAAAGCCAAATCTCCATCTTAATTTCAGTAAGCCATACCCTACACAGGGCAGGTATGCAAAAGTGATTAACAGGGCACTGGGTAAAGCCAAATGGCAAGCTGAAGAGATCAGCAAGCAGTCTGCTTATATTAAAAATAAGACAGCAGATGAGATGAGTACTGAGTAAATATTCTAAATACTCATTCCTTTCAAAGAAATTCCTAAACAAAAAAAAGATAAAATTACAAGTCAAGGATAGTGTTTTGAAGGACAAAATAAAAATGCTTTCATCCCAAGGGACTAAGTTTCTAACCAAAAACTTAATTTTACAATAAATTTGCACCTTTGACCTGACTCCTGACATTTCTGGGAATAAATGTGCCCTAGACTCCTGGAAGAAAGGGAGTTCATAAATTCAAAGTAAAAGACAGAAAAGCCCTTGGTTTCACAAAGAGTCAGAAAATATTTAACAGACCTTAGTTTTTCCTATTTGGTAGTTTTTCTTGTCCATGCCCATCTTCTCTAGCAGAGCAGATATCAACTCCTTTGAAGGTTTGGCATTTTTGGGTAATAACACTTGGAACTGATCTGTGAAATCCTAAGTAATTTAGGTCAAGAAAAATAATTACTTGAGTTTTTGCACCAATGGAAAAGCGCACAAGTAAATAATTCCTTTATCTTTATATCCAGTTTAGGGCCATTTGTAGACACTATCATTCTGCTCTACAAGAAAGTTAAGAAAAATCTCATTTTTGGGGTTAGTGTCTGAGGTATTTAGAAGATACTGAATTACTCATATCATTAAAATATTTTCTCATACAAAAGATGTTTTAAGATCGCATTGTAACTATGTGTCATTTGAATACAAAGCAGCTTATACCACTGTACTTCTTTCTTACCATTCCTGCACTAGTCTTATCGAGTATTTTTCAAAACCTTTTCCATTTAGAAACTGATTCCATCTTCCCAGGTGTGTGAAAAGGTTTGGTAGTGCATCTCATTTTAGAGATGAGGAAGCTAAGGCAGACCTAATGGTTAAGTGAATCTCCAGGTCAGACTAACACCAGCAGTGCCAGTCCTCAAATCCACACCCACTGATTGCTCAAGACTAGTTTTCCTTCAATAAGATCATGCATATGTTTTGCTAGAATGTGACATACTGAATTATCAACTTGAAAGGAAAAATGCATATTCTGGTCCCTGAAGTGTAACTCACACTTTAAACCACTGCCCCAATATATAAAAACTTAAATCCAAATTGTTGTTTTAGAAAAACTGGCTGTGTTGTAGAGGGAGAGAGTGAGAACTCTGGGGTCAGAGACACTAATTTCAAATCCCACACTCCCGTATGACCTTAGCAAAGTCATTTTCCTTCTCTTAGACTAGGTTTCCTCCTCTTTAAAGTTAAGAGGGCTGGACCAGATGATGTTCCAGCACTGAATCTCTAGGATTCAAATGCTGTTCAAGGACAGAGACCTTAGAACTAATAATTTAGTGGGCTAAATAAGCAGTTTTTGTTTACATGTATAAGTTAATAAACAATGAAATAAAAATACTATTGTTGGGGCAGCTAGGTGGAGCAGTGGATAGAGCGCCAGTCTTGGAGTCAGGAGGATCTCAGTTCAAATTTCAGCCTCAGACATCTGACACTAGGTGTGTGACCCTGGGCAAGCCACTTAACCCCAACTGCCTCACCAAAAAAAGCAAAAACAAAAAAACAAAAAACAACAACCCACCATTGCAAAGTGCCAAGATACATTTTTAAAGTCAACACTTCTCACAGTGAAACAAAGGAAGTTGGCAGAGTATAGTGATCGTGTGCTTAAGAAGACTGGGAACCAGAAGACCTGGGTTCTAATCACAGTTCTGCCACTAATCCGTGAGACCTGAAGCAGGTTGCACCAGCTGTCTGGGCCTCAGACTCCTCTGTAAAATGACAGAGTTGGACTAAATGACCTCTAAGGTTCCCTCCACTTATAAAAGTCTTCGACTATGAAAATTTCCTATAAATAATCATTGGATTTGTGCAAAATCAAAGCTATGACAAGGTTAGGTGAGACTCCTTAACCTTTAAGTATGCCCACTGTATTGTCTGTGTGCAGTAAATGCCCCATGACTGGTAAAAAGAATTAAGTTTGCAAACGTTCAGTGTGGCAGGTATATTTAAATACCTGAAAGGTATACTTGGCACTGTAACCTGATCTCCGGATTCGCACGGTTTCTAACATTCCGGTGTACCTTAACTGCTGCAGAACCAGTTCTTCATCAAAGCAGAGCTCTTTCTGGAAAGAACACAGAATACAACTCAGAAGAATTCGGGATGCCTGAACTTTACCAATCTGGTCAAAAGTATGTTTCTCATGTTACTTTCCTGTAATTCCTGACATTACTTTTAGATTTAATAGGAAAAAATGGGGTATATACTACATAAACATACCTAATTTTGATAATTATAGGACTATTCTGCTTATCCTCCAGCTATCACTGAGAGGAGCAGCCACTTGTCACTATTCAATTAAATTATTTTACTTTTAAGATCATTTTTTAAGCAGTAAGAGTTTTGGGGAGGAGGGCAATGGAAAGGTGGAGAAAAGCCTAGAACAAATAAATTCCAGGAATAAAATTTCAAAAACACCCCTTTAACTGGGAAAAAAGTGACTAACAGGTAATTTAACAAGCATCTTCAAGCAAAGTCTTAGTCAATTCTCTATTCCCAAGTAGGCAAAAAACAAGAAGGAAGAGACATAACAGGCACTTAGACAGTCAAAGGAATATCTGAAGATGTTAATCCTTGGAACAGGTTTTAGTGAGGCAAATTATATAATCTTCCTGACTGGAGATCCTTACAAACAGATCAGATGGTTTCGACTCTGACTAGCCTAAAAAGGAGAGGGCTTGACCACCTGACACTGAACTTCTTTCTGGCAACCTAATTTTATAAGCACATATCCCATATGTAGGTTTCCATTATATATTTTTTATTTGATTCTGTCTATGACTGTACCCTCGGTATGGAACTGGCAATTTTCCCACAAGCTGCTGTAACAGGTGTATAAAAACTTTACTTTTAACAGTGACATGCTTGTAATGACAGGTGGCTATCTCTATTTCTGATCAAGGATATCCCTACATGAGGAATGTTGGGAAGCTTTTACCTACCTTCTCAGCATTAGAGCGAATACATCGAATGAAGAAAGGCTCAGCTTTACTCAATGTCTCCAACAACTTATTAAGGGAGGCCTGGGGGGAAAAAGTTAATGTCTGTCATTGAGAAAATCTTTTAGAAAAGTGGAAATCTAATTAGACAGTAATTCAAGAGATCTCTGGTGTCATTTCCTCCTTAAAAAGCAAAAAAGGAGAGAAGTTAGGGAAGGGAGGGGAGAGAGGGAGAGAGAGAGAGGGAGAGAGAGAGAGAGAAAGAGAGAGAGAAGAGACAGACAGACAGACAGACAGACACAGATGGTTACTTCCCACCCCTCCTGCTCCCTTCTTGGAACTCCACATCAATCTCTAAGCATTACTATAGCCTCTTGATTTGATTACCGATTTCAGATACCCACGCTAGTCTGAATATAGACCATGTTTTTTTCTCTAATTTGGCTTGTATAAAACCTAAATGTGACCTATAATTCTGTTAGTGGGAAGAACAGAAAGAAGAGGATGATAACGAAAAGTGATGAAGAAAACATGATAGGCAGCTAGGTGGTGCAGTAGATAGAGCACTGGGCCTAGAGTCAGGAAGAACTGGGTTCAGATGTGGCCTCAGACACGAGTTGTGTGATCCTGAGTCACTTGACCTCTGTTTGCCTCCGTTTCCTCAACTGTAAAATGGAGATAATAATAGCACCTAACTCCCAGGGCTGTTGTGAGGAGCAAATGAAGTATTTCTCAAGCACGTAGCAGTGACTGGCATGTAGTAGGTGCTATATAAATGCTACTGGCTACTATGAGCAAGTGAGCAAGACATTTTTATTTAGAATACTTAAAAAGTCCTTTCACTGTAATTCTTTTTATGTATTAATTTCATATAACTTTTTAAAATCCCCTACCAATACCTGGCTTACTGTAATAGTTAAAATTTTGAAATCTTTATATCAGGCAAGGACCCAGCTGATAATGACACCAAAAACAGACAATCTTCTACGCTGTCAAAAATATAACAAAAGTGTCTTTTACATTTTGCTCAGCACGGAACAATATAAAGGTAGATTCAGTCCATGATTTATCTTGATTTCTCTAGTATGGAGTCAATCCAAACTTCTTTAGGGACACTGGCATCTCAGGTGGAAGAAGCTGGAAAAATCTCACAGAGTTACAGTTTAACCACCCTATGTAGCTGGGGTACTAATCATGCTGATAGGGGCAACAAGCCTCTTCCACACACCTTTGAAGCCATACCTCTGGAATAAATGAAGGGTCTATTAAGTGCTAACTAGGTTGCCAGGCATTGGGCCAACTGCAGGGATACAATTACAAACAAGAAAGACAGTTCTTGCCCTTAAGGAACTTACATTCTGCTGAACTCTCTAGAGCTGGAAAGTCAGGGGCCAGGAGGAGAGAGTTACACTGAAGGCCAACGTTGCAGGCAGTATGTCATGGAGACAGCTGCCAAGGGGCGAACTAGGCCAAAGACCAGGACTAGAGAACGTTGCCAATCATCGAGCCCAGAGTCTCAGAGTGGGAGTCCAAGGTCTAGGCCGAGGCAGAGCAAGAGAGTAGGATTGCAGATGCCTGGTGTGAAGGCAACAGGACTTATCAAACAGGGCTGCCCTTTCCATCCTTCCCAATGGCTACCATCAAATTAGCAGTGAGAGACAATCACACAGAGACCCCAGCTATCGTACCCGCCACAAATGCTGCAAACAGCTGTTCTTCCTTTGATGGTCAATTGTAGGCTTGGGAACAACATCCCTATAAAGCATTTCTCTAGCAAGTTTGAAACAAGCCAACGTTACCATGTTACATGGTATCCATCTCATTCATAAAAGAGCAACTTCTCTGTCAAATGCATTTTTAAAAAATTACCTCTGAATGCTGGCATAGCTTGGCTGGGTTTGAATTTTAACTTCAGTAGCTTTCACAAAAGCTAGAGAAATAGCAGCAAACAATTCTGTGCTGTCAGAGGCAGCCATACAAAGAGACATAAGGAGATAACTTTTCATCTCTAATCATGTTGCTTATTAAGAACCTGCAGAGAGTAGCCAGTGAAGCCTATCCTTTAGCCAGCCCACAAATGCCATCTTCTTTCTTTGAGTGACTAAGAATCCAGTACAAGATGTCCTTGTTTCTGGAGGATCTGCCTGCATTTCGCTGAGTCCAAGGGATACATGACAGCAGTGTGAGGATACAACTTAAGAACCCAACCAAGCCATGGGCCACAGAAAACCTCCCAGAGCCAAACTCATAACTTTTTTTTCTCCAAGCAGCAGCTGCCTGGAGACAGATAAGTAAGTGTGGTAAGGTACTCCTGGAAGCTTTAGGGTGATCAATCAAAAGCATTTACGGAGCACCTACTACGTGCCACATACTGCGGAATCAAAGATACCCATGTTTTTACGAAAGGGAAAAGAAAGGAAGGGAATAGACCTTTACATAGTGTCGACTATGGGACAGGTACACTGCGAAGTGCTTTATAAATATTATCTCATTTGATTCTCAAAACAATTCTGTGAAGCAGATGCTATTATTCTTCCCATTTTATAGTTGAGGCAAACAGAGGTTAAGTAACTTGCTCAGGGTCACACAGCTGGATGATATCTGAGGCTGGATTTGAACTTTGGTTGCCATGTTGGAGGATGGATTGAAGAGAGAAGACTGGAGGCAGAGAGCAACTGCAATTGTTCAGGTGAAACTGTGATACTGTGATAAAGGCCTACACTAGGGTGGCAGTTAGTGAAAAATGGGTATAAAGTCTTTAGAACTAACCTACAGAGCTTTAAGGCTGCGCCCCCTTCCCCCCCGGGATAATTCGGTTATTCCTCTGCAGCAGCTGGTTCAGCTGCCCCCTTAGGGAACCTCCCAGCTCTAGGCGTCTATGAGCTATTTGAATCTTCCAACAGATGAGTCTTTTTGTCGTGTGTGTGTGTGTGTGTGTGTGTGTGTGTGTGTGTTTTCTCCCAAGTTACAGCAGATATCACAATGAAGTTCCCCCAACACAAAAGCTGTACTCTTCCCTTCCATTACCTGTTTGCCTCTCCCTTTCTACTTACCTGGAACTGGGCACTGATGCTAGGAGGCTTTTTCTTTTTATGCAAATGCAGAAGGGACTTGGTGGTGCGGTCATGGAGGGTCATGCTGACAATAAGCTTCAGAGACTTGGAATCCAACAAATTCTAAAACAGAAATATGGAGAATGACGTGCACTCATCACTCCCTGGACACTTGAGCAGAAACATGTCATCACTAAAACTGAACAAGCTGGCTGTAACCAATGAAACATCACCTTCCCAACACAAGTCTGACCTCATTACGATGAACATTAAGGATTATCTGAGTTCTCCGGTAAAGTCAAGAGTTTGGCCTTAAGTTTGAGTATCACTAGAGCTTGTAAACTTGCAGTTGTATATTTGCTGGAATGAGATTTAACCTATATTCTATTCTGAATTGGGTCGACTTTGGAAGATCTTTTAAAAATCCTCTGGGATTTGATTTCAATCCTTTTCTTTAGTCCAAAGGGTGAAATCATTTCCTTTCCTTTTAGACTGGTAATACTCAAAGTGTGGTCCCCAAATGCATTAGGGTTCTTGAGATCTTTTTAAGGGGTCCGTGAGGTCAAACTATTTACATACTAATATTAAGATATTTTAATCTTTAATATTGCAAATATCAGTAGACACAACCCACAGACTCAAAAACCATTTTAAGAAAAGAGACCAATGAAAAGGTCTTGTAATTTTTGAAGTGTGAAAGGGCTCAAAGACCAAAAAGTCTGAGAGCCTCTCTTTAGATGATGAAGAAAAACAAGCAGCTGCTTCTTCTATATCAAGATGTTCTGCTACTCACACACTGATAATTACATACTTTCTAGAATACAGTGGTCCATTCCAAGTAAAAACAAAGCTTATTCTCTCTACAGTGATTTATCTCATGAAATCCTACCATTAAATCGGCCAAATATTCTATTCTACCAGTGACAATCTTTTTGTTCAGTTGGTTGGCCAGAAGTGTCAATAATATTCACGTTTCTTGCCTGATAATTCATATAGCACTTTATGGTTATAAAGTTACGTCATTTGAGCCTAATGATATAACAAAAAGAAAAATATAGTGCTTTAATGTTTATAAAACACTTCACTAACAACTCTGTAATGTTGTAACATATTATCGCTCTCATTTTACAAATGAGGAAACTGAGGCCCAGAAGTTAAGTGACTTGTCCAAAGTCACAAGACACAGTCTGGCCACATTCATAGGGATTTCAGTTCAATACTTCAAGAATCTAAGACTTCATCAATGTGGATGCTTCCTCAATACACACAATGTAACCCTTCTTCTGCTTAGTAGACTGCGCTCTTGGCAGAATTTTTAGGGATTTCATACCATCTAACATATGTAAACAACTTAAATAAGTGAGACACAAGTCATTCCTACAAAAGTTGAAAAGCACATGTTTTTCCCCTAGGGCTGATGATACAAAAGGTAGTGGGGTGGAAATTTACAAGCCAAGAAAATAATTCACTATATTATATAATATTGCTTTAGACATGTCCAGCTGCTGAGATGCATTTTCACGACTTGCAAAATAAGACATCTTTAAATGTGTTGAACAAGTTTACCTTTGGAATGATCTGCTTTTGTTTGATACCTTTACTTTTCCTGTTAAAATATTAAAAATTGTTTTTATGAAATTGAATGCACATGATTTCTATACTTGGGTTAGTTCAGCGAGCCATGCCCTGCAGGTTAGCGAGGTCAAGCTACGAAGCCAGAGAGGAAGAGAGCAAGTGCAACAACTCACTTTAGAAATCCTTTAAAAATCGCACAGGAGGGAGACTGTATGAATAGGTAATTAGCTAATCAAGGTCTAACGCACATACTTTGGTGGCCACAGGTAAATGTTTACTTCTTATTTTGGGAACAGAATTACTAACAAAGTAAAAGGGAATCTGGTCTGTGACCATTCACATTTTCCAAGCAGAGGTTCCAATGACTACCTTAGCATAGTTTTCTAACCTATAAAAACCGTGGCCTGCTGAAGATTTTGCTGAAGGATCCCAAAATAATTCAACAAACACTTACAAAATGTCTACTAAGTGCAGGGCAACACTGGTTAGACATTGGGAATTCACAGATGAAAAAGATACAGAAAGAGCATCTGGCGTGGGGGAGTATAAAGCAAGGTATGCTATGATGAGGGTAAAGGAGTGACAGACACAACATGCTCTGGGATAATAGGAAGAGGCTGGGGAAGGAGAGAAGCGATTCCAAGTTCGAGATTATGCTTCTAGATCACAGTATCAGTTGATTAAGACACTGATTATACTTTTCATCGTACTGCATGCCTCAGTAACATCTCTGGGGAAAACTTAACTAGTCCAGAGGTCTCTAGGCTTTTCTCTTTAGCTCGAGCATGGGGTTAGCTACAAAATGAAGCTTTGACCTCTGGGTTAATTTTGAAATTTCATAGGGCTGCAGCTAACTTTTTTTTTCATCATATGAGTTTAAGGTAGAAGTCAGCTTCTAAGCAGCTGAGAATAAGATTAAAATGAGGCCACAGGTGGGAAAGCATTACAAAGTCCTTGGAACCTACAGATCTCCACCTGCATTTTTGAGACGCTTCTTTGGGGCCAACAATGACAGACAACAAAAAAGGAAGCTCCCTTTGCGTGCTGAGATTTAGCCCTAAAAACATTCAAGATTGTGTGGGGTTTGGTTTTTTTTTTGGGGGGGTGGTGTTCGAGATGGGGTTGAGAGGTGTAGAGCAAGAAAATAAAAGCCTCCTGAAATACGTAAGTCATAATGGCAACAAACATTTATTAAACCAAGAAAGGCCCTTGATTAGCACTGGAAGCATAGAAACACAAGCAACACAGTGCCTTCCCCCCAGGAGTGTACAATCTAGTTAGGTTATGAAATGTATACCACTAACTCTAATACAAGTTGGGAGAAGTCAAACAAGAATCACTTGAGGGATTCAAGGAAGGTGGCAGCTCTCTTCTCACTGAGGAGGATCAAGGCAGACGTCATGGAACACAATTCTATTGAGCTGGGCCTCAGAGAACAGGAAGCCCTCACTGGTGCCTGCTAACCTTCAATTACTCTGCCCTGACTGATGGCTATCCTATTCCCCACAGTCTTTATTCCAAATCTTCTTTTCTCTTACGCCACATACTGCATGCTTCCATCCTCTTACTCAGCAGAACACCTCACCTTACACTATCCAGAAAAAACTGAGGCCATCTATTGTGAACTCTCTCTTCTTCTCCATTCTATACATCACCCACCCCACTTTTTTCCTCCTTTACTCTAATCTGAGAAAGAGGTGCCCATGCCAACCCCTCTGCTTCTGCTCTTGATCCCACTCCCCCCATATCCTTTAGCAGCTCACCCCTTTAATCCCTTTTCTTCCCTAACGTCTTATCTCTTCTCATCTACTGACACCCACCCTACTTCTGAAAAACATGCCCAGATCTTCTCCATCCTTAAGGGGCGCCTAGGTGATACAGTAGACAGAAGAGTATTGGCCCTGGAGTCAGGAGGACCTGAGTTCAAATCTGGCCTCAGACACTGGACACTTTCTAGCTGTGTGATCCTGGGCAATTCACTTAACCCCGACTGCCTCACCAAAAACAAACTTTTACTTGATCCTTAAATCAAAATTTGAGGGAATTCTGATCCTCTGCTTTTCACAACCAAATTCCTAAAAAAAGCTGACTATACTCAACAACTCTGCTTTTTCACTCCATCCCTTTATTTCTCAGTGCCTTACAATCAAGTTCCTGACTTCATCCTTCAACTTACACTGCTTTTTCCAAAGTTAGTCACTGAGTTGCCAAATAAAATGGCCTTTCCTCAGTCTACATCCTTTTTGACCTCTCTGCTACATTTAATGCTGCTGACCGTCCCATCCCTTCTAGATACTTTTTCTTCTCTGAGTTTTCATGACACTGTCCTGTCTTGGTCCCAAGTCTTATCATCTGTGTTCTACCCCCTGTACCTGGGTATATGGCAGGACTTTCTTCTAGGACCTGCCTATATTCGCTGGGTGATTTTATCAGTGCCTGAAAATTCAATGACCTCCTCTATGCAGTTGACTGCAAGTTCTATAAATTTAGCCCTAGTTCATCTCCTGAACTACCCTTCCCCACATCATCAAGTGTATACTGGACATCTCTATTTGGATATCCTGGAGGCATCTCAAATTCCTTATCTTTCACTCCCATCTCCCAACTTTGCTCTTTCTGCTGAGGGTACCACAATCCTTCCAGTCATGAAACCTCAGAATCATCTACTCTTCCTTCTCTCTTACCTCCTCAGAGCCAACTAATGGCTAACTCAAAAGTTCTGCCTCACCAGTATCTCTTCACATCTGTCTGCTTTTCTTCACTGACAGGGCCACTAACATAGTTCAGCCTAATTTTCATCTCTCCTAATTATAGTCTCCTAATAGGGCTCCCTGTCTCCAGTCACTCTCTTCTCCAATCCACTCTTTATACAGTTGCCAAACAAATATTCCTAAAAGACAGGTCTGATCATGTCACTGCCTGAAGAAACTCTAGTCATTTCCTCTTGCTTCCAGGGTAAAAGACAACCTCCTTTGTTGGACCTGTAAAACCCTTCACAATCTGGCTCCAACTTGCCTTCATAAGCACACTAGTCTTGTTCATGTACCCCAGGGCCCTGTGAAGCGGGCCTACCTGCCCTGTACATAACATTCCCTTTCCTGTCTCTGCACCTTGGTGATGCTCTTCCTCATGCTCAGAATATACTCCCTCTTCTCCATGTCATGGAATCCCTGGCTTCTTTCAAAGACTAGCCCAAGTGCTACATACAACAAGGAGTCTATCTTAATCTCCCCTGTTGCTAGAGGCCTCCTTCCTGCCCCAAAATTACTTTGTATCTACCTCATACATATTTTATATTGATTTTTCTATGTACATGTTGTTATAACAGAATATAAATTTACAGGGTCAGAGACTGCTTTTGTCTACTTATTTCCAGTACCTATCAAATAGCCAACATTTAATAAGATCTTGTTGAATGGCCCTACACAAAGGAGGAGAGGTAAGAGAGGGCAAGGGCAGGTCAAGATCTGGTCACTGCCAGTAGCAGACAAGCACAGAAGAGACGGCAGGAAGGGTGACAGGAAGTAAGGGTTGTTTGGAGCCAGGCTGACAGCCCTTAAACACCAAGTGACATAGTCTGTATTTTCACCTTTAGGAGAAAGGAAGTATCACACAGGTTTGTCAGCAGGGCGACAACAGGATCAGGAAAGTGGGCTGGAAGATTACTCTAGCTGTAGTGCGAAGGATGAATTGGAGAGGAGAGTAACTAGAGGCAGGGAGACAAGTTAGGAGGCTATTCTTGTGGTGAAACAGAAAGGTTTTATAAACTAGAGGGGGTTTTCAAGGCATTTTGTGGTCTAGGAAACCAGCTAGCAGTCTACAGCACATTCACTGTGCTCAAAGAAACCTTAGCAATAGTTAGAGTTAAACAAGAAACATTTTCAGCAGCCACCATTTTGACTAAAAAGGAATCTACTTGGGCCTGTTATTTTCTATCAGAAGCAATGCATGTCTGCAAATAACATCTGCTTCTGCACCAAAGGAATAGCACTGTTATTGTTGCACTTGCAAAGAAGTATTACCCAAGGCACCAGGAACTCACAGGAAGTGGGCCCGGGGCTGCTGAAGCCGACTGAGGGACTGAAGAAGCCTACGAGGGTCTTCACCCTGCCAGGGCAGTCCTTTTATAGTCTTGATGATTTGGTCATGCAAATCCCTAAGAGGTCCAGGGGAAAGGCAGAGAGAGGAAGATGTCCCAGATAGAGAAAACAAGGCATTAAAATAGGAAGACCCATCACCACAGGAGTTGAAACAGGAAATTCTATTACCCAATGTGCCCCAAAGTTAAAATTAGGGTGCTTTCTCAGGCTATGCGACCATAAACATGTACTCCAACAACACTCAATTCATCTTTGGGAGATGAACTCTCCTTTGCTTTAAGATATGGATAAGGATGAGGAGAATTTTATTTATCCTGTCTGTACAGAAGAAGACTTGAGGAAAAGGGCAGCCAGAACAGAATTTTGGCCTTCAAATACTTTAGACTTATTTTGCTTGATCTGAGGGGAAAAAATTATGACCAATAAGTGGAAGTTAAAGAAAGGCAGATGTTTGCTGAATATAAGGAAGGACTTTCTAACAATTAGAGCTGTCCAAAAGTGGAATGAACTTCTGGGGTCTTCCAACAGAATCCAGGTGAACACTTGTCAGGGATATCATGGAGAGGGATCCATGCCTCAGGAAGCTGTTGAACTAGATGACACCTGAACTCCCTTCTAAGCAATGTTGCAAGGACTGAGTTATTACTCTACAGATGAACTCTTTGCAACATGGTTTCTCACCAATGGAAATCAAAAAATAAATAATCACAAACAATTTATAGGAGCAAATTTGTGACCTTTAGTGGACTTGTTAAAAAGTGCCTATATATTTTCTTAATATGTCAAAGAATAACATTTTACTCAGGGTCATGGGATTCAGAATTAGAAGATGCTTTACTTGGGAAGATGCAAATTGCATTTTCCTCTTTTTATTTTCCGATATCATACCAACATCCTTAAAAGATTACAAAAAGTTTGAGTTTAATGCCATTTTTAACAATCTGTTAAACTAACATATAGCAACTGTACATGCCAAACAATCTCACAGGATCTTCCCTGAAAAAATTGCAATACAGGGGCAGCCAGGTGGCGCAGTAGATATTCTGAGCACCGGCCCTGGAGTCAGGAATACCTGAGTTCAAATCTGGCCTCAGACACTGAACAGTTACTAGCTGCGTGACCCTGGACAAGTCACTTAACCCCAATTGCCTCATCAAAAAAAATTTTTTTTTAAATTGCAATATAAATTTTTCTATTAATTTCACTTATTCAGTAATTTTGGTCTGGTGTTTTTTAGTTGTTAAAATGCTATCTCCTCCCCTGATGTCCTACTAGGACATCTACTGGCAGTGAATAGGTAACACCTGTTTCTCGAAAGTTATGCCAGCAGAGCACAAACTCAGGCAGGTCCTACTCGACCCGAGGAGTGAGGATTTAGCAATGGATCATATGTTTGTTGTCTGTTCAAGGTAGAGCCTGGATGCTCATGAAGACCCCCTAAAAGGAATCAGGAGTTAGGATTTATATCGATAGAAGCAGAGTCTATATTTTACTTCCTTTTGTAGTACTAAAGCAAGTAAAATGCTGTTTTATCAACTGATTTTATTTTCAAAATTATAGTATTTAAAGGCCATTCTCTGAAATAACTTGAGGAGATCCAAATTAAGTGCTTCAAAATATTACTTTAAATTTGTTACTTTTGTTAGAGTTTTGGATTTGACCTCTAAGGTCCCTTTCAAATATGTGATCAATATTTTTGGAAATGAAGTAGTCAAAAGTCCAACAGTCAAACTTCATTTCTTCATTTTAAATACATGTTTAAGCTCTTAAAAGTTAGCCTGGGATAAGCCCTAATTAGTAGTCCGATCACCATGTGATCCATGCACCATGCTAAGTACCTACCTTCTTTCACTCCTTCTCCAGAGAGGCACAAACCAAAGATAACAGAAGTGTAAGTTTCACTTCTAAGTATAAAATGCTATTATACTCCTGAGCTTCTCAGTGCAACAGCCGCTTTCCAAAATAAAACAAGATTTGTTTTGCCCCAATCCTTAAAAAACCATCTTTTTTGCCTTTTGCAGTGCCAAATCTGTCAAGGTCACCACGTCTCAGCCTCTAGCATTTCACAGATCTGTAATCTGTAATCCATTCCGTTTTCTTTGGAACAATTGGTATCACTTTTTTCCTGGCTTGAATTCTGCACTGAGCCCGTTCAGGAAGATTAGCTTCCCGTGAATGTGCCTCCCTGGTCTCTGCTTACAAAGCCTACTTACTTCTTGCTTTCATAAAAAGCAATGATGTCCTCAAAAACGTTAATATCGAATTCCTCAGAGCAATCAAATGAGAAATCAAGCACTGAACGGCTGCAAAGGGAAAATTTATATCACCTAAATACATTAGGAAAAGGTGATTCTGAAAATGGAGAGCATCACCTGGGCTCTATCCTGTAATGAAAGCTATATCTCACACAATACTGCTGTTAATGGTCAGCTTCATTCTTTTAAAAGCACATGTAGAGCTCTGGAAACCATCATGTCTCTCCTTTATTTGTGAACGGAATTTTAAACACGGAAAAGAGGTAGACAGACTGAGAAGGCACGAATGGGTTTTGATTTGTACCACCAGTGGGAATACCAACACAGATTCACTGAAATATATACAAAGAGAAAGTTCTATAAACACAGGGTGAAACTATCAGATTAACTTGGTTACATTTTAATTTAATTTTCAATTTAAGAGTTATTTGCCTAGTACCTTCTGTGAAGAAAGGATATTTGTGATATAATTTGGTGAATGATCTGATTTTCCCTAGACAGGTGTCATGCACCACTGATGATGCAATGATGGGGGAGCACATGTTTAGAGATGACTGTCAGCTGTTGCTTCTTCCACTGAAGAAGGAAGGCCTGACAGGACAGAGCTGGGTAGGCAATGCCTTGAGGTGGAGGGAAGACAGACAGGTATGGCACACAAAGTACAGTTTTTAACATGACTCTCGATACATGTATGCATTTTAACACCAGAAAATTCCATTTTGCATGACACCTTGGTGTTTATCTTGTGATACATCAAGTCACCTATTGTAGAGAACGTGCAAAGCCTCAAAGAGTACAGCAGCACATTTTCAGGTACACAATTATGAAGGAAAACACACTTCATCAAGAATTTTTTGTCTTTTAAATGTTGGCTAAAGCAAATGAAGAAACATGACAATTTCTACAAAATTTCGAATCCTGCAAATATTGTAAACTGTATCTGATACTTAAATAACAAGGATCCCCCTCCCCCAATAACTATCATTGCACTATGAAATTAAAATAAATTACTCCTTTCAGAGGTAAAATTATATTCCTACCTTCACTGGGGAGTGAGTGGGGGGACAATTTTCCAACCTTGCTTAGGCTGCATCAAATGCCTTTCCCAGCTCTGCCATAGGACTTCAAAATATTTTGTGTATCTCAAACAAAAATCTGAAGATACTAACTGAAAACTAGCAGAAGCAAATTAATTCAAGAAGCATCTATGCTCTTGATAATTTTAACAGAATAAGAGAAATGTTCTTAAATCAAACATATCACTTTGCATGATCAAAAGGTCATATGGCCAAACACAAATATCTACAAACAAACTCTGAAAAGAACCTACTACAAACTGAGATTAAATGGATTTCAAAAGATTAGGCGACATGGTGATAGCCTTATTTCATCTCAGGTTATAAAGCAACCCAATTTCATTCATTTCCATATTTCTGTTGCTGTTAAATGAGAACTTCAGTTATTCTCCCATGTTACATAAATCCTCACTTAATATTTTGGATTTTTCATATGACTACCTTCAAACGTCTTTGATTTAGATAAATTAAAGGTTTCTCTTACCGATAAACTTTTTCTGATGGAGTACTGGTTTTCTGTAGCTCTCCCAGGGGAGTTCTGATTGTAGGGGATGACACACCAGCTAGGAAAGAAGAGAAGTAGATACAATGGGAAAGGATTAATAAAGAATCAAAACAATACAAAGAGATTTTGAAATACTGATTGTACAATGTTTAGTGGATCACCAATAAGAATTATTTCTTGCTTCTCACAAGGGTTTCATATTATTTCCTTCATTAACAAAACAAAATCACACAATTGTGTACATTAACAAAACAGATATAAATTAATCTTTGTGAACCTGAGGTGAATAAACTGCCTTCTCTAAAAACAGAACTTCTGATGAAATATGAACTTTTATTTCCTTATTTAAATGCACAGAACTGGTCATTTTAAATCTCAAAAGACTTATTAAACAATCATTAATAAAATACACAAATATTGTAGCCAAGCTTTTGTGTGAGTTCATCATTTCTCAACCTTTAGAGATTGGTTGTTGAAGGGTCAGAGATGTAGTTCTTGATGAACTCATGTAACAACTTGAAACAACTAAGCAGGAAAAAAAAAAGGCAAACTTGCCAATAAAGAAAAATTTTGTTCACTAAAAAGGCCAAAAGGATTTAACATATAGCTATTGTTCAGTTTCATTCAGGGACATAAAACATTACTAAATCACTAAAAAATTTGAAAATAAAACTTTACAATAAATTGCAGCAACAGTTGACATTTATAGTCCTTCCTAGTTACAAAATATTTTATACTATCTTGATTGATCTTCAGAACAACCCAGTAAGGCAGATAACGGAAGTATTTTTATCTTCATATTACAGCTGAGGAAAATGACTAATGATCTTTTAAATGCCAAGTCCAATGGCCTTTTCTCAATCCTTCTCATTCTTGACCTCTTGGCAGCCAACACTGTCGATCGCCTCCTTCTCTTTGATGGTCTCTTCTCTAGGTTTTCATAACATCGCCCTCTCTTGCTTCTCCTCCTACCCTGCCTGAGCAGGCCACCTCAGTCTCTGGCTAGGTTGGCCCTACAGCTCTAAGTATCCCACAAGGTTCTGTCCTGGGTCCTCTTCTTCTTCTATACCATTGTTTGGTGATCTCATCTGCTCCCACAGACTCAATTATCTCTGTGACTGTCAGATCTATTTATCTAGAACTCTCCTGACCTCCAGCTGCCTATCAACTTGAACTGGATGTCCTTTAGACAGCCCAAACTCAACATGTCCACTAAGAAATTCACCTTCTTTATACGAAACTCATCATCTTTGCACTCTCCTCTTTGCCAACGTTCTGCATTACTGCTGAAGGCACTGCCATCCCTCCAGTCACGCAGGTTCAAAACCTAGGTGTCATCCTTGACCCCTTGCAATCACTTACCTCCCCCTCCCCCCCATACTCAATCAGGTGTCAAATCCTATCAATTCTACTTTTGTAATATCTTTTATAATTAAATAAACTCTAATGGCTCCCCATCTCCAGAATCAAATAGAAAATCCTGTTTAAAAGCCCTTTATAACCTAGCCCCTTCTTACCTTTCCAGTATTTATATACCTTATTCCCCTCCATGTACTTTTTGATCCCTCTGGCCTCCTTGCTGTTCCTACCACAAGAGACTACCATCTCCTGACCCTGTATATTTTCGTTGGCTGTCCCCCAGGCCTGGCATTCTCTCCCTCCTCACCTCTCCCTCCTGTCTTCCTTCCAAATTTCAGTTAACATCCCACTGTCTGCAAGAAGCCTTTGTCAAATCCCCTTAATATTAGTGCCTTCCCCCTAAGAATATCTCCAATTTATTTAGATTGAGAGTAGGGCCTATTTTTACCTTTCTTTGTATCCCTAGCACTTA
Source organism: Phascolarctos cinereus (assembly GCF_003287225.1). Taxonomy (NCBI): domain Eukaryota; kingdom Metazoa; phylum Chordata; class Mammalia; order Diprotodontia; family Phascolarctidae; genus Phascolarctos; species Phascolarctos cinereus. Next base: position 671,699,802 of record NW_027555847.1, on the reverse strand, counting down.
GCATAGTTTGCCTGGAACAAAGTAAGCACTTAAGAAATGCTTGCTAACTTGACAACACTGGCTGAGTGAAATGGAGATTTGCTATAAGCCACACAGCTGCTAAACTGCCCCAGCCCATCCTGGAACTCGGGCCTTCTGACCAAAATGCATCTTCTTGATGTTACTTGTGACTCTCACTCCTCCTCTTTGGTCAGGTTGCACAGACTTGATTTAGAAGGATAACTGAGAGCAATGATCACTGGGTAACACTGGAGAACCATCTGCCCTCCACAGGAAATGATACTCAGGAGTCATCTGGGTAGCATTTTGACCTAGTCAAAAAGTACTACCCCAGTACAGTATTATGCATGTTATCTTTGACTGTTATTTTTACTTTATTTAAGTTGTATTAATGCCTTTTGATTATATCACAGTAATTTCTCCTTAATCCCACCCCTGACCCTGCACTGAATACTCCCTTAAAAAAAAAAAACATTTAAGCAAAAGCAGTATAGCGACCATTTCTGTCCAGTCCTACATGTTTAAGGATCTGACTGCTTAGTCAGACACACTACAGCTTTTCTTTTCTTTATTCTGAAGTGGGAAGAAAATAATAGAATTCACATGAATAAAGTGCTTTAGGAGACAAAGCTTTCACTAACTCTGGGAGATAGATAATATAACTATTTCCATTTTGTAAATGGGGAAACTGAGTCTCACAAGGATTAAATGACTTGCCCGAGGTTGATAGATACTAAGTGTCAGAGTCAGAACTCAAAACTCAAGCCTAGCACTCTTGCCACTAGACTTTGCTGGGTAAGGCTTGGAAAGGAGGAACTACAAGCGCCAGCGACATGTAATATACCAAGGAAGGAAAATTTCAGGCACAGGAAGCACTTCATGCTTCATTCTAACCCCCTACTGTCTTAATTTGCCATCACACTTTCACTTCCTGCTCTGAGACTTAAAACAAACTGAAACTAAAAAGGGGAGATTCCATTTACCCATCTCAGAAGTCTGGCAGGGCACGTACTAAATGCAGAGGAAGCACTGCCACCCCTAGGAGCCAGGCCAGGGTAGTGACTTAGCTTAGGAAATCAAAATACTGCAAATGAACGAACGCTTGTTTCAGACCTCCCTCATAAGAAGGTAGTTGCTGCAGCTTGTTCTGCAGATACAGAGTAGCTTTTCCTAGGTGGCCATGAGCAGATGCTGGAATTTTCAAAGCCTTCAGATGTGGTTTGTGCTCTGCTCAGTACCTGAAGCTCTCTCAGCCCTCTCAGCACGGAGTCGTCCTGCCTCCCGGAAAACTGCCATTGCTTGAATGGCTGCTCGGAGAATAGCCCAACGGAATACCGCCACAGGATCCATCCCAATTAATTCCCGAATGTAGTCACTCTCACTACTTCTGAGCAAAGCCACAATGTCAGGTCTCATGTAATCCATATTCTTCTCCCGGAAATCCTGGGGAAATATGGTCAGAAAGTCATCATTTTCTTTTTTTTCAGGGTGGAGGGTGGGGGCTAGGCAATGGGGTTAAGTGACTTGCCCAGGGTCACACAGCTAGTAAGTATTATGTGTCTGAGGCCGGATTTGAACTCAGGCCTTCCTGACTCTGAGCTGGTGCTCTATCCACTGCGCCACCTAGCTGCCCCAAGTCATCATTTTCTATATGTATTTCTGTCCTTAAGTCAGAATGAAAAGGGCTTCATGGGGATACAGACTCAGAGCAATTTAGGGGTCGGTTATCTAGCTCAATTCCTCCAATGTAATGATGAGCAAACAGACTCAGAGAGAAATGACTTGTTGAACCCAAGTAGTAAATAGCAGAACTGGGACTTGAAGCATCTTCCTTGGACTCCAGATCTGTTCCACTGGCATGAATAATGCTCTATGAAGATGGTAAGAACAATGGCTACTACACACACACACATACACACACACACACAGAGGTATGTGCATAACTCTATGTGTATCTATACACGCACATTGAGTAAATGGTTGTAAGAAAAATGGCTACTATTTAAAGTAAGAAGATGGCTAGGACCACAAATTATCCAGACACTTGAAAGTATAACCAGGCTTTTATTTCTGGGCAGACAAAGACATCACTGACAATTTTAAATTAAATACACTGAAAGCAGACAGAGAGCTGGCATTAAAGTGAGGACAATCTAGGTTCAAGGCCTGTCTCTGACACAGACTGACCAGAGCTTCTTGTAAAATCACTTAATCTCTCAGTGGTCCAGGCAGCTAATACTACACAACACAGAACAATTATTGATCTGGGCTGCTGGAGAGTTTCCTCACCAATCCTTACTGGTCATTTCTTGACTGAAGAAATTACATACAAAAACCTAAACAAATACATACTGCATACCTTTATCTGATATTTAACTTTCCCTGCAAAATGCTGGATGATAAACGCAGGCTCCATTACTGGGGTCCCAACAAAGAACCTGTTCTCTTCATGCTGCTGTTTGAACTTCGCCAGCAGAGTCTGGCTGGTGGCATGTGGAAAACTGTAACAAAAATTGAAATGCTGAGTTTAAGAAGAGTGAGCACAATGAAAGAAATGTGATCATAACCAGATGTTTTGGGTCTTTATGAGCTAGCCATAAATCTAATCATAGTAATTAGAAAGAAAAGGAACAAAGATAAGCTTCTAGACAGATAAATTTCCAAAGCAAAAGATTCATAGTATTCAACAGACAGAATACCATTCTGAGGGACTTTCAAAGATCTTACACTAAGAAAACTTAAAGTAACAACAGATAAAGGCAATTTACTATTATTATTAAGCTCGAAGGGCTAGTAGTGACTTTACAGGTCCAGTATACATGGTACGTCACTAGAACAATGATAAATAGAAGTGGATTTAGCTTTTTGATGCATGTTCTTAGAGATCAGTTCTGAAAGAAGGCACTTAAGAGTCAGTCCACTTACGTCAACTCATGCCTGACCGAGCTCCCTGTTAAGGGGCCCCCAGTCTTAGTGTGAAGCCCTCCAATGAGGGGGAGCCCACCGTCTCCTAAGGCAGTCCACTTTACTTCTGGACTAATTCTTAGGGAGATTTTCCTTAATATCAAGCTGGAAACTTACCTCTGCCACTTGTACCTGTTGTTCCAAGTTCTGCCTTCTCAGGACAAGCAGAACGAATCCTATCCACGCTTTATATGACAGTGCTTCAAACACTTGGAGGCAGCTATCAGGACCCCTTCTTGGTCTTTTCTTCTCTATTGTAAACACGCTCAACTTTTTCAACCAATCCTTCTATGTTATGCAGAACTGAATATAGCACTGCAGATGTGGCCTGACCAGGGCAGACAGCAGAACTATCCCCTCTCTGTGGACACTGCACCTCATTTAAGGCCGCCTAGGATGGCCTTACCTTTTTTTCTGGCATGTAACATTCTGTCACGTTACACTGTTGACAAAAATGATATTGAACTTGTAGCCCACTAAAATTCCCATGTTCTATACATGGATTATGGTCTTCTCCTGTTTGGACAGGAGTGAAAACTATCATGTGATGGTAAAAAGTGAGTATAACTATGTATTAGGGAGCACTGAATGAACAGAGGGCCAAGAATGCTAGAGACAAAAATTTCAGTTTCCTTTAATAAGCCATTATAGCCACTGACAAAACTACAGTCCCTATTCATGTAATACATAGTAAGGTACACAACGTCCGTAACTTCAGTATGATCTGAAGCTTTTACTGAAGTGCTGGCCTGGAGGTTAATGGTTTCTTGAAAGCTTTGTAAAAGAACTAACTCTGAGAGGAAGGCTCTGGACAAGGTCCAAACTCAGCTCGGTGAGGACAGAATCATCACCAGGAGGAGAATTTCTCATGAAGACTGTCTGTCCTAAAGTGTGGCAGATTTCTAATCTGCACTGGCTGAGGGAGATGGAGCACGATAAAAAGCTCTGAAATGCTTTCTTAAAGAGTGACTGTCACCTTAGCTCTAGAGCACAGTCAATTAAAACTCATCCAGTCCACGACATTTCTTGGCTACCAGACAATACCAGCCAATCAGCTTCTCTATTCTTCTTGTCTACTGATGACCAGACAAGCAACAACAAGTATGAAGACTTACTTGCTTTCTTCATCTAGCAGATAGAAGAGGCCAGTGGGCTTCTTGCTGATCAAGTGAATACACCCCACATTATCTGTATAGTCAATATTGTGCCAAGTGATTCCTTCACTCTGATATTCTTCCTGTAGAATTAAAAAATGCTTTATTAGCAAAAAACCCAAAGAGCTACATGGGCTCCGGTAACTATTAAGGTAATATAAAATTAAGAGGTGGTTAAACTTTACACAATCTAACAATGATTTCTACATATTTGAATAAATGCACAGCAGAGAGAACAAAAGGCAAAAAGACATAAAATATTTAAGAGACGATACTTTTATCTTCGTCCAAAATAAATCCTTATAAAGGATTTATCTGTGGTTCTGAAAGCTAGCTAAAGTCTAAGTCATCTGTCCCCACTGGAGATTCAGCTACTTGCCAATCTGAGCCAACAAAAGAGGCCTAACATGGTATGTGTGTGTGTGTGCCAAAAAAGCCCCTGATATTTTCCCCAATAAAGCTGAATGGGATTTTACCAAATATTCCTCTGGGTTGAGATCACGTGTCATAAGCCCAGGGGTAATTCTGTGGCAAATCAGAATTCCAATTTCAATGCTTGGTCATTAAGTACCATCCCAGAGTTTTAACTCTTTCCCTCTTCTCCCAGAAACTAGATGGTCAAAAGAATTCAATTTCTTACCTGTTCTAGTTTGAAAATGTGCTGATTGAAGTAATACTGAAGTTGTTCATTTGCATAATTTATGCAGAATTGTTCAAAACTGTTTCTTTCAAAGTCTTCAAATCCAAAGATGTCCAGCACCCCAATGGACAAGCACTGACAGGGACAGAAAGATCTATTTTTAAACAGCAACTTATAAAACATTAGAGAAAACTAAGCCTCTATCAGCAAATCAAGGCCCATAGCCAAATTTTCTCTAGCCCTGAACAAGCTAAGTAATGAACTTCTTATCCAATATATCAAGTGAATAGTTCCAAACTTCTGATGCAATGGAGATACTTTAAGTGCTTTCAGCACTTACAGGGCGAGCTAAGCAACATAAATTGTATCAGCACAAATTAATTCAGCACTTGGGCAAAGAAGCAGAAATTATCAGTATGAAGAACTCACTGCAACCGACTCTTCCATGTCCTTTTTATTGAGGAGAGCATGATTGATACGGAGAACAATCCAATCAAAGAGAGCACTATATAACGATTTTGCCATTGAGTCACGCGCTGTTATTGCCTGTGGACAAAAGCACAAGTCTTTTAGTGACGGTCAAAAAAAGGAAAGGAAAAGTGGTCCCTTCCTGCAAACATACTGGCATGTATATTAACGTTGTCTTCTGAGGTTTAAAAACAAAAGGAAAACAAAACAGGCACGAATACAATTAAAATATCATGGGGAAAAAGACAATGACAGCAGAAAGCCTTCATTACAAAACAATATGAATTAACATACTTTGCAGACATCATGTTATAACACAATTATAATGTTATTATGGGGGAGGGGAAACAGCTATTGCATGTTGCTATGTTATATTTTGGGGAACATAATGTGACCTATGGTCCACCTGTAGTTATGGAATGCGAGGCAATGTTATATGAGAGCTCCACTAATTAAATCGGAGGCATAAAAAAGACTACCAACTAATGCTTTACTGTAGGACTTTTATTATTTTATTCTGAATGGTAAGGCTTTGAAAATGGAAAGGAACCTTAGATATTGAGTCCAACCCGTTCATCACAGAAGCGCATGTTTCAAGGACCCTCTCACAAAGGACATAGTGGACTTACCTCACTGAGACTGTAGGGAAGAATAAGTTTGTCATTGACGGTCACAGTTTTTCTTTTGGTCAGAACTTCCACTAAAATTTCACGCTTTACCTGTACAGTGGAAAAAAAGGAAAGAAAAGGTAAAGTCTTTCAAATCTTGCCCTCCTCTTAACCACTTTTAAGTCATACTCGGGCTTTGAAGGGGGAAAGCCTGAGGTCATGGGATGGCCAAAAGATGGTACCCTGAACTGCTGGGAAATGGACAAGTTAACTCCTAGCATAAGGAATCTGGTGGTGGGCTACCATGGAGAATACTTCCTGGTTTTGCCAAACAGTAATATCAACTTAACTTTCATACAACCTTAAGCTTGTACTGTGCTGTACTGCTTTACAATGTTCCAAGTGCTTTTATATACACTATCTTATTCAATTAAATTCAAGGCTTTATTGAGAACCTACCCCATGAAAGGCCTTTTAGAAATACAAAGTTGAGCAAAATTCATTCTCAAGACCTCAAGGGATATAAAATAATGATAATGATGATACTACTACTATTAATAGCATTTATAGGCTTGCAAAATGCTTTATTAATAACTCATTTTATTCTCAACAATAATCTTGGGAGGTAGGTGCTTTATTATCTCTATTTTCCAGATGAGGAATCTGAAGCAGACAGAGATTAAGTGATTTGCTTAGGGTCACATAGCTAGTAAGTGTCTGAGACTGGATTTGAACTCCTATCTTTAGTGGCCTAAAAATACAAATGACTATAGTACAAGACAGAATATTCTAGGTACCAAAAATGATGTATAAATCAAGTGTTATGGAGGTTTGGAGGAAAGACTGGGCACCTGCTTGGGAAGGAGATATGAAAGAAGGTTTCCTCAAAAACAAAAAAATTGTAGGATTTTAGTAAGAGATAGAGAAGATGGCATTACAAGCTAAGAAATCACCCTGAGCAAAGGCAGGAGCTGTACAAATATGTAGGGTACTTGTCCACAGGAAAACAGAATTTTTTAGACAAAGGTTCAATTTTGTACTTTTCTAGAAGGTATCTTCTAGCACAGATTGAACGGCTATATATAGAGAGCAATAAGAATCTTCAAATGTAAGATTTGGAGCACAAAAACAAGGAAAAAAGGAAGAGATACCTTTAGAAGCTGTGAGAGTGTGTCTAGTACCTCTGGGGGTCCCACTTCCAAACCTTCATCACGACCTGTAGCTCTCTTTTTATAGGTGACATTACCCAGGTATAAGATAGCTGATAGAACTGAAAAAATCCTTGGATACAAAGAAGATAAATTCTTATCTTGCAAATTTTTAATTCAAGCTTTAAGAAAAGGTTTCCAGTAGAACTATACATTAAAAATCCCCAGTAACTTTTATTGAAATCATGAGTGAATTCCAACTAGACATGAGACAAATATAATTCAGTGCCTTTCTTTATAATATGACTAGAAATAAGTTTAATGTTTGAATAACTAGTAACAATGACTATTATAATCACTTAATATTAATAACCAATATACAATAAAATGATAATATGATTCTCAGAATATAATAAACAAGAGGCACAATGTAGTAGAGAACTATAACCTGAGTCAGGAAAATTCAGGTTTCAGTCCTGCTTCAGACACACATGAGCTGCTCTCTGATCCCAGACAAGGTGCTTCACCTCTCCTTACCCAGGCAACTCTGCAGAGAGAGCACCTGCAATCTGCATGGGTGGAAAGAATTTCCTCACCCATGAGCTCCTGACACTAACAAAATTATAGGCCTGACAAAGAACAAAGTACTAGGAATCTTTCCTGTGTAGATGGCATCGCACAACTATATAACGCTTGACATCCATGATCCTACTCGGTCCTCTCAATAACCTTGGGAAGTAAGCAATATGAAGAATATTTCATTTTATGGATAAGAACATGGAGCTTTATAGAGGTTATGCTCTTTGTCCCTTGTTGCAGAGCTTGGGGCAGAGTGGGAACTTGCTGCTGGGTCTTCTGACTCCATTCAGAGCTGAGACTTTCTCCGTGACACCATATGACCTCTCAGAACATTAACATAACAAAGCACAATTGGGGAGGTTGTAACAATTTACCTGAGCTGCTTATAAAAGCAATCGACTTACTGTTTCTTGGTTGCTGGAAGAAAGCCAACCATTTCCATGGCCTGTTTTAATCGTTCAAAGTCATGTTTCAGATCTTCTCCATCTTCAATCTTCAAGTTATGCTGTAAAAGAAGGATATCAAACTACTTGCCATTTTTGGAGATGCAGGGCTGGCATACAAGAATAATTTCTGCTGGCATTGACAGGGTGACTATCCAAGCAAGTGGGAATCAATGGGCTCCTTTATGCCATGTCCCTCGGCTCTCCTTGAAGCTTGCTTCAAGAGAAGAGGAAAAAGGCCTAGCAGCCTCTGACCTTCCAACAGCTCATAAACAGCCACCACAGGACAGGACAGGACAGAACAGAACAGAACAGAAATTACCTTGGTTGTCCCATATTTAAGCTGTTTACCTGGTTGAGGTAGAAGTAGTCTTCAGGTTGTTTGAGCTTAAATTCTTTGCGCTCTTCCTCACTGACTCCAAGTAACAAATAATAGAACACATGGTAGTTTCTATGGATCAAAATTAGGAAAAAATATTTTTATAGTTTAAAAAAAAATCACCCCAGTATTCTTTTAGACTTTTCATGTAAACCAACTATGAAAATGCCAGTTATGCTTTAAAAACCTCCTTAGTGGGTGGGGAAAATACAAACTTAAAAAATGTTTTCAGAGCTGAGTTTAGCAAGCATAATGTTTGGAAGTTTTTTTCTTTCCCACAAGTGTGTTGTTATTTTAGAAAACTTCCCTAATAAGGAGAGAGATAGTCTTAGCTCACTGTATCTGTAATAGAACACAGACGATTTGCAAAGGGCCCCATATGAAGACATTCTGCTGAATTCTCAAACTAGCCTTTTCCTCTTATAGATATTAGCAGAACAACCACACACTCTCTTTCTTTCTCCCCCATTCCCATCCCCCAAACACTTTCTTCATATATCACTTCAGGATAATAGTCTTACCTTTCATCCTTCTCTTGAGAGACTAGGCGAGATTTTTCAAGCAGATATTTTTCAACAACAGCTCTATCAAAAAAAAAAAGAAGACAAACATTTTCCATAGCAGAACAGGGTAACTTGTAACTATTCTAAAGAGCTACAAATTGAATTAATCATTCAAATATGCTGTCTTTTTCATACAATGTGACTGAGAGTGGGAGAGCGTGAAGTTTCTTTCACTGACTGGCACATCTGCAAATTTTAATTTTACAGATTGCCAGGAGCTCCAAGAGTTAAAGTGATTTGCCCACCTTGACAAGCTAGTATGTGTTCGCATAGTAGTATGTGTTAACAACAGGACTTAAACCCAGGTCCTTCTGACTCCAAAGCTGGACCCCAATCCATAAACCTACTGTGATTATGGGCCATCATTTTACAAGTTCAAACCCACATAAGCCATAAGTAAAATACATAGATTCCAAATACTTTTTTAAATTTAAAGAAAATGCCAGTAGAGCCAATTGGGAAAACTTGGATTTTAACTGTTCTCCAGATATGTAGCCTACACCAGCTGCTAGATATAAAAAGATACTCTCTGGTAGCTAAAAGCAGAACTCCATGTTCAAAAAGGGCAGAGACCAACCTCTTCAGCTATGATGTAGAATTGCTCTAAGTGAGAAATTCTAAGATTCCTGGCAAAGAAGAGACGCAGTCTTTCAAATATGCAGAATTTGCACAAAAACGCAGTTTTCAACAATTGGTCTTAATTAGACATGGTAATAAAATCCCCACAGTAACTCTTCCTTCATTAGCAATGCATCTGAGGGTTTAAAATATTCTCCATTTTCTAAAAAGATAATAGGAATAAACTTATCACAGTAGACCACTGTGATTTTCATTCTGAGACAACAAAGTATTCACTACTCAAGATTGTCATTAATGCAAAGATTCAGTAACAGTAAAACATTACCAATGTAGTAAATTTTTGACTCTTATGGTTATCCCCCTAAAAAAATGCAATCCAATTGTTTCACCTAAAATTCTAAAAGGTCAATCAATCAACAAGCACTTATTAAGCACCTACTGTATTGGCAGGCACTAGGGATAAAAAGAAATGCCAAAAGTTCTTTTGCTCAAGGAGCTTTATTTCTTTGTAGTGGGGGTGACACACAAGGTACACAGAGCAGATGAAAGGTAGCAGCTGAGAGGACAGGGAAAGGTGGTGCTGGTGAGAAGGTGGTGTCTGCATCTTAAAGAAAGCCAGGGATTCTGAAGCAAAGGTGAAAGAGAAGGCCAAACAATCTAGGTGTGGGGAGCAACCAATGTAAAGGCACAGAGATACTGCACGTGAGGAACAGCAAGAAGTACAGTATGGACTGGTTCTTAAGAGTGTGTGGGGAGAGGAAGATTAGAAGAAGACAGGAAAGGTAGGAAGGGCCAGATTATGAAAAGCTTTAAATGACAAAGGACTTATATTTGATCCTGCAGATAAAAGGGAGCCACTGGAGTTTATCGAGTAGAAGAATGACAATCTGCCATGCAAATCTAAAACAAATTTGAGGGACAAATTTCCAAATTCACAGGGAAATCCTCAAAGGAAAACTGGTGTTCTTTGTGGAACTTTATTTGGAATATTCTTGGCAGTTCCCTAGTCATTTTGGAGCATGTTACTTTATACTAAACCTTCTCTCAGAAGAGCCTTTTACATGATTCTGACCACCATATTTCTTTCTTGCCTTTATGGCTAATCTTCATAGCACCTAGGTCTCCTCTTACTTACCAGTAAAACAGTACCATTTTTCCCAACGCTGTTCTTAAATCACCTTCGATCTGGTGCTATTACATTAAAGTTACTCATGATCAACAACGACCTCTCCTTGACCATGTCCTGTGACCTTTACTCCACTCTCATCCCTTCTGATCTCTCCACTTTCATCACTTTTTCTATTTTTCTGAGCACTCTGTTGCCTTTGACCCCTCCCCCAAATTAGGGGCTTACCTTCTGCTTTTTCCCCCTTTTGTCACATGGGTTCTTAACCTAGGGTCTGTGAACTTTTTTTTCCCCACAAAATATTCTGATAACTATTTCAATATACTTTGCTTTCTTTGTAATAATTTGTATTTTATTTTGTGTATTTAAAAACATTGTTTGGAGAAGGGGTGCATATAGGCTTCACCACATTGCCAAAGAGCTCCTTGACACAAAGAATCCCTGTTCTATGTTCACTTTCTCAGGCATTTAATCTTTTTCTCATGGATTTCCAACCAAGAACTTCTAACTTCCTCCTCCTCAGTTGCCTACATGACCCTCACATTACTAGAACATACCATTTACCCTTAAAACTGTTGTTACCTTACAAACTTTACAAAGAGCCCTTCTAAACTTTCCCTTTTACTAATTCTGTCAACAGATTTCCACCTCCCTAGGTTGACAGCTGGGAAATTTGAATTTGACTCCTCTCTTCCCTTCATCCCCTATACTTTGTCAGCAAGTCCTGCTATTCTTTCTTCAAATATGTTTCTAAGATTAATCCTTTCCGCTCCATTTCCACAAAAACCACTCTAGGCCAGTCACTGTTTGCTATTTAAATTCCTACAGGGGTTGGGCTAGATCAGAGGTTTTGTTAACATGCAGCCTCTCCCACCTCCCACCAAGTGCTTCCAAACCAGATTAAAATGCAACTGGGAAATATTTAACAAAATAAATAAAAATAAATAAGTAATAAAATAAAACACAGATAATATTACATTTTAAAACTAAGTCAATATGTGACCTGTCTGGTTGAATGGCCCTGTTTCATCACTGGTTTAGATGACAGCAGGTTTCTGGACCTCTAGTCTGTTGTAGCTCCAGTGTATATACCATGTGCAGCTTCTGCTAATATCAGTCTCATGTTAGGTTGTTATTCAGTCACTCAGGTGTGTCTGACTCTTCATGACCCTGTGGACCATAGCAGCATGCCAACACTGTCTAGGGGATTGTCTTGGCAAAGATACTGACGTGGTTTGCCATTTCCTTCTACGCTGATAAGGTAAAACAAAGGTTAAATGACTCACCCAGACTCTTATAGCTAGAAAGTATCGAAAGCCAGATTTGAATTAAGGTCTTTCTGACTCCAGGACCAGTGCTCTATCCAATGAATCACTTCGCTGCCTCCATTTTTGTATTATAGCTCTGGGCAAAACTCTACAGAGGTACCCCTATTACTTTTAGAAATAATAACAATGCCACTTTAAATCTGTATAGCATATAATTTTAAAGTATTTTAATACATCTCATTTTGGGGGTCTGAACGACTCTGTGATGTAGGTAATAATGATAATAGTAATAGTTGATATCCATAAAGCACTAAAAGACTGGGAAAACACTTTCGCGACAATCCAGTGAGTTACATCCTGCTGCAGGTTTCACTATCCTCATTTTCACAGATGTGGAAATGGAAGCTCAGAGTCTGTTAAGCAATTGACAGCTATGAAGGGTCAGAGGTAGAATTCAAAGCCAGGTCTCTGCCTCTGGGTCAGGCTTTCTTTCCACCACGATCACTATTACTGTTTTATAAAGGCAGTGACAGGCACACAGACAGAAGTGAAGTGACTTGCTTAGGATCACACCGCTAGTCAGTGAGAGCTGGGCTCAGAGTTTCCATGGCCACAGACTTTGCATCCAGCCTTGCTAGGACACATAGCTCAAATTTCTCAGTGGAGCACTGAAGCAGCTCTGTCCACACACCATCTCATACTCTGGAATCTCCTTTCTTTTTATTCTCTAACATAGTCCCTCTGCTTGAGTCAAGCCAGTCTCTTTGTGGTTCCCTGCGTACGACTTACTCGTTGTCCACATCTTTGCACACACTACTCGTCTCTGCCAACTGCAAGCCTTCACCACGTTCAGGACCAGGGTTAAAACAAACTTTCCCCCACAACAAGGTCCCTTCGCCCAACCCGCCGAATCCGGAGCTCAGTCAGTACATTCTCGGCACTTCCACGCTCGCTCAGCTTGCAGCATGTTACACTGCACTTAATGGCCTGCTCTGCAGACACACTCACGTTATCTTGGATGTCTTTGTTTTGTTTTCCCTAAACCGTTGTGACGCGACTTTATGTCCTATGTCCTTGTTTTGGATCATAGACTTCAACATGGAAGGGAATTCAGAAGTCATTTATAGCGACTCTCTCATGCTTCAGATGAGGCAACTGAGGAGGGAGTAGCAATGAAATGTCACACTGGTGGTTGTAAACTCAGGTTCTCCAACTCCCTGCACTGAATCACATTCTCTTCTATTCTGGAGGAACACAAGCTCCTGAGCCTACTACAGTAACACGGGGTCAGTCCGTAAAGGCCTGTCCCTCCTCCCTCCAGGCGCAGCTCTTCTGACCCTGATGCTGGTGGGCCTCCACTCCCAATACCTCATGTCTATTTTGCATATTCCTCTACAGGAATATAGTCTCTTATTAGGAAGCAGCTGTTTCACTTTTGTTTTTGTATCTCTCACACCTGGCACATAGTAGGTGCTTCAGAAATGCTTGCTTACATATACAACCTATATCAAATTGCTTACTGTCCTAAGTAGGTTGGAGGGATGGAAGGGAAGAGAGGTAGGGAGGAAATGTGGAACTCAAAATTTTATTAAAAAAAAAAAGTCAAAAATTGTCTTTACATGTATTTGGAAAAAATAAAATACTAAAAATAAAAGAAATGCTTGCTTGCTTGAAAGAACCCTGGAAAAAGTAGAAGGAGACAGGGTTCTAGTGTAAACTTCATCATTAACTAGTTGATAACCTCGGCTTAGTCACAACCTCTGTAGACCTCAATTTTCTCATGTGTAAAATGAGAGGGTTTTTCCAGCTCTAGCATTTTATAACTCTATGACATGAATTTTGAAAAAAGTCTTTAAGGTAGTCATAGGCATGGTCTGGCCAGAAGAAACAATAGGGAACATTCCCCTAGCAGGGCGAATCTAAGTTGGGAGGTGGAAATCTATATGCCTTGGTGGAAAGAGACTGTGGTTTGTTTGGGTCTGAGGAGCCAAGGCATAGAATAACCAACTAATCGGATCCTAGTCACTCACCCCATCTGTCCTGCCTAAAATTATCTGCTGGGTGCCCTCCTGGGAAAGGTGAGAGCATCACTGATACCTGGGCCCTCTTGCTCATTCTACTCAGGGGCCTATCAATATTCAGTGTCTCACTTCTCACTTTAGAGACCAGCAAGGATTCTTAACTTGCTTTATTTATTTATTTATTTGTTTGTTTGTTTGTTTATTTATTTATTTTTGGTTTCTTTGTCTTTAGGCAATTGGGGTTAAGTGACTTGCCCAGGGTCACACAGCTAGTAAGTGTTATGTGTCTGATGCTGGATTTGAACTCAGGTCCTCCTGAATTCAGGGCCAGTGCTCTATCCACTGCGCCACCTAGCTGTACTCTTGCTTTTAAAAAAATTTTCATACCTGTATTTCAGTATATTTACTGAATTTAAAAACATTCTGAGCAGGGGTTCATGGACTTCACCACACTGCCTGTCAAAGAGGTTTCTGATACAAAAAAATTGCCTGGACCATAGGCAACCCACCCTCCCCTCCCCCCAACCTAGTTACCTACACGATCCTTACCTGGTTTGATGAATATAAATTCAATTTAAGAAATGTTTATGAAACATATACTATGTGAAAGGCATTATGTTAAACAAGGCATACAAGATGAAAAATGATAGTCCTTGTCCTTAAGAGACGTGCTAAGTTGACCCTTGTACGCTTCCCTTGCCACATGTAATACTCAAGCTAAGAGAAGAGGAACTTGCTTGAAAACAACTGCTATTCATTCTATGAATATGAAAAAAGTTACACGAAAGCATTATCAGTCAACATAAAAACAGAAAAATCCCATTAATCAAAGTCTCCATTCAGTGAAAATCTGTGAAATTACAGAAAGGGTCCAGGTTAAAATTTATCTTTTCATTATCTACAAAGAAAGAGTTTGCTAATCAAATCCTCAGTGTAAAGAAGACTGCAGGCAGAACTTCAACTAAACAACCGCACCGTGAGCATTTCAAAAACAACTCTTGGCATATATCTGGATTCTTCCAATTTGTTAAATGAAGTAAATAGGTTCCTTATTACCCCCAGAACCAACATTCCGGAAGCTCATTGTTATCATAAACTGAATAGGCAGCAATCAAATAAACGTATCAATCCAGGGAAACACTTTCATTTCAAACCTTGATTTTCACAAGGCACAACCCAACAAATTAACAGATAACAAACCAGGGAATTCCAGCAAAGTCTAAGGGACAAAGCAACAATCTTTCGACAGTGTATGCAACATATCACACCTGTCATCCTACCTCCCTTTTAGAGGGGGAAGTGCAATTACACTGAGTTCAGCTGCCATTTATTGTTGTTGTCATTTATATCACTGGTGCTATAAAGTACAGTTTTTGCATGAGGAAAATCAAAGGAGGCAGAATAAGAGAAACCACAAAGTAGGAGAATACAGAAGTCTCATATTCAAAATGTATATAGAGTTGACACAAATAGATAAGACCAAGAGCCATTCCCCAACAGGTAAGAACACGGAGTATAAACACGTTTTCAAAAGAATTGCAAGCTATTGAAGACCATTTGGAACAAATTCCAAATCACTGATAATAAGAGAAATTCAAGTTAAAACCATTTGCCTCATACTTGAAAACTGGCAAATCTGATAAAACCTCTTCCTAACTTGGCCTGACCCTTACCCTGCTTTCCCTGTCTTCTTACATCTCAGCCCCTCTGAGTACTCTATGATCCAGTGGCACTAGCCCCTAATCTCTTGACTGTGGGCCGGCTGTCCGCTGTGCCTGGAATGCTTTGCCTCCTCATCTTTACCTTCTGGCTTCCCTGGCCTCCTTCAAGTCTCAACTAAAGTGCTAAAGTGCAACCTTTTGCAAGAAACCATTCCCGGCCCTCCTTAATGTTAGTGCCTTCTCTCTGAGATTATTCTCCAATTTGTCTTGCATATTCCGTTTATACATAGTGAATTGCATGTTGTCTTCTCTATTAGATTGTCAGCTTCTTGAGAGCAGGAATGTTTTTTGTCTTCCTTTGTATTCCTAGCACTCAGCAGCACAGTACCTGGCACACAGTAAGTGCTTAATAAATGCTTGATGACTTGACTTGTAAGCAGAGCTGTGAATTAAGCCAACCATTCTTTTTTTTTCTTTTTTTTTCTTTGCTTTTTGGTGAGGCAATCGGGGTTAAGTGATTTGCCCAGGGTCACACAGCTAGTAAGTGTCAAATGTCTGAGGCCAGATTTGAACTCAGGTCCTCCCGACTCCAAGGCCAGAGCTCTATCCACTGTGCCACCTAGCTGCCCTTAAGCCAACTGCTCTTAATAACAACTGACCATCACGTAAGAAAAGCGACTAAGTTGTTCAAACTTTTTGATCTAGCAATCCTATTAACGGCATTTGTCACAAGAAAGTAAAACACAGAAATCAAGTTCCATTATATACTAAAATATTCATGCCTTTTGCAGTAGCAAAGAATCAGGGGAAAAATGAGTATCTCTCTTTTTTTAAATTTTATTTTATTCTTTAATTTTTTTTTATAAATTTATTTTTAGTTTTCAACATTTACTTCCACAAGATTTTGAATTCCATATTTTCACCCCATCTTGCCCCTCCCCCACCCCAAGATGGCATCATTCTGAATACCCCTTCCCCTAGTCTGCCCTCCTTCTATCTCTCCCCCTTTCTCTTATCCCTTCCCCTTCTATTTTCCTGTAGGGCAGGATAGATTTCTGTACCTCATTTCCTGTATTTCTTATTTCCCAGTTGCATGTGGAAACATTTTTTTTAAACATGTGTTTTTAAAACTTTGGTTCCAAATTTTCTCCCTTCCTCCCACCCCACCCTCATTGAAAAGGCAAGCCTCAATATAGGTATACATGTGCAGTTATGCAAAACACTTCCATAGTAGACATGTTGTGAAAAACTAACTCTATTTCCCTTAATCCTATCCTGCCCCCCCCATTTATTCTATTCTTTCTTTTGACCCTGTCCCTCCTCAGAAGTATTCTTCTGATTACCCTTTCCCAATCTGCCCTTCTCTATCATCCCCTGCTCTCTTGTCCCCTTCTCCCCTATTTTCCTGTAGGGTAAGACAGATTTCCATACCCAACTGAGTATGTATGTTATTCCCTCCTTAAGCCAAATCCTATGAGAATAAGATTCCCTCATTTCCTCTCACCTTTCCCTGTTTCCCCTCCACTGTAAGAACTTTTCTTGTCTGTTTTGTGAGATAATTACCCCATTCTACCTCTCCCTTTCTCTTCTCTAGTATAATCCTCTCTCACCCTTAATTTTATTCTCCAGATATCACCCCTTCTCTTCAACTCACCCTGTGCCCTCTATCTATCTATCTATACATACATACATATAATTTTTTCCTCCACTACCCTAATACTGACAAAGGTCTCATGAGTTATAAATATCATCTTTCCATGAAGGAATATAAACAGTTCAGCCTTAAGTCTCTTATGATTTCTCTTTCCTGTTTACCTCTTCATGTTCCACTTGAGTCTTGTATTTGAAAGTCAAATTTTCTATTTAGCTCTGGTCTTTTCATCAAGAATGCTTGAAAGTCCTCTATTTCACTGAATGACCATTTTTTCCCCTGAAGGATTATACTCAGTTTTGCTGGGTAGGTGATTCTTGGTTGTAATCCTATCTCCTTTGCCCTCTGGAATATTATATTCCATGCCCTGTGGTCCTTAATGTAGAAGCTGCTAAATCTTGTGTTATCCTGATTGTGTTTCCACATACTTGAATTGTTTCTTTCTGGCTGCTTGCAATATTTTCTCCTTGACCTGGGAACTCTGGAATTTGGCTACAATATTCCTAGGAGTTTTCCTTTGGGGATCTCTTTCAGAGGAGATCGTGGATTCTTTCAATTTCTATTTTGCCCTCTGGTTCTACTATATCAGGGCAGTTTTCCTTGATAATTTCTTGAAAGATGATGTCTAGGCTCTTTTTTTGATCATGGCTTTCAGATAGTCCAAAATTTTTAAATTCTCTCTCCTGGATCTATTTTCCAGGTCAGTTGTTTTTCCAATGAGATATTTCACATTGTTTTCTAATTTTTCATTCTTTTGGATTTGTTCTACTGTGTCTTGATTTCTCATAAAGTCACTATCTTCCAATTGCTCTATTCTAATTTTTAAGGAAGTATTTTCTTCAGTAAGCTTTTGGACTTCCTTTTCCATTTGGCCAATTTTGCTTTTTAGGGCATTCTTCTCCTCATTGGCTTTTTGGACCTCTTTTGCCATTTGGGTTAGGCTATTTTTTAAGGTGTTATTTTCTTCAGTATTTTTTTGGGTCTCCTTTAGCAAGCTGTTGACTTGTTTTTCATGATTTTCTTGCATCACTTTCATTTCTCTTCCCAGTTTTTCCTCTACTTCTCTTACTTGCTTCTCAAAATCCCTTTTGAGCTCTTCCAAGGCCTGGGTCGGATTCATATTTTTCTTGGAGGCTTTGGATGTGGGAGTTTTGACTTTGTTGTCTTCTTCTGGTTGTATGTTTTGATCTTCTTTGTCAACAAAGTAAGATAATACAGTCTGACTCTTTTTGCAAGGTTTGCTCATGATTCCAGCCAACTACTTGAGTTTTAAACTCTTTGTTAAGGTAAGAGTCTGCTTCCAATGTGGAGAATGTACTGTCCCAAGCCTTGGGGGTTTGTGTAGCTGTTTTCAGAGATACTTCTAGGGACCTGTAAATTTTCAGTTCTTCTAAGGTGGTAAGATAATGGGTGAGGTGTTTACTCTTTTCCTGGCCTGTGCTCTGGTCTTTGAGTGACTGGCCACAAGCAGTCTTTTCTCTCTTGGAACTGTGAGGAGGGTTTCCTCTTCACCACCACTACAAGCTCCACCGCGCCAGCGTTCCTCCTCACCCCAGGACTGCCACCCAGAACTGTGACCCAGATCCAAGCATGGGCAGAGCAAGAGATTCCTGCCTCAGCACCAGCAAAGAGATTCCTGCAGTCGCCCTCTGATCAGCCACTTGATTCCCCCTCAGTCTGTGGGCCGGAAGCTCAGGACACAGCCACCACCCCGGCACCTGAACTCTGCGCTCTGCGCTCTGGAACTGGCTCTGACCTAGCTCTTCTCTCACCGCAAAAACAGACTTTTCCCACTGACCTTCTAAGTTGTCTTTGGCGTTCATGGATTGAGGAGTCTGGAAGCCACCAGAGCTGCCCGTGATTCAGTCCTCTGAGGCCTGCTCCAGGTTTGCTGTGGCCTGCGCACCCACGCTGAACTGCCCTCCTCTCCCCACTCGGTGCGATAAGTCTTTCCGATCAACCATCCAGGCTGTCTTGGGCTGGAAATTTGTTCTACTCTGTCTTTTTGTGGGTTCTGCTGCTTTAGAATTTGTTTAGAGCCATTTTTTATGGGTATTTGGAGGGGCTGGGGGGAGAGCTCAAGCAAGTCACTGCTTTCACACTGCCATCTTGGCTCCACCCCCCCAAAAAATGAGTATCTCTTGATTAGGGAATGGCTAAATAAATGATATGTCTAGAGAACACAGAAAAACACAGGAAGATCTGTAAGAACTGATACAGGGTAAAAGCAGAACCAGAAAAGCTGTTACACAATGACTATAACAATATAAATTTAAAAAGATCACTAAAAAAGCTGAAATCAATAGCTAAAAACCACAAAACGACAACAAAAAAAACCCAGTGCCAATAATGGTCTCTGGGAACATATAATAAATAAATCTCACTCCTGTAAGAAGAGAAGGGGACTTTCAGAGCAGAATGTTGCATCCATTATCATACACAGTAACTTTTAATCATTCTGACTTAACCTTTTCTTTGTTGCAAGGAACAGCTCAGTTCAGGGGGCAGGGGAGATACACAGAAATGACAGTGACATAAAACCAGAAGGTATCCATAAACATATTATTATTTTTTAAAAGAATAGGTCATACCTGACAAACTGATTTGTTTTTTTGACAAGGTTACTAAATTAGTACCTTAAGAGAAAGCTGTAGAGTTTAACTAGATTTTAATAGCCCTTTCACAAAATCTCTCATGCCACTCTTGTGAAAGGCTGTGAGATGTAGGCTAGATGACAGTAAAATTAGATGGATTTGGAACTGGTTGAATGGCTTGATTTAAAGAGTGGCCATCAACGGTTAGATTTCAACCTGAAATGTGGAATACCCCAGGGATCTGTTCTGTTTAACATTTTCATCCATGACTTGGATAAGGCACAGATAGTATGTTTACTAAATGTGCAGGTGACACAAAGCTGTCAAGGATAGCTTACTGTGGATAGCAGTAATGATCCAAATAAAATGACAGGCTATAACACTTTGAAACTTCAAAGTGGGAGGTGGTACCCCCACGGGGCCATGGCAGGTCCCAAAGGGTAGGTAACCAAGTGGAGGATGGGAAGGTAAGTGGCATCCTGCCCTCCCTGCTATAGCTTATTACAAGGCTTGTCTTTAAAACAACTCTACTACCCCCTTCACCCATTATGGACCTCCCCTATCCAATTTTTAACCCCCTTAGCCCTCAAATAGCTGGCTTCCTGTGGCTGTGCTCTCCCACCTCTAAGCTTTCCCATTTTTGCTGATCATCTTCATAATCTAAGCCACCCAAATTCATAATTTCATTAACTCTCCCCTTACCTCCCACATACACCCAATTGCCAAGTCCCTTTGATTCTATACTTTCATAGAAACTCTTCTACTCTTTTCTAATGATTGCTTATATTCCCCTTCAGGTCCTCATTACTTCTTACCTAAACTATGCATTCAACTATTTGCAAATACAATCTGGCTCTAACCCACCTATCTAGGCTTATTTTATATTACACTCTCTCTCTCTCTCTCTCTCTCTCTCTCTCTCTCTCTCTCTCTCACATACATGGTACTTTCCAGCAAAACTAGATTTCCTAGATTTCCATCTTTTCCCCACCCCCTTACATAATCACATAAGGCATATTTTCAATTCATGGAATGCATGTCCCTTTGTCATCTCCACCTCCAGAATACTCATTTCTTTTCAAGTCTCCTCTTCTATGCCCTCTCCTCCTGTGAAGTCTAAGTTGTATCCCTCCAGGAGAATATAACAAGCACTTTTCATGTTCCTCTCCACATATCCATTACCCAGTACACATACAAAGTCCCTTGCAGAGAGTAGGCATTTTAAAAAAACTTGTTAAATTGAAATTAAACAAAATTGAAATTATTGTACATACCCTCGGACAATGCCATTCTCCAAATAGTTGACTTGAATGAATTTCCCAAAACGGCTTGAATTGTTATTGTGGGCTGTTTTGGCATTTCCAAATGCCTACAATGGAAATAAAAGGAATGATGAAATCCAAAATATTACATGTTTAAAGGCATATTATTCATCATGCGAAACTTGAGATCTAAGCATTTAGAAGCTGTGAAATACATTATGAAAATATAAGCTTGTGTAAGATTATCATTCAGAAACATCAAAGCTCTGCAACTTTTCCAACAAGGAAACTCAGGCCTAGAAAGGTTAAACAACGTATCTGAGGTCACACTGCCTAGCTAATTGGTAGAGTTGGGACTGGAATTCAAGACTCTAGTCATACCTGAGCAAGAACTGGGTAAAACAGAGAATAGCATGCTAAGAGCTACTAGAAGTCTCTATAATGTCTCTCACAGATTTACAGTGGCCCTAATGATAGGAGGTATAATTATACTATTCTGAAACAATCGATCAGCATTTCTTAGCTATGTGCCAGATGCTAGAAGATACAAACAGAAGAAATTAAACAGTCCCTGTTTTCAAAGTGCTTACAACCTACTGGGGGAGACAAAATAAGTATTTGCAGAATATGTACAAAACAGATACAAGATCCAGCAGGCACTAACAAGTATGTGTGGATACTCAGGAAAGGCTCTGTGTGGCAGAGCTGTTGTGAAGGAACTGGAAACTGAATGAGGCAGAGAAGGGAAAAGGTGTACATGCCAAGCATGGGAGACAATTCAATACAAAGGCATGGACTTGGGAGATGGGGGGCTGTGTTTGGGGAACAAAGAGGGGGACAGCACGGATGCATAGTAGAACATGGAAAGGGTTGCAAAGATAATTTGAGGCCTGATTATGAAGGGTTTTAAAAAACCGAAAGAGTTCATTTGATCCTAGAGGCAAATAAGAGCAGCTGGAGTTTACTGAGTAGGGGACTGACATCGTCAGACATACATTTTAGGAAAATTACTCTGGTAGTTGTATGGAGGATAGAGTGGAGTGGGGAGAAAATTAAGATAAAGAGACCAATTAGGAGATCACTCTAATAGTCCAGGCAATATGTGATGAGGGCTTAAATTAAGGCCTGGGGCCTGTGTGAGTAATGCCAAGGAGTCATATGAAGGAGGTACTGTAGAGACAGAAATGGTAGGATTTGGGAACTGATTCACTATATGGGGTAAGGGTAGAGTAAAAAGTTGAGGATAAGGTTGAGGCTGTGAACTGGGAAGCTGTTGGGGAGGGGGTGGAGATGAGTTCTGTCTTAGATATGCTGAGTTTGAAGTTTATGGAACATTCAGTTTGAAAAGTCTAAAACACTGCTGGTAATGTGGGACTGGAGCTCAGAAGAGAGACTAGGGTTAGCTATATAGAGGTAGGAGTCATCTGGATAAATTATGAAACCCAGGAAAGGCTGATATGATCACCAAGGAGAGAGGTATAATAAAGAATGACCAGGAAAGAGTCTTGGGGTATGCTTATAATTAAGGGCTGTGATATGGAAGATATAATTTGGAGATCAATTCCCACATGCATTTTGGGAGTAGAAGTCGGAGTTGGGGCTCAAGAGGCAGCTGTTAGCAGAACCAGTCTGTTCATAGCCAAGACAAACCACTCTAAAGAAGACTTTTTGGAAACTCTGGTTAAATGTCTTAGTGATCAATTATCAAGATATAGTAAAAAAGATACTAGTTGTGATGCTAAACAGGGATTGCTCATATTTACTCTGTTCTTTTAAACAAGAAAAGGAAACAGAAGAGCTGTGAGAGGCTGAAAGGATAAAATATGTAACAATTTCCAAAATGTTCCAGAATACCTAACTAGGGCAATAAGAATGAATATATTGTGTGGAGAAGATTCCCCTGAAGGCAAAGCAAGCACCATCAGAGAGCAGATCACTGTCTGGAAGCATCTTCATAATAGGAAGTCGTCTTCAGTCATCAAGAAGTGACTGTTTTATCAGGGTCACAAGACGGATCAACTTCCTGTTCCAAAAATAAGTGCTATGTCTGCACAAGAACACTTAAAACCACAGTCTAAGCTGTATTCAAGCAGACAGAAATAAAATGAATCTTCTTACGAAACTGACTTTTAAAACTCAAATTGAGTTAACCGTATTAAAGCTAAAAGTAAAAACAAAGAAGAGGTGCTAGAAAATATGATTTTACATCTTGGGGAATTACACTGGAATGTTTTCTATGTTGTAGGGATTCCTGGATCTTTCCTAAAGTCACCAACAAAATCCCAGGTGCCCAATATTTTTTATTTTGTGGAAAGGTACTAAAGGACTCAGCTTTACTGTCAAAAGGCAGTTTGCCCAAGTAAAAAAATGAGAAGGAAAAATAACTTTTATGTCCCTTTCACAATAAAGAGACCAATTCAATACTGAATCTTCCTTCTGTAATCACTAAGGCAGGGGATCTTAACTTTTTTCTGTCACAGACCCTTTCAGCAATCAGATGACGCCTATGGACCCCTTCTCAGAATATGTTTTTGGTTTTTTTTTTTACAGATTATTTTTTCTTTTTTCTTTTTAACGTATGTTTTTAAAACTTTGGGTTACAAATTTTCTCCCTTCCTCCCTCCCCACCCACCCTCATTGAAAAGACAAGCATCTCAATACAGGTTATAGATGTGTAGTCATGCAAAACACTTCCATAGTAGTCCTGTTGTGAAAAACTAAGTATAATTCCCTTCATCCTATCCTACTGCCCTTTTATTCTATTCTCTCTTTTGACCCTGTCTCTCCTCGGAAGTGTTTGCTTCTGATTATCCCCTCCCCTCTATCAATCCCCTGCTCTCTTGTCCCCTTCCCACTTATTTTCCTGTAGAGTAAGATAGATTTCCAAACCCCACTGTGTATGTTATTCTCTCCTTGAGCCAAATCCTATGAGAATAAGATTCACTCACTCCCTCTCACCTTCCCCCATTTCCCCTCCACTATAAAGCCTTTTCTTGTCTGTTTCCTGTGAGGTAATTTACCCCATTCTACTTCATCCTTTCTCCTTCTCCCAGTATAATCCTCTCCTACCCCTTAATTTATTTCCCAGATATCACCCCTTCATCTTCAACTCACCCTGTGCCCTCTATCTATATAATGTTTTTCCCTCCCACTACCCTAATACTGACAAAGGACTCATGAGTTACAAATATCATCTTTCCATGAAGGAATATAAACAGTTCAACCTTACGTCTCTTATAATTTCTCCTTCCTGTTTACCTCTTCCAAGTTTCACTTGAGTCATGTATTTGAAAGTAAAATTTTCTATTCAGCTCTGGTCTTTTCCTCAGGAATGCTTGAAAGTCCCCTATTTCACTGAATGACCATTTTTTCCCCTAAAGGATTATACTGAGTTTTGCTGGGTAGGTGATTCTTGGTTGTAATCCTGTATCCTTTGCCCTCCAGAGTATCATACTCCATGCCCTCCGGACCCTTAATGTAGAAGCTGCTAAATCTTGTGTTATCCTGATTGTGTTTCCACCATACTTGAACTGTTTCTTTCTGGCTGCTTGCAATATTTTCTCCTTCACCTGGAAATTCTGGAATTTGGCAACAACATTCCTAGGAGTTTTCCTTTGGGGACCTCTTTCAGGAGGTGATTGGTAGATTCTTTCAATTTCTATTTTGCCCTCTGGTTCTAAAATATCAGGGCAGTTTTTCTTGATAATTTCTTGAAAGATGATGTCTAGGCTCTTTTTTTGATCATGGCTTTCAGATAGTCCAATAATTTTTAAATTCTCTCTCCTGGATCTATTTTCCAGGTCAGTTGTTTTTCCAATGAGATATTTCACATTCTCTTCTGTTTTTTCATTCCTCTGGATTAGTGTTACAGTGCCTTGATTTCTCAAATTGTCATTAGCTTCCAATTTCTCCATTCTAATTTTTAAGGAATTATTTTCTTCAGTAAGCTTTTGGACTTCCTTCTCCATTTGATCAATTTTGCTTTTTAGGGCATTCTTCTCCTCATTGGCTTTTTGGACCTCTTTTGCCATTTGGGTTAGGCTATTTTTTAAGGTGTTATTTTCTTCAGTATATTTTTTGGGTCTCCTTTAGCATCACTCTCAGTTTTTCCTCCACTTCTCTTACTTGCTTTTCAAAATCCTTTTTGAGCTCTTCCATGGCCTGGACCAATTCATATTTTTCTTGGAGGCTTTGGATGTAGGAGCTTTGGCTTCGTTGTCTTCTTGTGGTTGTATGTTTTCATCTTCTTTGTCACCAAAGTAAGATAATATAGTCTGACTCTTTTTGTGCTGCTTGCTCATGATCCTGGCCAATTACTTAAGTTATTATAAACTCTTTGTTAAGGTAGGAGTCTGTTTTCAGTGTGAAGAATGTACTGTCCCAAGCTTCAGGGGTTTTGTGCAGCTGTTTAATTCATAGATACTTCTAGGGACCTGTAAATTTTCTGTTCTTCCAAGGTGGTATGATAAGGGGCGAGGTGTTTACTCTTCTCCTGGCTTGTGCTCTAGTCTATGAGTGACCACAAGCACTCTTTTCTGTCTTGGAACTGTGAGGATTTCCTCCACACAGCCATACAAGCTGTACCACATCAGCACTCCTCCTTGCCTCAGGACAGCCACCCAGAACTGTGACCCAGATCCAAATACAGGCAAAGCAAGAGATTCCTGCACCAGCAGAGAAATCCCTGCAATCCCTCTCTGATCAGCCAGTGGATTCCCCCTCAGTCTGTGGGCCAGGAGCTCAGGAGGCAGCAGCTGCCCCAGGGCTGAGCTTGGGGAATAGGGCTGGAACTCCACTGTCCTTCTCTCACTCACCACAGAAACAGACTTTTCCCACTGACCTTCTAAGCTGCCTTTGGTGTTCATGGGTTGAGAAGTCTGGAAACCACCGCAGCTTCCTGAGATTCAGCCCTCTGAGGCCTGTTCCAGGTTCGCTGCAGCCTGTGCGCCCACGCTGAACTGTGTTCCTCTCCCTGCCTGGCACGATATACCTTTCTCATCAACCATCCAGGTTGTCTTTGGCTGGAAATTTGTTTCACTCTGTCTTTTTGTGGGTTCTGCTGCTTTAGAATTTGTTTAGAGCCATTTTTATAGGTATTTGGAGGGGTTTGAGGGAGAGCTCAACCAAGTCACTGCTTTTACTCTGCCATCTTGGCTCCACCCCCCCCCGAATAAGGTTTTAAAATACATAAAATAAAACACAAGATTACAAAGGAAACCAAGTATACTGAAATAAATTTATTACTATGCTTTTTAAAAAAACAAAAGTAGGTTCACAGACTCCAGGTTAAGAGCCATTGCTCTAAGGAAAGTGGCAGCCCAAGCTTTTCTTTTGCTTTTTTTTTTTGGGTGGGTGGGGTAGGATGGTGGTCATATACAGACATATTCTTCTAGTATTAGTTGTGACACCCTGGGCAAATCAATTCCATAGACTCACTGAAAGTTAGAATGGTTTCCTACCTTTTTTGAGATCACAATATTACAGATGTAGAGCTGGAAGGTGCCTTGGAAGGTGTCCCTCATTTACAGACGAGGAAACTGAGGCTCAAAAAGACACAGTGTCCAGGTCCTCTGACACCAAATCTAGCATGATGTAGGCACGTGAATACTATTGAGTGCAGGGTGCTGAACTTGTGATGTGAGCCTTGATTTTTCCTATACTATTTACCTCATGGGGAGTTGTAACCCTGTTCTCCTGTTTTTAACTGCTTTATTTGGTACGTTTCTTTCTGTTTTGAGGTGGCAGTAGTGGTTGTGTTGGAGACAGCAGGAAACAGACAACTCTTCATGGAGTCACCTAACATAGGGAACCTGCTCTTCACGAACTGAGGTTGACTCTTAGGGAAAAAGCGACATTTTCATTTCTCAAATGCTCAAGATTCTTAGCGCAAGCACTTCATTTTAGAACTGAAAAAACCAAAGCTCAGAAAGATGAGTGCCATGCTAACAATCACACCATACACAAGAGAGCTCTTAAGGCTTCGAGTTCAGGGCTCTTCTCAGCCTGCAGCCCACAATGATGCTTCCTATTAGGCTAATGTCCCTTTCGAGCTTCACTAAAATGCATCTGATGTCGATGATCTTAAAAGTCCTCTCTCAAATGATCAAATCTGATTTCTATTTTCTAAGATACTCCCAAGATCTTTAGATGATGTGAAATATCATATCTTAATTTCTTCAATCATTCAGATTCCTTTAACAGGAGTTCTTAACCTGAGCCTGAACTTCATAAAAAAAATTTTTGGTAACTATTTAAATAGAATTGGTTTCCTTTGTAACTTGCCTTTTATTTTATGCATTTAAAAACCTTATTCTGAGAACGAGTCCATGACAAAAAGTGAAGAATCTCTTCCCTCTATAACATGTCAAACACATGCAACAGTTGTGACCAAGTATTGTTTTGGGTCTTTCTTACCCCAATGATGTGGCAGAACAGTGAAACGGAGAGCATGGCTCAGGAAGGCCTGAGTTTGAAACCTGACTCAGATTCATACAAGTTGTATGACCATGGAGAAGCTATTTACTTTTCACAACTTCGTTTTCTTCCTCTGTAAAATCACAATAATACTTGCAGCACTTACCTCAGAAAAATGCGAGGATCAGATACGAGACCTGTGACTTTAACCTTAAAACATCATACAAATGCCAGGTATCTATTCCCTGGAAAAGGTCAAGTCCTTGATAAGACAAGAATTCCTTGCTTGGCTTTGGGTACTTGATGCGCTATTAATGCCAGACAGATATAGGCTAAGCCAACTGGTTTTAAGTCTGGCCCTCATGTAGTAAGGCTTGCCTCCCCACCCCCCATCCTCCCTTCTACCCCTAGAACATTTGCAGGAGGCTACGCAGGCTACCAAAGGGTCAAATGTCCAGGCTGGGAATGACCAAATCAAAGTTCATAGAAATTGGTAGTAAGATTGAGTCTGTGAGTGGCCACTGAACTTCTAACTTGGGTGAAACAGGAAGATGAGAGAGAGAGACTGCCAAGAGAAGACATAATAAGAACTTGGGAGACCTAAGGAGAAGCTGGGTGGATGCACGGAATTGGTTCCTTCCAGAGATCCCAGGATCCCAGGGAAGCCCAGAAGCCCAGAACTGGCATCAGATAAAAGGCAGGCGGAGGAGTGAAAAGTCCCCTCCTGGACATATCAGAAGCAGAAGTCAAAGAGGAGTAATAAGAGAGCTATGACATGGAAGGACTGACCAGGACTTTACCCTTTTTGCTGGTTCTTTGAGCTATGGGCCGGTGCAAGCCTGGAAAAAGGGCTGTATCAGTGAAGTGCATTTTCCCTTTGTGTGTGTTGTGGGATTGGAGAATGGACATTCTGGGTAGAGAGACAGAAAGGAATGGTTGCCTTGCACGTCTTTTTTTTTGTTGTTGTTGCTGTTTAGTTAAAACTTATTCTGTAATTTGAAGTCTTGTTAGCTTGAAAGATTACACAGAAGCTGTGAGGGCCCTTACCTTTTTTGTGGAGGGAAGGAGAAAGGGAATAAGCATTTATAAAGAACTTACTATATGCCAGGCACTGTTAAGCCCTTGACAAATATTATCTCATTGATCCTCACAACAACCACAGGAGGTAGATGTTATTATTATCCCCATTTTACAGCTGAAGAAACTGAGGCAGACCTAGGTTAAATGACTTGCCCAGGGTAATACACCTAGTAAATGTCTGAGGCTGGAGCTGAACTCTCATCTTCCCAACTCCAGAACCACTGCTCTATCCTATCCGCTGTGCCACCTAGCTGTTAAGAGTGATACTTAGAGGTAGCTGGTGATACAACAGCAATATATAGCTGCACATGTATTAACTGAGGAGACAAATAATGTCTCTGCCTGGGCACACTTTATCCATGCAAACTGAAAAGCAGCAAACTTTGCTGCTAACTTTGTTCTGGAGAAGATATTGTTGATGCATAAAGTTAGAACTGGAAACCACTTACTCCTACTCCCTTATTTTACAGATGGAGACATGGAGGAGCAGGAAGAGCCCATGGGATCAGCACCCCCAACGTTTACTTTTGTACATGCCATACTTCCCCTTGCTCTCCAGTAGAATTTAAGCACTTTAAGGGCAGAGAATCTATGATCCTTTACTTTTGTATCCCCAGGCCCTAGTAGAGTTTCTTGCATACAACATATGCTTAATTTAGGGCTAAGCCTGAGGTATTCTAAATTCTAGTTTGCTGCTCTTTTCACTACAGCTCACCAACTGTTCCCAATGAAATAAAGAAGACTGACATATTTCGTACAAACAGAAATTTCATTTTATGCCTTAAAAGTCTTAGCTTATTAATGAATTAGTTTCACTAATAAGAGTCTCTCCACTCCAGCCCATCCTACACTCATCCATCAAAGTGATTCTCTTAAAGCAAAGACCTAATCATCTAATCTCCTTGCTCTACCTCCACTCAAACTCCAGCAGCTTCATATTACCTCCAGGATCTGATATAAAATATTCTTTAACTCTTAAAGTCCTTCTTTAAAAAGCCATTTGCTGAAAGCTCCCTCTTCTCACTTCTTTACTTCATATCATATCATATCACACAGATGCTTCTAGCCACTACCTTCTCCTTCACCTGTCTCACATAAGGGAGGGGAAGGGAGAGGAGGGGAGGAAGGGAGAGGAGAGAGGAATCTCTTCTCCCCTCTGATCGTGTGGCTGGATGATGGGGCACTAAACATAACACAAAGAGGTAGCCCTTCTCCTTGCCAAGGCAAACCCTCTCTACCTGTACAAGTGATTTCATTCCATCCCATCTCATCCTGCAGATTCCTTCCTCTATCATCCCTATTCTCTCACTTATTTTCAATCTTTCTCTATTAGCTGCTGCCCTACCGCCCAACAAACACGTTCATGTCTCCTCCATCCGCAAAAAGCCCTCCCTTAATCCTTCCAACCCCACTATTATCCCATATCTCTCCTGTCTTTTGCGGGGCTTCTGACCTCATCACTTCACCAAAGGTGTTCTTCCCAAAGTTATCATGGATCTCTTAGTTGACAAATTCAATGGCCTTTTCTCAATCTCCATCTTTCTTGACTTTTCTGCAGTCTTTGATACTGTCCACCATCCTCTTTTCCTTAGTACTCTCTTCTCTAGGTTTTTGGGACACCACTCTCTCCTGGTTCTCCTCCTACCTATGTGACCACTCCCTCTCAGACTCCTTTCCTGGATCTTCATTCAGGGCACACCTACAGTGGGTGCCCCACAGGGCTCTGTTCGGGGCTCTCTTTTCTTCTCCCTCTGTACTACTTCACTTGGTGATCGCATCAGCTCCTATGGATTTGATTTTCACTTCTATGCTGATGATTCTCAAATCTATTAATCCACTTCTAACCTTTCCGCTGACCTCCAATCTTGAATCTCCAATTGCTCCACAAACATCTCCAAGATGATATCCTGTGAACATCTTAAATTCAACATGCCCCGAACTGAACTCGCCTCCTCTATCCCATGTGTTGTCGAGGCCCCTCGATTTCACCTTTACATCTCTAGAATATGCCTCCTTCTTTCTTCTGATACAATAGCCTGCTGGTTGGTCTGCTTACCACAAATCTCTCCCCACTCTAGTCCATCCTCTACTTAGTTGTCAAAGTGATTTTCCTAAAATACAGGTCAGACCGTATCACCCTTGTATCACTAAACTCCAGCTGCTCCTTATCACCCCTAGGAGCAAATTTCCCTCTCCAGCTCATTTTACAGATGATGAAACTAAGGCAATTGGGGTTAAGTGACCTGCCTAGGATCACAGAGTAAAGTGTGTGAGATCAAATTTAAACTCAAGAAGATGAATCTTCCTGATTCCAAGCCCAGCATTCTATCCACTGCACTACTTAGCTGCCCAATAAATGCTTACTGTCTGACTTAACCTGGTCCCCTTCTACCTTTTAAGTTTTGTGATACCTTATTCACCTCTACACTCTCTTCACTCCAAGGATACTGCCCCCTGGTTATCCAAGTATTTTCACTGGCTGTTCCCCATCCCTGGAATTCTCATCTTCCTCATCTCCACCTCTTCTTTCCCCTGGCTTCCTTCAAGTCTCAGCTGAAATTTATCCTTCTGCAGGAAGACTTTTCCATTCCTACTTAATCTTAGTGCCTTCCTCCTGAGATAATCTTAATTTATTCTCTCATTTGGATATAGTAATTTCCTTGTTGTCTCTTCCAGTAGATTGTGAGCTTGTTGAGGACAGGATTCTTTCTTTCTTTTTTTCTTTCTTCTTTCTTTTTTTCTTTCTTTCTTTCTTTCTTTCTTTCTTTCTTTCTTTCTTTCTTTCTTTCTTTCTTTCTTCACTTAGCACAGTGCCTGGCACATGGTAGGCACCTAATAAATTCTGGATGACTTGACTGATGCAAAAAATAAAAACAAAAAACCTAAACAGCCCTGAAAATGGTAAATTTACAGTTAAACAACTATTGAGAAGAAAACTTAGGCCTGCCTGACTTCTAGATACCAAGATATTTTATTTTACAATTACTCTCATAAGAGATGTGTATGGCTTAAACCTGCCCCATAGCTCCAATGATCTCACATGTCTGGTATGCAGTCTCAGCACAGAGCAACTTTTCAAAAGCCAATCTAAAAATATCTGGCTTATATTTCTATATTTCAAGCTGTGGGAAATGTGCTTAATGCTTATAAGGAGTGGGACTGTTATCATTTATATTCATCTCTGGAGTTTTAAGAGAGGCCCACATCAAACTTCATGACAAAGAGACTTAAAGCACAAATAAAATAATATGGTTAAGACAAAATTTCTTGAATAACATCGGTGTTATGGAATGGAATGACGGAAGGAAGAGATCTAAGGGATATAAGCAATAATCATATAATATGGCAAACTGACTAGTACTTCCCCCCAAGATGCCTATAACATTGATATAGATCCAACAAAATGTTAAATTAGAATGATACTTCTAGTTTGATAGTCATAATTCTTAATTTCATTTTAATGGCAAAGGTCATAAATTACATCTTTGTCCTGGAAGGGACCTTAGACATCTCATCTAGTTCAAATCCCTCATTTTAATGAGGAGGTAACTTAGCCTGCCCCCCCCCCCCGCCGGAAAGGAAACAATATCTCAAGTGACACCAAAGACTGCGGTCACATCTAATACTCCTTTGTTCTCTTGTGATTTCAGGCAGTGGATAGTTCTTCCCTTCTTTGTTGCTTACACATTATTTAGAATCTGCCCCATAACTTTGCTACAACTTCTATCTTTTGTATTTGTATTAGAAACAGTGTGGTACAGGAGGCAGAGAAGACAGAAGACCCTTTGAAGTCAGGTGACTTGGGTTCAAATCATAACTTTGCTACTAATCCAGCTATATAACCTGGGGCACTTCTCCATGCACTACAGATCCCTCATATGTAAAAGGAGATCAACCAGCATGGGTTCAGTAAGCCAGGCACTATGTTAGGAGCTGGAGATTCCAATACAAAGAATGAAACAACTCCTACTCTCAAGGACTTCCAAGAAATGAGTTCTACTCTAAACTAACAATACTCTGATTCTAAGTCTTCTGATAAGGCCTGAGCTATGTGTTGTTGTTGGGCAGCTAGGTATCGCAGTGAATAGAGCATCAGGCATGGAGTCAGAAGACCTGAGTTCAAATTTGACCTCAT
This sequence comes from Phascolarctos cinereus, assembly GCF_003287225.1. Classification (NCBI taxonomy): domain Eukaryota; kingdom Metazoa; phylum Chordata; class Mammalia; order Diprotodontia; family Phascolarctidae; genus Phascolarctos; species Phascolarctos cinereus. The sequence goes on along the minus strand of NW_027555847.1, from coordinate 671,667,065 downwards.
ACACTTTAGACTGCAATGACTCAACAACAACTAAGTCTTCTAAAAAGGCCTAAGCTACATACATTAAACCAATTCCACTTCACATCCATTTGACTGGTAAAGATGACAGAAGAAGCATATGAGAATGATGGAGGGGCTGCAAGAAAATGGGCACAGTAATGTACTATTGGTAGTGGGGTGAATTGGTCCAGCTCTTCTGGAAAGCAATTTGGAAGGCCTCGTGCATATGACCCTGAAGCTAACTTGTCTTCTTGAGCTTCCCTATTTTCCTGAGGTACTGGAACCAGGGCATAACTGAGGCTCAGAACAAGGCAATGATGAAGCCCCCCTCAGCTGACATAACAGTGATGCTTTGCAACTCTCAACTCTAATTGAACTCTCAGTGCCGTTAAAGCCGAGACAGCTACAAGGCAGGCTCTAGTCTGCCCCATATGCCCCAAGAAATCAAGGAGGAGGAAAAGGACCCATATGTTCAAAAATATTTACAGCAGCTCTTTTTGCAGTAGTCAAAAAACAAGAAACTAAAGAGATGTCCACCTATTAATGAATGGCTAAATAAATTATGGTGTGTGGATATAACAGAATATTATTGAACTATAAGAAATGATGAAATGCATAGTTTCAGAGGAAACTGGGAAAGCCTCTATGAACTTATGAAAAATGAAGTAAGCACAACCAGGAAAACAATTTGTATTATAACAACAACATTATGCAGTTTAACTCTGAAAGACTTTAGATATCTATCAAAGCAATAATAAACCACCAGTCAAGAAGACAGAAGATGGAACATGCTACCCATTTCCTGCTACAGGAGTGACAGACTTAAAACGCAGAATGAGATAGATATTTTTGTATGTGGCCAATGTGGATATTTGTTTTGCTGGACTATGCATATTTGTTTGGAGAGTTTTAATTTTTATTGTTCAATTGGGGGAGGGTAATATAAATGATAATAAAATAAATTTAAAAAAAAAAAGGACTGAACCTATGATTTCATTGCTATGGGCTCCCAAATGAGGAAACTCTCTCAACCAATGCAGGTTAGCACCTTCTCTGTAACTTATAGTCTTTGAGAGGTACAAAGAGCAATTAGAGGCACAATGACTTGCCCATGGTTACACAGTCAGCATGGCAGAAGCAAGGATTTGAAACCAGGTCTTCCTGACTCTGAGGTCAGCTCTCTAGTCACTACACTATTATGTCTCTCTCATCTGGGTAAGATGACAGATTTCAATGAAGTCAAGAGTTAAGTTCCTTTAGGGCAAGGCCTTTTTTTTTTAAAGTGACTACTTTACTGCATCATATCAAGTTATGATCACTATTATTCTTCAGTTGTTTCTAACACACCATAGGCACTTAGTAAACACCGATAATGATGAAGACAATAACAAGGGATCTGGAAATTTGGCACAGGTCATAGGTTACAGAATTTTAGAGCTAACTGGTGAATATAATGTCAAAGCCAGAAGGAATCTTAGGCTAGAGAACACAGGATTTTACAGACTGAAGTCACCTTTGCTCACCTAGTACAAGCCTTTCAATTTCAGAGATTAAGACACTTAGGCCCACAGAGGTGAAATTTACACTGTAAAGTGCCATAAAGGTGGGTTATTTTTCAAATATATGGTGTCACTACAAAATCTTTCAGACGAGAAAAAGTTGTCTAAAGACTCTGCAGGGGTTGTATTAAACAACATTTCATTTCAAGTTTTCAAGACATTTCACAGAATTAAACTCTTACAATGGAGAAAAGTTACACAAATCTTAAGCTGTGTATTATTTAAATTGCATTTGATCTACTGATGGATTACCATTTGTAGGGCATGGTAGACAGACTTCTGTTTAGGTAGTAGTTCAACTAGAGGATTTCTAAATCACAGAAACATGGGAATTAGAACAGACCCCAGACATTTAGTTCAACTTGTCCCTGAAGAAAAACTACCTCCATAACATCTCCAACACATGCTTATTCAGCCTTTACTCAAAGGCCTTCCATGTAGAAGAATCCACTCATTCTAAAGACAGCCCATTCCACTTAGGGATGACTTTAATAGTTAAATTTTTCCCCCTTTTATCAAAGCTAAATGTATCACTTTGCAACTTCTCTCCATGACACCTATTTCTGCCCTGGAGCAAAGCAGAACAAGAGAGTTTCTCTTCCATGTCAGAGCCTTACAAATACTGGAAGATAGCCATCATGTTCCCTGTAAGTCTTTTCTTCATAAAGCTAAACATTCCCAGTTTTAAAAATCAATCCTCATATGGCATAAACTCAAAGCCCTTGACCATCCTGGTCCCCCACCTCTGGATACTCATCAATTTATCAATATCCTATCTAAAATGTAGTACCCAGAACTTATACTTCACTTGTGGTCTGACTGGGTACATACAGGAAAGCTACCACTTCCCTAATTCTGGACACTGTCTCTCAACATAGCTCAAAGTTGAATCAACGTTCTTGACAGCCTTATCATACTGTTGACTCAAATTGAGCAGGCAGCAAACTGAAAACCCCAAATGTTTTTCAGGTGAGTTGCTGTCTAGCCACATCTTTCCCCATCTTATACCTGTAAAGTTAATTTTCTGAAAACTCAAATATAAGACGTACACAATTATTTCTATTACATTTCTCTTATTATATTTGGCCCAATGTAACAAGACCTTTTTAGACCCCCAAATGAGATAGCAGTTTATGAGCTATTCCTGAAAGCTTTGTGTCATCTGCCGATTTAATAAACATGCTAAAAGCATGCTATCTATGCCTTCATCCAAGTCACTGAAAACTGCTAAATAGCAAGGGGCCAAGCACCAATCCCTGGGGCACTGCCTTGGAGATCTTCTTCCAAGCTGACATCAAATCAGTAATGACTCCTCTTGAACCCAACCACCCAATCACTTCTGAATCCACCCACTTGTACTGTCACCGAGGCAGTGCCTCTCTTCTCCACAATAAGAGCATGAAACGTTCTGAACTAGCAGCCTAGTAACCCCAAGCCTCATGGTTAGTCTGCTATGACCTCTGCCTGATGGAGCCTCATTGGCTACTTGTGATGACCTGCTACTTTTTTAGATGTTCATTAATAATCTCTTTAACAATACTTTCCAGTTTGCCAGATAACAAAGTCACAATTATTTGCATAAGAGTTTTCAGCCTTTATTCTGTTGCCATTTTTGAAATTGGGACATTTGCTGCTCCCCAGAATTGTGGTGCCTCCTCAGTCTCCCAGGATCTTCTGAAGCTCACTGGCAGTGGCTCGGTCACATGTGACAGTTCTTTAAGTATGACGGGATATACAGCTCCTCAGGGTCTGCTGACAAACTCATCAAAGGCAGCTAGGTGCTTTCTTACTCTCTCCAATTCTGTTCTCTCTTTTTCAACCCAAACATCATTCCCTTTGGCAGAGAAAATATAAGCCTAACAGGTAGGTGCTGCCTTCTCTTTCTTCTGGGTTATCTATCACGCCATCTACCTTAAGTGCAGTACTATTCCTTTTCTGATCCCTTCTCCCTGAAGGTGGTGAAAAAGCCTTAACATCGTTTTTGTTTCTCTCACTAACTGCAGCTCACTCAACGCTATAGGACTACACCATAATCTTATATTACTCATCCTGTATCCTTGCTTCCATTATCTTTAAATAATCTTTCATCAGCTTTAAACATATCTATTCATTTTAATCACAGCAGTAATAATTAATAGCTAGCATTTAAATAGCATTTTCAGTTTTGTAAAACACAAATATTATCTCATTTTATTCTCACAACAAGTCTGGGGGGCAGGTGCTATTATTATCCCCATTTTTTACAGATGAGGAAATTGAAGCAGAAGGTAGTCAGGCAACTTGCCAGAGGTCACAGAGGTAGTAAGTGTCCAAGTAAGTAAAGCTGAATATTGAACTCAGGCTTTCCTGACTCCAGGCCTAGCACTTTAACCACCAAGACCCCTAGCTGCCTTCTACCTTGAGATCTGATCTTATGATCTAAATCAGTCTCTTTAGATGATTCTGTTTCCCTCCTGATCAGAATTCTCTCACATCTTCATAATTCCATATGAAAATGAATGACATCCCCTACTGAATTTTAGACCAAGAAATCTTACCTATCCTATTATCTGAACTCTTTAAAATATGGACTGAAACAATATGGGGTACATGTCAGATTATGCTTGACTGTATGTCATTTCTTTAAATATTTTAAGATGGAGTGGTTACTTCTCTCCAAAGTTCCCTCATCATTTCCATCCCAGAAGCAAATTCCTTCTTGTGTGAAATGGATCCAGCATAGGATAAAGTCTTCGATTTTGGTTGCTCTACCTTTTGCTAAGTTTTACATTTTCTTCTGTTTTTTTTTTAGTCTTTCGACTTTGTTTTAATATTTTTTTCTTGTCTCAGATGGAATCATTGGCTTCCATTTGATCCATTCTAATTTTCAGGGCGTTTATTATAAGGGCATTATTACATTGTATGGGTTTATTGTATTGTACCTCTTGTGCCAAGCTGTTAATTCCCTTTCTTCCAGGGCTTTCATTTCTTTTAGAAAATTTTCCTCCAGCACTCTCATTTCATTTATATAAATTTTTTTTAAACTCTTTTTAAAAACTCTTGCTTCATCTCTTCTAGGAATTTTAGAATTTCTGCCCAAGCTGTGCTCTTCTCTGACGCTTTCTTTGCCTGTAAATATTTTGGAGTCATTCTCTTCTTCTGGGTTTGTCTTGAGTGTGCCTGACACTATAATAGGTCTTTATAGAGGGGTTTCTTTTTCATTTGCTCATTTTTCTAGTCTACTTTCTGACTTTGCTTTGTACTCGGGGTCTGAGCCATACTGCTAGTGCTTCTAGACTTGTAGCTTTCTTGGTACACTGCCCAGGGCCTCCCTACTTAGGAATACCACTCCCCCCACCGCCCCAGACTATCCTGGATCTGTGACCTAAAATTGGGTAGTGGGTGACAAAGCTGCCAGTTGGCACCTACCCCCCCCCCACTTTGCAGTGCCCTAGTAAGGGTTTGGGATCTTCTCTTGCCTTGGTCCATAGACCTCCCTGACTGCTGGAATGTATGACATGCTCCTGGTCTGTTTTTTTGGTTTGGTTTTTGGTTTTTTAGGCAATTGGGGTGAAGTGACTTGCCCAGAGTCACACAGCTAGTAAGTGTCAAGTGTTTGGTCTGAGGCCACATTTGAACTCAGGTCCTCCTGACTTCAGGGCCAGTGCTCTATCTACTGTGCCACCCAGCTGCCCCTCATGCTCCTGGTCTGATCCTGTGCCAGTGTCCGCAGACCTCTCTGCCTGCCTCTCTATGCTGAGCTGGGCTGGACAAATGATTCCCTATGACTTTTTCTGGATTTCTCCATCAAGATTTGTTATAGGGCATTTTCAAGATCTGTTTGAAGGAGTTTTGTGGAGGGGAGCCATACTGCTTCCTATCACTCTGCCATCACGCCAAGAGGCTCTGCCTCTTCCTTTACCTTTTGAAGGATGAAACTATCATTAAGGCAAATCAAGAAATTTTTTAACCACTGTGTTTTTGGCACCAAGCACCAGAAGGTATTCGTTTAAATGAAATCCCCTATCAGTTATTATCACGTCTCCAGGCCAGGCTTGTTTTCTGTTTCCCAAACTCCTCTAGTTCCTCTTTCTAGCCAGATGTTCTGTAGTACAATCAAATATTATTGCTTCTCTTTCTTGCCTCCTGCTCTCCCCACTACTCAACCTAAATGTCTTCCCACGGCTGGATCCTAAATTTCCTTACCTGAATAAACTAATGACACAACAAATATTTATTACACATCTACTACATGCTGGCCACTGTCTGTGGGACATTTCAATGGATCTATGCTCTCACTGATATGTGCATTCCCTCCGGTGATGAAGACTGCAATTCATTCATGAGGTCTATCCACAGTGTGTAACTCTTCTCGGTGTTCTCTCCAAATTTTATTACAGGTGGACTACCCAATGTCCTGAGGCGGGGGTGGAGGGCGGTGGTCTTTCTTGAGTTCTGCTGACACTGCAAGGATACCAATGGAATATGCAGACTGTCCACCAATTATCTGTCAGTTTTGCTATGTGTGAAGCTCATTTTTGTTTCTTATTACATATTTCTTTAATGATACCCTTTAAAAAGTTTCTTTTTCATAATTCCTTTTTGCTAATGTGTTGCAAACTGCTCAAGCTCACCATATGCTTCTGTCCTTTGAGTAACCCCCCACTTTAATTTTTTGGAGACTACAGTATGTCACGATTCATAGTTATAAATTACAGGAAGAAGAGTTGTAAAAATGGTGTTTGATTCAGGATACAGTCTGAGATTATTAAAAGAACCTTGCAGTTTTCAATGGCAAGTTAACTTTCTATAATTCTGGGCCTAAACATCATTCATTTGCATTGTCTGACCATCTAATTGAACATCACAGTCTGGACAGTAGACACTTTTCATCCACTTGGTTTTTCTTCTGTGATCAGTTAGTGTGGAATTTTTGAATGATTATGGAGCTCATTAAAGAGGTTCTGTACTGTTCTGGGACTTGATACAGTCATCACGATATCATGCACAAACAGAAGCATCTGGACAACTTTGTCATATATGAGGCATTCCTCTTTGAACTGAACTCTTGTATTAAACATCTTTCATGGCAGTACCTATAAACATCTTGTTATATATATCAGAGAGTTATTGAAGATAGTGAATAAGATTTTCTGGCTCCTTCCTGTCTACAAACACACTCAAGTCTCCCCATTTTTTAAAAAAGAAACAAAACATTCATTTGATTTCACCATCAAGCTACCATTCTACATGTCTCCATTTCACAGCCAAATTCCTAGGGGGAAAATGTCTATATTTGTTGCCTCTGCTTTCTCACTTCCCACAGATTCCCTCTGCAATCTGTCTTCTACCCTCATTGCTAAACTGAAACTGTAAAACTTTATGGTGCCAATAATTTTTAAACTTTTTGTTAAAAAACTGGTTTGCCTTTTGCTTTTCTATTACATTCATTTCGAAATACAAACCTCCTTATGTCCCTCCTCCTCAACATACTTTCCCTTATAACAAAAATTTAAAAAGGAAAAAAAGCGGGGGCGGTTCAGCAAAATCAACTAGCACACTGAACTGTGTCATATAGTCAATATTCGACACTCATGGCTCCCTATTTCTAAAAAGAAGGAAAGCACATTTTCTCAACTCTTCTCCAGAATCAGACTATCATTATAATTACAGTGTTCAGTTTCATTTTACTGTTCTTTCCTGGATCTGCTTACTTCACTGGCCGTTAATACAAGTAAGTCTTCACATGCTTCTCTGAATCACTCATATTTGTCATTTGTTTTATGGTGTGGTAATATTCCATCTAGTTATATACCGAAAGTTGTTTACCCAATCTCTAATCACTGGGTACCTACTTTGCCTCCGGTTTCTTCCTAGAACAAAAAATGCTGCTATATATATATGACTAGCAGTGGGTTCTCTGGGTCAAAAAGATACAAGGACATTTTATACACTTTTAAAAAGCTTAATTTCAAATTGCTTTCTAGGGTGGTTGGTCACTAACTGCTAAACCAAACGTCTTTTTCTTAGTCCTCATCCACTTTGACCTCTTCAGCGTTTCACACTGTTGCCGCCACGCCCCGTCCCCCCCATTCTCTCCTTCCTAGGTATCTGGGACACTGTTCTCTCCTGATTTTCCTACCTGTTCCTTCTAGCCCTTTTTCACTCTATCATTCTCCATGTCCTGCCCCCACGTATGGGTGGAGCCCAAGGCACTGGGACTTTCCTCTTTTTCCTTTTTACACACTCTCTCTCTCAATGATCTCACTGGTTCCCACAGATTCAACCATGATCTCTATGCAAATGACTCTTAGATCTAAATATCCAGCTTTGGTCTCTCTTCTACACTCCCAAATGGCACTCATCAAGTTGCCTACCAGGTACATCCCACTGGATGTTCCACAGATATCTTCAACTTGGAATGTCAAAACAGAACCTGTGCTCTCAAACCCTCCCCCTTCCAAACTTCCCTATTTCTGCTGAGAGCACTACTAACTTTCCAGTCACCCAGGTTTCAAACCCTAGTCAACTTTTCCTTCTTCCTCATTAGACCCAAATACAGTTGCTAAGTCCTATCAACTCTACTGCCATATCTCTCGGATCCCCACTTCTACTCCACTAACATGGCCATCACTCCAGTTCAGGCCCTCATCATCTTTTGCCTCCACCACTGCAATCATTTCATAGTTGGCTTCCCTGTCTCTAATCTCTCCTCCGCTAGCCCACCTTTCATACAGAAGCCAGAGATATGTTTGAAGTACAGGTCCATATCACCTCTAAGCTCAAGAGGCTTTGGGATTTCATTTCCCCTCTAAGACAAAATACAAACTCATCTGTTGGTTACTGAAAACCCTTGGTAATCCAGTGATAGCCTACCTTTCTAGGATTATCACACATTAATCTCCTTATGGTACTCTGCATTACAACCAAACCGTTCTATTTATTCTGTATGCCTGACATTCCATTTCCTACCTTTATGCCTCTGAATGGGCCAATCCAATGAATGGCATCTACTCTTCTCACCATAACCTTCTGGAATCCCCGGTTTTCTCTGAAGTTCAGCGCAAGTGCCACCACCCAGCTTGATCCCACTTGTTACAGTATTCTCACAGAAGTTACTTGGAATTCACTTGGTATGTAATTTGCATATACTTATGGTAGGTCTGTTATTTTGTCTCAATGGAATGTAAACTTATTAAAGGGCAGGGGAGTGCTTTGTTTTTGACTTACCATATGAATGCTTGGGACACAGTAGGGGCTTAGTAAACACCTAATGATTGAAAAGATCTTGTGTAACTTTTACAAATGCAAAAGAAACACCTCATGGGGTTGTACTCTACTGAATTAAATACTTAAAAAAAAAATCAAAAAGCATTTATCACCATTCCTGTAACTTTGGAAATAAAGTGTCCCTCTCCGATCGATAATCCCCTAAACGTGCAGCCTTCTTCTTAGAATGTAAGCTTTTTGAAGGCAAGGGCTGTCTTAGCCTCCCTCTTGTCTGCTCTCCTCTCTCTGAATTTGTATGTACATAATGTTTATTAAATGCTTTTTCATTTATTGATTCAATAATTCACTCGTTTTTTGCTTACTATGTGCCCCATACATGCTAAACTCTGGGGTACAAAGAAAACTTGAAAATAATACCTGCCCTCAAAGAGCTTATGGGTTTGTTCAGTCAACAATAACTACAATGGGATTTTATATCCTCTACATCTTTCTGTCAACTAAATGATGGCAAAGATATGGCTCACTATGGAACAATGCTTGCAGAAACCTACCTATTCTCTTCTTCTGCCTGCATCAAGGCTGCCACGAGGGAGAGTCTATGTTTTTGTATCAAACCAGACTTGTGATTTCAGGAGAGTTCTTCTATGAAAGGAATGTACTCGATTCAAAGTAAATTGGTACCCAAGGGTCACTTGCCTCCTCAGAATCAAGTGGCATGACACGAATCCAGCTCTTTCTGACTCTGTGGGCAGCTCTTTTTCTACTACACCTGGGGGGGGGGTGTATGTGCGCGCGCGCACATTCTCATAAAAACATTTTACACAAACACAACTTTTTAACATACAACTCACCCAAAAACTGAGCTCTCCATTTGGTGGCTGCTGCAGGCACCACCAGTCTTCATCACCCAGGCTGGCAGCCTAGGTGTTATCCCTGACTCTTCACTTTGTCTCACCCTCCCTGTGCCCCACCCCCCCCTTCTCCAATCTGTCATCAAGTCCTGTCAATTCTACCTTTGTCACACGTCTCACACAGACCTCCTTCTCTCTTCTGACACTACTACCCTCTTGGTATTATAGGTCTTCCTGGATTACTGGAACAGTCTGGTAGTTAGTTCCGTCCCCCCCCCCCACCTCAAGCTGTTTCCCCCATTCCAGTCCATCTCCCACTCAGCTACCAAAGTGACCTTTTAAAGCTTCTCATGACTCGGCCCCTTCCCACCTTTTCAGTCTTCTTACACTTTACTCCCCTTCCCGTAAGCTAAAATCTAGTGACCACGACCTCCCTCCTGCGCCTTGCACAAGACCCTCCATCTCCTGACTCTAGGCATTTGCTCTTCCTCCTGCCCGGAATGCACTCCCTCCTCACTTCTGCCTCCTGCCTAAGTCTCAACTAACTAGAGTCCAAACCTCCTTTCCCTGATTTCCTTAATACCAGAGCTTTCCCTCTAAGATCACCTGCAACTCATCTTGTAAATATCTTGTTGGTAAATAATTATTTTGCCTATTGTCTCTCCCATTATAATGGAAACTCCTTCAGATGGGGGAGGGATATTTTTGTATCCTCAGTGCTTAACCCAGTGATACACAGCCTGAACTTAGTAAGTTAGTGTTAACAGCCTGACTCTCCTCCCCCCACACTTTCTTTTGGATAAACTATCCCTTTCTGGAGCCATATTCATGGAGCTCACAATTAGAGATCCTCATGTTGAGCCAGAACCCAGCCTAACTATGCTTCTACTCAGACATGTTCCTGCCATGGCACCCTGCCACTTGATATTGCTTCTTGGACTTCTAAAAGTTTCTGCTTGAGGATGGGGGTAGGGGTGGGGAGGTCTTAAGCTCCCCAGATTAGTCAGAGTTCAATATATCTAGTCTGTTCCAGACTTAAACATGCCACCACCTGGCCATCTTCCAGAGTTTCCCCCTTCTTCCTGTCCCCCTACCCCAACACTTTCTACCTCTTGCTCTACATAACAGTAATTAAATCACACTTTCTGCCTCTTGTTTTATATAACAGTAATTAAATCAACACTATCCTATGACTCCACTCACCATCCCTGTGACTTCCCGGACAAACACGTCTCCCTACCCACTACCTTCCTACGTGTTTTTTCTTCCCCTATTAGGATGTAAGTTCCTTAAGGCAAGAGACTTTCTTCCTTTTTGTATTTGTGTGCCCAGCATTTAAAACAGTGCTTGGTACTTGGTATACACATAATAAATGTTTTTTAAAAATTCATTCATTTCTTCTTCTACCTATCCCACCAAATCACAGTGGTACCTATTTGGTCAAATGTACATCATTAAGATATTTAGGGGGCAGCTAGGTGGCGCAGTGGATAGAGCACCAGCCCTGGAGTCAGGAGGGCCTGAGTTCAAATCCAGCCTCAGATATATAACACTTACTAGACGTGTGACTCTGGACAAGTCACTAAACCCCAACTGCCTTGTCAAAAAAAAAAAAAAGACTTTGGGAACAGCTAGGCAGCACAGTGGATAGAGCACTGGCCCCGAAGTCAAGTGGACCTGAATTCAAATCCAGCCTCAGACCAAACACTTGACACTTACTAGCTGTGTGACCCTGGGCAAGTCACTTAACCCCAATTGCCAAAAAGGGGGGGGGGAAGGATATTTAGTGCATTTTATTACTCATGTTCTGTGCATTTGATGTCATGAGTTTTATTCCTTTTCTGAATTTTGTCTCCTGTGAACTTTTGGCTGTCTCTGTCAGTCATTTTATATTTTAGCTGCTCTCTGTGGTATCTAGCTTATAAACAATTTTCCTTTTTAGTTTAAAGCTCTTTTGCTTAGATTTGTAAGAGTACAGGCAAATATATTCTTATTAGTTCTTGTCTGCTACAATTAATACCTGGCTAGGAGTTTGTCATTTACCAGATAGTTGAATTAATTCTCAAACACCATCTGAAATGATGAAATGACAGCAAAAATGATGAAAATACTATCTGTGCCCTCTAAGATCTGTTTTTTGCCCAAAAGTCCATAATCTTGATGAATACTTTCTAGGGTCCTGCTAGTAGTATAATTTGTGCCCATGTGAATCACAAGAAGTAGGTAGAAATTACCTGGTTGGACAGGTCTTGGGAGATTTGTTATCATGTCTTGGATACACATTCCAGGAAGACGACAGATCATTTCTATTATTATCAAGTAGACAATATATGCCTCAATCCCTCTCAGCAGGGACTTACCAACCTCTTACCATATGACTCTTCCTCTGACCCTGCCTGGCTGAGCTCTCTCCAAATTGCCCCGCTACCTCATCATTCTGTGCAGAACAAATGGCTCCTTACTCTTTGGTGAAATTATGTCAATCCCTTGATTCGTCAACTGAATTACTTCTCAGCTCTACTCAAAGACTGCTTTTATGAAATCAAAGACTTGTTACAACTTACCCTTTATTGCAAAGATGACAGTGATAATCAATATAGCTTTAATAATTCCACATCTGATTTCCTTTTTTTTTGGTGAGGCAATTGGGGGTAAGTGACTTGCCCAGAGTCACACAGCTAGTGAGTGTTTTATTAAGTCTGAGGCCAGATTTGAACTCAGGTCCTCCAGACTCCAGGGCTGGCGCTTGAGTCACTGCACCCCCTAGCTGCCCCTTGATTTACTTTTGCTCACAATTCTTTAAAAACCTGTGAAACTACCAAAAAACATTTCGGGGGTAAAGAAGCAACATTTTTACAGGGAGAAGAGGAGAAAAGGAAGGAAGATGAGCAGAAGCACTGCAAACATGGTATAATAGGGTCTGCACCTTAATGTCTGAAGATCTGGCTTTAAACCTGTCATACACCTTGGATAAGTAAGCCACAATGACTGCAGCAGACTCACTCAACTCTCTAAGCCTCAGTTTTCTTATGTGTAAACTGAGCAAAATACTTGTACTCCCAACCTCACAAGGCTGCTATGAGGAAAGTACTATAAAAACACGAGCTAGTCATATTTAAACACATTTCTTTTATAATTTCGGAGCAACATATCACTTAAAAAGATATTTTCAGACTTGAAACAACATTCTCTAGGGTGTACAGCTGTGTGCAAGGAGGTGGGAGTGGGGGTGGGGATGGAAAACAGCATTAGATGGGTAAAAGTTACTAACAAGCATTCATAATTTAGGTACCTCTGAGAGCTTAACTAAAATTGGAATGCTAATTCCACTTTCTGGCGTTGAATTTATTTTTTTTTCCAGGCTTGTTTGGAAAGTCTACTAAAGTAACTTTCTACTTGAAATAGACTGCTGCTAACGCCCACTAAGTGTATCTAAGTATATTATGTGCGATTGGTAACATGGTGAGTGGAAACCAGAGACGAGGTATCATTAAACCTATGCCAAGAGCTTCAACTCAGACCACAAGCACAGCTGGTCTATAGGAAAGAAGGGGGAGAGTTGGCAACGAAAGATCTCTCTCCTTTTCTCCTCCCCCCTCTAAGTTCATTGCTAGGACTATGGATAGAAGCAAGAGAAAGTTATGGCAATTTATTGTAATAACAATTTACTGAAGAATGGGTCAAATGGGTCTTGACCACAGTCAAGTACTGCAAAACATAGTTCATCACAATAAAGTTTATTAGTATGGTAAGGTTTTTACTTAAGACCATTTTTTGAAATGTTAAATAGTCATTCATTCATTCAACTATCTATGAACTATTAAGCTACCTGCTATTGTTCGAAGGCCTTGGAGAAAATACAAAGACCCTTCCTCTGGACACTTTAAGATTGTTTCATTTAAAAAAAAAAAGATTGTTTCATCTAGAAACTCAACCTTGCCCTCCAGCCTGACCAGAGCAGAGGACAATGGGAGTATCACCTTCCTCATTCCAGACATTGTAAAGCTACAGATGCAGCCCTCCATTAGCTTTACTGGCACGCATTGGCTCATAAAGTGAACTAAAACTGCAGGATCTTCTTTAAACGAAATGCTATTAAGTTAGGGCTTCTATGTTCTATAAATATATAGTTAACTTTTTGAAACCAAGTGTAAAACCTTTATAGCTGGTTCTATTAAACTTCATCTTTGGAGTTTAGATTTCAGATAGTTGAGATCTGGTTCAGGGAGCTGGCTTTGGTTTAACAGCTGAGTCATCCAAAAGTAAATTCCAGAGAGAACCTCTAAACTAAGATTGTGTGAACTAGTTAACCAAGACTGAATTCTTCTAGGAAAAAAAGCAGCCTTTGTTGTTTTCTCATCTATATTACATAACAAACAAAATAAATGGCCTACATGTTCTCAAAGGTCTTTCAAGTCTTAACTATATGAATGATTCTATGATTCTAATGTCATTACCGTCCTTTCCTTTAAGGTTACATCTACCCTCAAAAATGGACACGAAAAATAGCTTTTGTGCAACGTAAACACCTAGCATATTCTAAAAAGGCTGGCAGTTATTCACTTAGTTTTCTAATATGAAATTTCACAAGAGAGTTTGGCAGCTTGATGTAATAGAAAAAAACATTAGATTGGGACCTATATTCTAGAATGTAGGACTGTGGGGAGGCCATTTCTCACCTCTGAACATCACTCTATTCATCTGAAAAATGGATGGATGGCCTAGATTATTTCAAAGGTCTCTTCCAGCTGTAAAAGTCTATCATTCCAAGTCTGTATAGCTTTTAATCAACTACTTCAGAACTGCAGTTTTTAAAAAAAATTTATTTATTTTTAGTTTTCAACATTTACTTCCACAAGATTTTGAGTTCCAAATTTTCACCCCAACTTGCCCCTCCCCCATCCCAAGATGGCATGCATTCTGAATATCCCTTCCAGAGATATTTTTAATCCTTAAAAAATACTATAATTTCACCCTTCTCTTGAACGTGATTTCCCCCAAAATGATTATTTTTCATTGACTAAAAAAAGTCCTAAATCATTTGTCACAAATTACAAGACTACATTTATGTGGAATAAGCCAGAAACAGCAGTTGACTTTCATCCTAGCCACCTAACAGGGAGTTTCCTGACCAAAAATACTTCCTTACTTGAGAGACTAAGCTCATCCTAAAATTTCAGCTCTTACTTATCTTCTGGCTGAAAGGAAGAAGAGGGAAAATTGTTTCATACAATTTTCCACACTAAGCACTGTCAACATTGAGCATGAGGCCTACTACAACTCTATTTTAGGATACTGTAATTCTTTGAGGGGAAAAAATATTTCAGATGAGTAGGCTGTAAAGAACTTTTCTTTGACATTCTCTTAACCCTATTTTTGTTGATAGAACTAACATTCACAGTATTCCCAACCCTATCTTTTCTTCGTAACACATATATTTTAGGGAATAGATTTAAATATTGTATTATAACTTTTTTTTTTTAGTATATCTTCATTTTCAACTAGACTGTAAGATTCTCAGTATAAATTCATCAATGGCAGGGACCACCTCCTTCAGTTTATTTGCATGTCTTCATAATAAAGCATACACAGTTAACACATATTTAATAAAATCTTTGTGCCAGGTACTTTGCTAAGTATCGGGTGTACGAAGACAAAAAAAATCCACTGTGCCCTTAAGGAGCATTTTAATGGGGAAGACAACATGTAGGTAATCACGTATATATAAGAGGTATGAGTGTAGGGGTACATGTGTGTATGTACATGTATATACACAGAGAAGATGGAGGGTAATCTGAGAGCAACTGGCAAGTTGAGGGAGAAGAGAGGAGTGGACCAAGAAAGGTTTCCTGCAGAAAAAGTGAGATTTGAACTGAGTACTGAAAGAAGCCAGGGAAGATAAGAAGTGCAAGTGAGGAGGTTTGAAAACATTCCAGCATGGGAGACTGCCAGTATAAAAACTGAGAGATTGGAGATGGCATGTCTTGTCTAAGGAATAGCAAGAAGGCCCATGTCATTGGATTAGTGAATGGAGAAGGAATAAAGAAGAAGGCTAGTAAAGTAGGAAAGGACTAGAAGGGTTTTAAAATGCCAAGAGGACATTATGTTTGGTTTTGCAGGTAACAGGAAGACAGTGGAGTTTGATGAGTGGGGGGGAGACATGGTTAGATATATGCTTGAGGAAAATCACTTTGACAGTTGAGTAGAGGGGACAGATTGTAGTGGAGGGAGACAACAGGCAGGGAGAGCAATCAGAAGGTTACTGAAATAACCCAGGTGAGAGGTGATAAGGATCTGATTATGGTTGGCTGCTGTGTGAGTAGAGATATGGAGACATACAGGAGAGCATATAGTATTGGGAAGGTAGAAAAGACAAGATCTGGCCACTTGTTTGGACTAGTTGGATTGAGTGAGAGGGAATGAGTAATTAAGGATGACAACAGGGCTCTGAGCCCGTGGGACTGGGAGGACAATTTGCCCTCAACAGTAACAAGGAAGCCAAGAAGAGGGGAGGATTTTCAAGGAGATTATGAATTATATTTTGGACATGTTAAGTTTGAGGTGTTTATGGGATATGTAGTCCAAGACGTAGCTGGTAATGTAAGACTGGAGCTAAGGAGAAAGACTAGGGCTGGATACATAACATCTGTGAATCATCTGCAGAAAAATGATAATTAAGGCCCTGTGAACTGAGCAAGATAGTATAGAGTGAAAAGAAAAAGAGGCCCCATGATAGAGCATTAGGAGGACACCCACGGTTAGCTGGTATCACAAGGATGAAAAACCAGCAAAGGAGACTCAGAAGAACAGTTGGAAAGACAGGACAACTAGAAGAGAACAGTGTCATGAAAACTTAGGCAAGTATCCCTGAGGAGTGGGTGATCGACAGAATCAAAAGGTCGCAGAAAGGTCAAGAGGAATGACAATTGAGAAAAGGTCAATAGATACAGCAATTAAAAAATCATTGGTAACTGGAGAGGCAGGTTTAGTTAAGTGATGAGATCTGAAGTCAAACTTCACAAGGCTTAGAAGTGAAGGAGAGAAGCGAAACCATCTAGTGTACACAGCTTTCTTAAGGAGTCTAGACAAGAAAAGGAGAGATATGGGAATACAGCTAGCAGGGGCAGCTGGTTTAAGTGAGATTATTTTCAACGATGGGGAAATATGAGTATGTTTGTAGTCAGCAGCAAAGGGACCAATGGATAATGAGACTGAAGATTAGGAGACAGTTGGGACATTAGAGGGGGCAATCTGTAGAAGATGGGAAGGGGAGGGGTTCCTTGGCAAGGAGAAGGGCAATCTGTTTGTCTGAGATGAGTGTAGGAAGAGCTAGTAAGATAAGGCATCAGTGTGTGATGGGAGGTGAGGTGAGAAGTGGAGACGAAGAAGCTATTACATGCTGAATCAACACAATACTCAATCAACACAATGTATTAGTGTCAGGAGGAGGTGGGGTTACAATATGAAGAGTAGATCCAGGACTATGGCATCTCTCAAATTCGGGTGGTTAAAACCTGATTTCCCCTTGCCTCTCTTTGAAGGATGTCACTGAGTTGGCCCCAGCTAAAGAGAGAGAAGCAAGACTTTAATCTCTTGGCTGGGATTTGAATTGAGGTCACAGAAACCCAAAGTTAGAAAAAGAACTATAACTGAACAAGAATCTCCTCTATCATTTCAGAAAAGTGTGCATATAGCCTTTCCCATCTCTGCAATGAGACCCCTTGAAGACCAGGAGGGCTTCTTACTACATTCCTGAGGCAATCCATTCCAATTTCGGATAGCTCTATATGTTAGTGCCTTTTCTTACATCAAACTTACACTTTTCTCTCTGTAACTCCCACCAATTTCTGCCAGTTCTGTCCTCTGGTGTCAAATATAACTGAGACAGCCCTTCAAATACTTGAAGATAGCTACAATACATCCCCCTCCCCCAAGTCTTTACTTCTCCCAGCTAAATAGCTCTACTTTCCTTCAACTGATCTTTATATAGCATGATCTCAAGGCCTCCCACTATCCTGGTTACTCTTCCTTTGGATGTCCTCTAGATGGATTTAACATCCATCTAGATCTATTCGACATCTAGATGGATTTGACCTAACATCCATTTGGCACCCAAAACTGAACGTAACACTGTGACTACAGTCTGACTAAGGCACATTTAGCTCTCTACCCCTGGACACAATGTCTCTCTTAATGCCACTAAAGCGCATTTTTAGGGCTACCATTTATATTTGTTGACCTATACTAACTGGTAGCTCACAAAAACCCACAGATCTCATTCAAACAAATCACAGCCCAGCTACACTATCCTATACATCTCATACTTGTAAAATCGATTTTTTTGAACTTAAGGACAAGACATTTATGTATCACTACTAAATTTCATTTTATTATTAGATCAGCACAGATATTTTTGAAGCTGTCACAAAACACACCCCAGTTTTGTATCATCTGCAAGTTTCAAAAGCATCTTATCTACATATCTTTCTCATCTCAGTCACTGATAAAACTGGAGAAGAGACGAGCATGCATTCTTAGAACACTCCAACACAAGACCTCCTTTTAAGCTGTTCTCCAGGCATTAACTTTTTTGCTCTGGCCGTCCCATCATTTCTCATTCCGACAAATCTTCCCAAAGAAGCTAAGCTGGCAAGGAGCAGGTGCAGGCCCCAAGTTTTCCTCATGGCTTCTTCTACCTTGTGAAAGATGAAACTGTCCAAAGGCAAACCAAGAACTTATGAACTCCCCTACTCTGGGTAGAGAGGGGGTGGCTATGTCTTTGTAGCTACAGCTCCCAATCACTGTATCTTGTTTCCATGCCAGGTTTGTGATCTGTTTCCTGTACTCCTAATCAATGTCTTCCTTCTGTCCAGGTGTTATATAGTATAATCAAGTAACAACAGTGCTTCTGTTTCTGCCTGTATTGGTTTTTCACCAAAATGTTCTCCATGATGCTACCCTTACTCCAGTTCCTAGGTTTCTTCACATTCAATTATTCTTTACAACATGACTCTCCACTCTCCCCTATTATTTATGCTTATTCTTCTTGAATTAAAAAAAAAACCTCTTTCAATAATATTTAATTGTTCAGTCTGTTTCAGTCTTGTCCCACTCCTGGTGACCTCATTTGGGGTTTTCTTGGCAAAGATACTGGAGTGGTTTGCTATTTCCTTCTCTAGCTCATTTGACAGATGAGGAAACTGAAGCAAACAGAGTAAAGTGACTTGCCCAGTGTCTGAAGAGGGATTTGAACTCAGGTCCTCTGGACTCCAGGCCCAGCACTCTATCCACTATACCACCCTGATACCTCTATTCAAATGGTCCTGTTAAATCTCACGGCTTTAGGCCAGATCAAATTTGCTTCCTTGCATTGGAATTTCTAGTTCACCTTGCTTGCTACCCATACTTTGTGCCATTTACATGTAGACATCTGAGGCCATGGATTTTATTGATGATTTCTTTCTTGGATTTCGTCTTCTGTGAATTACTGGGCTGTTAACTATTAATCTTCCTATACTATAGTGCTTCTATATGGTACCTGATTTGATAAATAAAAGTAGGCTTTTTTCTCCTGCTCTCTTTTCCTCTCCATTTTAAAAGCCTTTTTGATTTGATTTACAAGACTGTAAGTAAAAATAGTCTTATTAGCCCTGTTCCCTATCAAGAGTCATTTTTATATCTTGAACTGCAGTCCAGAAATCCAAATTCCATTTTCAGATTCCAAATTCTTTTTTTTGTTTTTATTTTTTAAATTAATTTATTTTGATTTATCAACAATCACTTCCATAAGCTTTTGAGTTTCAAATTTCTCTCCCCCTCCCTCAAGACGGCTTGCAATCTGATATAGGCTATACATATACATTTCTACTAAACATATTTTCACATTAGTGATGTTGTAAGGAAGAATTAGAACCAATAGGAGGAAGCATCAGAAAAAGGAAACAAAACAAAACAGAAGAAAAAAAATTGCAAATAGTATGCTTTGATCTGCATTCAAACTCCATAGCTCTTTCTCTGGATGTGGATAGCATTTTCCATCATGAGACCTTTGGAGATGTCTTAGACCCTTGCACTGCTGAGAAGGGTTAAGTCTCAGACTCCAAATTCTTAACGGCTATGTTCCTGGAGTCTTTAATTTCTTGCCCCTGACTTCACAGTCCTAAACACAGTGGACCTAGTCCTTCCAAGTGTTAGAGAATGATACTGCTTTCCAGACAAATATTTAAGAGATAAGAATAATGAACTCTAGGTCAGGGATAGAATGCATGTAAATAAGGACTAGAAAGCAATGTATTTTTTCAGAAAAGCTTTTAAAAACAAGGTGAAAATGAGAGAAAACCACACACCTATTACTACTAAGCTAATTAGTATAATAAATATCATATATGGCATCGAAAAGAAGACTAGTATCTGTGGATGTTCATGGTACTTCATAAGAGACAACCAAGAGAATAAAAGCATTAATACTTTATAACCTCAACATAACAACACAAATATATAAGTGATAAAATCACTGTTGTTCAGTCTTTTCAGTTGTATCTGACATTTCATAACCCCATTTGGGATTTTCTTGGCAAAGATACTGGAATGATTTGTCATTTCCTACTCCAGCTCATTTTATAGATGAGAAATCAAGACAAACGGGGTTAAGTGACTTGCCTAAGGTCACACAGCTAGTAAATTTGTAAGGTCAGATCTGAACTCATGAAGATCAGTCTTTCTAACTCCTGGCACTCTATCCACTTCACCACTAAGCTGCCCTACAAAAATCACTAATAAGGTATCAATTAACACTTGTTACATAAATGACTCCCAAATCCAAATCTACAACCCTGACTTCTTTCCTGAGCTCCAGACTCACATTTCTACTTGAATACCCCACTATCTATTCAGACTCAACAAGTCCTAAACCAAGTTCTTCATTTTTCCTCCTAAACCTGCTCCTCCTTCTGACTTCATTATTTCTATATCTGTAACACCATGATTCACATAGCCTTCTATGTCTATAACTTCAGGGTTATTGCTTCCTTTCACCCTTTCATATCCAAATAGTTACAAGGTCCTATCAATTTTATCCCCAAAACATCTTCTCAATCTGTCCCATCTTCTACTCTCATGCCTATTACCCTATTTTTGGATCACCTCCAGAATAACTTCTTACACATAAATCTGGTCATGGGACTCATCTGCTAAAATTTTTTCAATATCTTCCAATTATTACCTAGCTAGTAGGGTTCAAATGTCTCTTTCCCATGCCATTTTCTTTTCTCAGCCTTGTTTCCCATTCACTCTATACTCTAGTTACTTTCATACAAGTTGTTCCATATACCTGACTACCTTCCCTGTCTGTTGAATTCCCACTCATTCTTACCATTGTGTGTGTGTGTGTGTGTGTGTGTGTGTGTGTGTGTGTGTGTGTGTGTGTGTGTGAGAGAGAGAGAGAGAGAGAGAGAGAGAGAGAGAGAGAGAGAGAGAGAGAGAGAGAGACTTTGACTCGAGTCACACAGCTAGTGAGTGTTATGTGTCTGAGAACGGATTTGAACTCAGGTCCTCCTGACTCCAAGGCTGGGTGCCCTATCTACTGTGCCACCTAGCTGTCCCACCCATTCTTACCATTCTTTAAAGCCCAACTCTCTCAAAAGCTGTTCCAACTTTTATGCACATTTCTTCCTCATATTATCACTTCATTTCATAACTCTCCAATGCATTTATATATCATGCACTATAGCTATCTTTGTTGATGTCTTATCACCCTAATCTCATCAAGAGCAGATGAATGTGTCTTAAATAAACTTTTTATCTCCTTTAGCACCTAGCAGTATGCCCCACACAGAAAGCACTTAACATATGTTTTCTATATTGTAATTTGAGCTCTTATTGCAAGGAAGCAAATGCAATCTTAAAGGTATAGTTTTCTACTTGTTTTTTCTGGAACATGACTAATGTGGAAATTTGTTTTGCATTATTTCATATTTGTAATGGGTTTTGTATTTCTTACCTTCTCAATGGGCAGAGGAAGGGAGAGAATTTGGAACTGAAAATAAAATGAAACTAAAACAAAACAAGAGAGTCCTTTCCTTCAAGAAGCACACAATTTAATGGAGGATGAGAAGCAGCAAAGAAGTATGTAAAATCAAGCTATATACAGGATAAATAGGAAAAAATTAAGAGGGAGGGCACTAGAATTAAGAGGGGGTAGGGAAAGGTTTCCTAAAGAAGATGAGATTTTAGTTAGGTCTTGAAAGAAGCCAGGGAACCCAGTAGACAGAGAATAGAAGGGAGTTTGAGGAAGAGCAAGGCCAGTGTCATTGGACTAAAGAGTACATGGGTGGTAGGGTGGTGAGGAGTAAGGTGTAAGAACACTGGAAAGGCTGGAGGTGGCAGAGGGCCCTACCTAGACTATGAAAGACTCTGAAAGCCAAAGAGAGGATTTTGTATTTGATTCTGGAGGCAATAAGGAGACACTGGAGTTTATTGAATAGGGGGGGTGAATAGGTTGGACCCATGTTTTAGGAAAATCACTTTGGCAGCTAAATGGAAGACAGATTGGAGTAAGGAGAGATTTGAGACAGGCAGACTCAACAGAAGACTACTGCAAAAGTGCAAGGGTGAGGTGACGAAGGCCTGCACCAAGGTAGTGGAAGTATTAGAGGAGAGAAGTGAGAGTAATGGAGAGATGTTGTAGAGGCAAAATTGACAGGTTTGGCAATAAATTGGATGCAGAAGTGGAAATAGAGTGAGGAGTCAAGGATGACACAGGTTGGGGGGGACTGGTGTTCCCATGGGGGAAAGATAACGAATTCAGACAATACCATCAACTTTCAGCACCTCCATTTCCTTATCACCTCTTCTTTGACTTGGATATTTCTCCTTGAAAGCTCCACAGTATCTCCCATGGAGTCCATCAAGGCTTTGTATTTGTATCCCCCAGTGCCTAGCATAGTTCTACTTCTGTCTTTCTTCTACTTGTTAGATATCTCCATCATGATATCTGATGCACAACTCAAACTCAACATGACAAAAGCTGAACTTAAGATCTTCTCCCCCACAAAGCAGGCCTACATCCAAACTTCTTAATTTCTGCTGATGTCATCTCTATCCTTCTAGTCACCTTGTCTTAAAATCTCATCATCATCTATGACTCTTACCCCTTCATTCAATCTTGACATCCAATCATTCGGCAAATCCTGTCAATTCTATCTCCATAACATCTTTCACTGCTCCACGCCCCACCCCCCCTTTTCCAGTCCCTTTGCCACTAATTTATTTCAAGTTCTCATTATCTCTCCTTTCTAACACCATTGTAAGTGGTTTCCCTAACACCAGTCTCTTCCCTTCCTAATCCATCCTAAATACAGATTCCAAATTATGTATGATTCTGGCCATGTCACTCCCCTACTCAAAAAAAAAATCTTTAATAGTTCCTTCAAATACCTTATCCTGGCACTCAAGGCCAGAATCTAGTCCTGACTTACTTTTCCAGTCTTATTCTTTACTGTACTTCCCACTTTGTGTTCTGGTCAAACTACACACATACACACACACCTCCCTTTACATCTTTACTTGTTGAAATTATCTTTCTTCAAAGGTTTAGCTCAGGTACCACCCCCTTTATAAAGGCTATATAACCTATCCTGATTTTTCTCCATCTGAAATAAGATCTCTTCTCAAATTTTCCTTTTTTGTAGGTTATTTTTTTAAAAATATTTTATTATCTTTTATTTTTTACACTACCTAAATTTTTCCCAATATTAATTTCCTGTCCCCTTACAGGGAGCCATCCCATATTAAAAAATAATGTTTTTTAAAGAAAAAGAGGAAGAGAAAAAAAAACAGCAAACAGAAAAAAATCAATACATTGGAAAAAGTCTAAAGTTATATGCAATGTTGATGGCACATTCTACCAAGGAGTATGGGAGGCATCTTCTCATTCAGATATTCTTAAGAGCACTCTCAGTGAAATTATTCTTTGTCCCTATTACAATTTACCTTCGATTATACTTATTTCTGTACATTCTGCATCCCACCTGTATCATGTTTATATCTTTATTCTCAGCACCTAGCAGAGGGCATTGTGCATAAAAGAAGCTTGAAAAATGTTTGCTGAATCGAACACAGTTAACATTTTTAACTTTAAAGAGGGAGACAGAGGCAGGATAAAAGCTAGCTAAATATGGAGGAAGGGTTCTTAACCTAGGATCCATAAACTTTTTAAAAAAATATTTTGACAATTGTATTTTAATATAATTGGTGTCCTTTGTAAGACTATATATTTCATTCATTTAAACATACTACTCTGAGAAGGGGTCCAGGGGTTTCACTAGACTGCCTGCCATAAGGGTTCACAATACAAAAAAACGTTAATAATCCCCATTATAAATAAGATTGTAGACAGTTTCATACCTAGTCACTAGGGTTGATAGTAATATCCCATAGTAAAAAATTAACATCTATTAAATCGTGTTTGTGAAGGTTAACATTTCCAAAAATATGTACACAGCAGAGAAAATTATAAACTGTTATCTGCTGTCTAAACATTCATCACAAAAGCAATTAAAATATTAATTACAGCAATGTTTGAACAAACCATTTTTGTTTGTACTACATAGTCTAAAGAACAGATTGCTGAAATATAAATTGTATTAGTTTCCTATTTCCCATATGGCACAAATAGAATCAATAATTTCATTGTCCTGTATCTCTGTATCTCTGCCTAGTACCCAGGGACAGTAAACAGTTAACTTGCTCAAACCTGGAATGATCAGCTGATTGAACCAAGCTTTCCACAGTGACCCGTTCCTGTTTTTTGTTGAAAACTGCACAGTTAAACTGCAACAAGCTCTGTGAGATCCAGCACCAAGCAAACCTCAAAACAAGTCAACTTCTACTTTCAAGGAGCAGAAAACAAATTTAAAACAAAACAAAACAAAACCAAAAACCTTTCTTGTTTTACATATCTTTTCAGTCCGCAAGAGAATCCTTTAAACAAATCATCAAATGCTCCAAATTTATGACTATTTTGTTGCCAAGTTAAAAATTAACATTTTTGAGGCCTATTACTGAAAGGCAATAAATACTCATCGGCTTTGGTGGGATTACACAGCAGAGTTTTAAAATAATGAAACTTCTTTTTCCCCTCAATAAGCTGACCAGAACTAATACATGCAGATAAGTGATGTCCTTCAAAGCAGGCATCTCAGGAGGCTATCCTCTTATTTCAACATGTTTGGAATTGCCTTCTAAGACTGTTTATAAAGCAAAGAAGAAAGTCCACGTCATCATTATACCTAATGGGAGACTAAAAGTAGCACAATCCAAATAACCCAATTTATTTACCAGTTATTTGGAAAGCTGCTTCCAAAAATTAAACCTGTCCCCAAAGATGAAGTTTGGTTTTTTTTTTTAAACCACCAAAGACACTGAAAAGACTGTACTGCAGGCTCTAAAAGCAATTCCAAACGAGGAAACAAGAAAAGTTTTGAGCAATGGCAACATCATTGTTTGTAGTCTGTAGTCTTTAAGATGACTACTTTGATGGGGACAACACTCATTTGGACATATAAGTATAGATATATATTTTTTTTAAAAGTCATAAAATGTTGTACCTTGTACATTTTATACCACAGAAGCAATGCTGTAACTGAGTTTCTAAAAAACTGTCGAAAGACTGATGGTAGCTAGGCTCTTCTAGCCAAAGCTACATAGGCTGTGAAAATCTGTATTTTAAATAGTCATGAGCTCTTTATATTATTTGAATTTAATAGTTAGTGACCCCACATTCTATCTCCCTCTGTGTATACTGTACACCTCTAAGATGAAATAATTTTTTAGTGCAGAATGGTTGCTTTACCTGGGAAAGATCATTAATCTATCATAAAGAGCCCATTTAAATTGTGTATCTCAAACATGCAGTAAACAGGAAATCCTCATTAGAAAATGGCATAGATTGACAGACTGGTTGTGTAGAAAAAGAAAAAAAGAGAAACACTAAGGATCACTGTTGTTGCTCAGTCGTATCCCATTCTTTGTGACCCTGTTTGGAGTTTTCTTGGCAAAGATACTACAGTGGTTTGCCATTTCCTTCTTCAGCTCATTTTACAGATAAGAAACTGAGGCAAGTGACTTGCCCAGGGTCATACAGCTAATAAGTGTCTGAGTCTAGATCTGACCTCAAGTCTTCCTGACTCCAAACCACCTAGCTGCCCTCTCTAAGGATTAGCCCAGTGCTATGCACAAAAAATGTGCTTAAAATAACTGTTTTTGTTATTACCAGAAAGTGCTAGTCTCTCTCTCTCTTTTTTTTTTTTAAGGCAATTGGGGTTAAGTGACTTGCCCAGGGTCACACAGCTAGTAAGTGTTAAATGTTTGGTCTGAGGCCACATTTGAACTCAGGTCCTCTTGACTTCAGGGACGGTGCTCTATCCACCGTGCCACCTAGCTGCCCCAAGTCTCTTTTTTTTTTAAATAAGAATTACAAATGTATCATAACTCTGAAAGCCCAAAAAGCATGAAAGTTTGCAATCTAAAGTATAAGACATACAGAAAAATCACAGGATTAAAAGGGAAAAAAAATGTACCTCTAATACAGGGCCAGCACCCAGAATCGTCCTTTCCACTCCACTCGCGTACCCCTTCTGACTTAATGCAGTCAGACAGTGAATTAAAAAGTTTGTACTTTGTGTTTTCCCAGACCCACTTTCACCTGAAATAACTATGCATTGGTTGATATGTTTCTTGAGCATGGTATAGTACGCCACATCCGCAATAGCAAAGATATGAGGCTCCAACTTTCCAAGCTGCTGATTCTCATACATCTTGACATATTTAGGGTTGTAAATGGGTAGGAATTTAAAGGGGTTAATTGCAACAAGGATACTCCCTGCATAAGTATATATTTTCTGTTGTAAAAAACGATGCTTCAAATTCTTCAAAAGATTTGTCTCTGTTAAATTAGGAAGATTACAAAGATCATCAAAGTCTTCCTGTTGCCAAGGAAGAAAGCCCCTTTCAACCAAACTTCGAGCTTCCTTTGCTTTAGAGATCAGCTGCATGTGAACATATTTTATGGTCCCATCTGTGTTTCTCTCTTGCAAAAGAAAATAATAGCCATCCTTTTGAGGATGCTCATCTTGTGCCCTCCGAGGCCAGAGTAATACTCGGTGCACAGGCGAATCGTTTGCATCTAGTACCCATTCTTCACCTCCTGTTTCTTTTACTTCCACAAGAACGTAACACTTGGTGACATCTAAGTTCAAGTTTGCTATTACATCCTTGATGACATCCGAAGTGGTGGTGTCTTTAGTGGCTGTTACTCTGCAGAACGCCTCACTTTCTGTGGTCAGCTGAGGGTAAATATGAAGATGATAAGCTGCCTTCTCCTGGCAAACAGCACTGCCAGCATCCTTTAAACTCATCCTGCCCAAAGCCAGACTTCGGCATGCCTCCCTGGCTCGGTGTGCAGTGTTGTGTACCTAAAAAGATTTCAAAAGTTACAACTTAAAAAGAGCAGGATGTATACATAGCACAGCAAGTTTAGACTTAACTCAACCCCCCAAATCACTAAAATTAACAACCTGAGTTCACTATAAACTATTTTAAAAAACAAAGCACTGGGCATAAGACCAAAGACAAGAAATCGCTCAAGGAACAGTCCCAGTTTCTACAAGGCTAAATTCACCACAGCATCCTCACTTAATGACATAGCAGATTCAGCATGCAGACTCAAATCGGAACCTTCATTCATAAACAGACAAATGGGGAAGCAAACTATACCTCAAGTCATGAGTCTAGGATGCAAATCTGGTCCTGCCTCTCCATGCTTTAGGTTCCTCACCTGTGATGCAGAGAGAATGTTCTCCTTACACAAATCAAACCTGCTTTCATTTTACAAGTTCTCCTCTCCCATTTCATCTTTTGGCACTCATTGAGACCTGACTCCTCTTCATGACACAGCTTCTCTAGTCACCCTCTGCAGAACCAGCTGCACTTTGACTCCTCTGTGCCCTACTTCCCACCCCACCAAGCCCACTGGGCTGGAGTATTTCTTGCTCCCCACTGCCACTTCTAGGCTCCCCTTCTTGCACCATCACTCGACAACTGCTTCTTCTTTAAGAATCATTCAATTCATATTTATCACCCCATCCAAATTCTGGTAGACAGTATCTACCAACTCCCCACCCCTCCCAGGACAACCCTTCTTTCCTCAAAGAATTTAGCGCCTGGTGTTTCCCTGTCTCTGTCTCCCCACTCCCACCTCCCCTCCCTCCTTCCCAATTTTTGTCCTGATATCAGAGAACTGCAACACACTCTATTAAACAGTCTCACTTCCTAGTTCCTCAATTTACTCATTTACCAGGACATATTTCTCACTTCAGATATGGTCAAACTCGTGATCATTCTCAACTACTTTTATGTTTATGAACTCTGAAATTCTCTTACATTTAACTATTCCACCATGTCTCTACCTTAAGACTCCAACTCTGCTTTTTGACCTCAGAGTACCCTAAAATCTCTCCACTCCCCAGTTTTCCCAGGCATCTTCTTCCTTCCCCATCTTGACCCCTGGACAAGCCAGTTCAACTCTACACTTGTCTCTTTTCCCCCTATCATATTGGTGATTTTGCCCTGCAAAGCCTCAGCCTTGGATCACTTGGATAACTCCTCCTATCTGCTTCCTTTTGCTCCTGGTTCACATCCCGAAGGAAGCTAGGGTAAATTAAGAAACCATGCTAAATCCACCACAAATTTATTAAGTAATCTCACGAGGTCCTCACTATGGCAAGGCAATCTTTTTACATCTCCCTACCCCACTCACTACAATGACCTTTCCAAACCTTCTGATAACCCCTACCCTTTCGAGTGAGAACCTTGCCCCATATTTCACTGAAAAAACTGACGCCATTCACCAACAGATCCTCCTCTTCCTGCCTATCACTCCGATGCCTTCCATTACTATCTCCTCTTACATTCTGGTCTCTTCTACACGGCTACTAAAGTATTCCCAACATGCATGTCTGAGCATGCAGCTCTCCCGATTATTCGATAAACTGCTGGCTTCCTATAACTTCTAGGATCAAACATAAAGTTCTCTATTTGGCTTTAAACCTACATAACCTGGCTCCTTCTTATCATTCCCACAGCCTTTCACCTTCCCCTCCACACACTCCAGGGTCCAGTGACACCAGGCTCCTCACTGCTTCTTGCACAAGACACTCCATCTCCGGGCATTTTCATCCATGTCTGGAATGCTCCTTCCTCATCTCTACCTCCTTGCCTTCTTCTGCTCTCAACTAAATCCCATCTTCTGCAAAAAGCATTTTCTAGTCCTCCTTAATCTTGGTGTTTTCCCTCTGAGATAATCTCCTATTTATCCTACATATACCTTGTTTAAACATAGTTGTTTGCATATTGTCTCTCCAACTAGACTATGAGCTCCTTGAGAGGAAGGACTATTTTTTGCTTTGAATTGTATCTCTGGCACTTAGCATAGTGCCTGGCATGTAGTAAGCACGAGAACTAGGCAGGGCACTGGATAGAGCACTGGACCTGGAGTCAGTTAGATCTGAGTTCAAATACTGCTTCAGACATTTAGCAGTTGTGGCCTGGGCAAAAAACTCAACTCGGTCTCAGTTTCCTCCTCTATAAAATGGGTATAATAATAGCATCTACCTCCCAGGGTTGTTGTGACAATAAAACAATATTTATAAAGCACTTTCAAACCTTAAAGCACTATATAAATAGTAGCTATTATTATCATCATCATCATCATAAATACATTAAACGCTTGTTGACTGACTCAGGGAACAGAAAACTTTTCTAAATAATGCTAGTGAACTGTAAAGCACTGTAAAAATGGAAGCGATTATTTTTATGTAGCAGGGCAATTCTTCCCGTGATGCTATATAGTTACAACATGATCTCAGAAAAATCAAAATTACAGGTAACTCAAAAGGCAATGGAAAAATGCATGGTAGGTGTATGTATGTGTATACTGCCAATGGTGATGGTGTACATTCAAGAGGGAAAGATATAATTAAGGACGTGTGTAACTCAAAAAGAAGGTGGATCAAGCGCACAGTAAGAATGAAACATGACATATACATAGCCCAAGGGCTACACTGGTAATTTACAGGTCTTAAAAGTCTCTGATGAAGGCCTCTGGTATACTTGGTGGTAGATATCCTATGAAGGATACATATGAGGATACAGGTGAGAACAACATAGGATGAGAAGACACGGAAAGGTTGTGAGTCACCCTGATGGAAAGTGTATCCCCAGTAAGATTACTGATACATGAAAGTATCAAGGTATCCATAATAATTAAAAAAAAAAAGAGGAAACACTGACAGAAAATACATGTTTTTTTAAAAATAAAAACCCACCAAAACTTTTTCCTAAAGCTTAATAAATGAGAAACAGGCTGGCACAGTACACACACACACTCTCTCTCTCTCTCTCTCTCTCTCTCTCTCTCAGCAAATTACTTAAGTCTCTCAGTGCCTCAGACAATTCTCTAGAACTACATCTATATGGAGCTCCCTGCACTAACATTCATAAAGCAAATTCATAATATGATATAATAAAAAAACCCTCACATTTCATAAAGCACCTAGAGATTAAATGTTAAAAAGTGTTTTAAAAAAACCACACACACAATCTACAATAACTTTATGAGACAGGCACAGCAAGCAGTATTATTTGTATTCTACAGATGACAAAATTGAGGCTTGGAGAGGTTATGACTTGCTCACAGTCCAAAGCTAACAAATTTAAGACCTAGGATTTAAACTTTAAGTCTCTAGGCCTTGTGGTCTTTCCACCATACCCTTAATTCACATCTCATGAGTACTGTTTTAACAGTCACACTGCAATATACTATTATATGCCATCTGTGGGAAAGACACAACTGGTAATAAAATATGCTGGTTAATACAGTTAGATATATAACACAGATGATAAGTTTTACAAAGAACTAACAGGATGAAATGCATTAAAACAACACTAAATATATCTAAATCTAATGACTCAGAAGGCACTTTAGGCTGCTGCAGTGCCTCAGGGTCACCATTAGGAACTTCAATTATCACTCTGTTGACATAGTTTAAAAGCCTCATTTAACAGAGATTTCCTGTTATTATGATATTGGATACAGAGACCTGCCCAAAGATTCTGTATAGCCTTGGGCCAAACTAAACTTGATGAAATCTAATTCCTTCTGTTTCTTATACTTTGGTTTACAAGACTATCTATATTCCAACTCCAAAGACTGGCACAGTGTTTATCAATACTAAGTGCCATTTCAGAGAAAATCACCTAAATTAAGCTGTGCAAATTAAAAGACGTTATTTATCCCTGTGTCTCTTCTGCCCTTCCAAGCACTCGCTTCAACAGAATTTAGTTCCCGACAGAATTCTCCAGGTAAGCAATAAAGGAAGGTCGACAAAAATTTGATA
This sequence comes from Phascolarctos cinereus, assembly GCF_003287225.1. Taxonomy (NCBI): domain Eukaryota; kingdom Metazoa; phylum Chordata; class Mammalia; order Diprotodontia; family Phascolarctidae; genus Phascolarctos; species Phascolarctos cinereus. The sequence goes on along the minus strand of NW_027555847.1, from coordinate 671,635,994 downwards.
CATTACTATGAATAAGGCACCATGTCAGGTTCTGTGTGTGGGGAGAAAGTTAAGGGGGAATACAAAGTTTGGCAGGTGAGTTAAGACATGGGCACAAATACCAGTAATGTAAGACAGAATGAAAGTGTCTGAGGAGAGGTAGAAAATTATGAAAGGAGGGGCAGTGAAGTGGCACAGTGGATAGAGTGCCAGCCCTGGAGCCAGGAGGATCTGAGTTTAAATTCGGCCTCAGACATTTGAAACACACTAGCTGTGTGACCCTGGGCAAGTTACTTAACCCCAAGTGCCTCGAAAGAAAGAAAAAGAAAATGATATAAGGAAAGGAAGAGATGATTTTTGGCTAGGGGAACTTTGAAAATTTTATTGAGCAGTGGGGCAACTTAACTCAGCCTAAAAGACAGAATTTCAACAAAGACTGGCTAGAGAAAAGGAACTAAAGGTGGAGAGAACAATAAGAGCAAAAGCATGGAAGGGATTTTGTGAAAGGTATTCAAAGAATGATAAATTGTCTGACTGTTAAGGAGAGTAACCAGATAAGATTGGAGCAATAGGGTGATGCCATATGGCAAGAGAATTTGTATGTGATGCTAAGAAATTCAGTCTTTATTCAACAGGTAACGGGGAACCACTGAAGGTGTCTGAGTAGTAACAGGATCAGACCCAGGCTTTAAGAAGATTGTTCTGGTATCAGTGTACAAGAAGAGCTGGGAGGATATGATAATAGTCTAGACTAGCAGAATGATGGGGGATCACAGGACTAAAGAAATAGGGCTGTGAGGGTCCTCATAGGCTACCTAGGCCTATATCCTCAGTTTAGCAGTGATAACAGCAGACATTTATATAGCGCTTACTACGTTTCAGGCACAGTGCTGGGTACTAGACAATTATCATCTCATTTGAACTTCACAACAAGCTTGGGAGATACATGCTTTGTTTATCCCCATTTTACAGATAAGGAAACAGATTAAGCGACTTGTCCAAGGTCACATGGCTAGTGAGTACCTGAGGTCACATTTGAACACAGGTTTTAATGACTCCAGGTCTGGCACTCTATCCGACATCACCTGGCTGCCCAAATAAAGATGCCACAAATAAGGAAACCTGGGCTCTCAGAGGTTAAGTGACTTGTCCTGAGTCATGCAGGGATTTAAGTGACATTGCCAGCAACGCTCCTCTGGACATCGTTACCATATTTATGCCCCTGAAATCTCTTCATCTTGCAAGCTTGGGACTCATACCTCCTCAGGATTCTCTGACTGTAGGGTTATGGGCCAGGTTCTTCCCAGAACCTCCACTGAAGGAGGGTGCTCCTGAGGAGCCCGTGCTCCTCACCCCTTCTCAGTTCCCTTTTTGTATGTGCTGTCTTCCCTCATCAGACTGTAGGCTTCCTGAGGTCAGGGACTTATTTTTTTTCCCCTTTGTATCCTGAGTGCTTAGCACATAGTAGGTCCTTAATGCTGACTCACTGGGAGGCAAGGGTATGAATTCAGGCCCTTTAACTCCAAGTCCAGCGCTCTCCCACTGCACCACACTCAAATTTCAGTGTTGGCCATGGAAGCGGAAAAGAAAAGATGGCTCAAATAAATAAAAATTTAAAACTACTTACCTGGTGAGTGTAGTCACACTGCCAATGATGACGTGTTACATGTGGCATAAAAAATATTATCAAGTACATTCACGACTGAAAAGGAAGTGGGCCAGCTTTGAGGCATCTACATGCCATGATACAGTGGGTAAAAGCATTTCACTTAAGGGTCAGGAAGACCCAAATTCAAATCTAGCCTCAGTCACTTACAAGAACTGTATGAGCACTTAAACTTCTTTCAGTCTCAGTTTTCTCACCTACAAAATGGGTATAATAATAGCCCCTCCCTCCTAGGGTTCTTGTGAGTATCCAATGAGACTACAAATGTATAGAGCTCTGCAAACCTTCAAATGCTATATAAATGCTATACTATTTATTATTATTATTGTTATAGCAAAAATGAAGCATAATACATAGAAAGCCTGAATATTCCATTGGCATCCACAAAAGACTGACCAGATGTACGCAGAAGGCTTCCTCCAAGGTTTTTTTTAGATTCTCTACAGAGGACTTATGAAAAGACTAGACAAAAATCCCATAAAAGGAGGTGAGGACCAGCTGGCATCTAAACTAGTGGAGGAAGTCCCCCTATCAACTGATCAGTGACTTTAATAACAAAGCATTGGCTCTATTCCAATATCATACTTCTAAATCTATCCAGTGCTTCAAAGGTGCTGAATTATGCTGCCAAGACACATTCTAATTTATTCATTTGGGAGAACTGACCTTTAAAAAGGTATTTAAAATAGGAGCCCCTCAGTACAGTACTACAAAGCACAATAACCGGAGTCTCATCTCACCTAGATACATCACCTAAATGGGTTGTGGTAAATAGCCAGGATGAGGAACACACCAGCATAAAGCATCTCTCCCCTTCAAACCTTGAGTTTCAACATATTTTAAGAACAGTATGGCCAAATGTTTTTGCTTTCATTTTAACTGCCCCATTTAACAGGTCCCAAGCAATCTACATTTGATAAGTAATTTTATTTTATTATGAAATTTATTTAAGTTATTTACTGGGTATGTATAATGTCCCACAGCAGAAAATTATTTTTTCTAAATTCTCCTGAGGGGTAAGGGAGAGATAACAAAGAGATAAAAGACAGCTGGAAAAGAAAGGAGACGCTGGGTCCCTCTTCTCAGAGAGTTTACAATTTACTGGGACAACTAACAAGCAAATATATATCATTCTTATTCAGCACAGAACCAACTGCCCTGGAGTTATGCTATTATTTCTCACTGTCAGGTAGGAAGTAAAATTAGGGCTAAATAAATATGACTTACTGACCCTTTTTCTTTCTTTTTTAAGCAAGATTTGTCACAAGTTAAGTAGGAATTTGATGTTAGATTTAGGAGTTAGACCCCGGATTTAAATCCTGATCCTGACAGTCACTTAACCCTTGAGGGCCTCAACAACTCTCCAAGATTATATGAACTACAGACCATTGTGAACTGCCCTGGTCTGTGAAGCTCCTACACAGATATGGGATAAATAGACATACTGTTACGAATTATGGTTGAGCTGATCATGACTGACAATGAAGGTCAGTGTTATCCCATCCTCCTTCAAAGGCCACTTTAAATTCCAATGAGAGAATAAAGCAGGCCAGTTAAATTTCCCACCTTGCAGTTTTGATTATTTCACTCTCCAGACTGAAAAAAAAATCTTTATGGATGTCCACTGCCTGCAGGATAATGTTCAAACTCCCTGGCCTAATGCTGAATACCTTCCAGAACATCCTCCTCCTACTTTTTTGGTCATCTCTCTTCACTCGCTCTTTGTACGCCTCTGCTGCTCTCCAGTGACAACTCCACCTCTGACTACCACCACTGCTATGACTAGCTAGCACACATAAAGCACTTCAGAGTCTGCAAAAAATGTACTCTACCTGCATTATTCCCTTTGATTCTCACAACAACCTCATGAGTAGGTATTGTCATCTCCACTTTACAAATGAGGAAACTGAGGTCAAATGACTTGCACAGAATCACAAAACTACTAATCATTTGATGCAGAATTCAAACCTGAGTATTCCTGTTTCTAGGTCCTATACACTGTTCCCTTCATCTAGAATGTCTTAAGATCAAGAGGACCAGAGTTAAAATTGTCCACCTCCAATTTCCTCCTCTCCTTCTCAAAATTTCTCTTACAACCTTACATTATTGCTCACATACCCTTTGCCTTCTGTCTCAGAGAAGCGGTATGACTGATCTCTGGTAGAGGAGATAAAGTCAGAGACCTGGGTTCAAATTCCCTCTCAAATATTTACTTGGCAGTATGATCAGGTGATTTAACTAAAGCTTTGGTTTTCTTTATGCATAAAATGAGGATAATAATGACATTATCTACTTCACAGGGCTGTTCTGATGAAAGCACTGTGAAGGCTTTCAAGTGGTTATCTAAAGGTGAGGTAGTACCACTACTCTAGATCCCACCTCTTCTCCCTTCTCTGGAACTTGGTCCATAAATTATGCTAACCTTTCCCTCTTTGTTGGCTTCTTTTGCTCTCCTTAAAAAGATGTTAAGCATTCCTTCACATTAAAAACAAAAACACATTCCAGAACCAGAAAAAATAATACCAATTATTTCCTTGAATGACACCATTCTCTCTCTCCTTCCTTTCAAATGTCTGAAAAGATTATTTTAACTTCTTCACTGTCATTAAGTTCATTTTTTAAAAAGGAAGAACATACTCTAGGTCTCCACATCTTCATCATGCACTGACTACTTACTTAACTCCTTTAATCTGATCACCAATGACCTGTTGGCTTCTACAGAGCCTTTGACCGAATGTGAATTCTCTTTTGATGCCTCTGTAGAATTTGACACTAGAGACTTGGCCACTTATCCCACTCTGACTTTTCTGACACTAGAGCATGCGGGTCCTCCTCCTACCTTTCTCACCACTAGTTCTATGATTGTTCTTCATACCTTGAACCTCTAAATGCATCTGTTCTCCAGGATTTCATCCTTGGTGCTCTTCTCTCTTCTTTCAAGACATGCTGTCCTTTACTTATCTCATCTACTCGCACAGCTTCAACCAGAACTCTATCAAGATAATTCTTAAACCTCTCTTCAGCCCTCACCTATCCCTCAAGTTCAATACTGCCTTGCTCAGACATTTCTCCTTTGATATTCTACTTGTGTCTCAAACTCAATACGTCCACAACTGAACTGCTCATTCTCCCTGCCCCAATAAAAACTCCTTCTCTTCTCACTCTCCTTATTTCTATCATGCTTGAAACTATAATCCCTGAAGCTCATATCTAGTCAGTCACCACGATACTGATTGTTTCATTTTAATACCTTTGCTACTTTCTTTCCATTTCAAGCGCCACCACTTAAGTTAAGACCCTTGTAACCTCATGTCTAGACTACTATTGGAGATGAATATGGAAGGCTATCTCCTGCCTCCAGGTTTTCCCTCCTCTATTATACTCCAACTTACACACCTTCACTGTTAATAAGTTTAATCTTCATAACCTTTCTGATAACATCACTTTCCTGCTCAGAAACATCTGATGGATTGGCACTACAAAATAAAATAAAAACTCCTTATGCCAGTATTCAAGGGCCTATATGACCCAACTTTATCTGCCTAACATAATCCTTACTATTCTCCTATAGGTACCCTGCATTCCAGACAAATTGCATTAAACACCTTCTCCAAAAATATCTTGCCTTTTCTTATGCCCCATCCCTTCATCATTTCTACCTATTAAAACTTGCCATCATCAAGTCCTATCAATTATAAAGTCTATTCTAATCACATAGGCCACAACTGTTACTTGTCCCATAAATTTTGCATCATACTTATGCTGCCATATAATTATTCATTTAAATAAATTTCACACATTGCTCTCTACCTCCTTGGAGCTCTGTGAAGGAATGGACTTTGTTTTACTCATCCCTGTAGGCAATCATTAGCTAAGTTTCTTAAACACAGTAGCAGAGTACAGAATAACATAGTTTTTAACTTAAGGAATTATGCAATGTTAGACACTTGTCAAGACTCTTTGTTAATGAAGACTGGTATTACAGATTTTTAAAACCCCATACATAATTCTAGCAACAACAACATACATTTATGAGCTTTGAAAAAACTCAAGCTTCCTTCAAAGTTTGACTCAAATACGTTCTACTGGGAGGGCCTTTACAGTTTCTCCAGGGTACTAATACTCCCAATTACTTGGTATTCATTGTATGTGTATACATACATACTTTATTTTATCCACACACACAACACACACTCTCTATTTTATATATATATATGTATGTATGTATGTATGTGTATATATCTACACACACACACCACCCTATTATATACACATGCATATACACACACACCCCCATACACATACACCACACACTCAGAGGAATTTGGTCTCCCTATCTGTCCCCAGCTGGAAGTACAGTTGATACTAACAGGCCCAATCCTACTACTTCAGTGCTTTGACCTGCTCCATTTCCAACCTGGGTCAGTTTAGTTTGCCCTTCCTGTGGCCGCTCATGGTACCTCACTTCCTGGGGCCTGACATCTTGGTGCCGGACCTAGTGCAAGCACTCAAAGGAATTGTGGCTTTAATGGAGTTTGGAACTCCTGAGCACAAGTGATCCACCAGCCTCAGCGTCCCTGGTAGCAGGGATCCCAGGCATATACCACCATGCCCAGCAAATTTTATACCCATATTATCTTTGCACATATTGCCTTTCCCTATGAAATGTTAAGATCCTTAAGCAGGTCAATTTCATTTACAGTCAATCCTTAACATTCATGTGTTTAACTTTCTTCAAGCATTCCATAATTTTATTAGTAACCTCGCATTTTCTTTTGCGTTGGCAACATTCAAGCTTTTGGTTTTTTTTTTTTAACTTTCACACTGTTTTCTAGGAATGTTACCCCATGAAAGTTCAGGATTGACTGTATCTGTTTATAACTCGCAGGACCTTGAACAGTGACTGGCACATAGCAGGTACTTAATAAATACTTGCTGACCAACTCATGCTTTATGGTTACGAAGTGATTTCTGTATATGAATGTCAGTGGGTCCGCACAACCATCCTGTAGCAAGTTAACATAGGCAAGTATTATGTACATGAAGAAACTAAAGCTCAGAGGTGACTTATCCAAGGCCACTCAGCTTTTTAAGTAGCTACCTTTGGTCTCCTCTCCAGGGACCTTGCCATGATATCACATTTGTCTTACATTTCATTTGGACCAGTAATTTCAGCTCCCATCTATTTTCTCACTAATTCTAAATTCTGGAATTAAGAAAAAAAAGAGAAGATTTTAAAATAGAAAAGGTTTTGAAAAGCATTTAAACACTAAGAGATGTCAAAGCTGAGAAAATGGCATAAAAGCCCAGTTCTTATCTATGTAACTCTAGCAAAAGATCTAAAGAAAGCCCCTCAGGGGTGGGGAACATGTGGCCTTGAGGCCACATGAGGACTTCTAGGTCCTTGGGTGCAGCCTTTTGACTGAGTCCAAGTTTTACAGAACAAATCCTTTTATTAAGTCCCTCATTTAGATGAATTAACTGAGGCACAAAGAGGTACAGTGGCTTGGCCTGGGTTACACAGCTATCTGAGCTAGGATGTGAACCTAGGTCTTAATGACTCCAAGTCTAGTGCCCTCTTCACTATACCATATTGTCTCTCAAATTCAAAGAGAAAATAAGTGTCTTCATTCACACAGAATTACCAAAAAAAAAAGACAGATACCTGTGGGCTCTACGACAGAGATCTCACCACAAAAGCCAGTATGAGCCTAGACCCAGAGGTAGGGAACCTGAGGCCTTGATTTCACATGTGGTCTTTCAGATCTTCAAGTGTGGCCCTTTGACTGAGTCCAAATTTTACAGAACAAATCCTTTTATTAAGGAGATTTGTTCTGTGAAGTTTGGATTCAGTCAAAGGGCCACACTTGAATTTCTAGAAGACCACATGTGGCATTGAGGCCCTAGGTGCCTCACCCCTGGGCCTAGACAAATAAAGTAAAGTCTTGCCAACACCCACAAGAGACCATCCAGTGCTATCTGTGCTGGGGGCAAGAAAGATGTGAGTACTCACAAGAAGAAATTCCATGGGAGTCTGCTAGAGCTCTGTGGATAAAAGTAGGGATAATGGGAGGGCTGAGAGTCAACAAGCCTTGAATTGAAATGGTACAGGGATTCCCAAAGTTTGCAGCACTCTGACTTGAGACAATGAACAGGGCCCTAAAAGATGGCAGATTTCTCAACATGGGACAATCCAAGAAGTCTTGAAACCAATCAATACTGGGTTCAGACATACCGGAGTAAGAAGAAATCAGTGATTTGGTACATAGCTACCCCAACTCAAGAATGCTGGAGTGGGCAGAAATGGAGACTAAATAATTTAATGGTTAAAGAACTTGCGAGTCAATGAACAAATCAAAGAAATGGATAAATGCACCAAAGAAAGTAACACTAAAATTGCAGCCAAAACAATCTCAAGGGAAAAAATTCCATCATAAAGCCAAACAAGTATTTATTAAGTGCTTATATTACTCTAAGAGCTCAGGACAGAAAAGACAAAAACAATTCCTCCCCTCATAGAGCAAACACCCTAAAGAGGGAAACAATATAAAAATAACTAGGTATTACAAGATGTAGGGACAGGAGATGGACATTAATCTCAGAGAGGAAAGCAGGAGTAGCTAGAGGGAAAGGCCTTCCACAGTAGATCGTATCTGAGCCAAGACTTGACTGAAGCCAGCAAAACTAAGGAAGAGGGAGGGAGCATCTCAAGCACGGTGCACAGCCTAAGGCAAGAGACAGCTAGACGGCAGAGTGAATGGGGTGCTGAGCTTGGAGTCAAGGGGGCTAGAGGTCAAATCCAGCCTCAAACATTTACTATGTGACCTGGGGAAAGTAATTTAACCTCTCTCTGCCTCAGTTTCCTCAATTGTATAATGGGGATAATAACAGTGCTTACCTCCCAGGGTTATTGTAAGGATCAAATGAGATCATATTTGTAAAGCACTTAGGGCAGTGCTTGGTACATAGCAGGTGCTTAATAAAAGCTTATTCTCCTTCCTTTCCCTACAAGGAACACCAAGTAGGCAAGTGTAGCTCACCCGCAGAGTGTGGAGAGGAGCAAAGTGTATGACTGGCAAGGTGAGAATGAGCCAGATTCTGAAGAGCTCCAAATGCTAAACAGAGGGCCTTATATTTGATCCTGAAGTTAACAGGAAGTCACTGGCATTTACTGAGTGTGGAAGGGGACAGTGACATAATCAGACCTACAATTGAGAAAATCACTCTCATAGCTGAGTAGGGGATGAACTGAAGTAGGGAGAGACCTGAGGCAAGGAGACCCATAAGCAGATTATTTCAATAGTCCCAATGAAAGGCAATAAAGGGCTAACCCAGGTGGTAGCTGTGTGATAAGAGAAAAGATATGAGAGACATGAAGCTAGAAATGATGTGCATGATTTGGCAACAGACTGGACGTGGGTAAGTGAGAATGAGGAGTCAAGGACGATTAAAGAGTTGTTCATCAACTGGGGAGTGACAAATGGAATACAGGAGCATAATGGAATATTACTGTTCCAAAAGAAATCATGAAAGGGATTCAGAATGATTCAGAGAAACTTGAGAAGACTTGTATCAACTGACAGAGTAAAATGAGCAGAACTAGATGATTTATAGAATTATAACCCTAAAAAGAAAAATAATTTTGAGTGACACAATAACTCTGATCAATGAAATAATCAACCAGAGGACTAATGATAAAAGTATATGAGCTACTTCCTGACAGAGAGGTGCAGAATGAGACAAGTTAAGTCAAGGAATATTTATTAAGCCCCCGGCATGTGCCAAACACCGTGGTAAGAGTGGGAGATACAAAGAAAGGCAAAAAAACAAAAAACCAAAAAAACCCAGTCTCTCCCCGAAGAACTTCACAGTCTAATAATGGGAAAGACAAAACACAAAACAATTATGTACAAATAAAATATATACAGAATGAATCGGAGATAATTTCAGACAGAAGACTACCATTTAAAGGAACTGAAAGAGACTTCTTGAAGAAGGTAGGATGATGGGACTTGAAGGAAGCCAAGGAAGGCAGGAAGTAGAGATGAGTGGGGAGAGCACCCTAGACATGAAGGACAGCCAATGAAAATCTCTAGTTCAGAAATGGCATATCATGTGTGAGGAACAGAGCAAAGATCACTGTCAGGTTATGAAGGGTGAATGTCAAACAGAGAAACTTCTATTTGATACTGGAGATGATAAGGAGCCATTTGAATGAGTGGGAGACTTGTGATTTAGGAAGATCAATTTGACAGATGAGTGGAGGATGAACTGGCATGGGGACTGACTTATGGCAGATGGACCAACTAGAAGTTTATTGCAACAGTGCAGGTATGAGGTAATGAGGGCCTTCAGTAGGATGGTAGTAACATCAGAGAAGAGAAGAAAGCGTATACAAGAAATGTTATGACAGTAGACCAGCCTGGGTGACTGGGAAGATGCTGCTATCCTGGACAGTAATAGGAAAGTTAGAAAGGGGGAGAGTTTAGGGAAAAATAGAGAGAGAGAGAGTTCAGTTTTGGATATACTGAGTTTCAGATGTCTATAGAATAAACAATTTGAGATGTCCAAAAGGCAGTTGGTGATGAGAATCTAGAGATCAGAAGAGTGATTAGGACTGGATAAATAGATCTGACAATCATCTGCATTAATATAACTGAATCCATGGGAACTGGTGAGATCACCAAGTTAAATAGTATAAAGCAATGACAGAAAAGATCCAGGACAGAGACTTGGGAGACACCCATAGTTAGTGAATGTGATCTGGATGAAGATCTAGCAAAGGAAATTAAGGAATACTCTGAAAGGTAGGAAGAGAACTAGAAGAGAGAGCAGTGTAATAAAAGCCTAGAGAAAAAAGAATATTAAGGAGAAGGGGGTGACTGACAGTGTCAAAAACAGCAGATGGGTCAAAAAGATCAGGACTGACAAAAGGCCATTAGATCTTGCAATTAAGAAATCACTGGTAATTTTTTAACGTGGCCAATGGGTAGATTTGCTTACTTTACTATGCTTATTTTTTAAAAGGAAAAGTTTTTTGGAGACAAGGGGGAGGAGTGGGGATGCCTAGTGCTAATGATGCCCTATACCCCTACAAAAGGAAAGGAGAGGAAAGGAGAAGAAAGAAGAAGCACTAAAGTATTTTTTAAAATGCACAGAAGAGAACAGAAGGAAGTTTAGAGGGATAACAAATAGGAAAGCTTTGAAACTAAAATGTTGAATTTATTATATACTTAATATTAATCAAGATTCACAGTTCAATATGCAATCCTTTTTCTGGCCTCTGGATATGGAAGCATTTTTGTTTATTGATGCCTGTCAAGTTTAAAATAAAAAAAAAGAAATCAAAATTGCTCAAAAAATAAACACTATTTAAAATTACTTGGCAATCTAATAGAGTAGAATCACTTACCACCTAAAACAAGGGTCCTTACATACCAAGAGATGGGGAAAGAAAGTACTACCTGACAAGTCTTAGCTTCATTCATGCATAGACAACAGGTTTATTTATTATCTAGCTGGATTTAGAGAAATCCAGGATCTTTGAATTCTCCCTAGAAAATGCACAAAACAGTCTTACCTAGACAGAATAGGGGTGCCTGTAAATTCTGGGCTCAATCAAGCCTTCTATAAAGAAAACAAACTCCGGAATGCACAGGTTTATTAACTATTAACTCTGACCAGCATGTTCCCAGTTTCCTAATTTCCTTTCTACAAGGATAATGGAACAGACAATAAAGACTTCTTTAGAATGAACTTGTTGCAGCACAATTCTTTATTAAAAGAAGTCAAGTGATTTGGGCTCTAGTCTTAACTTGGTTTTCTCTACGTCTCACTTCATTTCTTTAGGTCTCAGTTTCTTCACCTGTAAACTGAGAGATCTGGATGATCTGTAGGGTTCTTAAAAAACCCTGTAATTCTAGGATTCTGGTTTGCTGAGGAAAAAAGCATCAATACATAATGGGCTTCTCATATTTAACAAAGAAAAAGAGGTTTTATTTTTACAGAAATCAGTTTTTAGAGATAAGAGTAATTCCATTTAATAGAATGGACAAACCCTTAATTTAATTCATTTATATCAGTTTTCAATAGCTAGATTATTTTTGTCCACAGAACAAACTTTTACTCCAACTTACACTGTATCTTTAAAGCAATTAAATAAATTATGAAAGATACAGGAAAAACTTAACTTTACCCAAAGTTCAAAGAGTTGAGAGTGAAAAATCATTTGATCTTAGTAATAATTTGTACAGCTTCCTAGAACATAATTAAGTTTAATACATATGTATTAAGTGGCTGCTATGTCTAAAGTGTAAAAACAACTGACATTTAGATAGCATTTTAAGACTTGCAAAACATTTTTGATAAAGAGCCGTTAAATATATTAAAGGTTAAAACTGCACTAAGATTTCTGGGACAGTCTATGTTATTTTATTTGAGCTTTACAAAGACTGTGAGAAGTCAGTACTGCAAGCATTAATGTATCTAATTTTTTTAGGCAACTGGGGTTAAGTGACTTGCCCAGGGTCACACAGCTAGTAAGTGTCAAGTGTTTGGTCTGAGGCCATTTGAACTCAGGATATCCTGACTTCAAGGCTACTGCTCTATCCACTGAGCCACCTAGCTGCTCCAAATGTACCCAATTTACTGATAAGAAAAGTAAAATTAAGAGAATTTAAGTGGATTGCTTGATTATTGTCACACAACTAACATGACTCTGAGACCAGACTTGATCCCAAGACTCCACCTGACTCCAAGACTAGCCCATTTTCCCTAGACCTCCTGGCTCTTCTGTGCACCTAGGCAACTTACTTGTCTGGGACTCAGTTTTCTCATCTGTAAAATGAGAAGTCTGGCTCAGATGGCTTCTCTGGTCCTTTTCACATCTACATCAATGGTTCTATGTACTCATAAGAGTGACACCAACAAAATGTACTGCAACTGTGGCACCTATACATTATTTTATTTTTCAATTAAAAGTCAAAAAAAAGATTATTGCTTTTATTTTATAAAGAAACACATGTATTTAAAACTAAACCGAAGATGATCCATCGGGGCCTGGGTATAACAAAATGAAATCCATTTCTTATCATCTTAGCTCACAGGGGCCTCTCTCCTATTCTTTGCAACCACACGCCTTTCTCATTAAGTCTCTTTCTAACCAAGCCAGAGTCTTGGAAATCAACCAAAATGTGATCATTTGCCTGGCCCCAAATCTCTATCACATGTGGACATAAAACTATGATATAGCAGTACTATGATAACTCCAAACTTGCTCAGAATTAAGGCAATAGCACCCCAACGCTTATATTTGATTTCTTTAGAAAGCACCCTAGAAGGGTCTGGTTGTCAAAAGGAAAAACAAATGACAGGCTGGAGGGGGAGGAAGACAGAGAAGAAAAGTCAGCTTCTGCACAAATCTGGGAAAGTGTTACTTAGTAAATTAAGTCTAATTAGCAATACAAATGACAGTTAAGACACGATGTACTGTATAATGTGATATACAAATGCCAAAGAGCAATAAGCAGTTAAGTGCTGGACAGGAAGTTAATCTAAACTTGGAAATAAAATAGGCATTTCACTTTGGTGAATTAACGAACTTTAAAAAAAAACCACAATTATTTACTGAGCTGTTAAAACAGTATGAAAACCCCAACTTTTTCTAATTTTCATGCCTCTCTGCCTTTCCTTACCAATATCTATTTGAATCACATTAACAGGAAGCAAAGCAAGTCACCCAAACCATAGGATCAGTCTACCAAGTAAGGACTATTGAAAGATGATCTGTTGTTCATGCTTCACTAAGTGGAAGGCAAGTTATGAGTACTTGGCATATCGCATAACTCCCTAATCAATTACAGACCACTGAGAAAGAGGAGTCTATGGAAAACCAAAGTTATCCTCTTTATGATATCCTTGGAGAAAAGTCTAGTTGTCTCATAGTTCAAGGTATAAGTATCAGTCCCTGTTCCTACAGAAAAAGAAAACTTTTAGGAGGTGACTGACCTGAATTTTATAAACAGCTGATCACATGCACATAAAACCTGGAAGCAAGGAATAATAGTTTAGTAGACAAAATTTTGTAAATAAAAACTTCAATTAATATACATTCCCAAAGCCGAGAAAAAGCTTATAAAACTGAGAATCAGCACCACATATGCTGGTTTGGAGAACTACTGGGAATTACTGGAAAATAAGTCAAATAGTGCCCCAATCAGTACAGAGTAGCTATTTGGTTTATAAAAGACCATAATTGGAAGCCACATGTTTATCCAATGAAATCATACTAAATCTAAAAAAGAGAAGTCTAGGGCTGCAATAAAATCGTTCGAAAAGAACAGTTTATATTTAAGCTTATTCCTATTTTCATGCAAATTTTCTCTAATTTTTACACTGTCAAAGATTCAAAAACCTGGCAATATAAAGGACATTTCAAATATTTACCTATCTCTTTTGTAAAATAACAAGCTAGGACTATATAATCTATAAGTAGCTTCAATTCTAAAATTCTATGATTAAATAAAGATACCAGTATCAGTGGGTCACAGCTGGAAGAGAAAGTATGTGGTAAACCATACAAAAATTCTGCCCCTCATATACCTGAAAATACTGCCCACCAATAGAAATGGTGGAAGGAAGATTCTACTACAACTTTTTAAGACTTCTTCATAGGATAAATGAGATTGCCAAAAATGGTGATCTTTAGCTAACCCAAGACTTTACATACCATCTGACAAAGATGATTTTAAGCCTCAGTGGCCAACTAGTCCAACCCACGTACAAAAAGGATCTTCACTATAGCATAACCAATAAGTGGTCATCCTACTTCTGCTTGAAGACCGCCAAGGATAGGGAATGATCCAAATCTCAAGGCGGCCCATTTTTGGCTGGTTCTCTTAATACAAACTGAAGAGTCTACCTATACAACCTAGTTTGTACTTGTCCCTTATCCAAATCATTTTTTTTAATTAATTTATTTATTTTTAGTTTTCAACATTGACTTCCATAAGCTTTTGAGTTTTAAATTTTCTCCCCTTCCTTGCCCGTCTCCCTCCCCAAGACGGCATACAATCTGATGCAGGCGCTATATATACATTCCTATTTAACATATTTTCACATTAGTCATGTTGTAAAGAAGAATTAGAACCAATAGGAGGAACCACAAGAAAGAGGAAACAAAACACAGCAGAAGAAAAAAATAGCAAATAGTATGCTTCGATCTGCATTCAGACTCCACAGTTCTTTCTCTGGATGTGGATAGCATTTTCCATCATGAGACTTTTGGAGATGTCTTAGATCCTTACATTGCTGAGAAGAGCTAAGTCTCTCAAAGTTAGTCATTGCACAGCATGGCTATTACTGTGTACAGCACTCTCCTGGTTCTGCTCACTTCACTCAGCATCAGTCCATACACGTCTTTCCAGGTTTTTCTGAAGTCCACTTTGCCCATCATTTCTTATAGCACAATAGTATTCCATTACATTCATATACACAACTTGTTCAGCCATTCCCCAATTGATGGGCATCCTCTCAATTTCCAATTCTTTGCCACCACAGAAAGAGCTGCTATAAATATTTTTTGTACATGTGGGTCCTTTTCTCATTTGTATGATCTCTTTGAGATACAGCCCTAGAAGTGGTATTGCTGGGTCAAAGGGTGTGTACATTTTTACAGCCCTTTGGGCATAGTTCCAAATTACTCTCCAAAACAGCTGGATCAGTTCACAACTCCACCAACAATGCATCAGTGTTCCAATTTTCCCATATCTTCTCCAACATTTATCACTTTCCTGTTCAGTCATGTTAGCCAATCTGATAGGTGTGATGTGGTAGTTTTGATTTGCATTTCTCTAATCAACAGCGATTTAGAGCATTTTTTCATATGACTATACATAGCTTTAATTTCTTCATCTAAAAACTGCCTGTTCATATCCTTTGATCATTTATCAACTGGGGAATGACTTGTATTCTTATAAATTTGACTTAGTTCTCTATATATTTTAGAAATGAGGCCCTTATCAGAGACACTGGTTACAAAAATTCTTTCCCAGTTTTACGCTTCCCTCCTAATCTTGGTTGCATCAGCTTTGTTTGTGAAAAACTTTTCAATTTAATGTAATCAAAATTATCCATTTTGCATTTCATAATGTTCTCTATCTCTTGTTTGGTCATAAATTCTTCTGTTCTCCATAAATCTGACAGCTAAACTATTCCCTGCTCTCCCAGTCTGTTTATAATATCAGCCTTTATATCTAAATTGTGGACCCATTTTGACTTTATTTGACCATATTGGTATATGATGTAAGATTTTGTCTATGCTTAGTTTCTGCCATTCTCTTTTCCAGTTTTCCCAGCAGTTTTTGTCAAATAGTGAGATCTTATCCCAGAAGCTGATAAACCTTTGGGCTTATCAAACAGTAGATTACTATAGTCATTGACTACTGTGTCTTGTGTACCTAACCTATTCCACTGATCCACCACTCTTATTTCTTAGCCAATACCAAATAGTTTTGATGACTGGTGCTTTATAATACAATTTAAGAACTTGTATGTCTAGGCCACCTTCCCTAGCATTTCTTTTCATTAGTTCCTTGACATTCTGGACCTTTTGTTCTTCCAGATGAATCTCATTATTATTTTTTTCTAGCTCTATAAAATAATTTTTTGGTAGTTTGCTATGGCACTGAAGTAAGTTAACTTAGGCAGAATTGTCATTTTTTATTATATTAGTTCGGCCTACCCATGAGCAACTGATGTTTTTCCAATTATTTAGATCTGACTTTATTTGTGTGAAAAGTGTTTTGTAATTGTGTCCATATAGTTCCTGGGTGTGTTTTGGCCCTTATACAAATCTTAATCCATATTTTCCACAGGAAAAATACCTTACATTTTCCCATGTCCATAGGGTTTACTGTACAAAATCACAGAAACTGATCTTTAGAAGGGACTTTAGCAGCCAACTGACATGTGAAAGGAATCTTCACTATAAAACCTAGCCAGCCAAATTTTCCTTGAGAAAATACCTTATACTTTCTAGTCTCTGTGCCTGTACATAAATATTTAATAAATGCTCTTGACAGACTGAGGCCATTCCCACCTAGAATACCCTGACTGCATCCTCCCTACCACTGAAGACCCAGTTCAACTCCCTCCTTCTTTTCCTCCTCCTCATGCTCACAATGCTCCAACCACCCCAACTGCAAGTACTCTGAATTCCGTTTATAACAATTACCTCTATCAAACTCAAATACCAAAAGGGGCCGTTAAACTCTACATAAGAATTCCTGTGGGCCACATATTGAATTTTCCTGGCATATAGTAGGTGCTTAATAAATAAATACTTATTCCGTTCCCTTTCCCTTCAAAGATATTTTGCTGATTAAATAATTGAGAATTGAGGAAAAACATGAAAGCTATGCTTTGTAATTGTTACTTAGTAGGGAAACAAATATTTGAACCTTGTTATCTATCACATTCAGTAAGAAAGATTTTACTAGCTTTGCTCTAGTTTTAAAAACAACTTGGAATTAACTTCTTGGGAAATGAAAAGTTGGCTGGTGTGGGAGGTTTTGAGAGGAGTTCTTTGCTCCATCCTGAAGTCCTCCAATCAGAGGGGAAGAAGGTAGTAAGGATACTGATGAGATGTGAGTACCAAAGTTGGTAAGATCTCACTGGATAATCTCTGGTGAAGAGGTTTCCTGGGAGCATGATCATGGTGGAGTCCAGTCCAAAGAGAGCAGATAAGGAGGAAAAAACCTGATGAATGCCCGCCATGATCATGTTCCCAGGAAACCTCACCAAAAGGTGAGTATCGCAACGATGACATTTTTGATATTCTGGCATCTCACAGTAATAATGTTTTACAAATTTGTTTATAAAGAAAGTTGCTACGATGAAAAGAGCAATGGAAGTGCATTGTTGAATTTGGATTTGTTCTTGTAAAAGCAATAACCACTTCCTTCAAAACATGCTATATTACTAGCAAAGGGATAAAATTAATCTTAAAATAGTAATGGGAGAAAACTCAGGCAAAAGTCTGTCAGTTTTTTATTTGTAACAATGGGTACACTGGTAGGTACAAATGAATCTTTAGAAGACTGATAATTCAGATAAAGGACCATAGGGGATTTTCCAATAGGTTCAAAAACCTACTATACCAAGTATCTTATTAATAATAATAGCTACCATTGATATAGCACCTACTCTATGCCACACATTGTGCTAAGCACATTATTTATCCCATTTGATCCTCACAATAACCCTGCAAGGTAGGTGCTATTATTATCCCCGGATGAGGAAACTGAAGCAGAGAAAGGTTAAGTGATTCGCCTAGCATCTCACAGCTAACAAGTGTCTGAGGCCAATTTGAACTAAGGTGTTCGTAATTCCAGGCCTGGCAATCTAACTATTTCGCTGCCTAGCTGCCCTAATCTTCCCTTTTACATACAAATTAAAGCTTACTAATTGTGTTAGGCTGTGTAAGGGACTATTTTAAAAAGGTTGATTATGACATCCAACATATCAACGTATTACTGTGTCCAAGGTCTAGGAGAATATAGTGAAGAAAAGTGCTAGACTTAATGTCTGAGGCCTGTAATCCAACTCCCACTTTTCTAATTACTCCCTGCGCACACATCATGAAAGCTCTCTCTAGGTCTCAGTTTCCTTCCTCATTTGTAAAAGGAGGTTGGGCTAGAGGATCTTTAAGGTTCCCTAACCTAAAAACTATAATTCTGTGGCCTAGAAGACAAGTATAGCCTCCATGAGGACCTCTCTTAAAATTTACCATCTTGGCTGCCAGATGAGTTTTCCTTTTGTACAATTTTCACAACTGATCTTCTACTAAGCATCCCACAGGGGCTCCATACTGCTCCCCATCAAAATGTCTTGGGTTGGCTTCAACCTTTCCCTAGCTAATGGTGCCATCCCAAATGCCCAAATGCCTTTATAGAAGCCTAACCTTCATCGGAAAAAAACCAACAAACTTCCTATCCTGCCCCACAGGAAAACAGAAGGAGAAGGGGATAAGAGAAAGGTGAAAGTGATAGGAGGGAGGGCAGATTAGGGAAAGGGGTATTCAGAATGCATGCTGTCTTGTGGTGGGAGAAGGGGAGAGATGAGGAGAAAATTTATAACTCAAAACCTTGTGGAAGTGAATGTTGAAAACTAAAAATAAATTAATTAATTTTTAAAAAATCTTCACTAGACCTTACTATTTCCCTAGATCTGCATGTCTGTCCTCTCCCCTCCCCCATTATAACTGTCTCTTGTAACAACATGTAGTAAAAACAAACTGTCACACTGGTAATGTCTGAAAATGTATGCCTCATTCCACACCTACAGTCCACACTCTCTCTCCTGAGAGGCAAGAGGCACACTTCACCATGAATCATCATAACTCACTAAGGGTCACAGCACTGATCAGAACTCAAGTCTTTCATTCTTTCGCCTTACATTACTTAAGTCATTGTGTATATTTTCTCCCGGTTCTGTTTACTTCCTTTTGCATCAGTTTTTACAGTCATCCTAAATTTCCCCTACATATATTACCTTCCACACGTTTCCCCTTTCCTCTAATCACAAAGGCACTATCAAATTCCAACCCTCACTTCCACCCCTCGATAATGCAATAGCCTCCTCACTGGTCTCTCTGCCTCCAGATGTTCTTTACTCTCCAATTTGCACTCATCATAACTGCCAAAGTAATAGTCTTAAAACACAGGTCTTATTTTACCATCCTGTTCCAGCAGTCCTTGAGAAGCAAAGAAAAACTCCTTTGTATGGTATTTAAATTTGTTCAAAACTTCCCTCTGTTTGTTGTTCAGTCTATCTTTCCAGACTTACTACATATGACTCCTCTTCATATACTCTATGGCCCAGCCAGCTTGGTTTGCTTGCTGTCCACACGCAACATTCTCTTCCTCTGACTTGTGCTTTTGCTGGCATAGGGCTGGTTCCCTGGCTGGAAGTGCAATCCCTCCTCACTTCCACATCTCAGAATTCCTAGCACCTTTCAAAACAGGGGTCAAGTGACACGACATATCTGAAGCCTTTTCTGATACTTCTTCTAACTGCCTCCCTCCTCTCCCATTAGCTTGTATCTATTTTGTCCTGCCTGCTGAACACAGACACCCTCAAAATGTCTGTTCTGGGCCTTCTTCTCTTCACTCTTTATGTTATTTTGATTGGTCATTTCATCAGCTCCCATAAATTCAATTATTTCTATGCAGATAATTCTCAGATCTATCTATACAGCTCTAACTTCTCTTGACTTCCAGTCTCAAATCTCCAACTGCCTTGCCTATTGGCCTTCTCAAACTGGATGTCCCAGAGATAGCAACATGTTCAAAACTAAACTCATTACCTCTGCCACCAAATCCTCCCACTTCCTAATTCTGCTATGGGTCATCTTCCCTGACACTGTAGGCTAGAAACCTACGTGGCATTCTTGACTCTTTAGTCTCTCTTATTTCTACACCCCTCCCCCATCCAACTACAGGTTAAGGCCTTTCTATTCTACCTTCACAAAATCTCTCATACACACCCTCTTCTCTCTGACACTGCCACCACTTTGGTAATGGTCCTCATCACCTCACACCTGGACTACTGCAATAGTCGGCTGGTTGATCTCCTTGTAACAAGTCTCTTTCCATCCCAAGCCAACTATATTCAGCAGTTAAACTGATCTTCTTTAAGCACAGGTCTGACCATGTCATAACACTGCAGACCCAAACTATTCAATAAACCCCAGTGGCTCCCTATCACCTCCAGGATCAAATATAAAATCTTCTGCTTGGCTTTCAAAGCCCTTTATAACCCTACCCTCTTCCTACCTTTCAGTCTTCTTATACCTTAGTCCCCTCTATGTCCTCTGTGATTCAGTGACACTGGCCTCCTAGCTCTTCCTACCACAAGACACTACCTACAAACTCCATGCAATTTTACTGGCTGTCCTCAATGCCTGGAATTCTCTCACTCCCCATCCTTAAAGTCTCTGCTAAAATCCCACTTTCTACAGAAAGTCTTTTCTAATTTCCTTTAATTCTAGTACCTTCTCTCGGCTGATATTCAATTTATCCTATGTTTAGCTTATTTACATGGTGGTTTGCATGGTGTCTCCTCCAATAGATTGCGAGCTCTTTGAAAGCAGGGGCTGGTTTTTTGCCTTTCTTTATATCCCCAGTGCTTAGCAAAATGCCTAGCACATAGTATGTGCTTAATAAATCTTGTTGACTTGACTTATTTACTTAAATGTGTACATGTGGTTTCTCTCTACAGAATACTAGTTTCTTGGCAGAGGGACTGGTTTTGTTTTGTTTTGTTTTTTGGTTTGTTTGCTTTTTGGTGAGGCAATTGGGGTTAAGTGACTTCCTCAGGGTCACACAGCTAGTAAATGTCAAGTGTCTGAGGCCGCATTTGAACTCAGGTCCTCCTGACGCTAATGCCAGAGCGCTATCCACTGCGCCACCTAGCTGCCCCATTGTTTTTTTCTTTATAGACAGATAATGTCTGGTCCACAGAAGGTAGGCTTGACTGATGCTCTCTTTTTGAATTTGTCACCTTTGTAATGCTAGCAATAAGTCAATTACTTTTATACACCACAATCTGTTCATCATGCTAATTTTAACATCCAAAGTTCTTTGTACTAGATTAGGGAATTTTAGAGCTAGGCTTAGAGACCATCTATTAGAACCTCTTCGCTCTAAAACTGCTGGTGAGGAAACTGATAAAACCTAAGCAATGGGAAAAGGTGTCAACAATCAGAAGTCTGCAGCCTCAGAAACTTTTTGTTTAATATTAGTTTTCAGAAATCAAGCTGAGAAATGTTTTCTTCTCTCCAAATTATTTTGTAACCTAAAGGATTTCACATATAGAGTAATTTTTATATGTAAAAAAAACCTCACCTAATGAAATATATTTGAATTTGCCACACTCAGAAACCAGGCCTATAGCTCTTGCAATAATATGAAAAATCCACTGCAGATTTTTAAGTACAAAAACTCAAAAAGAGACCACATGTCAATATTTTAAATTAGTTTTTAAAATCTAAAAATGTTTTGTATAATCCCACATAAAAGTTATAAATTAAATGACTAATTATAAGTAAACAAATCATTCTTGTAAACTTCCTTTAAAATATTTAAGCAATCACTGTTTAGTTTTAAATTCTATGATCCCATGAACCAAAAAAAAAAATTTTTTTTGAGCTGGGCAGAGTGGGGATATAACTGAGTCATAACAAGCTAATTTATTAACACGTCATATTAACAAACAGGTCTACTACTTGAATCACTATGTTTATCATAAAGCTCTGTCTGAATAGTCTCAAGTAGGATATGAGTAAAACACAAAATTCATCACTTTTTTAAAAAAAAAACATGTCTAAATTACTGAGGTCATTTACCTGTCAAAATAAAAATAGGAGAGGAAATAAGACACCTTCAATCATGGTTCAAAGCTGTTTCTGGAAAGCTGTGGGCTGCCTAATTTGAGTGACACACATTACAACCAAGTAAGGCCCCAGACAAAGCTCTTTGTTAAATTTGTTCAGCATTCTCAGACAGAAGAGTAGGGCTTTTCTTGGTATGGCTAAGAAGCTGACGTAGAAGCTCAATCAATATTCGTCACTGTGAGAAAGGGCTGCCTGGCACAGACAGTTTTGAAAATGTTTGCACACAAAGTATCACCCGCCTTTATAAAGATGAAAAGTGAGAAATGGGAGGCAGACCAAACTTGTTTTGAACATATGATCATAGATCTAGAGAGGTAAAAAAGTCGATCTCATTTGTAAGGGGAAAAACCTAAAAGGTACTGTTATTCAATATCAAGGTAAAGTACGCTACTGATTCTTAATGAAAGAAGAGTTAAGAAATGAGAAGCAGGGCCAAGAAGTTGGAAGAGTAAAATAAAACATATAAAACATAAAGGACTGGAATACTCTGGAATATTTGGAGCCAAAAAGTAAATAACAATTAATCTTTGCCTAAAAAAAAATCACTACAATATAATGTAAAGTATGACAGTGATTTTAATACCAAGTCTTTTAGAGAAAATAAAATTGGAGAAATCCCAAATATAAGAGGAAGGAAAACAACTGAACTCAACATACTTTCAAAATAGTTTTGTAAGATATCCAAATCAGTTTTAAAACAAAAATTAAAATTCCATCACTTAAAATTTCATCAAATTAAATGCAGTTTTTGTCCCTGCTTTCCAAATTAGTTATATTAATTTTTCTCCATTGTCTGAGATTTGTTTGCATTTAAAAATAAATACTACTTAAGATAGATCCCTAATAACAATCACATATAAATTCCTGCTTGGCATTTAAAACTCTTCACAGCAAGGTCCCTTCCAGCCTTTCCAGTCTTTTTACTTCCTGCTACATACTCTTCCATCCATATATTCTAGTCTACCTACTGTTCTGCCACTTCATTTCCCCTCTTCATGGCTCTGTATTAGGTGATCCTCAGATCTGGAATGTACCCCCTCATCATCTCTACCTCCTGGAATCTCTGTTTTCCTTCAAGACTCAGTTTCCCTACAAAAAATGCCTTCACTATATTCATGTTGTATATATTTTCTATATACATACTCATATAGGCACAGGTGATCTCCATTAGACTGCAAGCTCCTTGAGGGCAGGGACTATTTCGACAAGTCAAATAAGTCCATGAGAATTTATTAACAATGCTAGGCACTGTACTAAAAGCTGGGTATAAAAAAGAAAGATAAAAATAGTCCCTGTCAAGGAACTTGAAATCTAATGGAGGGAGAAAACTGACGAACAGCTTTGTAAAAACCAGATATATATTTGATAAACTGGAGATAATCTCAGAGGAAAGACAACAGCATTAAGAGAGACTGGGAATGGCTTATTGCAGAAAGTGGGATTTTAGCTGAGACTTGAAGGAAAACAGAAAGCAAAGATGAAGGGGAAAGAATTCCAGGCTTTTTTGTCTTTGCACATCCACTGTGTCCTGAACCCCGTGTCTGGGATTTTATAGCAGACTTGTTGACCATTTAGGAGTAATAGCACAGAGCAATGGGAAATATACTGGATCTGGACTTGAATCCTACCTTAAAAATTTATTAGCTGTGTAATCATGAGAAAGATACAACCTCTCTGAGCCTCATTTTTCCAGATATAAGATGGGAATAATAATATTTACAACAATCTATCTCACACATTTGTTGTGAGGACAGTGCTTTGCAAACTTTAAAGCACTATCTAAATACGATTATTACAAAAACAAGATCCTACAGTAAAATCAAAGAACAGAAAACAAAACCCAAATTTTCTGATCCTAATCTGAATTGCTACATAAAAGCCAAATAAAAGCTTTCAATAATCCTTTTTTCTATCTATAAAATTAGGATCCCCTAACCCTTCTACCAAAATCAAAGATAAAAATCTGCAAAAGCAAGTAGTAAGTTTGCTAAATAAAGCTTACTAGATGAAGCTAAAAAAGAAACTCCCCCCACACACAAAATGACCATGCCCATTTAACATGAGAGAAAATAAGAAGAAATGAAGAATTATTACTCAATCAATGAATTTCAGAGTTAGAAAGAACCTCAGAAGATATCTAATCCAACTTGTACCAGAACAGGAAGCCTTTCCCACAACTAACCCATCAAGTGGTCATCATGGCCTGTTCTAGTGAGGGGAAATCCATTACCTCTCAGGGTAGGCCCTTCTACTTTTGAATGGCTCTAATTGGAAGAGATTTTTGGTCCTTATATGAATCTAAATCAAAACACTTCAAGAATGCTCTCCTGTCCCACCACAAAGTCTTCTTTTCTCTAGGCTAAAAATCTCTCTATGCCATGGCCTCTAGTCCTCGAATCATCCTGGCTGTCCTCTTTATCAGTGTCAATCTTAAAATGTGGCACACAGAAGTGAATAAAATACTCCAGATGTGGTGATCAGAATAGAGTAGAACAGGCCTACCACTTCCCCGGGGCCCTGACATCATGACACGGTGCAGTCCAAATTATCCTTTTTTGGCTGCCATGCCACACTGTTGACTCAAACTGAGTGTGCAGTCCACTAAAACTCCCAGATTTTTTTTTCCACAACTTTCGCCTAACCATGACTTCCTTATATTAGACTTGTGAAATTGATTTTTTAAGTGCAAAATTTTATTTATTTTTATTAGACTTGGTCTTTTGCTCCAGGCTGTTGAGCTTTTTAAAGATCTAAATTAACTACACAAAGAATCTATTTTAAAATTGCTACAGACACACATCATCTCACCCACTGAGAGCAGCAGTTTGCTGCATGACAATCATGAGTAAGAAAACCAGTCTAGCTATAACCGGAAATCGCATCTAGCAACTAAGCACAGTCAATTTCTTTTTTACTCAAACTCTATGGCAGAACATATCAGAGCTATTCTGGTACTTATTTCTAAGGCACCTGTACACACAACGTTTAGGTCACTACTTAGAAACAAAGCTGAGATACACAGTATAATCCTTTACTTAGTAGGGCATTATTTACTGAGAGCAGCCTGGATTGTTAAGAAGCTAGGGGGGGAAAGAGTGAAGGCCAATTGAAGTCTGCCAACTGTGCTTCAGTATAGGTTGAAGATGACTGACCTCATCCAGGGTTGGGAGTCAGCCTGAATGACAGATTTCCTGTGACTCCAGGCCACTGGCTCAATTATAATGACTTACTGACAAAGCTTTCAGACAGCCACAACACTCTCATGGCCTCCCACCACCTTTCACTAAACTATCACTTGTAAAACAAGTTTAGAGCAAGAAAAGGCTCCTGTGCCCACCGAACAGCATTTTGTTCCCCCCCCCCAAGGCCCAGGTGAACACACCCTGGCAAAACTAAGGTCCCTACACCCCAGCACTGGGACCCTAGAAAAAGCTGACAATCAGAGATACTTTGATTTGTGTTCTAGAGCAATCAATCCAAAAGCGACTATTAATCTCCAACTATGTTTGCCAGGCACAGTGCTGCTTTGAGAATACAAAGACAAAAACTACAGTCCCTGGCATTTCTCCCCGAACTCTGAGTGTCATTGTCTTAACTGCTCCTTCACCACTCAACTCCATCTTCCTCACGTACACTTTTTCTTCAACTGCACTCCAATTGAGTCTAGGGGGGAAGAAGTAATTTCTCCTTCAGGACTCCCCCAGTTCCCTTCTACATTTCTCTGTAACACTACCTCCGACCCTCCCAAAACTCCGGCCCCTTCCTTCTCAAGAAGCCCCCCACTCTTAGCCACCCCCAGCTCATTTCCTTCTTAGGACTTCTCCATCCTGTCCTCGGCTCCTTCTCAGGGGCTCTCCTACCCAAATTCTAAGTGAAGCCCCTTCTTCACACCGGCCCCCTCCCTCTCCCTGCTCCCAATTTCCCTTTGGACTCCCCTTCCCCTCCCCCACCTGCTCAGCACGCCCCCTCCCCCATGCCGCTCGCCCCTCCTCACTCTCCCCCCTTTCCCACTCCCTCTCTCCCTCCACATCCCCGCCGCCCCCTCCTCAGCACACTCCCATCCCCCCTCCTCTTCTCCCTCTCTCTCCCATTCTCCCCCTTCCCCACTCCTCATCGCCGCCGCCTCCTCCTCAGTACTCCCCTCTCCCCAGTCCCCCCCCCAGCACTGCCCCCATCCCGCCGCCCCCTTCCCTTCTCCGCACTCGGCCCGGGCCTCGAGCTCTCCCCCGAGGCTCCTCCGGGGCGCTCGGCCTCGCGCGCCGCCGCCCCCGCCCCCGCGGCCCCGGCCCCTCTCCCCGGTCCGGAGCGGTGCGTTGTCACGGGCGGACTCACCTCAGCGGCGGCCGAACCGAAGCGGGATGTGAGCAGCAGCAGCGGCGGCGGCGGCGGCTGCCTGTCCCCCCGCCATCCCTTGGTCCGCCCGCCCGCCCCCCACAGGCTCGGGCTCCTCCCGGCCGCTCGGCTCGCAGCCCCCACTCAGAGACTCGCTTCCGGGTTCCTGGGGAGGAGGGGGAGAGTGAGCGCAAAAGAGGAGGGAGGGGCGGGGTGCGCTGGGGGTGGAGGAGGAGGCAGGGCGCCGGAGGCTAGGAAAGGGAAGGAAGTGTCGCCCGCGGGCGTGGCCTGGCGGCCTGGGGACGCTGAGCCCCACCGAGGGGCGAGACCAAGTACGAGAGTAGGGGGAGAACAACCCTCAAGAGGAAAAATGAGCCCTTCCAGCGCCAGCCTAATCTCCGTTCTGGACCTAGTCTGAGTCTTTTAATGGAGATTTCTATCCTGCTCTATAGGCTTAGTATCTCCGCAAAAGAGTCGGCCTCCAACTCTGGGGGAATTCCAGGTTCCACCCTTCTGGGAATGGTCTCTCCCACACCTCGGGGCGGGGCTGAGGCACTCCCCGGCTCCACTCAGCTCCCCTACAGTTCAACGGAGACGCGGGAAAATGGCGGAACGCCGTTTCAGGCCTTTGGGGTGAGTGGATGACTGACTGACGGACTGACTGATCGACCGACCGAGGAAGAGCAGCAGGAGGAAGAGGCGGCCACCGCGCGTTGGAGGCGACGGTTTTCTGGGGCCGAGGGGGAAGCGTGGAGGCGAGGTCCTTGGAGGGCCTCCGTGCTGCTTTCTCGGAAACCCCGAATCCCGCGTTCTCCGGCCCCCGGCCCTGAGCCCCTCGACCTCCAATACTCTTGCTTAGGACAGGTAGAGGAGAGAGCCGGGTTTGCGTCCCGGCCAACGTCTACCCTTTCTCCGGGCCTCAGTTTGCTCCTTTGTAAAGGGAAAGCCAGGCCTGACTTTAGTCACGGAGTGCGGGGCTGGAATAACCCAGGAAGTCCTGGGTTCGGATACCACCTGACACTTGCTAATAGTAGTGATAACTTTTCTTTATATAGCGCTTTAAGGTTTGCGAAGCTCTTTCCAAATATTATTTTAACCTCACAACAACCCTGGGAGATGAGTGCTGTTATCCTTATTTTGCAGAGGAGGAAACAGGGGTCAGAGAGGCACCCAGGGTCACACAGCTGCTAAATCTCTGAGATCAAATTTGAACCCAGCCCATCTCCTGCACCGGGATATTTAACTGCCTCAGTTTGCTAGTAGTATCACCCGGGGCAAGTCACTTAACCTCCCTGAACCTCAGTTGACTTATTTGTAAAATTAGCCAGGTCTCTAAGGGCCTCTCTGATTTTAAATCTGCAGTCAAGTGACCCTCATCTTTGAAATTCCTCCCAGCTGTAAGTCCAGTGAAGCCACTGTTCTGTTTGTGCTGTTTCAGGGGGTCCTTCTCGGAAGCCGGACCTAGTGTCTCAGTGAACCCCAAGGCTAAAGGGAGAAGAGTACCAGGTGAGCCAGAAAGGGCGAGGTGGTACAGTGGGTTGAGCTGTGGGCTTGGAAGTCAGGAGGTACGACTTTGAGCCCGGACTCTGATAGGGGTAACCTTGGGCAAGTCACTTCTCCTTTGAAATTCAGTAGCTGTAAAAAATAAAGGAAATAATGCTGCCATCCAGGATCATGAAGAAACTGCTTCATTTGGAGCCAGAGGACCCTAGCTTGGAAGCCTGACAGTTTACTGCTATTTGTATTACCTTGGGCAAGTCATTTAATCACTCTGAGCCTCAGTTTCCTAATATGTACTTAACTGGATTAGATGATTTATAAAAAGCCTTTGTTACTTTCAGCCTTTTGATCTCATGACTTCGAAGCCCTGCATAATTGTGAGCTATTATTGGATTCTGTGTTCTAAGGGCCCTTCCAGATGATGAGGTAGGTTATGTGAGCCCTTCTAGATCTTAAATAATCATGCAATCCAAAATCAGGAAGGAAACTTCAGAATCTCTTTAGTCAAACTCATATCCGATGAAGAAATCCCTTCTGTAATGACAATAACAAGCGTATTCAGCAGTTTGCTGGAAGCCTTTCAGTAAGGAATAGTTTATTACTTGCCAAGGCACTCCATTCCACTTTGGGGAAGTTTTATTTTAGGTCAGTCCTAAATCTGACTTTTCAACTTCATCCTTTTTCACCTGTTCTGCCTTCAGGGGCCAAACAGAGCAGCTCTTTCTTCCACATGGCAAGTCTTCAGATACTTAACTACAACTGTCATGGCCCCATAAATCTTCTTTTCTACATGCTAAACATCTCAGTTCCTTTGCATGTTCCTCACATGATATGATTGTGATACTGAAATTTAGTTGATCTCGTCAGTCTGTTTCTTCTCAGGATATTTACAGGTTCTTCATGTCATAGCCAGTAACCATGAATGCCCCTCAAGGTTCTGTTTTGGGCCCTTTTCTCTTTTCCTTTTATAGTAGGGAGTCATAGCTTTTCTTGTGTCATGGACCCTTTCCGTAGTCTAGTAAAGCATATGATCCCTTTATGCATAATGTTTTTAAATACATAAAATAAATCACAAAGGATTAAATTAATTACAATTACATTAAAATACAGTTATCAAAATATTTTTAAAATAAGCTCATGGACCCTCTGTTAAGTACCTCGGTTCTATGCTGTCTTATTTGGTGTTCTCATTAACTGCCGTGAGTTCAGTTATCTCTATGCAGATGATTCCCAGGTCTCTACCCCTAGTCTCTTTCCTAAGCTTCAGTGATGCTATCAGCTGACTTTTGGATACCTTGAGCTGTATGTCCCATAGGCATCTCAAACTCAACATGTCCAAAACAGAACTCATTGTCTTTCCGCCTACACCTTTCCTTTCCCCCAAACTTTACTGCTACTGTCGAAGGGATTGCCATCCTCTCAGTCATTTAGGCCCACAGTGTTATCCTTGCTTCCTCTCAGTTTTACTATACTTCCAATCTTTTAAGAAATCTTATAATTTCTGCTTTTACAACATCACTTGTATGTATCCTTATCTTTCCTTTGACACAGCCACAACTCTAGTTCAGGCACTCATTTCTTCACTGACCTATTGCATTAACTTTCTAACTGGCCTTCAAGCCTCTCCAGGCTCCAATTTATCCCCCTGTTGGCTACCAAGATGATTTTTTTAAGTGTAGTTCTGATCACGTCAGCCTCCCCTGCTCAGAAAGCTCTAGTAGCTCCCCATGACTCCCTAGATGATATATAAAGTCGTTTGGCATTTAAAACCCGCTTTCTAACTTTCCAGTCTTCTAAAACCTGACTCTGTTCTTTACAGTGTACAATCTGGTTACGCTCACCTGTGTGCTGTTCCTTACACAGGATACCTCTTGTCTCTTTGCTTTTCCACTAACTATCCCCATGCCTGGAATGTTCTTCCCCTTCCCCTGCCTTTCTTAATTTTTCTGGCTTTCTTCAAACTCAACTCAAATCTCACCTTCTGCAGGAACCTTTTCCAGGTGCACCCTTCCCCTCTCCCCCCCCCCCAAGCTGCTAGCACCTGGCTGTTGACCATTCTTTGGACACTCAATCTTGTCAGTGTTCTTAAAATATGGCAATCAGAACTGAACATAATGCTCCAGATATCTTGACCACAGCAGAGTACAGAGGTATGATTTTTGTAGTGCTGGGCACTAAACATCTTTTAAAAAATATAATATTTTATGTTTTCCCCAATTACATATTAAAACAATTTTTAAAACTTTTTTTTGAAAGTTTAGAGTTCCAAATTCTATTCCTCCCTCCCTTCCCTCCCCTCTCCCTGAGATGGTAAGCAATCCAATATAGGTTGTATATGTACAATCATATAAAAAACATTCCCATATCATTTTGTTCAAGAAGATGCAAATTAGAAAAAAGAAAGTGAAAAATAGCTTGCTTTGGTCTGTATTCAGATAGTATCAGTTTTTTCTCTGGAGGCGGATGGCATGCTTCCTTATGAGTCCTTTCAGACTGCCTTGGATCATTGTATTGCTGAGAATAGCTAAGTCATTGGAATTTTCTCATCATACAGTATTGCTGTAACTATGTACAGCATTTTCCTGGTTCTGCTCACTTCATTTTGTATCAATTCACATAAGTCTTTCTAGGCTTTTCTGAAATCATCCTGCTTCTCACTAAACATCTCTTAATGCTGCCTAAGATTCCATTAGTTTTTTGACCTGTCACAATGTTGACTCTTATTGGACTGATAATCAATTAAAATCCCCTGATGAATTATTCATCTTGAGTTAAACTGTTGTCTACCCTAGCCTCACCTATCCTGTACTTGTGAAGTTGTTTTTTTGAACCTGGGTAAAAATTTACATTTATCCCTATTAAATTGGACCCAATGTTCTAGCCTATAAGAACTTTCAGTCCTGTCATTTAGTATGTTAACTATGCCTTTCACATTTGTGTCATGCAAATTTGATAATCATATATCATCTTTGATGTCATCTAGATTATTGTAGAAAATATTAAAACAGTTCCTGGCTAAGCACACCTGCGACATTAACTAGAGATCTCTTTCTGAGCTTATGTTGAACCCTTAATGACTACTCTTTGGGTCTGAGGTTAGTAGCCTGTGAGATTTTGTCAGATGCTTTTTTGAAATCTGTGTAAAGTGTCTATGGCATCCTCCTGATTTAGTGTTTGGTAACTGTGGAAAAAGGAAATGTCACTAGCCGGGCATAACCTGCTTCTGATAAAACATGTGGGCATTGTGAGCACCACTTTTTCTAGATGGTCACTAACCATCCCTTTAACAATACATTCTAGAATTTTGCCAGGTTTTGAAGTCAAGCTCACTGGTCTTGTAGTTTACAGACTATTCCCAGTTAGGGAAATTAGAACAAATTTGCCCTTCTTCATCTTGTGATGCCTATATTATTCACGATCTTTCATAGGTCCATTAGAGACATAATAATCATATTTGCCAATACTTTGAATTACTTATTCATGGAATCTAAGGACTTGAAGTCATCAAGGTAGCAGTTCCTTTATTACTTCTCCCTTTTTAATCAACTGTTTGGTTTTTGAGTAAGGCCCAGATCATTACTGCAGTCATGGGTCTCATTCTACTAATTCTATGGAGAACAAATTTGCCTCCCTGCATTAATATCTTTAATTATTGTTTCTTACTCATACTTTATACATTTATGTATAGCCATCTGAAGCCATAGGCTTTATTATTTGCTCTTTTCTTGGATTTTTTTTCTCCTATGAGTTTTATTGTGTGGTTAGTTTGTTTATTTGCTCTTCCTGTATTTTAGAAACTTGAAAAATATATTTTCCAGTTTAAAAAATATACATAGACAACTTTTCTCATCTTTTTAGTTTTATTTCCTTTATGTTAGATTTGTAAGAGTCCAGGAAAACATATTATTACCAGCTTTTGTTAGTTGCACTCCATCCTTTGCCCAGAAATCTATCATTTTCTATATTTTATTCTGTGGTCTAGAAGTCCAAATCTCTTTCTCAGATACTTCCTCCTCCTCCTTCTTCTTCTTTTTTGGTAAGGAAAACACCCTTTATTTTAATATTTTTTCCTCAATTACATGTAAAAACAGTTTTAACAGTCTTTTTTCAAATTTTGAGTTCCAAATTCTCTCTCTCTCTCCCTCTCTTCCCCCCTCATTGTGAAGACAAGCAATTTGATATAGGTTATACATCTGTAGTCATGCATTTTCATGTAAATCATGTTGTGAAAGAAAACACAGGCCAAAAAAAAAAAAATAAAAAGTATGCTATGATCTGCATTCAGACTCCATCAATTCTTTCTCTGGAGATGAAAAGCATTTTTCATCATATCCTTCAGAATTGTCTTGGATCGTTGTATTGCTGAGAGTACTTAAGTTATTCACAGTGGTCATCATGTAATATTGTTATTACTATATACAATGTTCTCCAGGTTTTGTTCACTTCATTTTACATTAGTTCATGTAAGCTCTTTCAGGTTTTTCTGAGAGCATCCTGCTTGTCATTTCTTGTAGCACAATAGTATTCCATCACAATCATGTACAACAACTTATTCAGTCATTTCCCAATTGATAACACCTCTGATACCATCTTCTTAAGAAACAGTTCATTTCCCAAAGCTGCCTTTCTCTTTGGAAGTCTTTATCTTCCACTGGCTACAGGGATAAAAATACGTGGGTAACCGTTAAGCTTTATTTATTCAAAAAATTATTAGCAAATCACATTTGTTTGGCATTTTAAGGCTTGCAAAGATTTTTCGTCACAGCAACTCAATGCAAGTAGGTTTATTCCCATTTTACAGGTGAGGAAACTGAGACTGAGAGATTTCAACACCTAGTAAGTGTTAGACGTAGGTTTTGAAACTGAGTTTTCTAGACTCCAGGGCCAGCATTGTATGCATTATGCCACATACATTACCTATTTCTTAGTAAATGTTTGATGATACTAAAGTAAGTTTCTGATAAAAATATAAGAGAGCTATTATTCTGGAGAAAGACAACTAGCAGAATAGCTGAGTGTCTGAAGACGTTGTAGGGTAATTTGGAGTTGGAGGAGGAGGATAGGGCAAATTCAAGAATTGCTGTTTTAGTAGGATGAATTTTTTTTTCTAGAAGTAAAAAAATTATAATCCAGTAGGAAGTGCCATAGATGGAAGTATTTTGAACATCACAATATCCTTTGTCTCCACAGCTGGAAGAATAGTAGAGTCTCGGTATTTGCAGTGTGAGAAGAAAAAAGTTGTTAAGGTGATAACATTATTTATTTCTGTAATTCTTGTTCACAATGTTACTATAGATATCCTGGTAGCAGATTCTGTGGAATGAACTCTAATTAATGGGAATTTCAACATTGACTTTATCTTGAAATGAGATCTAAAAGGAAGTTAAAGGGAGGCAATTTGATTTGACATAAGATTTGATTTGATTTGATATAAGAGTACTTCCTAACATAGCTGTCTGAGAATGGACTCAGTCGCTTTGTGGGGAAGTATGTTCCCTGTCATTTGAAGTGTTTAAATAGAATCAGAGAAGACATTTACTTTTTAAGCAGGAGTTTGAACTATGAGCCATCTAACTCTGAGATTGTGTTATTCTAACTAAGAGAACCTTACATTTTCTACCAAATTTCATGATTTACTTAAATGTTTTTAATGTCCATTGTAATAGTTAACCCTTTTATAGCTTCTTAAAAGAGACAGACTTAATTTTTAATCTCTTAGTTTACTTCCCAACTGGTCTTATATTGAAATAGGTAGGTCCACCTTGTATTGATAGTTAGAGTAGGATTCTACTTATGAAATTTTGGAATTAAACCTTTGTGTGGAGATAGTTTTAGTTCTTTTATTTTTTTAAAACAGAACATTGAAATTAAGTATTGAAATGGGAGTGGCTAAGGGAACAAGTCAGATTTTATCAGAGATATCAATCAAATGCAACAATTAGAATTTTGGAAAAGAATCTTTGTTGCTATGAAAATATTTTCATTATTTTAAACTGTTCAAAGGACATTATATTACTTTAGATTAAATTAATTCAATTGGTAATAGCAGTGCTTTATATCGTCCTTGTTTTAAGGTCTTCACATGAAGCTCTAGAAGGGCTATATGTGGATTGGTCACTGTTTTAGAGGATTCAGTGTATCAGGATTAAATTTGAGAATGACTTGCATATACTAAGTAATCAATAAATGTTTAAATAAATGAAAAAAAATTGGTTCAGCAAGAAGAGAAAAAGATAACTCCATTAATATAGTACTGTACTTTAAGGATGGTACCTTAGCAACTTCTAAATCTTCTTTTTTTCTTATTGACAGGCACTTGCATCTGATACTTCAATCAACAGTTCTAATGGGAAACAGACCGAAAGTGGAAAAAAATCTGCTGTATCTCAGAAGGGTAGCACAGGTAGTTTATAACATTGGGGGGAAATTTGTAAGTCACCCAGTGGTGCCAAGTAAAATTCCTAAATTCATATTTTAAGCTCTAAATAAGTTTGGGTGGCAGATTTTGCTTTCCAATACAAGTCTAAGCACTGTTGCTTTTGTGGCCCCTCCTTTTCCCACAAACCCCGAACACATCCTTGTTTCTTTTCATCTCTGTTCATTCTTCCTCATTCAAGCCATGATACTGCCCACTTCCAAGCCTCCCTTACCCCTAAATGCCTTCTTTCCTATCTTCTGCCAAGTTGAATCCTAACCATCTTTATACCTCTTCTATTAAACTTTTTTTTTTGCAACTAATTTAGCTCATGCCAAACCCATCTCCTTAAATTCTTAATGCACTTAGTACATACTTTGTTCTCTATGTATACTAGTTTTCTGTCCAGCTATTATTGTAAGCTCCTAAAGGGCAGGAACTATGCATGCCTTTTCTCCGTTTATTAGACTTTGCAGTTTACTGCTATGTTTTGTTTCTGAGATCCTGTGCCTCCTCATTGGAAGTGTGTGTGTGTGGCAGGGCGACACTCAGCATTAATTCAGGAAGGTTACCCAACTGTTTCCTTTTAAGCTTAGGTTGATATCACTAAATTGAACCCATAAATACTCTTAAGCCATCGCCAAGTTCTTTGAAGGTGGTGATACTATCATATTTCTTCATGTTGCCCCCAGCACAGAGAGCAATCAAATATTGATTAAAATAAGGCTTGGGTCTATAAGGCTTGGGTCTCTCCTTCCAGATATATCTTTCACCTGTCCTTCAAGGCTATCTGATGTTGTGCTGGAGCATAAGAGGAACTAAGGTGACAAGCAAGACTATATTTCAGTGACTTATGGTTTCTAAACTTCTGCAACTGAAGTTCATTAGTTAGAACTTCATATATTTTGGCAGTTTTTAAAAAGTAAGTATGATCCCAAATTTAAATCCCAAAATTAAATTTTAGTTTTAAAATCAGTGGGATGGTTTTTAATGCATTTGCTCACTAAAGGGACATTTAATAATTTTTGTTGTATTGAAATATGTCAAGAGCAGAAGAAGTTATAATTTTATTCAAACTTGTACTGTTTTTAAGACATGTTCTTTAAGTTATTTAAGAAATGTTTTGGGGTTTTTTTGGGTTTTTTTGGTGAGGCAATTGGGGCTAAGTGATTTCCCAGAGTCACACAGCTAGTAAGTGTTATCTGTGGCTGAATTTGAACTCAGGTCCTCCTGACTCCAAGGCTGGTACTCTATCCACTACACCACCTAGCTGCCCCAAGAAATGTTATTCTTAAAGCTCTTCTAAATTCAGTTAGGACAAAGTAAAATTGTTTAAAAGGTTAATAATTACTATGGTGGTTGTCTTTAGTTCAGATTCATGGTTCAGAAGAGCTGTTTCTTTGTGCTTTATGAATGTTTCATTCCAATATCCACTAAAATTGAAAGGAATAGTCCTCTAGGAAGCTTTCTGTAACCTTCACTCTACTATGATTGTTCTCCATGAACAGTGTCAGGGAGGCAAGTGATGTAGTGAAAAGATCTGGGCAACCTTTATGACCTTGGGCTTGTCACCTCTACACCTTATCTCCTATGAAGATGAGTGAGATTGGATTAGATGGTCTCCAAGGGCCCTTCCAACTCTTAAGCCTTATGAATCTATAAGGTAGAAGACCACAACCCATTTTAGGCAGGAGAAGTGAAATGAGAAGCTCAGTTGAGACTCTTAGTGTAGTGGGAAGAGGGCAAGACTTGGAGGTAGGAAGACCTGAGTTCAAGTGTTGTCTTATATAATAACTGTGGGATCCTGGGCAAGTTACTTCTTCTCTTTGTAATTCAGTTTCTTCATCTGTAAAAGAGGGGTATTAGACTAAGTCCCTATGAGAACTCAATGTCTCTATGAGAAAAGGTGCAGAGATGAGAATATTTTCATAGATAAGACAGAAAGATTGCTCTTGAGGAGCTTACTGCCTAGGAATTACTCATCTGACCCACTAGTACACATTCAGGCATTTTCCACATGTCTTTAATGTGTGGTTTTCCAAAATTAAAACAGTATTGAGTGAAAATCAGTATGGTCAAGATGACAGAAGGGAAAAGGGAAATGAAAATGAGATTGATAAGGGGCGACTTCCAGAGAACATTTTAGCTAAATGGGAAGGCAGGAACTACATGCAGTAAAGGATAAAAATAGAATGAGGGGAGCAAAAATTGATTGCATATGAAAACTGAAGAGATATATTAGAAATTCCTAAATCTTAGAGAACTTCCCTCAAACTAAATAATATAAAGGGGTCATGGTAGTATTGGGTTTTCATTGGTTTAGTTGCAATTTTTCAGAAAATTTCTGTTCCACTTGAAAATCTAAAAGACCATTGCTGAGAATTTTACTAGGCCAAATAGGTATTTACTAAGTCCAAGAATGTAGGAAAA
Source organism: Phascolarctos cinereus (assembly GCF_003287225.1). Taxonomy (NCBI): domain Eukaryota; kingdom Metazoa; phylum Chordata; class Mammalia; order Diprotodontia; family Phascolarctidae; genus Phascolarctos; species Phascolarctos cinereus. The sequence goes on along the minus strand of NW_027555847.1, from coordinate 671,599,220 downwards.
ACTGAGGTTGTGTTTTTGTGGGCAGTTTTGCATGTTTATTTTGAATAAAGTTACATTAGAATTTCTTACCTAAATGAAGTTTCTCCTCATTGACATTTTGTGAGCTAACTTTCAGGTATTTCTGCTGGATCATTAGATACTAATCAAATTGAAAAGGATGATCTACAATCAACTCTGTTAGAAGGGCATAGAGCTGCACCTCCTGATCTGGATCTTTCTGCTATTAATGGTCAGTCATTCTCTTCAGAGCTACTTTATTGCCTTAGTTTGGAATAAAATATGCATTCTCTACATTTTGTTAAAATACTGTTCTTTCTTTGATTTAGATAAAAGTATCAAGAAAAGGACTCCACAGTTAACCAGTAAAACTAATACAGCACAAAATTCCAAAACACCAAAAAAACACAACACAGTAAGTGTTTTGAAGAAAAAAATTCTCTAAGGGAGAGGGTCTTAACATTGGGTCCGAATTTGGATGGGGAAAAAATTCAATCCTTATTTTCTGTGTTCTTTGACTGAACTTTAGCATTTCCTTAAACACAGCAAAAAAGATGAATGATGAGTTAAGATATTCTGAGAAAAATCTGTAGACTTCACCAGATTGCTAAAATTATTCAAGACACAAAAAAGGTTTCAAACCCCTGCTATACTGCTATGAGGAGATCAAGTATTTTTGTCACTAATTCAACAAACATTCGAGTATCAATGTGTATTTAGGACTATGCTGGACACTGAATAACATAAGAAAATTACTCATGTACTCAAAGAATTGCGAAGACGTACATGTGAAAGAGAACATTTAGGACAGAGTTCAAGATGCAGTGTTATCCCAGTGAGCTGTGTGGCTACAAAACATGAAGCACTCTGAACACAAGGTAACCCATGGGACGACTGAGAGCAGAATGGCTGGTGCAGTTTGGCCATAGCACGGAAGGAACCAGAACCTGCCCTTTGTAGCAAAGACATTAGAGCAGAAACACAGTGGTTAGAGGCGCTGAGGTTATTAGCCCTTAGATATTCAGTGAAATCAGGTGAAGACCTTCAGCCAATTAAATGAACCCTCCAATGCAGTGGGAAACCTTTGACTGAACACTGTGCTAAGGGCTGAGGATACAGACAGAATTGAGGACTTCCTTTCTCATAAGGAAGTCACATTCCAGAGGGACAGACAGTATATAAAGCAGGGCTTGTGTCTGGCCCATGTTAGTACCTGCCACTGGGTTCTGGCAGGGGAAGGGCCCAGTACGCACTGAGGCCTCTAAGGAGGGCTCACAGACTGGCAGAGGTATGCAAAGTCATCAGCCTCACTCTGTCCTCTAGAGTCATTGGAGTCCAGTGACAAGACATAGGTCAGACTGGTGACAGCCCCTGATGCATTGGGAGACCTTGGCCTTTTTAAGCTAAGGTCTTCCCCGATTCCAGTTTTTGTCTGCGGCAACACCCATTCGGTAATTAAAGACTAGATAAGAATGGAGGCAAAGTGTGGCCTAGTTTACCTTCACAGAATAATCAGTCTGGGAGGGGAAGACCCTCAGAGTTTCTGGCCAGAACAAAAACAATTGCTATTTACACTCACTTTCCTTAGATGAGTGACTGTAAATAGTACAGGGATTAGAGACAGGAGATACCTAATGGGGAAGGAGAAGTAGGACTCGAGGACTGTGAAGGGTCAGCAGGGTTTTTACAGGGAGCAAGGATAGGTGTTTCATTTTCACCTTTAAGTAATAAGAATATCTGTTATTTATGTGGTACCTAAGACTTACAAAGCATCTTACCCGTGTGGTGTTGTTTGGTCCTCCCAGTAACCCTGAAAGACAGCAGCTTCAGTGACGTCTGTTTTGTATTTGAAGAAGCTGAGGCTGAGAGGTGAGGTGACTTGCCCCAGGTCATATCTCATAAGTGGCAAAGTTGGGGCTTGAGCCCCAGTCCTGCAGTGTTCTTCCCACTGAAAACTGCTACCTGATCTAGTGGGAGGAATATTAAAATTATAAAACTGGGGATTTAAAAATAGATTAGATTAGAATTGGTACAGCCCCATTTATTTCCAAATGTTCAAATATTTGTGTAAGAAGAATTCAGATTAATCAAGCTTAAGCAGAAAAACAAAAGAAGTTAAGAGTCCATGTTCCTATAGGGAAGACTCCTAAGAAATCTTGTGCCTAGACCAGGGGTGGGGAAACTGTAGCCTTCAGGCCACATGTGGCCTGAGGGCCGCAGGTCTTGTCCATCCGCGCCCTCCCCCCCATAATGTACAAATATATAAAATTCTTATGTCTTTATGCTTCTTCAAGGAGCCATGATTTCATCCATGAGGATACTCTACAAATACAGACTATAAACCCCTTCATACTGGAGTTGGTTTTATGAGTTGCTGTGTCCAAAAAAAATTCATAGTCTAGTGACCAGGCTTCTGGAAAAGGTCCTCTTTAAACCTAACTAGGTTAATTTTTGGACAGTAGGTGACCTGTTCCTCCCCAGGTCTGTACTTGAGTTTTCCTAGCTTTGCTGGACCTGGCAGAATTTGCCCTTTACTAATATGTCTTTGGATATGTCAGCATCATTGCCACCTTTGTCAAAGTGGAAGATACTTGCTGTATCTAAAAAATCTAGAGGCTAAAGCCAAGCCCAGCAGTTTTATTTTGGTCAGAAATAAAAATAACAGCATCTTGAGCTTTGTGATCCAATACTTTAATTACAAAATCCAGGGACTCTTGAGTAGTCATCATCTCCCTCATTTTTTTCCTTTCTCCTCTTGTCTGCATGTCAGCAACAACAGTTTGTAGACAAGGCGTGAAAAGGCATAAATGGTTTTAAGACAAAAATAGCTGACTCCAATTTTGCCAACTTAATGTTTAAAAAAAGATCTACTTTTCCTGACCCAAGTGCTGTATTCGGGATTATGTAGGAATTGTATTAGGGAAATATGTAATTTAAGAAGTGAAATCTATACTTAGTTCATGCCTATAGTTTAAATGTTTATAAGCATAAATTCTCATGCTATCAAATAGGTAGAAATAGCTTCCATAAAGCAAATACATTATTTAAAGAATTGCTGAACTTTTTAAGAAATAATTTTCAAGGGGCAGCTAGGTGGCGCAGTAGATAGAGCACCGGCCCTGAAGTCAGGAGGACCTGAGTTCAAATCCAGCCTCAGACCAAACACTTGACACTTACTAGCTTTGTGACCCTGGACTAGTCACATAACCCCAATTGCCTAAAAAAAAAATAATAATAATTTTCAAATTATTTGTTTGAGTTTGACTACCAGTTTCTCAGACAGATACAATTATATTTGGTGCCCTATAGTAATGCATTTAGCCCATGATTTCCATGTTCATACTTGTCTCCCCAAACGAGTAAATTCAACCCTCAAGCCCTGCAAAACATTAGGCAAGCTGTTTCCCTTAGTCAGGATTCCTGACTCCAAACTACCACTCAGAGACTTACACGTTTTATTTAAAGCAAACATTGATGTTGTTATTAGGGAGAGAGAGAACTAGGGGAAAAGGAATGGAACTTAGTTCTTATTTTCTGTTTCATAGAATCTCAGTCCCATTGGATTCATCTCGCCCAGCCATCTTGATATCTCATTCTGTCATGGCTCTTGACTTATTGGTGCTTTTCTTTAATCTGTGGGGTGGTAGCTGTCATTCTTTCTCCTTGAACCAGGCTTCCACAAGTCAGACTGTGTATGTCTAGGGAATACATTCAACATGTATCACTGTCTTGCACTGAATTGCTGTTATAGGATAGCTTGGGGATTTTCATAATCCTTCCAAGTGTGTTAGCCAATTTAGGTGGGCCACAGTGGAATCTCTTGGATCCTTCAGGGTTGATAGGGTGCTTTTGACATAGAATCATTGTTCTGATGGTTGAGCTATTTCGACTTAGTCTTTTCCAGCAGGTATTTTTTAGAGAATCCCAGAGTTACCTGGTATATGCTTCCACAGAGGCAACATGGTGGAGTGGAAAGAATTCTGGGCTTGCAGTCAGGAGAGACCTGGATTCAGAGTCCTCCTCTGCTGCTTAATGTGTGGCCTTTGGTAAATTATTTAACATTTTTTTGAGACTCAGTTTCTCTGCCTTTAAAAATGAGGATAATAATGGCTATACTTTGATCACACATGGGATTGGTGTGAAAATCAAATGAGAAGATGTGTATCATGTACTATATAAATGACAGCTGTTATTTGTTATTGATACTAATTTCCCACTTACTTTCTTTTTATCTTCCCTAATAATAGTAATAGTAGCTTGCAATTATATAGTGCTTGAAGGTTTGCAAACCACTTTACATGCATTATCTCATTTGATCATCTTGACAACTATTTGAAGTAGATGCTATTGTAATCCCTGTTTACTGGTAAGAAGACTGAAGCTAGCTCTGAAAGGTAAATTGACTTGCCAAGGGTCACTCAGCTACTAAGTCTCATAGATAGAATTTTAATCCTATAGAAAGACCTATACTCAGAGAACTGAGTGGAGAAGCTGACACCACGGGATTGAGGACAATATGATTAGTTACATAACTGAGGCAAGGAGAACGGTGGTTGGAAGAATGGTATGGAGGGGCTAACAGCAGCCCTCCTTCCTTCCCTCCCATGACTAAGAAGTGTTCATTGTTTGAGTCCACCTGTAAATGGTGGCACAGGCTTCTTTGGACGGCAAACCAGACATCCCTAAAGGATAGCCTAGGCCCAACTCTCTTATGGCAAGCCACATTCCCCAAGGTTAGCAGCATTCCTTAAACCAAGAATAGAATAGTGATTAGCAAAGAAAAAAGGATTTCTGAATTTAACTCATTAATGGTGTGGTGCCATTTTTATTTTGGTAGAGACCATTGTATTCCATGTAGAATAAAAATTTGCTTTCTAATAATTTAGAACTACTGGGAAAAGAAAAGTTCCTTGAGGTCGGAGATTTTTTCTTTTTTATTCTTCAAGGAAGGCCCCTGGCTCTGCACTCATCTCTTCTCTTGCCTCTCTATCAGCCCATCTTCTGTCCTACAGTTCTTTGATGACTTCTGAATTCCTCATTGTTTATGTGGTTTTTTAAAGTTTTTTTGATTAATTTATTTTGATTGATCAACAATCACTTCCATAAGCTTTTGAGTTTTAAATTTTTCTCCCCCTCCCTCCCTCCCTCAGACAGACCCTGGGACCCTGCTATGCTTCAAAAACCCTGGATGGCCTTCCTTGAAGAATTTATAGAAGGACATAGACAACAGGTACACAGAATAGGGAGGCATAGAGGCATCACAGTCTGTATTGTTGGAGGGAACTTGCAGATCAATGAGATCACAGATCCAGATCCGTCTGACTGTCATACATATGGCAGCTAAGCAGGCTGTCTGAATGCTAAAGAAATGCTGTTGACTCTATAAAAAATTCTAGAAAATGGTACTTCACAGAACAAGAACTAAGCACCCACAAAGCCAGGGTAACAATAAGTTAGTTTAGCACTGTATGTGGTAGAATCTGGTGCTTTTGTTTCACCACTGGGAAGCAAACAAGGGTTTCCCTCCAGGCAGTGAGGCAAGGGATAGGCAAATCGATATATTATCTAGAATTGCATTCTGTTAATAGATGGAGAACAGGGATTCTCTGGTGAAAGAAGGTAGGCCGGGGAAAGGATGCAGAAGTGAGGGCAGAGATTTGTTCTGTATTCCCCAAAACCCCAAAAAAAAAACCATTCCCCCTACTTTGGGGTCTTAGCTTTACTGAGGAAGCTGAGATCCTATTTATTGGTAAATGTGTGTTTTACTCATCAGTTGATCGTGCTTAGAACTCTGTGCCTTAGTTTTCCTTATTTGAACTGTTACAGTATCATTCTTTGTTTTTATGTTGAATCATTGTGGATATTCTTTCCCTGTGTCTGCTTTCGCTTTGCGTCAGTTCATGTAAGCCTTCTCATGTTTCTCATCACTTATAGTGTAGGATTTTCCATAACATTTATGTACCACAATTTATTTAGCCATTTTCCAATCAGTGGGTATCTGCTTTCTTTGCAGTTTTTTACTACTACAAAAAATGTTGCTGTAAATCTTTTGATGTGTATGGGACCTTTTTGTCACTGACTTCTTTGGGGAATATGCCTTGCTATAGAATATGCACTTTCTGCGCATAATTCCAAATTGCTTTCCAGATTGGTCGTATCTGTTCACAGCTCCATCAGCAATGCATTGATGTGCCTGTCTTTCCATAACCTCTTTAGCGCTGACTGTTCCCATTTTTTGGTCATCATTGCCAGTTTGCTCAGTGTGAGGTCAGGGTTGTTTTGATTTGCATTTCTATTAATAGTTATGTGGAACAGTATTTATAGGGTTAATAGTTTACAGATCTCTTTTGGGAATTCTCCTGGCCTTTATCCTTTGACTTCTCTCTTGGGGAGCCTCTTATACATAGGCTCTTAATGTTTAATGGAATTCGGCTGTGCTCAAACACTTTAGTTGGATGATCAGTTACATGTGTTAGAGCAGGGGTCAGCAAACTATGGCCTATGGACCAAATCTGGCTGCCACCTGGTTTTTGCATTTCAAAATTCCATTTTATTGTATTTAAAATTGTAAAGACCATCCATAGCTTGTGTACAAAAACAGGCGGAGGGGGGCCAGATTTACTGAGCCCTGCTTACAGCATATAGATCTTTCATACAGATCTGGGACAAAGAGAAAGTGCAAAGGGGACATTGCCCCCCTAACTGCAGCCTTTGCTGAGCTCATTTTTCATAGTCCTTTGCTACTTATTTTTTCCTCTCCATTCTCCTACTTTCCCCATTGCTCCAGTGACAGTCTCCTTATTACTTCTTCATTCCAGGGACTTTGAACAGGCTGGAAATATTTAGGTCCAAAGAGTACCCAGCACGTATCAGATCCAAATGTTTTCCTAAGCAGGGGAAGCTTCATGTCGGGGATCAAGCCTGGAAGATTCATTTACCCGGGGTGGGGGGGGTAGCCTCAGGTGCAGTTGTATACTTAATCTGAGACTTCTTTCCTAGTTTGTAAGATTTCCAGGGGGGTACTGAGTAATTTTTTTTTCTTAAAGGGGGTGGTAGGCCAAATAAGTTTGGGAACTTTTGATTTACACCCTTTGTAACAATGGCCCAGAGCAGAGACAAAGAGCAAAGAGGGAAGATTATAGGATTTAGAATTAGAAGGGACTTGAGAGATTATCTAGACCACCTCCTTCATTTTGCAGATGAGGGAACTGAGGCCCAGAAGAGAAGAGGTCTGGTAACCTTAAAGGAGATGAGGACAGTTTATAATCCTACAAATCAGTATATTTTTGAATGTTGAGTAGCAATGTCCAATCCTGAGAGGATTCTTATGTGCATAAACTAATTTGGAATCAAACACACATCATGGATTTTTTATGCTTGTTTTTTAGGTTTCACCAGAAGATATAAAAATGATGGAGTCACAGACATTACTTCTAACACTTCTGGCGGTGAAGGTAAAAATGAAAGACAGTCAAATGTATTTATAGAACAAAGAATGAATGAAAAGCATGAAGTGCTTTCTCTGTGCAGAGCGCTGTGCTAAGCAAGACAGTTCCTGCTCTCTATATCTTATATTCTAATAGAAGGAGACAGTATACTTCAACTGGTAGTCAAATGGAAAAGTTCCTTGGTCCTGACAGTACAGTGGCAAACCAGATGATAATGCATCTTCTTTAATATCATTGTAAAACCATACCGACATCTTCTGTAGAACCATGTAACAGTACCAAGGACGTTTGAGGTGAGAGATATCTTTGCAGGGTCTTCAGTGTCATTGTTGGGGTAGCAAGGGCTGCAGCTCCTGCAGAAGCAATTGCCAGGTCACCTCCAGAGTTGATTCCCTTGTTGGTTGTCTGGTCTGGGCTAGAAACAAGTCTCTGGGTGGTGCTGCTGCTATCTGTGAGGCGTACTGGGCTAAGGGTCTTGAGCTGTGCCTCTGATAGGAGATGGTCAAGGTGGTGGTGTTTTTTAATAGTATTTTATTTTTTCCAATTACATGTAAAGACAATTTTTAACATTCATTTTTTATGAAATTCAGAGTTCCAAATTTTCTCTCTCCCTCGTTTCTCTCCCCACTCTGAGATGGCAAGCAATTTGACATAGGTTATGTATATGCAATCACGTAAAACATTTCCGTATTAGTCATGTTGTGAAAGAAGAAATAGTTTGCAAAAAAAAAAATTGGTTTGCAAAAGGAAGAAAGGTAGTGGTGGTTTAATTCACTCAGCATATCAGAACTCCTGTCTTTCTTAGGGTGACTTGCATGCCCCGTGAGTGGCAGTTGTGCTAGGGCTAGCCGGCCCCTTCTTCATGGGGGTTGATCCCCTGGATAAAGGCTCTGAGGACAAACCAAGTCTTGGGTCAGGGGACTGGTATTCCCAAGGCTTTTGTGTATACCTGCCTATCCATAGCAGTTCAGCAGTGTTGTTAGTGGTGGTGAGGATTGTGGAGAACGGCTTGTGGGTCCAACTTATAGTGGTTCAGGCTGAAATCAGGGCTGATGGTCTGGAGGGCATCATATGTCCCCAGGCTCTTGGGCTTTCTCCATGAGTTTAAGGGGAGGGAGTGTTGAGGTGATGGAGGTAGTTGGCCTCCCCTGGAACATCACCTCTTGTAGTAGAGTTTGAGGGAGTATAGTGTCAAGAATGGAGAACTGGCTCTATGGGTGGCCCCACACTCTGTCTCTGACACATGCCGGCTGTGACCCCAGGCAAGGCGCTGAGTCATATCCCAGGCAACACCGTAAGACTTAAGTTCCGACAAATTGCAGATCTCATAGGCTCATAGATTTAGAGTTAAAAAGAGCTAGAGAGACCAGTCCACTCATTTTATGGAGTGTAAGTGACTTACCCATTAGATTGTAAGCTCCTTAAGGGCAGGGACTATCTTTGTTTTTATTTGTATTTGTATCCAGTAGTCTATTAGCACAATGCCTAGCAGTTAGTAGGAGCTCACTAAATGTTTTTTGACTGACTTCCTTGCCTGAGGTCACACAGACTGTAACTGTCAGAGGTAGACTTTAAACCTAGGTCTTCTGTGTCCACATCCAGAGATGTGGATCCACTTCTGTGCTGCCTCTTCCTCAGTAGAGGGAATCCTTCAGCAGCAGCAGCTTTAAAGGAATATATTAGTAAAGAGTTAAGGTAAAGTTGCTGTAACTCTCTTGGATTTCACAGATGAAAAAACATCTTGCTGTAATGGAAGAAAAGGAAGAAAGAAATCTAATCATGTTATGTGAAGAAAAGGACAGACTGCAAAAAAAAGTGCAGGAATTGAAACGCAAGCTTCTATTTCATCAGAAAGAGCAAGACATGGTGGACGTCCTTGCTACTCAAGTTAGTCTAACCCTAACTTGTGCTATCCTAATGTTAAAGAATGTTCATTTTTAGGTGAAAAGAACAGGAAACTTTGGGGCTTTTCACTAAGTGGCAGCATTTATAATGGCGTACTAAACAATCCAAAGGTCTCATTTCATGTGCTAGATCATTTTCTGTTTACACACTTCTGCCTTCTGGCTCTGGTTAGTTAAAGTGCACACGTAATAGAGAGTTTTTAGGAAGAGGAAGTAGTGTGAAACCCCAGGAACCTGTCCCTTGTTTTGGTGCAAAAAACCATATTTACAGTGAATTTTCAAATCATTAAGACTTACCAGTAGTAGCAATTTTGCCCAAGTACAGTAATATAATGGTATGGTTGGTATTTTAGAGTGGCAGACTAGGAGATACTAGATTATCAATTATGATTTTTAGTTTATAGTAATGCCTTTTCTTTTTTCCTTGCAGAGTGAATTGCTTGCTCCCTTTGTGGCAGTGTCTGAGGGTTTTAAGAAGGATTATAAAACTTTTGCAACTGCACTGGACTCTACCAGGCATGAACTCCCTATGAAGTCCATTCACATGGAAGGAGATCAGGACCAGTTTTTAGGTTTGGATGTCATGGCCATTCTACTTAGTATATTGCAGAACCATTATGCAGATGTCTTCCGTGGAGGTTAACAAAAAAAACACTGGACTTGGAGTCAGGAGACCTATATTTTAATCCTGGTAGAGATATTTACTCTCTGTTTGACTATGTACAAGGCAGTCCATATCTCTGAACCTCAGCTGACTCATGTCCAAAATGGAGATAATACTATTCAGCAGGCAGCTAGGTAGTATAGTGGATAGAGCACTGGCTTGGAGAAGACCTGAGTTTAAGGGGAAAAAAAGAAGGCCTGCACTTCAAATCCAGCCTCAGATACTTGCTAAGCTGTGTGACTCTAGGCAAGTCACTTAACATCTGTTTGCCTCAGTTTCCTCAACTGTAAAATGGGGGTAATAACAGCACCTGTGTCACAGGGTTGTTGCGAGAATCAAATGAGACCATATTTGTAAAGCTCTTTTTTTTTTTGCCTAGGCAATGGGGTTAAGTGACTTGCCCAGGGTCACACAGCTAGTAAGTGTTATGTGTCTGAGGCCGGATTTGAACTCAGGTCCTTCTGAATCCAGGGCCAGTGCTCTATCCACTGTGCCACCTAGCTGCCCAAATTCTTTGTTGAGTTTTTTTTTGTTGTTTTGTTTTGTTTTGTTTTTTGGCAATTGGGGTTAAGTGACTTGCCCAGAGTCACACAGCTAGTAAGCGTCACGTGTTTGGTCCGAGGCCAGATTTGAACTCAGGTCCTCCTGACTCCAAGGCCGGTGCTCTATCCACTGCACCACCTAGCTGCCCCTTGTAAAGCTCTTAGTGTGGCACCTGGCACCTGGAACATAGTAGGTGCTTGCTAAATGCTTAGCCCCTTCCCCACCTTCTTTGAACTGTCAGCATAGTATGACTGTAGGGATAGCATTTTGTCTACTATAAAATGTGATACAAGGTCAAGTTGCTGTTATTTTTATTATAAGACTGAATCCTTGCTTCATTGATGAACCTTTTTTTAGACTTAAAAATATTCTGGAGATCTGATAACTAAAAGCAGGTTTTTAATGTTATTTTTCCTTTGTTAGATGAGCTACAACACCAGCTGTCTATCACACAAAATTTGTTGGCAGAAATTACAACTGACCACTTAGGAGATAATGCTAAAGTGTTTGATGTGTTGGGTGAATTTAAAGAAGTGGTACGGAAAAAGGATATAGAACTCAAAAGGTATGTCTTCCATAAGCTTGCTAAAAAATAGCATAACACTTTAATTGTCCAGAAATCAGACTTCTGTCAATTTTAAAGTGTGAGACACAACCGTGCTGGCAGAGTTAGTGGAAAAAAGGCCTTTTCCAAAGTGTGTTGAAAAGTATACGTCATTTACTTTAAGATACTTTCGAACCTGTTGACCTACATTGCTTTGTACACAATCATAAAAGGCTTGATAATCTGGTTTCTTACTCCATAACAGAACAGATTTTCAAGGTGTCTTCTGGAGACAGATACACAGATCAAATGAAATAAATGTAAAGTATATATAAATGTTAGCTGTCATCATCATTATCGTCATTATTACCCCGACAGCTGACCCCAAAACATGGGCATAGTAGGCACTTAATAAGTGCTAATTGTCTGAATTAGAAGAACTATTAAAAAATACAACTACAAAAGCAGTTTGAAGCCATTTGGTCTAGAAGCAAACAGCCTATATACCTAAATTGTCACTTGAGATTATGTTTATTAAAGTGCAGTAAGAGTTTCTAATGATGTCCTTTAATCATTGGGAAAAGTTGAAATTATATTTTGTGTACTCTAAGAAGGCAGTAAAGTGTCATACTTTTTTGTAGGATTTCTATATAAAACACATCAAATGTAGTTTGTGTATTAAAAGAAATATGGATTATTCATCTGGAAGATTTCTATTAAATAAGACGCCACTAATTTTTTTTTTTTTTTGCATTATGGCAAAATGAGCTGAATTCATGGTGGCTTTGTATTTGGGTTTTGCTTTTATGATGAAAATAAGGCAAGATGAATGTTAATTAGAATCAAATGGTAATTTAGTTAGGAATAAAGTCTGTCGTTGTTGTTCAGTCATTTCAGTCATGTCTAACTCTCCTTGACCCCATTTGGGGTTTTCTTGGCAAACATACTGGAATGGTTCGCCATTTCCTTCTCCAGCTCATTTTACAGATGAGGAAACTGAGGCAAACACGGTAAAGTGACTTGCCAGGGTCACACAGCTAGTAAGTGTCTGAGGCTAGATTTGAACTCAGCAAGAGGAATCTTCCTGACTCCAGGCCCAGTGCTCCATCCATTACCACCTAAGTGCCCCTTATAAAAGTCTGTCAGTAAACCATTATTAAACATCTACCATATGCTAGGCACTATGCTAAGCCCTGGGAATGCAAAGAAAGGCAAAAAACAAACCTTGATTTCTAAAAGTTTATTTCTAATGGTGAAGATAACAGAAAAACAACTCAGTACAAACAAGATGTATACAAGATAAACTGGAGATAATCTCAGAGGTAAGGTACTAACGTTAAGGAGGGCTGGGAATAGTTTCTTGCAGAAGGTGGGACTTTAACTGAGACTTGAAGGAGGCCCGGGAAGCCAGGAGCTGGAGATAAAGAAGGAGCTAGTTCCAGCCCCAGGCTTTGTGTCTCTCTGTCTCTGTCTCTGAATCTCCCTCTGTCTTTCTGTTTGTGTGTCTGTCTCTGCTTGCCTGCCTGTCTCTCTCTCCCTGTTTCTGTCTTCCTGTCCCCTCTCCGAAATATCCATTTAGTCATGAATTACCAGTCATTCTACCTCTGTGATGTCCTTCAGATCTTCCCTTCCATTCCCTTTGCCGTTCTTCCCATGTTGCCAGCCTCCTGTTTTTTGCATGTGAGGAAGCCAAGGCCCCAGAAGGGGATGTGAGTCTCCCAGGGCAGTGTAGTGAAGGGGCAGAGCTGAGAAGCTGGCTCACATCCTCAGCTGGGGTTTGAGGCCTTCTCTTCCTGCCCTCTGCCCGGATCTCCATGCTGTTCTACAGCTACATGGAGCCACAGGACCTGCCTCTGCTGCCCCAGTTAAAGACCAAGGCCTCCTTCTGTTCCTTCTTCTGAATCAGCAATAAGTGCATAGTGAGTCCCTTTTATTGTGCTAAATGTTGTGTGACCTACACAGATACAGTTCAGCAGTGATACTTATTTAGTGCTGGCCAACTGCGTGCAAGGCCCTGGGTTGGCTTTGGAGACGTGAAGACAGAAAATGAGACAAAGGCCTTTACATTCTCTTTGTACAGGCTCTTACAGCCAAGTTGGAAGTTGAAATATAAAAACGGAGGAAAAAAATCCTTAGAAATGAAACTCAAGCCAGAGAATCCACTGCACTATGTTTTAGTTGAGGGGAGTTGTAGGGGAGGGGAACCTGTGGCCTCTAGGTTCCCCATCCCGGTTCTAGGGCAGTAGGAATCTAATTCCAGGCTCCAGGTCCAAACCCTGTGTGATTTTAACTTTCTGCCCAAGATGGCAGCTCTTAGCACTTGTTGAAGCTGCCTTGCTTTCGTTGTCCTTCAGGGAGACCCTTGTGGCTTGGGGTATATTGCCCAGGAACCAGTATCCCCTACACCCAGAGGGAGGAGAGAAGCCTACTGTGGCTACAACACTCTATTTTCCTCAGTTGTAAAGTGAGGTGGCTTATTGATTCCTTTAGGTAAAAAGGAACCTAAGGGTTCCTTTCAGCTCAAAAATCCAGCAATCTCAAGAAATTGACAATGGCCCTGTAGCAGGAGTTAGTGGTATGACCTGGAATGAAAAGCACACCAGACTCACAAAATGTGGGTTCTGATCCCACCTCTCATACCTAGACCTGAGGAGGTCGGTAGGACAGGTGGATATTATCCAAGTTTTATAGATCGAGAAACTAAGGCTCCCAGAAGTAAAATGATCAGTTTATGCTTACATGGCTAGGAAGTTGTAAAACAGATTCAAACCTTGGTCTTCTGGCTTCAAGTGATTCCTTAATAGAAGAGTGTTCCAATCTTATTTCACTTTGATTTATTGTATTCTATTTCATTGTCTTCCAAATAGAAGTCTTGATTCCATTTCTTGATAAGGTTATTCTAGAATATTATCCTCCATTCCATAAATTCCTTATTTTTGAACCTCTAACAACTACATTTACTATAGAAAATTAAATGAACGAAAAGCATGGTATAATGGCTGTAGAGTACGTACTGGTCTTGGAGTCAAGAAGACTTGGGTTCAGATCTACCCCTGACATTTTTCTGGCTATGTGATGCTAGACAAATCACTTTGTGTAGCTCATTAGAATTTATCAAGTCACATGTCAGTTCTACTACTGATGAAATCATAGAACAAGTAGAGGGGTTGTTGTAATCATCAGGTGCAAAAGAGCAAAAAGATCAAGAATGAAAGGAAAAATACATATTCAACAAGGAACAGATACACATTTTGGAATCACTTTTTTCAGGGCTTCCTTATGCTGTACACTATGATCTCTCTTATTTGGGTAGGGTGGGAGGGTATCTATTTCATTGCATAATCAGGAAAGCACATATCCCTCAAAACCTAAAATTCCAGAGTTGGAAATATCCTCATGATATGTAAGCATGAATTTTCCATACAGTATCCCTAACAAGTGGTCATCCAGTCTTTGTTTGAATACATGCAGTAATAGAGAGCTTACTATCTCAGATACTCTGTTTTACTGTTGGACAGTTCAGAGTACTAGATAGTTCTTCCTTTTGTTGATTTGAAGTCTTCCACCTTTTAACTGTCTTTAATTGGTCCTTCGTGCAGCTAGGTGACTCAATGGATAGAGCTCAAGGCCTGGAGTCAGGAAGAGTTCAGATCTGGTGGTAGACTAGCTATGTGATCCTGGACAAGTCACTTAACCCTGTTCGCTTCAGTTTCCTCATCTGTAAAATGATCTAGAGAAGGGAATGGCAAAGCACTCTGGTATCTTTGCCAAGAAAATCCCCAATGGGATCACAAAGAGTTGGACACAACTGAAATGACTGAACAACAATTGGTCCTTGTTATTTCCTCTAGAGCCAAGTGATGGCTTTCCATTTTTGAAGTCAGGGAACATGTTCACTTTAAATCTTCTCTAGGCTAAATGTTCCCAGTTTCTTTAACCAAACAGGCCTTCATATTTGTACCAACTCGTGTCATTGGACAAAGGAAATGCTAGTTTTTATCTGATTTGTTTGCAGGAGCTTTGTCCATGTGCTTAACTTATCCTCTGAAGTCAGTAAAGAAGCTGCTTTAACTAACCAAGAAGCCTGGGAAGAAACTCAAGGCACACAGAACCTAAGCCAGTGGTATTTTAATCGACAGCATTCAGAGGATACTCCAAAAGACAACTGAAGGCCTAATAGGTGCTTATATTTTTAGGTTTATCACATCACAAGTTGTCTCTGACATATTTTTACTGGTTTGGTTTTCTTCTATTTTTTCTGCCTTATGCATAAACATTTGAGTACTGTAGAGAACACATTTTTGTCTTTATGACATTCAGAATACTTAGCACTTTAAATTGATGTGTATTAAATGTTTTTGCATTCTTTATGTGAGAGATTTGGGATATCAAAAATAAAAGATTCCTGACATAAAATTTTGTGCATTTTCAAATGGATACATTTAATTTTCGATGCTTAGGCAATATAAAAAGGCTAACTCATTTTTAAATTTCTAAGTAAGCCTGATGAAATGTCATTTTTGTTACATTGAAAGGAACCCCTATAGTTTTGGGTTTTTTTTTTCCTTGAGCAGATCACCTCAGGGCATCAGCTTTTCCATCTGTAAAATGAGAGAGTTCAACTCGAGCAGTGATTCTTAACCTTTTTTGTGGTCCATACCCCTTTGGCAGTCTGGTGAATAAGGTTTCAAATGGATAAAATAAAATATATAGGATTACAAAGGAAACCAATTATATTGAAAATACTGTTAAAATATTTCTAAAAAACAAATTCAGGGCAGCTAGGTGGCACAGTGGATAGAGCACCGGCCCTGGATTCAGGAGGACCTGAGTTTAAATCTGGCCTCAGACACATAGCACTTACTAGTTGTGTGACCCTGGGTATGTCACTTAACCCCATTGCCTTGCTAAAACAAAAACAAAGAAAACAAATTCACAGGCCCCAGGTTAAGAATCCCTGAACAGAATAACTCTAGGAGCCCCTTGGTTCTCACATTCTGTTTTAATGGTTCTTACTGCTCAAATAGACTTGAGTCTATTCTTTAAACTACCACTTTTCCATGTGGGAACTAAATGTAGTTTTTGGTAGTTTAATTTAGCTGCTTTTACAGATTGCTGCCACTGGAGGGAGAACTTCACTCACCTTCTGATGGTTTAGCACAGAGATTCCTAGACTTATGGCCTACTACCCCCTTTTCGAAAAAAAAAAAATTACTCAGAGCCCCTCCTGGAAATCTACCTTCTTTAACCTTTTAATGTTTTTTTTTTAATTTGCATCATTTCAAATGTATTTCTTTTTAAATGATGCATCTAAAATTTATAATTTATTGTAAATTAGTGAGGTTTTTTCCCTGCATTGAAATTTTGATGATGCAATATTGTGTCATGTAACCATGTGGTTATCGTATTGTAAACAAGTCATTACATGCACATACTCCTGCTAATGCATGCTGGACTCCCCGACAACTTGATTGTTTGTCAACACTTGCATGTTAAGACCTGTCAGTGGATTTGACCATTGATTGGTTATAACTTGCATTTTATGTGTTTATTTGAAAGATAATGTAATCACTTGGCTAACTCTGTTACACAACAGACGAAACATGTACGAACTGTTTTTCAAATTTTCTTCTGTTCTTTCCTTATGCTTCCACTGTCCTCTTATTTTTATTCAACACCCACTAATTGCACCCAAGTCTACTACCACCCCCCTGGATCATTCCAGCAAACCTAGGGGCGGTATCGCCCACTTTGGGAACATATGAAATGTACAATCCAAAGATAAATATCTTAAACCAGAAAGGAGGAACCTGTGGTTTTAGTTTTAAAAATTTGAATTTCAAAAGAAACATTATTTCTTAGAATCACAGAACTTGGAGCTAGGAAGAGACCTAAGAAATTATCTGGTTCAACTTCTTTTAACAAACAAGGAGACTGTAGAAGCCCTCCCAACAGAAATGACTTGACTAGAGTCATGCAGTAATAAATGGCAGAAAGCCAGAAGTGGAACCTGGGTTTCCTGAGTCTTAGTTAAGGCTCTTTATACTGCATGTTCCCTTTTGGGGAAAGATACTAGTATATATATCCTTTATCATAAAGACGTTTTTAACAAAGTGACGGCTTAACTTTAAAGGCAGCAAGTTAAGTCAACAAGCATTCATTAAGCACTTACAATGTACCTGGCCCTGTGTGAAGTGCTGGGGATTCAAAGAAAAGCAAAATTAGGCCCTGCCCTCAAGGAACTTGTATATCATGGTATACGGATAGTCCTGATTCCCAGAGGCAAAGGATAGGTTCTGACAGTCTACTATGCTGATGATTCTGGTCATAGACCGAGGACAAGCCTACCAGTGAGGCTCCTGATCAGAAATTTGCCTATGAGGCAAGAGAGAAAACTGCATAGGTATAGCCAAGCTGGATACAAAAGGGAGCAACAATCGTGCAGGAAGAGAAATAGCAGTAGAAATATCCAAAAGCTCGTAGGAGAAGTAGATTCCCCAAAGGAGCCATTCATAAAACCCATAGCCTGGGACATCTAAACACATACACAAAGTGGAGGTAACTGGCAAGCTGAACTTGAAGATTTAATGCAAGCATAGACACCAATTAACTGAGGTTTAATGGGATGAGACCCGTGATTGGAATACGCCCTAAAAAAGATCTACTTTATTCAAAAGAAACATGGTTATAGATAGGAGGTGGTGCAGAGAAAGAGTGGCATTTGGTATTTCCTCTGCCTCAAGGCTCAGCTCAAGGACCACCTCCTACAGAAGACCTTTCCTGGTCTCCCCAGTTTTTAGCACTCCCTTCCAAGCTTGTGTTGACTTTTAGGGGTCATAGGATTACAAGATTCTGCATCTATGGCTGGAAGAGACCTCAGAAGCAATCTAGCCCAACACCCTTATTTTACAGATGAAGAAACTGTGGTCCCTGAAAATAAATTGACTTATACAAAGCCACACAGGTAAGAAGGGTCAGAGGTAGAATTTAAACCCAGTTCCTCTGACTCCAGAGCCAGTTCCATTTGCCCTGCACTATATTATGTATTTGTCCCTCTCCCAGGAGAATATGAGCTGCTTGAGAGCATGGACTGTTTGGCTCTTATCTTCATATCCCCAGCTAACACAGTGGCTGCAGAGTAGGTGCTCAATACATTTTTGCAGAATTAATTGGAGTTAACTCCTGAGGAAAGACAGGGACCAGAGAAGGGAAATTGTGGCATCTGGGTGAAGATCAGCAGTGGCAGAAAAGGAAAGAGTATTGGCTTCAAAACATAATGCAGGTCACTTAGACTGAAAGAAGAAATAGATAAGGAGTTTGGAAAACATTACAAAGCTGACAAAACAGGTAGGCGTATACAGTCACACATCTGACTGAAAGGTAGAGATAATACCAGATTCCACCATGTTTATTGTTTAGTGACATCAAAAGGCATTGGATTCAGTAGAGCACCATGCCAACGTAAAGACAATCCTCCAACAAAGTCACACGTATTTGTTAAAATTGTACAAGATTGCTTGAAAAACACCAAGAGAACTAATTCTGTTAGCCATCCAATTTTTAATAGCAATCGAGGCATGAAACAGAAAGACATGTTCACCTGAGGTACTTGCCATTGTGATGGGGAATGTCCAATGCAGACTACAGGTAAAAAGGATTCCCTCGTAGACTGCTATATTTCCCAGATGTCCTGTTTGGGGGTGACATCATGCTGAGCCCAAGATTATTTCTGATCCATTGATTGTGCATCAGAGGTGGCATAAAACGTGATCGAAGAGAGTATGACTGGGAAAGGAAGCTGCTCATGTTGCAAGAGGAAGGGATAACAGACAACATTCATTCCATTAATTCCTTTTTAATGTCAAGAGATCTAGAGGAAGGGCCCCAGCACTGTGGAGGATTTATAGGAGGACAAGATCAAGAATCAGGATGAACAGGCTTGAAGCTGCCCCTTGAAGGGAATAGCCACTTGAATGAGATCACAGATTCTTTGCAGTGTCAAATAGAAGTGTAAAGCATTAGAAACAAGAAAAAATAAGTACAAAGGGTATGCTAAGTAGAGCAAAGAATTGTCATATGGAAATAATCAAGGAAAACTTTTAGAGGAGATGGGTTTTGAATCAGGTTTCAAAGAAAAAAAACACCTCTTGAACTTTCTACAGCAACCAGTTCCTGTCCTATCTCTCCTCCACTTCACTGCCCAGCTTCTTTTTTTTAAACTTAAAGACATTTTAAAAATTCATGTCTTTGTTTTTACATCACAGTCATTTCCCAATATCTGTACATTTCTTCTCTCCCCTAACTACTGCTTTCTAACAAAAAGAATTGAGCAAAACCAACCAATTATGTGACTGTCCACATTTGGCTTCCATAGTTATCTAACCTCTCTCTATATTCAATAGTGCTCATTACATCTATTCTGAATTCAGTTATCTTTTAGTGTTACTTTTATTTACAGTGTAGTCATAGTACAAACTGTGCTGGCACTACTTATTTTATTTTGTATCATTTTGTTCCAATCTTGCTGTGCTTTTTGGTATTCCTCATATTTGATCTTTCTTATGGCACAATGATAGTATGTTATATTAATAAAGTCAGAAGGAAGGGAAGAAAACAAGCACTTATCATGTGTCAGGTTTGGTGTTAACTACTTTACAAATATCTCATTTAATTCTCACAGCAACCTTCAGAGATAGCTGTTATTATCATCTCCATTTTACAGTTGATGAAACTGAGGCAGATAGAGGTTGAGTAATTTGTGTAGGGTCACACAGCTAGTATCTGAGGCTGGGTTTGAACTCGGGTGGTCCTGACTCTGGGAGAGGCGGAGCCAAGATGGCGGAGTGAAAGCAGTGACTTGCTTGAGCTCTCCTCCAAACCCCTCCAAATACTCATAAAAAATGTCTCTAAACAAATTCTAAAGCAGCAGAATCCACAAAAAGACAGAGTGAAACAAATTTCCAGCCCAAGACAACCTGGATGAGTGATCAGAAAGGTGTATCGCGGGGGCTGGGAGCGCAGCGCAGCGGGGCGTGGGCGAGCAGGCCACAGGGAACCTGGAGCAGGCCTCAGATGAATGAATCACCAGCAGCTGTGGAGGTTTCCAGACTCCTCAATCCACCAATGCCAAAGACAAATTAGAAGGTCAGTGGGAAAAGTCTGTTTCTGTCGGTGCCTGAGAAAGGAAGGTGGGGTTTCAGCTCCATTCCCCAAGAGCATGGCCCTGTGGGGGGGGCAGCTGCTTCCCGAGCTTCCGGCCCACAGACTGAGGGGGAATCCAGTGGCTGATCAGAGAGGGATTGCAGGGATCTCTTGCTTTGCCTGTGTTTGGATCTGGGCCACAGTTCTGGGCAGTGGTGCTGGGGTGGGGAGGAGCGCTGGCGTGGTGGAGCTTGTAGTGGCTGTGAAGAGGAACCCCTCCTCACAGTTACAGGACAGAAAGGAGTACTTGTAGTCGCGGGCCAGGAAAGGAGTAAACACCTCGCCCCTTATCATACCACCTTGGAAGAACTGAAAATTTACAGGTCCCTACAAGTATCTCTGAAAACAGCTGTACAAACCCCCGAAGCTTGGGACAGTACATTCTCCACATTGGAAGCAGATTCGTACCTTAACAAAGAGTTTAAAACTCAAGTAATTGGCCGGGATCATGAGCAAGCAGCACAAAAAGAGTCAGACTATATTATCTTACTTTGGTGAAAAAGAAGACCAAAATATACAACCAGAAGAAGACAACAAAGTCAAAGCCCCTACATCCAAAGCCTCCAAGAAAAATATGAATTGGTCCCAGGCCATGGAAGAGCTCAAAAACAATTTTGAGAAGCAAGTAGAGAAGTAGAGGAAAAACTGAGAGTAATGCTAAAGGAGACCCAAAAAAATACTGAAGAAAATAACACCTTAAAAAATAGCCTAACCCAAATGGCAAAAGAGGTCCAAAAAGCCAATGAGGAGAAAAATGCCCTAAAAAGCAAAATTGGCCAATGGAAAAGGAAGTCCAAAAGCTTACTGAAGAAAATACTTCCTTAAAAATTAGAATAGAGCAATTGGAAGATAGTGACTTTATGAGAAATCACGACACAGTAGAACAAATCCAAAAGAATGAAAAATTAGAAAACAATGTGAAATATCTCATTGGAAAAACAACTGACCTGGAAAATAGATCCAGGAGAGAGAATTTAAAAATTATTGGACTATCTGAAAGCCATGATCAAAAAAGAGCCTAGACATCATCTTTCAAGAAATTATCAAGGAAAACTGCCCTGATATAGTAGAACCAGAGGGCAAAATAGAAATGGAAAGAATCCACAGATCTCCTCCTGAAAGAGATCCCCAAAGGAAAACTCCTAGGAATATTGTAGCCAAATTCCAGAGTTCCCAGGTCAAGGAGAAAATATTACAAGCTGCCAGAAGGAAACAGTTCAAGTACTGTGGAACACAATCAGGATAACACAAGATTTAGCAGCTTCTACATTAAAGGACCGCAGGGCATGGAATATAATATTCGGAGGGCAAAGGAGATAGGATTACAACCAAGAATCACCTACCCAGCAAAACTGAGTATAATCCTTCAGGGGAAAAAATGGTCATTCAGTGAAATAGAGGACTTTCAAGCATTCTTGATGAAAAGACCAGAGCTGAATAGAAAATTTGACTTTCAAATACAGGACTCAAGTGGAACATGAAGAGGTAAACAGGAAAGAGAAATCATAAGAGACTTATTAAGATTGAACTGTTTACATTCCTGCATGGAAAGATGATATTTATAACTCATGAGACCTTTGTCAGTATCAGGGTAGTTGGAGGAAAAAAATTATATGTATGTATATGTAGATAGATAGAGGGCACAGGGTGAGCTGAAGATTAAGGGGTCATATCTGGAGAATAAAATTAAGGGATGAGAGAGGATTATACTCGGAGAAGAAGAAAGGGAGAGGTAGAATGGGGTAAATTATCTCACCAAAAAAAAAAACCAGAAAAGTCTCTTACAGTGGAAGGGGAAACAGGGGAAGGTGAGAGGGAATGAGTGAATCTTATTCTCATAGGATTTGGCTTAAGGAGGGAATAACATACACATTCAGTTGGGTATGGAAATCTGTCTTACCCTACAAGAAAATAGGGGGGAAAGGGGACAAGAGAGCAGGGGGATGATAGACAGGAGAGCAGATTGGGAAAGGGGTTAATCAGAAGTAAATACTTCTGAGGAGAGACAGGGTCAAAAGAAAGAATAGAATAAATGGGAGGGCAGGATAGGATTAAGGGAAATAGAGTTAGTTTTTCACAACATGTCTACTATGGACGTGTTTTGCATAACTGCACATCTACAACTTATATTGAGTTGCTTGCCTTTTCAGTGAGGGTGGGTGGGGAGGGAGGAAGAGAGAAAATTTGACACCTAAAGTTTTAAAAACATGTTTAAAAAAATGTTTTCACATGCTACTGGGAAATAAATATAGGAAATGGGGTACAGAAGTCTATCCTGCCCTACAGGAAAATAGAAGGGGAAGGGGATAAGAGAAGGGGAGGAGAGATAGAAGAGGGACAGAGTAGGGGAAGGGATATTCAGAATGCATGACACCTTGGGGTGGGGGGAGGGGGGAGATGGGGTGAAAATTTGGAACTCAAAAACTTGTGGAAGGGAATGTTGAAAACTAAAAATAAATAAATTTATATTCCTGACTCTGGGCCCAGAGCTCTGTCCACGGTGTCACCTAACTGCCACAAGAAGAAAGTATAGATAAGCAGGAGAGTTCTGAAAATAACAAGTCAAACATGTTTTTAAAAACAAGTGGTATGGAATAGAGATCCATGGTTTCATATATAATCCTTTTGTGTTCTATGTTGTATATTGGCAATATTTTTTATTGGTGTTTAAGTTCAGAATGAAAATATTTTTAAAAAACTCTTTAATTTAACAAAATAAAGGTCCAAATTCTTTTTTTTTTCTTTTAGGCAATTGGGGTTAAGTGACTTGCCCAGGGTCACACAGCTAGTAAGTGTCAAGTGTTTGGTCTGAGGGTGGATTTGAACTCAGGTCCTCCTGACTTCAGGGCCGGTGCTCTATCCACTGCGCCACCTAGCTGCCCGATCCAAATTCTTAATAATAAAAACTAAACTTGATAGTAATAAATGTAAAATCTTACACTTGGATACAAGAAATTGGTTTCTTGATATTTTCACAAGATGAGTATGTCAGGGGCAGCTTGATGGCACAGTGGATAGAGCACCAGCCCTGAGGTCAGGAGGACCTGAGTTCAAATCTGCCCTCAGACCAAATACTTGACACTTACTAGCTGTGTGACCCTGGGCAAGTCACTTAACTCCAATTGCCTAAAAAAATTTTTTTAAAAGAGTATGTCATCATTATCAGCAAATAGGGATAGTTTTATCACCTTTTTACTTATCTTTATTTAATTTCTTTCTTATCTTATTGCTGTTACTAGCATTTCCAGAACTATATCAAATAATAGTGGGGAAAGAGAGCATCCTTACTTCACTCCTGCATTTATTAGAAAAAAGTTCTAATATATCTCCATTGCACATGATGCTTACTTCTGGTTTTAGATAGATGCTTTTTATATTAAAATAAAAAGTCCCCATATGCATATACTTTGTAGGGCTGGGGTTTTTTTGTTTTGTTTTGTTTTTGTTTTTTAGCATAAATATGTGTAGTACTTTGTCAGAAGCCATTTCTGCATCTATTGAGGTAATCATGTACTTTTGGACATTTTGGTTTTTAATGTGATAAATTATGTTGACTGCTTTCTTAATATTGATCCATCCCCAATGTAAATCCCACACTGGGAGTGGGAGGAGTGTCCTTTTGGGGTGGGAGGAGTGTCTCAGACCACGGTGACAGCTAAAGTTGCTTTATCTTTGGCTCATAATTTCTGCTCCGCAGAGGTTTAAGAAGTCATGAAGATCTTGTCAGTTATATGATACAGAAGTTCCCCATCCACAAACTTTATACTCAGCCAAACAGGGCTACTTTTTGCCCCCTGAACAAGTTTTATAAGCTCATGCTTTTGTGCCTTTCCTCACACATGCTTTCAGGTCCAGAATGCCCTTCCTACCCTTTTGCCTATTGAATTTCTACCTACACAGCTCAATAAAGCCTTCCCTGAAGTCCATAAATGACCTTTGTGCTTCAGCCTCAGCACTTTGCATCTCTATAATGAATTATAGTTATTGGTTTATATCTTATCTTGGTACTAGACTGAAGAAAGAGACTGTGACTTCTCTAAGCTTTGTATATCTCCCCCCAGCACCTGCCACAGTGTTCTGTATGAAATAGGCGTTTGATAAATGTTTACTGAATTCAACTCAACAAACATATATTGACTAGAATGGAAAAGAGGAAGGTAGGGCTCATTCCACCTCAAAGAAGTGGAATGTGCAGGAGTTGGGAAGGGTCAAGTTCATTCAGGGAGGTCAAACAAGATAATTTGACTAGAAAGGAAGGTACCAAGTGTAATCTCTTCTCTATATGACAGCCTTCAAATACCGTAAGAGTTCTGTCCTCCCTGGGTCTTCTTTTCTCTAGCCTAAACATACCCAGTTCTTTTAACTATTCCTTATATCTGTGAATTTAAGGCCTTTCACTGTCCTGGTTGCTGTTCTCTCTCTAGCTTATCGATAGCCTTCTTAAATTGTGCCCAGAACGGAACACAACACTCCAGATAAAGTCTAACAAGGGCAGAGTGTGAAGGGATCCTCACTTCCCTATTCCTGGGACCTGTGCCCCTCCTAATGTAGCTCAAGGTTGCATTAGCCTTTTTGTCCACTACATCACCCTGTTGGCTCAGATTGAGTTTTTTCTTTTTCTATTTTTAATTAATTTATTTTGATTATCAACAATCACTTCCATAAGTTTTTGAGTTTTAAATTTTTCTCCCCCTTCCTCCCACCTCCCTCCCCAAGACAGAGCACAATCTGATATAGGCTATACATATACATTCCTATTAAACATATTTTCACATTAGTGATGTTGTAAGAATTAGAACCAATAAGAGGAACCACCAGAAAGAGGAAACAAAACACAACAGAAGAAAAAAATAGCAAATAGTACGCTTCCATCTGCATTCAAACTCCATAGTTCTTTCTCTGGATGTGGATAGCATTTTCCATCATGAGGCCTTTGTAGACGTCTTAGATCCTTGTCTTGCTGAGAAGAGTTAAGTCTATCAATATTAGTCATCACACAACGTGGCTGTTACTGTGTGCAACGTTCTCCTGGTTCTGCTCACTTCCCTCAGCACAAGGGATCCTTTTCAATACAGCCTTCTCCCCATCTGTGCCTCCCCTAACTTACATTTGTCAAATTTTTTTTAACCCCAGTGAAGGATTTTATATTTATCCCTATTGAATTTTATCTTATTAGGGTCACCCAGTGCTCTTGCCTGTAAAGATCCTTTTGTGTCCTGAGTTTCTTACTCACTCTGTTACCATCTTGGTGTCATATACACATCTACACACAATCCAAGCCTTTTATCCAAAGCCTCTGATTAAAAATGCTAAGCAGCACAGAGCCAAGCACAGAACCGCTGGGTACTCACCTGGAAACCTGCCACATTGACAGTGGATTATAAACTACTCCAACCAGATGATTGACTGTGTGACACTGAGCAAGTCACTTTACTTCTCTATCTCACAGGTTTCTCATCTATAATAGGAGGGGTTGACTACATGAGCTTCCCAAGTCTAATGTTACATGGTCCAAGATTACTTCCAGCTCAGATCTGCGACATTTTATATTCAGTGCTTGCACTTGGCCCTGGAATTGTAGGCATTGTGTTCTGAGGTCCCTTGCAGTTCTGTTTTCTATATTCTAAGTCCTAAAGTCACTTCCATCTCTGACATTACAGGGTCTTTGTTCTTGAGTCCCTTTTAGCCCTAACATTCTATGGTCAGCAAAAATAATGGGAGAGATCCCTATGCAAAAGGAGGGAGACAGTCAATAATGAAACACTACCAAAGATTTCACTTTGGTATAGGGAGCCAGCATGGGTACAAATAGTGCACCATAAGATAATCTAGGGATAAAGCAGAATGTCCTCTGGATATCAACTAAACCCTCAGAACTTGTCTCTGCAGCTCTGTAACATCACCTGACCATTGGGTACTCAATATTCATTATAAACATTGCCATGGAAAACATATTCTTACCCTGGAAATGAGACCGTCCCTCTTTCTCAACTGATTTTTATCTTTTAATTTTTTTAGGAACAAGAAGCATCATCCAAGTATCTATCGGCAATCAGAGTCAACTCTTCATTTCATTCGATCCCAGGAGCTAGTCCTGTGGAATTGAACGCTATATTGAAAGAGAGAAGACCTTGCAAGAACCACTTTCATCATCAGAAGAACAACATTCTGCTCAGAACACATAAGAGAGAAAGCTAATTTTGACAATAATGTTTTTAGATTTAAATCAAGTTTAGAAAAAAGGGTGGAGTTGTCAGTGGTCACTGAACAGTTTGAGCTTTGTTTTCAGGAATGCACACATCGGAAGCTAGTCTTTGCACAACTGTTTAAGCCCGCATCCATAACTAAGCTTAGCATGTCATTTCAACAAGGAAAAGAATCTGATTACCTTATCACACAAATATACCCATTTTGACTGTTCCATTTGGAATAGATCAGAGAAATTGCTATGATTTGATTCCCAGCATGAAAATAAAGCTTTAATGCTGACTTTCAAAATCAATGATCCAAACCAAATGTTAGTTTCTATGTCAAAGGAAGTTGGCATTTTTGTATAAGATCCCGGAAAACAGCTTTTCTTGGGAAGTTCTGTGTTTTTTAACTATTGCAGGGTGCTACACATTTAGTAGCTTTGATGTATAATTCAGATATAAAACTTTAAATTTCTATTTGTGGCACAATATCTAAAAAAGAAAAGGAGATTTTAAAACTTGCTTATTAACTTCAACCACAACAAATATTAACTGCTAACTACGTGCAAAGCACTATGCTTGGTGCTAAAGGGGATATAAAGATCAATACAACCTAGTCCCTGTCCTCACCAAAGCTTTCATTGAAGGAACTGGCTGTAGCACTTACAGATAATGAATACAAAATGATATTGGATAAATACAAGATTGGTTCAAACCCAGTATATACAGTAGCAGGAGTGTGGCAAGGTAAAAAGTATTTTTCCTTACTGAGAAATCAGGAAGGACTTTATGGAAGGAGATGGCATTTGAATTGGATCTTGTAGGATGGATAGAATTCCCACAGGCAGAGAAATGGAAGTAAGGGTGAGTTAGGAAAGGGAGACATTCCAGGTATGGGGAACAGTAAACAAAAGAATCGTGTGGGGTCTACATGTATGAGAAAGTTAATAGTCCCATTTGACTGAACATAGTGTGTAGAAGGAGTATGAATGAGCAGGAAGGAGCTTTTGAAGAGTTTTGAGATCATGACTCTTGCAGACCATCTTTCATTTATTCATTCCAAAAACTGCTTGACAAACTGCTAAGTCCATAGTATTATGACAGATGATTTGGGGTATCTCTGCTCCAATGCTTTATTCTGGTGGGGGCAGTGACCCTAGGTTCTTGAAGGCTGTGCCAGCATTGTGTAAGCTCTGTCAGATTTCATAATTTTAGAAAGGCTTTGAGTATGGTGCTAGCATTAGACCAAACCCCCTCCTCCCCCCAAGGACTAAACTACCTTACAGCAGAGAGAAAGGTTATTGGATGGGTGGCCACTTGGTAATGAATTTTTTTTGTGACGTCAATCAATACAACAAAGAAAAATAGGGTGTACCCTTAATCCTGAGCACCCCACTTCCACTTCTTCAGGGTTAGTGGCATAATCACAGAAGAAGGAGCAGGAGTGCTAAGAATCACACAGTATTTAGATCCTTGGTAAATTTGAATTTTATTATTGATATACTAAATTCAAGCTCCTTGTCCAAGACATTTGGACATTTTGAGTTGGACAATGTGCAAGCAGACATTTTGCTGGAGGAGCTGAATCATAGTACTCTTAACATTCTTGCTATAAGTGGAATAAGGAGAAAGAAATTATAGATAATTGGAAGGATGGCTTACAAGTACATTTTAAAGAGGCAAAGAAAGGAGTTGTTGGAGTAAGTTTTATTGAATATACATCTAAAAGCAACAAGAAATGTCATTTCATGGGATATTTGGCCATCACATATTACACTACTAATGATAGATATTTGCAAAAAGACCACCATGAAAATAATTGCATCATATGTACTAATATTGGTTATTGAAGATGCAGTGATAGACAAATTCTATGAAGAACTCAAAAAACTCCAAATTAAATCTCGCACCCCAATTCTTGGTCACTTCAATGAAGGTGGTAAAAGATGAGGATGGGGAGAAATGTATGGGAAAGCATGGTTCAGGGAAGAAGGAATGAGAAGCCTTATAGATTAGACAGAAGCCTTGAATCTGTATATTATGAACACTTTCTTCAAGGAAAGACTTGGCAGCTAAGTGGCACAGTGGATAGAGCACCGACCCTGGAGTCAGGAGGACCCGAGTTCAAATTTGGACTCAGACACATAATGACTTCCTACCTATGTGACTCTGGGCAAGTCACTTAACCCCAATTGCCTCACACAAAAAAAGAAAAAGGTAATGAAACAAGACAATGCCAAAGGACCTATGATGAAAAATGCCATCCACCTCCAAAGAGAGAGCTGATAAACTCTGGATGCAGATTGAAGCATACTTTAAAAAAAATTTTCTTTGTCTTGTTTTTGTTTTCTAGTCTATGTTTTCTTTTGTAACATGGCTTATGTGGAAATAACATTTCACATTACTTTATAAGTATAATCAATATCTAATTGCTTGTCTTCTCAAGGAGGGGGGAGGCATGGCCAGGAGGGAGAGAATTTAGAACTCAACATGTTAAAAAATGATTGTTAAAGTTTTTTTACGGTCGTCAGGAAATATTTAATGAAATAAAATATATTTTTAAAATAATTGGTAGATGTTAGTCATAGTGAGCTCCAAATAATGCCATAAAGAATGAAACAAATTATATGTTAGATAAGAAAAGTCTTGTTATTCATGTGGGAATTATCTCTGAGTTAGCTGTCTGTGTACAATGAAACCATAAACTTGTGGAGGAAAAAGAAGAGGAGGAGGGAAAATGTGTAACAAAAATGACATTAACACCTACTATAAAAATTTTATCCAGAAGTTTAAACAATGTGAATGAATTTCCACAGCCAGGAAATCAAAAGAGCCCAGAAAGATCCTTATTCAACAAACATTTGATTTACTTGTCAAGAAGAGAGAGAGGGTTGTCAAAGGCAACACTAGGTTAGAATATAAGGCTGTTTATACTTATGAAAAAAGATGATAGATAGTTATAAGCAGTGTCATCTTATAAAGCAGAGGGAAGCATTTGGATCACTACCCTTTAGGGATTGTCCATCATCAGTAGAGTTATTTGGGAAAAATAGCATAAGTGCACAAATTAGACCCAGAATTGAATGGGAGGGGAGCAGGCTGTATTGCTTTCAGAAACTTATGAAATTCCTTTACTGACCCCAAACTTCCCATGAAAACAAAAAGACATTTTTTTTTTTAGTGAGGCAATTGGGGTTAAGTGACTTGCCCAGAGTCACACAGCTAGGAAGTATTATGTGTCTGAGCGGATCTGAACTCAGGTCCTCCTGACTCCAGGGCCAGTGCTGTATACGTTGCGCCACCTAGCTGCCCCTAAAAAGACATTTTTTTAATACTAGCTTTCTCTTGGTGTTGCTACTTAGCAGCAAGACATGGAATACAGTAACTGCCTCTGAAGAATTAAAGATGAGTATCCCACAGCAGGCAATGGAGAGGTGTGTAGTGAGTGTGGGCAAGCTACAACATACCACCAAGAAAACTTCCTGTGATTCCCATAGCCAGCTATAGTCTTATCCTCATTTACACTCCTGTAGCCCTTTGCCTATGCCTCTCCTAGAGTACTTAACATATTTAATCTTGTATCATATTTATTTGTACATATCTTCTCCTCTGCACTAAACTGTAAAGTTCAGGAGGGCAGGGACCATATCCATCTCATTCATCTTTCGATCCCTCATTTCACCTAAAAGAGTTCCTTGGACACAATAAGTGGTCAACACTTGGGTTGAATGGGATTTGCAATTTGTCATTACCACCTTCAGGAAGGAGGTGGAAATTGAGTAAGTTTTTGAAAGAAGTGGGATAGGTAGAGAGGAGGGCATTCCAAGTCACAGGAATGGTGAAAGCAATGGTAAAATGAGATGAGCATGGTGTATACCAGGGACAGTGATTAAACCAGTTTGGCTGGAGTGGAAGGTTATGCTGGGAAAAAGCAGGATGTAAGTTTGTAAAACTCAGCTGAGGATAAATTATGGAAGGTTTAGAAAAAACTAGGCTAAGGGGTTTAAATCTTATATGGTGGTGGGGAGTCATGGAAAGTTCTTCATTAGTGAAATGACATAATAAAAATGGTGTTTCAGTAAAATTGATCTTGCAACAGCATGCAGGGTGGATTAAAGGAGAGACTAAAGATAGAGAGCCCAGTTTAATAGAACTATTTAAAAATTCAGATGAGAGGTATTTAAAAGGGCTAGAATTTATAGGGCTTGAGACTAATTAGATATGACAGACAAGAAGAAGGCACACAGGTGGTGGAACTTTATAAAAGATCTGAGGTTTTTTCCAACTCTTAAGTTTTGTGATTCTATGTCCCCCAAAGTTTTGGATCAGGTCACTTAGAGAACTGATATTAATCATAGCCAATATCTATATAGTACTTCACTCATTTACAAAGATCTTTCACAAGCATTTCATTTGGTCCCTACAACAATATCATTTCCATATGAGATAAGAAGAAACTAAGGTTCTTCAGATGATATCATTTGCCCCAAGTCTTACAGCTAGTAAGTGGCATATGACACAGGACCGGGATCTAGGTTTTCCGACTAATCACACTGACCAAAATCAGGAATTTAAGGAGAGCCATTGGGGGGAGGGGGGGAACATGATGATTAATTCTGTTTTATATTTAACTTGAGGCTTCAGGAAAGCAAATGAAAAGGTCTAGTCGGCAGTTAAAGATGCACAGTATGAGAGAAGACTGGAGCTAGAAGAGTGGTCAAGGCCAAAGATACAAATTTGGGAATCATCTGCATAGGAGTTAGAACTGAAGGCATGAGGGTGGGAATATTTTCCCTGTTGCATTATGTTTTGCCTAATTTTATATGAATATTTTTCATAAAGATTTAAGCATTTAAGTGAATATTTTACTGTTTGTGGCAGTCTTAAAACTTACTGGTTTCTTGCTTCATCACATCAGGTGGTTTGCTTCCTTTCTTATTCATTCATTTAGCCAGCAGATATTTAGTGAGCTCTTATGATGTACAAGGCATTTTAAAATGAACATTTTCCTCCCAAATGTTAGGTGTTCCAGATTTCCAATTATTATTGTTTAACACTACAATAACAACTGGTCCATAGTTAAAAAATTAGGTTAGATTATCTCTAAAATCTCTTCCAGCTTAAAACTATCTGTGCTATCTTAACCAATCAGTCAGTCATTAAGCATTTATTAAGAGCTATGAGCCAGGCACTGCGCTATCCTTTGGGAATACAGATGCAAAGAGCAAGACAAGCCCTTTCCTCGAGATGCTCACATGCTTTAATGAGAGATGAGGTCATATATAAATGTACAGAATAAATACGAAGAAGATAAATACACTGGGGATACAAAGAAAGGCAAGGCTCTTAAGGAACTTACCCCCCAATGAGAGAGACAACAAGCAAACAACCATGTGCAAACAAACAAGATGGAGATGAGGTAAACTGGCATTAAGGGGAATTGGGAACAGCTTCTTGCTGCAATGGGGCTGTAAGTGAAACTTGAAGGAAAAGGGGGAAGCCAGGAGGTGGAGTTGAGGAGGGAGAGCATTCCAGCATGGAGGACAGCCAATGAAAATGCCTGTAGTCAAGAGATAGAGTGCTGTGTGTGAAGAACAGCAAGAAATCTGGCTTCACCAGATTGCAAAATATACAGGTGGTGAGAGAAGGAGGTGGGATATGAGAACACTGGACAGTTAGGAAGGAACGAGAGACCAGAGACCAGAAACAAAGGATGTTATATTTGATCCTGGAGGTGATAAGGAGCTATTGAAATTTCTTAAAATGGAAGGTGGCATAGTTCTACTTGCACTTTAGAACATTCAATTTGACAACTGTATGGAAACTGGATTGGGAGGGAGGAGACACTTGAAGCAGGGACACCAGCCAGTAGACTATGGCAGCAGTCCAGGTGTGAGGTAATGCTGGCCTGCACCTGGGTGGTAGCAGCCAGTCAATAAATACTTATTAAGTGCCTACTGTGTGCCAGGCATTGTGCTATAATGGGGTTGTTGTTTGTCCTTCAGGTAAACAAGCTAGAGATATGGAAATAATGAACAGAGGGAAGTCACGATCATTAGGGAGAATCAGGAGAGACTTCCTATAGAAGGTAGGATTTTAGCTGGGACTTGAAGGAGGAAGTCAGGGAAGTCAGGAGGTGGAGACGAGGAGGAGAGCATTCTGCTCATGGGAGACAACCAGTGAAAATAAATTGTGAGATGGACAATCTTGTATGAGGAAGAGCAAGGAGGCCAGTGTCACTGGACTGAAGAGTACATGGGAGAGATATAAGGTATAAGAAGGAGGAGAGGGGAAGCTTATGAAGGGTTTTGAATGACAAATAGATAATTTGATATTTGATATTGGTAGTGATTCGGGGCCACTGGAGTTTTTGGAGAGGTAACATGATCAGACCTGTGCTTTAGAATGGTTACTTTGGTATCTGGTATTTGGAGAGTGACCAATCATCAAATTATTGTAGTGTTCCAGGTTTGAGGTGATAAGAGGCAGTGGTGATGTCAGAGGTCAGAAGGCAAAATAGACAATCCTTGACAACAGATTGGATAAGGGAATGAGAGATAGTATGGCATTAACGATGACATCTAAACTGAGAGCCTGCAGGACTGGGAGGATGGTGGTGCCCTTGGTGGTAATGGAGGAGGATTTGGAGGAAAAGATAATGAGTTCAGTTTTGGACATGTTGAGTTTAAAATGTCCACGGGACATCCAATTTGAAATGTTCAGTAGGCAGTTGGAGATCTAAGACTGGAGGTCAGCAGACAGGTTAGGGCTGAATAAATGGATTTTAGAATCATCAACACAGAGATGATAATTAAATCCATGGTAGCTGATGAGATCACCAAGTGAAATAGCATAGAGAGAGAAGGGAAAAGGAACTAAGACAGAGCCCTATGGACATTCATAGTTAGTGAGTATAACATGGATAAAAATCCAGCAAAGGAGACTAAGAAGAGCGGGCAGATAGGTAGGAGGAGAACCAGGAAAGAGCAGTGTCTCAGAAGCCTAAAGTGTCAAGGAGAAGAGGTTGATCAGCAGTGTCAGAGGCTGCAGAGAGATCAAGAAGGATGAGGCATGAGAAGAGTATTACATTTGGAGATATTTGAGTTGTGAATTGAAGGAAGACACAGAAGAAGGAATTTATACATGAGTTTATTAGGAATCTTCATGCTTCAACACTCAATTATTCATGATAATGGAGCAGAATATCTGTCAAATTTCTTGTGTCTTATTGTGGCATGAAAATAACCCTGGTTTCTCAAAGGCTATGCTAGCATGACAATCTTTGACAGGTCCTACTAAAGCGAAAATGTTTGCAAGTTCAGGCCCTGTGATGGCTTGTGCATTAATTATCTGAGGAACAGCTTAGCTAAATGTAGAAAGACATATTACTAGAATACTGGCCACAAGAAGTGGGGGAAAAAACCCAACAACAAACTAAGAGTGTTTAGCCATAGCACTAAGGTGTTAAAGTTATTGCAATTTGTATCAGTGGAGGGAGCATAATAACATCAATGATACTTGAAATATTATGTTGTGCAATATACATAAAGAGAGAGGTGATAACTATCCTGTCCTCTGCCCTGGTAGATCAAAGCAAGAGTCAAGGAGTGTTATATTTAGAAATGAGCACTGCGTTTTAGGAACAATATTAACTAGCTAAAGCATATGAACAAGAGACTGAACAGGATTATTGGGGGCTTGAAACCAAGTCATAGGAGGATCATGTGAAAGAAATGGGGATAGACAGATAGACAGACAGATAGGTGCATAGATATCCTGGATAAAAGAAGACTATTTAGAAGAAAGATTACACTTACTGTGCATAGTTAGAATTGTCACTGAGTAGAAGTCATTCATTTAAAATTCATTAAGCGATTACAAAGAACCTATTATATGCTAGACTTTGATACAAAGATAAAAATGAAACAACCCCTGCTGCTTTTAAGAAGCTTACATTCTCTTAGAGGAGAAAAATATGGATACAGTGAATTAAATGTAATTAATATGTAAAGTGAATTAATATATAAAGTAATTTCCAGTGAGAGGGTACTAGTAACTTCCTTCAAGTTCTACTTAAATCTAGCTTAAAGGCTTCCACAAGAAGTCTTTCCTAATCCTACTTAATGCTAGTGCCTTCTCTCTTTCATTATCTCAAATTTATCCTTTGAGGTGGATGAAAATTCTGAGAGATAGAGTTTCTGGGTAATTAATAACAAATTTATTAATTATGCTAGTATATAATCAATAAATTGAGGTCACTGTCTCTCTTGTAACCAAAGACAACCTTTCCCATCCCACCTTCTACTCCCCCCTTGAATGTTTACCTTTGGAAAAGAGCTTATCCCTGAGGATTCTTATTGGCTAACAATGAACGATATGTTAATAAGGAGGTGGGCAAAAATCTTCAGCTCCTCCTTCTGAGTATGTGGCTCCTCCAGCTATTTGGACCAAGGGATCTATCTCCACTCCAGCCACAGAAATTGTTGAACAGTGGACTGATATTCACCTAGATTAGATTCTCTTTACATTTTAATCAGAAATAAACTCTCCCAGTTGGATGGGGTCCTCGAGATTGAGGAGAATATTAACCCAATCTTATCATCAGCCCTGTCTTTCAGAGGCTGCCTTGACCTATGAGGACTAGTTTTTAAATGAGAAAGTAAAAAGAGAAAAAAACCCTACTGATAACTAACCTACTAATAGTTGGTTACGAACAATCAAAAAGAGGATCTTTGGGTCCTATTTATAAAATTGGTTATTAATAAGAAAATAATCACTTTTCTCACCCTCCTATAGCTGGCTTATATATAATTATTTGCATGTTGTCTCCCCCACTAGACTGTGAACTCCTTAAGACCAGGGACTGTCTTTTGCCTCTTTGCATCCCTATTGCTTAGCATAGTGCCTGGCACATAGTAGGTGCTTAATAAATGCTTGACTTGGTTTCTTTCTTCCAAAAGTATTTTTTCTTGGGCCTGCAGGGGGCAGTCACCAACCATACAATGGTGCTGTATGTGAATTTGACCCATGGTTTGTCATTACATATATGTCATAAGAACTGAAAAGGAATCATCACACCTGGCCTTATAGGATTATTTATGTGATGTTTCATGTGCTCTTGGAATCTTTGGTCTGGTCTGGTCCACTTGATAAAGTCATAAGCTTTGAATTAGTCATGATGAATTATGCAATCAACTTTTTCCTTTCTTCTTCCCTCCCTTCTCCTTCCTTCCTTTCTTCCTTCCCTTTTCCTTTTCCTCTTTTACCTTCCTTCCTCCTTCCCTCTCTCCCTTCTTCCCTTTGTACAGTTTTTTAAATATATTCTGGGCTCTTATGATAGAGAAATCTTGACATCATTGGCCTCAATATCAAGAATTCTAAAGTGATGAACTGAGTCTTCCATATCTCAATACTGCTGCTGTAGTGTATAAAATAAACCTACATAAATCATCAGCATTTTTATGTTACCAAACAAGTCTAGCAGGAAGAGATAGAAAGAGAAATTCTATTTAAAATAACTGCAGACAATATAAAATACTTGGGAGTCTACCTGCCAAGACAAACCCAGGAACTATATAAACTCAATTACAAAGTACTTTTCATACAAATAAATTCAGATGTAAACAATTGGAGAAATATTAATTGCTCATTGATAGGCCAAGCCAATATAATAAAAATGACAGTTCTACCTGAATTAATTTACTTATTCAGTGCCATACTAATCAAACTAAAGAATTAATTTATAGAGATTTTATACTTACTGTTATATATTATTTTTATAGAGCTGGAAAAAGTAATAACAAAAGTCATCTGGAAGAACAAAAGGTCAAGAATATCAAGGGAATCAAGGAAAAAATGTGAAGAAAGGTGGCTTATTAGTACCATATCTCATACTGTATTATAAAGCAAAAATCATCAAAGCAATCTGGCACTAAGTAACAGAGAGGTGAGTCAGTGGAATAGATAAGGTATGCAACACCCAGTAGTAAATGACCATAGTAATCTAGTGTTTGACAAACCCAAAGATCTAAGATTTTAGGACAAGACGTCACCATTTGACAAAAATTGCCAGGAAAACTGGAGAGCAGTTTGGCAGAAGCTAGGTATAGACCAACAGCTCACACCATATACCAAGATGAGGTCAAAATGGGTACTTGATTTAGACATAAAGGGTGATATCATAAGCAAATTAGGAGAGCACAAAATAGTTTACCTGTCAGATTTATGCATAAGGGAAGGATTTATGACCAAATGAGATAAAGAACATTACAGAATGCAAAATGGGTAATTTTGATTACATCAAATTAAAAAGCTTTTGCACAAACAAAACCAATGCAGCCAAGATTAGAAGGAAAGCAGGAAACTGGGGGGGTGGGGTGTTGGAATTTTATAGCAGGTTTCTCTGGAAAAGGCCTTATTTCTCAAATATATGGAGAACTGAATCAGATCTATAAGAATAAGAATCATTCCCAAATTGATGAATGATCAAAGGATATGAACAGGAAGCTTTCGGACAAAGAAATCAAAGCTATCTGTAGTCATATGAAAAAATGTTCTGAATCACTATTGATTAGAGAAATGCACATTAAAACAACTCTGAGGTACCACCTGACACCTATGAGATTGGCTAATATGACAGAAAAGGAAAATGACAAATATTGGAGGGGATGTGGGAAAATAAGGATGTTAGTGCACTGTTGGCAGAGTTGTGAACTGATCCAGCCATTTTGGAGAGCAATAAAGCTATAAAGCTGTGCATACCCTTTGACCCAGCAATACCACTACTAGGTCTGTATCCCAAAGAAGTCATAAGAAAGGGAAAAGGGCCCACGTGTACAAAAATATTTATAGAAGCTCGTTTTGTGGTAGCAAAGAATTGGAAATTGAGGGGATGCCCATCAATTGGAGAACGGCTGAACAAGTTGTAGTATATGATTGTGATGGAATACTATTGTGCTATAGAAATGATAAGTAGGATGATTTCATAAAAACCTGGGAAGAGTTATATGAACTGATGCAAAGTGAGATGAGAAGAACCAGGAGAACATTGTACACAGTAACGGCAATATTGTATGATGATCAGTTGTGAGTGACTTAGCTATTCTGATCAATACAATGATGCAAGACAATTCTGAAGGACTTACAATGAAAAATGCTATCCACCTCTAGAGAAAGAACTGATGCAGTCTGAATGCCAATTGAAGTGTACTTTTAAATTTTTATTATTCTTGAGTTTTTTGGTCTATGTTTTCTTTTACAGTATGGTTAATAAAATGGTTTGCATGACTGTAGATGTATAATCTATATCAAGTTGCTTATATTCTCAAGGATGGGGAAAAGAGGGAGGGAGGAAAAAATATGAAACTCAAAATTTTTTAAAATGTTAAAAATTTATGTTTACATGTTATTGAGAAGAAAGTAAAATAAAAATTAAACATTTTTAAGAACCCACATGCTTCTATAGTGCTCTCAACTCAATGTAATTTAACCATCAGTATATATTCCTTAATCAGTAAGAAAATTTTCATATTTCTTTTTATTATCTTCAAAAAACTATATAGGTCTGATATTTGCTAGCATGCAATAGAAACTTATGCTAAAAATGAGACCTATGACAACTGTAGAGTATTGGAGCTGTAAGGGTCCTTAGAACATAGAACATAAAGTATAACAGTTAAGGGGGACCTTAGAACCAAAATACTAGAATTGGAAAGAGCCCTGAAGGTCATCTCATCCAGTAGCCTCATTTTATAGGCAAAATAATTGGGGCCTAGTGTTGGAGTCCTATATATAGTCTTTGACTGTTGAAGTCCCATGACTTCTAACATCCAAATGTCGGAGTTAGGAATAAATTAGGGATAATCAGCACAGGGAAAGCACTGGCATTAAGGGGGATTGAAAAAGGCTTCTTGGTTTTGCTTTTTTTTTTTAAATATGAGGCAATTGGGGTTAAGTGACTTGCCCAGAGTCACACAGCAAGTGAGCGTTGTGTCTGAGGCCAGATTTAAACTCAGGTCCTCCTGACTCCGGAGCTGATGCTCTCTCCACCGCACTACCTAGTTGCCCCAAAAAGGCATCTTAAGCTAAAACTTGAAGAAAGCCTGAAGATGGAGACGAGGAAGAGAGAATTTCATGCACAGGGGCATAGCCAGTGCAAATGCCTGAGCTGGAGATGACAAGGCCAGTGTCACAGGATCATTGAATATAGAGGGAAGTGAGGTACAAGAAGATCGGAAAAGGAGAAGGGCCAGGTTATGAAGGTCTTTGAAAG
Source organism: Phascolarctos cinereus (assembly GCF_003287225.1). NCBI lineage: Eukaryota > Metazoa > Chordata > Mammalia > Diprotodontia > Phascolarctidae > Phascolarctos > Phascolarctos cinereus. The sequence continues at coordinate 671,560,457 of NW_027555847.1, read as the reverse complement.
CCAAACAGAGGATTTTACGTTTGGTCAAAGAGATAGGGAGCCACTGGAGTTTATTGAATATGGGGGAAGGGAATAAGCATCTATAAATTTATTTATTAATTTATTAAGTGGCTACTCTGTTCCAGGCACTGTGCTAAGCACTTTACAGATATTTCATTTGATCCTCACAATAGCCCTGTGAGGTAGATACTATTACCATCTTACAGTTGAGGAAACTGAGGCAAACAGGGTTTTAAGTGACTTGCCTGGGGTCACACAGCTAGTAAGTGTTTGAGGCCTGATTTGAACTCAGTTTTTCCTGACTTCAGGCCCAGTTCTCCATCTATTGGGATGTGACATGGTCAGACCTGTGCTTTAGGACAATCAATTTGACAGGTGAGCAAAGGACCAACTACAGTGCTTGCCCCACTTCTCACTATCTGCTTGGTACCTGGTCAAGGTTTATTGTCTCTACTGTAAGACTTTCACAAACTGCTAGGATTCCAAACTCCCAAATGCTCTTTTATCCTCTTTCTCACATATACAGTTACTCTTCATAGTACAGATTTCATTGACTCACAGCTACTCTATGTTCCCTCTCTCCTTGTCATTCATACTACTGATCTTTTCATTGACTGCAAACACCCAAGAGCTAATCTCTGCCTCCGAGTCTACTTGATCACCAGTATCAAGTGAGTGTTTTGCCATTCCTAAATATGCCAGAGGGATAATTATTGGCTGCAGAGAGCCTTTTGCCCTGGTCAGATAACTTTTACCCTTTTGCTGGCATTTCTATTTCTTACAGAGAGAATAGGGAAGGGCTCAGAAGGTATTGTCCAACATTCAGCTGTCACTGGCCTCATGCCATGTCATTGTCATTGCCCAGGTCTTTGGGGTTCTCTGTGCCTGCGGCTGCAGGCAATATAAACAACAATTCAATGATAAGACTTATGGGATCATAGGATTTAGAACTGAAATTCAATTCAATAAAGATTTATTAAGCTCTGTGTGCTAGGTCCTGGAGATACAAAGATAGAAATGAAAAAGTTCCTGCCTTTAAGGAGTTTACATTCTACTGGAAGATACAATGCTTACATAACTAATAATTAAAAGTAATTTAAGGGAAAAAAGTGTTAATAACTAGGGGTGGGTGAATCAGCAAAGGCCTTGTGTAGGAAGTTGCACTTGAGCTATGGTTTGAAGGAAACTTGAGATCAATTTAATTTAGTCTTTTGTATTTGAGGAAACTGAGGTTGAGAGAGATTAAGGGACTAGCCCAAGTTATACAAATAACATAACTGGGATTTGAATTCATGTCCTTTGACTCCAAGTCCAGTGTTTTTTCCCCTATACCCTGCTGCCTCTCATGCCATACAGACATAACATAAAGAAATACAGACCTATGGGAGCTCAAGCTTCCTCCTCCTCCCCTCATAATGCTTTGCCAGAAAGTGATATTGCCTGGTTTTCTTATTTTCTTGTCAATACATACAGCTCTGTAGCCTTGGGAGGAGTATCCGTTTCAGAACACTGATCTAGCAGTCCCGAGGGACTGCCTGAGAACAGCCTCAAGGTGAGAAAGTGACTGATACCCCATTAGGTTTATTGGCAATAGCTTCTATGTTCTTGCTTCCAGGGTGCAACTGCTCTGCCTTCATGTTTACGTTAGCACCTAGAAAGCAAAAAATTACTTTCCCAAGGTCATACAGTGAGTTAGTGGCAGAGCTAGGGTAAGCTTCTAGGACCCCATCCTCGGTCTACAACATAGGTTTTTCACATCTCTAAAGCTCTGACTTTGGAGCTTCTGCCTAAAGCAGAATGATACAAACTCAGAGTTGGAAGGGACCTTAGAATTCAACTCATACATCATGAGGAATTTCTTTTACAATACCCCTGAAGGTGGTTACCCAGTAACTAACTGATGGAAGACTCCTAGTGGTGAAGGAATCACCACTTCTTGAAGTAGTTTATTCCTCTTTCAGATAATTCCTATTGTTAGGAATATTTTCCTTACATTAAGCTGAAATCTATCCACATGCAGTTTCTATCCGTTGTTGTTAGTTCTGCAGAAACTTAATCCCTCTTCCACATGACAGCCCTTCAGAACCTGGAAAACAGCCATCATATTTTCCTTGTCTTTTTTTTCCTAGGCGAAACATCCCCAGGTTCTTCAAATGATTCTTAGGTAGAATGGTCACCTTCTTCTAGACTGTCTTTAGTTTTTTTTTCATCTTTCCTAAACTAGCGCCCAGAACCAAGCACAGTCCTGCATATGTATTCAGATCCAAAATATTTGTGGGACTTACATCTCCCTATTTCTTGATTTTTAGCCTCTACTAATAGAGCCTGACACCCGTGGCTTTTGGCCGCTATGTCATACTATTGACAAGAGGCAGTTTGTAGTTCACTTTAACCTCCAGATCTTTTTCATATAAACTCTTACTTAGCTATGCCTCCCTTATTCTGTGCTTGGGGTTATAGGAGTTCAAGCACATTCCTTTCCACCATCCTTTTTAGTGTCAGAGCATGTTATATGCTTGTTCTTTAGGCCAGCAATAACATCCTGGTAGAATCTAAGATCCCTGAGGCCAGGGACCATTTTCATTTTTGTCTTTCTATCCCCAGCACCTTACACATAGCACATGTTCAATAAACACTTGTTAAACAAATTAAGGAGCTGATAATCATTTCCCGCCCAGTATTACCTGTATCAAGGCAAAGAGGACCAGTCTCAGTCTCTCAGTCCAGGATACTGGAAACAGACACCCAGAAGATGGGTCTTGCTTTGTTCGACTTTTTGGGTTTTAGTGCGTCACTGTTGCTTGAAGGGTGGAGGGATAGGGATACTGTTTCCTCAAGTGCTTCTCCTTGATGAGAGGCTTCTCTTGCTGTAATTTTTAGATTATGGTTGAGAGAAGAGGATAGATTGTAATCTACTTAGAAAGAACATTTGGATTTTTTTTAAATGTTAAAAAAAAAAAGTAAAAAAATGGGGCAGCTGGGTGGCACAGTAGATAGAGCACCGGCCCTGAAATCAAGAGGACCTGTGTTCAGATCTGGTCTCAGACCAAACACTTGTCCTGTACTAGCTGTGTGACCTTGGGCAAGTCACTTAACTCCAATTGCCTCACTGAAAAATAAGAAAGGAAAAAAAAATTTTAGGCAATTGGGGTTAAGTGACTTGCCCAGGGTCACACAGCTAATAAGTGTCAAATGTTTGGTCTAAGGCCACATTTGAACTCAGGTCCTCCTGACTTCAGGGCCAGTGCTCTATCCACCGGGCCACCTAGCTACCCCAAACATTTGGATTTTGACAGACTCAGTGTTGTATGCATATTTCTAACAACTTACATTATCTAATTTGAAATATGCTCTAGTAATTCATTTTCACATGCACCAAATCACTCTCTTACATTCTCTCGTATAATATGTCCCTTTTTTGCTTCTGACTTGTCAGATTATATTCATTTAGTCATAGAGTCAAAGAATTTTAAATCTGGAAGGGATCCTTGGGCCCACCTAGTCCAATCCCTTCATTTTACAGGAAGAAAAAAAACCCCTAACATTTCTATAATGCTTTGCAGTTTGTGAAGTGCATTACACCTACTATTGCAATGGATCCTAACAATAGTTCCATAAGATAGAATAGGAGATATTACCGCCCCCATTTAACAGATGAGGAAACAGAGGCACAAAGTCATTAAGCAAATTGCCCAGTTCACACAGTAAGTGGCTGGCTGAGGATTCAAACCCGGGTCTTTTGATTCTGGATCGAGTGGTTCCCCTGGACCACAGCCAAGTCTGAAAAAAGGTTGCCTTTAGCTTGGTGGTTGGGTAAGATTTCATGGAGGAGGCAAGATACAAACGGGGACTTTTCAAGGGTGAGATTTTAGCAGGTGGTGATGAGTAAGGAGAAAGTGGGCCCCACATCGAGGTGATGGCACATCAGAGAAAAAAATCTAGGTCTTTTGCCTCAGTCCAGTGCTATTTCATATGTAGTGTTGTCTTTATGCTGACAAAGGGATCAGATGATAGAGATGAATGCTGACGGTCAGATGCCCGTCCAGCATTCCCTCCTTGACCTCTAAGGAGCTTGCCCTAGGCCAAGGCAGACTTCAGCTGACGGGCCAGCCTTTCATACACTTGATACTTGTTAGCTGTGTGACTTGGGCAAGTCACTTAACCCCATTGCCTAGGGCGCCATACCCCCTCCCCCCAAAAAGAAGAAAATCTCATTATAGACTCTTAAGGTGGTGATTCTTCAATTCCCTTCTCCTCTTAGGCTCCCTGGCTTCCCTCTCCAAGGAGAGAATTAGAATTGACATTTTTTTGTTTGTTACCAGAAAGTCTGTTTCTTTTAAGTTTGCTTACCTTTATTTTGCCTTGTTTATCTTTCTTTAAATGTTTGTATTGTCTCTGGGGCCAGAAATTTTAATAAATTGTTAATTATAAGCATTGGTAATTTAGGCGTATTATTGGAAAGTCAGTCGGGAGGAGGCAATTGGGTGACTTTGCTGGGCAGAAGAGAGAGATAGGGAGAAATAGTGAGAGACAGAAAGACACAGAGGCAGATAGACAGATGGAGAAGGAGGAGAATTTTGAAGCGGCACAATTTTTGCCATCAGTTTTATTTTCTGGCTCTGGGGGCTCAAAGCTGAAAAAGGAAATTTTTACCACTTCCCAGGGTGAGAAAGAATATTTATACCGGGATCCTTCTATGTAATTAATCAGTCATCAATGGCTGGGGCTGGGATAGGGGTGGGAGGAAGAGGCTATGAACAACTATGCTAGTGCTGAGATAAGGCCAGTCACCATTTTCCCTTGGCTTGGTTCAAGAGAAAGGTCCTTTCTAAAGGGAAGGACCTGAGGAAGTATCTGGAACAGAGTAGCCCAGCTCACAGAAAGGGGGATGGGGTGGTGGCTGGGCATCTGGGATCATGAAGGATCTTGTTTCCATGACAGGAGAATGGGTTAAAAAAACTGGCTGTTGAGTCTAATCCTCTCATTTTAGAGACCAGGAAACTAAGGCACTATGAAGTTAAGGGACCCGCCCAGAGTCACAAATCTAATAAGTGTCAGAGTGACCCAAACTCAAGTCTGACTACTGTCAAGTCCAGTGCTCTATCCATTACTCTTCCCTTTCTTCCTTCTCCTCACCCTCCTTCCCCTTCCCCTATTTAACCCTAACCCTAATTCTTCTTCCTTTCCTCTGTAACTCTTCCTCTCCATCCTCCTTTGTAGTGGCAGACTTAGTAATTGGCTTGGTCTCCTGCTGATGACCAGCCAATAAGCTGCTCATGGCTCCAACAAATGTCTCTCCCTTTTAGGCTGATGGGAATTGATTGGATTACAGTACGTTTCCCCTCCTTGGAGAACAAGGACTCTGTTAGCAGTTCCGGAAGGAAGTACACACTCAGCTCTAACAGAGACTGTTAGGAACCAAGGCTTTAATTCACAGAACCACTAAGTCTTTCCAATTAAGTGCATTTCCAATGACTTTGTGAGAGCATGCCTGCCCAACCCGAGCAGAAATAATTACAGGTTACTTCTTCATTGACTGTACTTTAAGAGCAAACACACAAATAAGGTTTGACTTATGAGCTATTTAGAGTGTTGCTCAGCTAATTTCCTGTCACAAGTAGAATCACACCCCAATTAGTCTTTCTCTTACTATGTAAATGTTCTTTCTTCCTTCATCCTATGCAGTCTTTAAAGACTCTAGCTTCCCTTAGGTTTGCAACCCCAGAGAGTAGCAGAACACTGCTTTCCCACTCCATGGTTTCCCCTGAAATTAGTTCTTTGTCTTTCCACATTTGCTGGTGCTATTCATAGTGTTTGTTAGATCTTCTGGGTGGTAGGGCATTATTCTACACGTGCCCCATACATCAAAACATGTTAATTAATTAAAAAGCCTATTCTTATCAACCTACCACAAATCCTACATCAGGGGTGGGGAACCTGCGGCCTTGAAGCCACATGTGGCTTTCTAGAGTTGGATTTAGTCAAAAGGCCACACTTAAGGATCTAGAAGGCCACATGTGGTCTTAAGGCCAAAGGTTCCCCACCCCTGCCCTAAATATAACGACCTTTTCTATCTGTTAACTATTATTTCCTATCTTTTTATAACCTCCCCTTACACCCACAAGAACGAAGTAAATTCTTGGTTGTCTGAGCTTTGCTTTACAGCTTATTTGGCAACTAATTCTTCAGTAACCGAATTATTGAGCATTTAAATATTTCTGTTATTGTTCCTTATTTTGTTGACTGTATATCACCTGGGTCTTCAGTTTGTTCAGCTGGTAAAGCATGATGCTAATGAGATTAAAGTTACCGACTGACTTCCTATGTTACCCAGTTTGCCTAGCACAGATATAAACGTGAACTGCATTGCTAACCCTGGCCAGCCATCATAGAAATACATGTCATTGCTTACAAGGGAAACCAAACAAGAGTGTGGATGGTTTTATGTGAACTGATCACTCATTGAAAACCAATTCGTGGTCCAAGTATTGTGGATTATATATTATATATATTCTGCCTTTGGCCTTCAATTCTCTGCACTGTCTGCTTTAACCATCTCATGTACTTACATGGCTTCAACTATCACTCCTGCATGTATGATTCCTAAATCTATATCTCTAGCTCTGGTCTTTCTCTTGAGCTCTAGCTGTTGCATTTACATATGCCTACAAGACATCTCTACCAGGAAGTCTCACAAATACCACAAAATCAGAATACTGCAAAATCAGCTATGCAAGCAACTAATCTTTTCCCCCAAACCTTCTCCTCAATGTGACAGCCTTTTTTCTAGTTAGTGGTACCAGCAAGTTTATATTCTAGTTTATCTTCTCCTTCTTCCTTATCTTTCATAGCCAATCAGTGACCAAGTCTTGTTGATTCTACCTCTGAAGTAGAGGCATCTGATGGTTCAATGGGTAGAGTGCTGGTCCTGGAGTCAGGAAGACTTGAAGTCAAATTTTGGTCTCAGACACTTCTTAGCTATGTGACCTTGGACAAGTCATTTTGCTTCTCTTTGTTTTTTCAACTGCAGAATGGGGATATTAATAGCACCTACCTTGACGGGTTGTTGTGAGAATCAAATGAGATATTTGTAAAGTGCTTAGCACAGTGCCTAGCACATGACAGTCACTTATTAAATGCTAACTATTATTATTCTTATTATCCATTTTCTCTTTTTTATTTTGACACCATCTTAGTACGGCCCTTATTGCCACTCACATGTTTTATTGTAACAGCCTTCTAACTGACCATCCTGACTTTAGCCTCTCCATATTACAATCCATCCTTCACATCAATAAGATTAGTTTAATGGTTATGAGATCTCGTTAATGAATAGCCCCTCCACAGGTACAGATCACAATTCATCTATGCCTTCTTATCCTTTGTTGTGCTTCAAGTCAAATCAACCAGCATTTTTTAATCATCTGCTATGTGCCAGGCAAAAAAACCAAACCAAACAAAAAACTGTCCCTGTTTTCAAGGAGCTCACAGTCTAATGGGAGAAACAAAATGCAAACAAATACATACCAACAAGATATAATACAAGATAAATTGGAGATAATCTCCTATGGAAGGTATTGTCATTAAAGGAGATTGGAAAGCTTTCTTACAGATGACGGAATTTTATCTGGGTTCTGAAGGAAACCAAGGAACCCATGGAGAGAAGTTCTTGTTTATGTCCTCTCAGAAGTCCCTCAAAAAGGATCTATCTACCCAATGTATTGAAGGTTCAATATTTTGTGAGTACCAATTTAGCCTTCAAGTGGTCCCTCTGTTATTCCACATTCTGGCTACATGATCAGCCCATCTCCTATTCCAATCATGCATTTCCTTAGTGATATATTTTTTCCATTTCTTGCCCACAAATTATATGCTTCAACTTAATCTCACCCAAAGATTATCAGAGGCTCCAAGGAATCAGAATTGGCATCACTTAAAGGGAAGTTAAGAGACACACGGGCAGCAAAATTGAACTGCAGCATATTGCCAATAATTAATTTGCAAAAGTGGCATAAAATATTGTTAAAGAGTTGTATAAACAGAAAAAGAACATAGGCTTGCATTGTAACTAGAGTAGGAAATAATTAACGGACAGCTCAAGTGTTGTACTGATACCTTTTAAACACCAAGACCTAGAAGATGTTTAGCATGTTGCATAGTCTCTCTGTGAAATATTTATAGGAGGACGCAGACAACAGTTTTCAGATAGGCCAAGGAAACTTGGTCATGTCTTAGGAGCCCATAAATTATTAAGGTAGTTTAGAATCAGTCATTCAAGAGTTTGGAGTAAGCATGGTGTTCTAGTAAAACCCCTGAGAGGGAACCATTTGTAGGGGAAAGAGAGGTCTTAGCCTATGTCTCCTTCCCTCATCCCTTTGGTTGAAGGACCTTGAACATACTGAAGGGTCCGGAGGATGTAAGATTTCCCATTTTCCCATCAAGGTGCTCGGAGCAACCCCAGATCAGCTTATGGCAGTGTCTGCATTGGGAGCCAAGGATAGACTGGACTGAGATTCACAACTCTGAAAGGAGCCCAACAAAGAAACTACATTTTGCCTAAAGGGAACTGAAGCAGCCCAAAATGAGCAGAAAGAACTTCTAATGATTCAGAGCTGTGAGTTACACTCTTTACCACATGTTCTCCAAGACTGAGCCCTCTTTCCCTTGCATTCAGTATGTATCTATGTAAAAGTGTCACAGACCTGGGGCAATATTTTGTACCAATGTTGTTACCATACCACCTTAGTAAATGCTCCTTTCTAAAAATTATTCAAGATAATTCTCAACTGATAATATTGGGGAGAAAGATGCCAGTGAGGATTCCAACATATGGCATTAGAAAACCCTTAACTCCTTAGGAGCACCCCCAGCCTTGCTCCAAGGCCCAAGGCTCATCTGTGAAAGTGGAAGTTGGGAGGAGGATCCTCAGAGTTTATGGGGCCATGTGAGCAACACCAGCCATAATAGAAACTAAATCTGACATAATTTAGAGTAGAATTGTAATTAACAATAGCATTTACAAATTGAATTTACAATAGAATCTGATAGAATTTGCAATAGAATTTACAGAATTCTATTGAAAGGAGGGAGGTGTGTTCTATCATCAGGTCTCTGTTATTACAAATAATCAAAGTTCAACTGCCTTTTAGTGTTGTTTTCTTCAACTTTATTATAGTCATTGTCAGAAAGTCAATAAATATTAAGTGCCTACTGTGTGTTAGGCACTGTGCTAAGTGCTAGAGATATAAAGGTAAAAGACAATCCAATTTAATGGATTCAGCATAAAAACTATGTACAAACAAGTTACCTACAGGGTAAATTGGAAATAAATAATAGAGGGAAGGCACTAGAATTAAGAGAGATTCCGAAAAAGAGATGTGGAAGATGAGATTTTAGCTGGGACCTGAAAAAAGTCAGGGAGGTCAATGAGGCAGAGGGTTCCGCATTGGGGATAGCTAGTGGAAAATGCCTGCAGTAGGGAGCCAGTATCATTGTATCAAAAAGTACATGGAAGGGTAGGTATAAGGTATAAGAAGACTGGAAAAGTGAGAGGGGGCCAGTTATGATGTGCTTTGAATGCCAACCAGAAAATTTTGTATTTGATCCTGGAGGAGCAAGTTGGAGGTGACAGGAAACCACTGGAGTTTATTGAATAGGGAAGTGATGTCATCAGATCACGTAGACACCTGAGTGGAGGACGGACTGGAATGCAGAGAGATATGTGGCAGGAAGATTAACCAGAAGGCTACTGCTGTTCAGGCATGAGGTGATGAGGGTCTGTGGCAGGGTCAGAAGTCAGAAATCAGTATGTCAGAGATATTACAATGGTAAAATCAACAGACCTTGGCAACAGATCGGATATGGAGCCTTAAGAGAGAGTGAGGAGCCAAGTATGACACCAAGGTTGTGAGCCTAGAGGACTAGGAAAATGGTAATGGCCTTGACAGTAATGGGGAGATTTGGAGGGAAAGATAATGAGATCAGTTTTGGACATGTTGAGTTTAGTATATCTACAGGACATACAATTCAAGATGTCTAATAGGCAGTTGGGGATGTGAGACTGAATTGGCAGAGAGATTAGGACTGGATGAATAGATTTGAGAATCATCAGCATAGACTTATTGTTAAATCCATGAGAGCTGATGAAATCACCAAGTGAAATTACTTTGTTATATGAGCAACTTGTTCATACAAGTTGTCCCAAGATTGTTTGAATTCTTTCCATTCATCATTTTTATAGTGTAATAATTTTCCATCACATTTATATATAATAGCATAATTTGTCCAGTCTATCCCCAGCACACGAGCAACCATCATACTTCCAGTTTTTTGCTACTACAAAAAGTGTTATTATGAATACTATGGCCTACAGATGATAGAACCTTTCTATCTTTCACTTTCATGGCAATGGGGAGAACACCATGTGACCTAATAGTGACTTCACTGGGTCAGAAAGTATCAATAATTTATTGACTTTTCTTGAATAATTCAAAATTGTTTTGTAGTAGTTGTGCCAGTTCACAATGCAGCCAACATTACATTACAGTGTTTGCCTTCCTATAAACCCTCCAACACTGATTGTTTCTATCTTTTATCACATTTGCCATATTGAGCAGTATGAGATCCAACCTCAAAGGTATCTTAACTTGCATTTCTCCTATCATTAGTAAGAGCAATATTTTGAATGTTTTTTGAAGTTTTCAGTTCTTCTTTTGAAAACTACGTGGTCATATCTTATGACCACTCACCTATTAGAAGATGGTTCTTGGTCTTATATATTAGTTCCTTATATATCTTGTATATTAGACTTTTGTAAGAGACATTTGGAGCAAAGATATTTTCCCCACTTACAAGTTTCTATTCTTACTCTAGCTGCATTGATATTGTTCATCCCAAAGTTTTTAAAAAACTTTATGTAATCTAAATTGTCTTTATTTATTTACAATCACTTCTATCCCTTTTTGGGTAAAAATCTCTCTAGTGATAGTTGGGAACTTTCTATTTTCTAGTTTGTATATTTAGGTTTCTTATTCATTTGAAATTTATTTTGGTATGTTACATCAGGTTCTGGCCTAAACCTACTTTCTGCCTAATTGCTGTTGATTTCTCTCCCCAACACCTTGTGTTCTTGGATTTGTCAAACACTGGGCTCCTGTATTCAATTGTTTATAGATCTTGTTTATCTAGTCCTGTCCACATTTACTGAGATTTAACAAAGTTTTTGATGGAGTCTCTGACACCATTTTTTTTTAAAGATGGCATGATGTAGGCTAGCCAATAGTATAAGAAGGTAGGTTTTGGACCTTGTTGAATAATCATACTTGATTGATGTTAACATGGAATGTCTCTAGTGAGTAGCCCAGGAATCTGTTCATGGTCCTATGTTGTTTGAATTTTTTATTTATGATGTGGATAAGGGCCTAAATGACTTACTTGTTATATTTGCAGGTGATTCAAAGCTTGACTAGTTGGGTGATAGATTCAGGATATTAAAAAACCTGGCCATCAGGCAGAATCTCTGTCATGTAAAGCCCTCTATAACTTGGCTCCAGTTAGGTTGATTTCAGTCTTTTTATATGTTACTCTCCTTCGGCTACCCCTGGGCACAGCTTAACTGACTTTCTTGCTGTCTTTCACACACTACATTCCATCTCCCATCTCTGTGTCTTTGAGCAGGCTGTGTCCTGTTCTTGGAATGCACTCCCATCTGCACCTCTTAGTTGTCCAGCTGTCTTCAGAACTTAGTTCATTCCACCTCCTACATGAGTCCTTTCCTGCTAGCACTTCCTCTCCAGAATTTTGTATATGATTTGCATACATTTATATGTGCACAGGTTGTCTCCCTTGCTAAAAATTTGGGCCCCTTTAGCACAGAGGCTGTTTCATTTTTGTCTTCGTGCCCAACTCATATTAGGTGCTTAATAAAATGCTTGTTGGATGGTTGACTGAAGCAACGGAATGACATTTACTAGAAAGACAGCTAATGTCTTGCACTGGGATTAAAGAGAGTCAACTTCACAAGATCAAGATGAGAAATATATGGCTACACAGAAATTCATTTGAAGAAGATTGGGAGTTTGGGTGGATTCCCAAGCTCAGTACGCAAAAACAATGTGATATGGCAGCAAAGAAAGCTAACACAATCTGGGTGACATTTAGAAAGGCATAATTCAGGAGCAGTAAAATCACAGTCCCTCTGTACTCTGCCCATTCTCTTGCTGGACAGTATAATACTGAGGAAGTTCTCTATTTCAATTCTCCAAGCATTTATGCAATACCTCTTCTGTGTCAGGCACTGTGCTGGGTGCTGGGACAAACAGGAAATAGTCTCTACCTTCAAGGAGTTTCTGTTTTCTTGGGGGAAAGCAACATCTACCAAGATGAGTACATATAAAATACATACAGAATAAAGTAATAGAAAGTGATTTCAGAATACTTACTAGTAACTAGGAGATCAGGAAAGTCCTCTTGGAGGGCATGGCACCCAAGTTGTGTTCTGAAGGAAGTTGGGCATGATGGAGGTGAGGGTAAAGAGGGCTGGCATTACAGGGGAAAGGGGTAACCTATGAAAGACACAGAGGTAGGAGGTTGAATTTTGGGTGCAGAGTTTGGGTGTCTAATGTGTGGTAGAAAGCAACAGGTTCGATTTGAAAAGACCAATTGGAGCCAGATTGTGAAGGGTTTTAAATGCCAAACATTGGAGCTTGTACTTTATCCCAGCAAGAATATGGAGCCACTGAAACTTCCTGAGCAGAAGAGTGACATGGTTAGAACTAAACTTTAGAAATATAATTTAGAAATATAGCTATGTGGTGGATGAGAAAGGGAGAGAATAATTAGAAGGCCATTAAAATATTACAGGCAAAGACCTGAAAATAAGAGTGGAAAAGGGGGTTGAATGGGAGAAGTGTTGTGTAGGTAGAACTAACAGGACTTGGCAACTGACTGGATATGGGATGAGGGGAAGGGGCAGGGAAAGTGAATAGCTGAACATGACTCTGAGGTTATAAACTTAGGTAACTGAAAGAATGATGGTGCCCTGAATAGAAATGAGAAACTTAGGAAAATGAGGCGATTTTTTTTTTAATGAGGCAGATAATGAGTTATGTTTTGGAGATGTTGAGTTTGAAAGGTGCCTACTGGACTTCAAGGTGGAAATGTCTAAAATTCAGTTGGTGACGAGAGATTTGGAGACTTTGGAGAGAGATGAGGGCTGAGTATATAAATGTTGAAGTTTTTTGTTTATAATTGTTGATACTATTTTTAACAGATACTATTCGGACCAATGAGAAATGGTGAGATCACTGAGACAGTGTAGAGACAAGAGGACCCAGGACAGTTGTCCAACATTGCCTATTCCCATCTTTTGCTGTCTTAGCTTATCTTTGCTGGACATGAGGTGAAACCTCAGTGTTATTATTTTGATTTACATTTCTCTTATTATTAGTGATTCGAAGCAACATTTCACATGATTGCTAATAGTTTGCAATTATTTTGAGGATTTGTTCATATCTTAGGATCACTCCCTTAGGACATTTTTTTTTTAACATGAACTCCTGAATGACATATTTTCATGAGAAATTTCCCAAGTAAATGAAGGTCATGGACTTACCTGTGAGTCTCAAGAGTTTTTTAGAATTAGAATAAAGAGCTATGTTTTTCTGTGATAGATCATAGGTCGGCCCTGTAGGGATATTTAAGCAAAGTCTGGCTGACAACTTGTCAGGGATATGTACTGATTCCTTCTGAATCTGAAAGACAGACTATGATTACGTGGAACAGTGGTATTTACATGAATACAAAATGGACAGGAAGTAAAACACTGTATCGTAGATGTTGTTAAGTTCTTGAAATTGTGGATGTTGTTAAGTTCTTGAAATATTTTAAAGAATTCTCTCTCTATGCCTCTTTATTTAGATACTTAATTATTTTTTACTTCAAATATTTATTGATTTATTTTTATATTGCCTTCCTTTCCAAATATATCCTTTCCCCTCCTCCACCCACAGAGCCATCCTTTATAACAAAGGAAAAAATAAGTTCAGAAAAAATAACTCATACATCAGCCAACTTTAACAGTAGATGCAATATTCCATGCCCATAGTCCCCCACTTCTACAAATTAGATAGACAGATCGATAAATAATGTATTGATTAAGCACTTAATTATGTGCCAGCCACTGAGCTAAGTCCTGATAATATGAATTCAAGCAAAAAGAAAGACAATCTTTACCCTCAAGTAGCTTACATTCTAATGGGGGAAGATAACACATAAAAGGGAGCTCAAAACTAGGGGTGATGGGGTAGTGGGAGGGGAAGGTACTTGTAAGGGCAGCAAGAAGTAAAAGTTAGAGTAGATCCAGGAGAGAAGTGAGTGTGGCTGGACTGAGCACTTCCTTAAGTAGAGGTTCAGGGCAAGAACTGACCAATCAAAGAAGGGGGCTGAAGTGATAGAAGCTTCTCCAAAGTGAGAAGCCAGCTGGGGAAGAAGTGGGGAGATTGAGGAGTGGACCTGGGAGAGAATTTATCTTTTCTCTTTTTCTGGGATGAGTTCAGTCATTATTAAAGAATGTATTATTTAAACTAATTTTTCTTTTTTTTTCTTTTTTAAATTTAAAATCCAGATGATGGAAGGATGCCTCTATAGTGATAGAGCCATAGATAGAGTCAGAAGGAATCTTAGAGTTTATTTAATTCAGTACTCCCATTTTATAAAGGCAGATACTGAGATTCCTAATGGGATAAAGATAACGATATGTTGGGACTAAAACCCAGGGCACCTGAATCTCAGACCATAGCAACACATTGTCTCCTATTGCAAAATGAGTTGTGTTATGTATACACTGTTTATAACATGGTGTAGGCAATATCTGTAAATATTATAGTGCTATTATAATTTAACTTATGCAGTAGAACCAATACACTGTTGTACTTTTATAGACAGAGTCAAACTGATCAGAATTACCTATCGAAATGCAGTACACTGCACATAATTAGCACTCATTCAACATTTGTTGAATGAATGAATAATGCAAGAAAATGCTTCCATGAGATTCTTGTCACATTTCAGTGCATCTTATTTATTGTTAATGTTCACAGTAGGAGAAAGATTTTTCATTATAGTATTTTACTACATAACTATCCTTTATCATTTGGGAATGACTAGTTACTTCAGTATTTCAAGAATCCACAATTTTGTCCATGTAATTCTCTCTCCAACAAAGCAGGTTATGACTCAACACAACCTAGCTGGTAGGATTCATGAGTTGTTCCGGGTTTAAAAATTTATCACATGGTGGCCAACCATCTAGTGATCAAAGAATCTCAGGGTTAGAAGAAACCTCAAAGACCATTTGGTCCAACTTCTATCTGAATAGGAATCTCTTCAACAACATCCTCGATAAATGATCATCCTGAGCCATCTTGAATACCTCCAGGGATGGAGAATCTGTTACTTCTTATAACAGTGACTACCCAGACCCTCACTGCATGAAGGCCCAAGCATGTTACATTTACCCCTCCCCCAGGGTTCTCTGATACCCTTAAGGGGTTTGCAGATGTCTAGTATCTGCCATTAGCTCAAGCCCCCATCAACTGTGATCCTTCAAGTTTTAGGGGTACCCAGTCCCCAGGTCAAATTAACCACTTAATCTTTCACAACATGACTAATGTGGAAATGATTAATATGATTGTGCATGTATAACCTATATCAGATTGCTTGCTCTCTTGGGGAAGGGGGAGGGAAGGGAAGGAGAGAGACAAATCTGGAACTCAAAATCTTATGAAAGTGAATGTTGAAACTATCTTTACATGTAATTGGAAAAAAATGCTATTAAATGGAAAAAATGTTTTGAATTAAAAACCATTCCTAAACCCTCCTTCCAAAATCCCAAATTAACCACTTAAGAATCAAATTAATTTTTTACAAAGGTATAGTAAAAATAAACATGTAAACATCCTGCTCAAGCAAGGCAATCCTTTTATACCTCCCTAATTGACTCAGGAAGGACAGCTAAGTGGCACAGTGTGCAGAGTTATAGGCCTGGAGTCATGAAACTCACCTTCCTGAGTTCAAATATTGCTTTAGACATTTACTAGCTGTGTGACCCTGAGCAGTCTATCTCCTCCCCAGCTCTTGACCTCATACTAGGGGACCTCAACATACATATTCATACTCCCTCAAATTCCCTTACTTCCCAACTCCTCACTTATTTATTTCTCATGATCTGCTCCCCCACTTCACCTCAGCAGCACACAGAAATGGTCATATGCTTAATCTTGCCACCACCTACAACTGCTCCCCTTCCACATTCATGAACTCTGAAATTCTTTATCTGATCATATCTGTTGTCATTGCATCATTCCCTCTGGCTTGCCTCTCCAATTCTGTTCTTTGCCTTCACCATGACTTCCATACCCTCTTCTCCTCAATTCCTTCCCAGACCATCACCCCTACTATACCCTTCTCCTTTCCCTGTCTTGACCCCTTGGTGAACCAGTTCAATTCTATCCATATTTTCTTCTCTTGAGTCCCTTGCCCCCTTATTCTTTTGAAGATCGTGCCCAGCCAAGCATCAGCTTTGGATTATTCCCAACATATTCACTCCTATTCATATGTGGCTGAATGAAACTGGAGAAAATCATGAAACCAAGTTGACTTGGTCCACTACAAATTATGTTACATAAAATCAACTGAACCTTCATGACAGCAAGGCATTTAACCCTGTTTGCCTCAGTTTCCTCATCTGTAAAATAAGGTAGAGAAGGAAATGACAAACTACTCCAGGATCTTTGCCAAGAAAACTCCAAATGGGGTCATGAGGAGTTGGACATGACTGAAAATGACTGAACAACACCACACAACAATTGGCTCAGGACGCACTGACCACAGCGGCTTTCCTAAACCTTTTCATACCTCCTTAAATTTCTCTTGGCTCCCTCTTCTCCCCTCCTCCTCAATATGCATGACTCAGATGCCTTCTACCACTATCTTCTCTTTCACTCCAATCTCACACAAAGAAGCGGCCCTTTTTGAAAAGGCAAACTCCTTTCCTCGTTCAAGGAATCCCATTCCATTTTATCTTCTCTAGCAAATTGCCCCCTCTATCATCCTCATGCTCTCACTTATCTTTAATCTCTCCCTGTCAACTTGCTGCTTCCCTACTGCCTACAAACATATTCATGCCTCTCTCAACTTCAAAAAACACTCACTTGATCCACCCATCTCTGCTATCATTCTATACTTCTCTCCTGCTTTCCTGGTTAAACTCCTGGAAACTATCTACAATCAATGCCTCCACTTCTTTTCCCTCACTCTTAACTCTCTGCAATCTGGCTTCCAACCTTATCTTTCAGCTGAAATTGCTCAAACTTTAACTTGGCTATTGACTCTAAATGTGAGATCCTTAATCTCTGTGAATGGAAATACTGCTAGATTTGTTGAATCACATCAATTTTTACATTCTTGCTATAAATTAAACCAAAAGAAAGAAGGAAATTGCAAGATCAAAGAATAGCTCACAGGTACTCATTGGAGAAGCAAAGAAAGGAATCCTCCCAATTTTTTTTTAGTCATACACCAGAATACTATTGATATTAAAAAAAAGATGAGTCTTTTTTCCCCCAAGGAAAAGCCTGGAGTTTTTTAATACACTGTGCAAAATAAAGTGACTAAAATGTCCATTTACTTTGACCAAGAGATTCTACCATCAGGCTTATACCCCAAGAAAGTCTTTGAGAAAAACAAAGTCTCCACCTACACCAAAATATTTATAGCAGTACTTTTTGTGATAGCAAAGAACTGGAAACAAAATAGATGGCCGTTGATTGGGGAACGGCTGAACAAATTGTGGTATGTGGATGTAATGGAATATCACTGCGCTGTAAGAAACAACGAATATGATGAAGCAAGGACAGCTTTACATGATCTGATATAGAATGAAGTTAAGCAGCACCAAGGAAACCACGTACACCATGATTACAACAACGTAAACAAAGAGAACAGCGACCGCAAAAAACTCAAAGCGAAAAAGCCTCTCCTCAAAGAAGAGGTATGTCCATCTGTCTTGTCTCTATGAGATACATATGTAGATGGGCCGACTCTATGGATTGTTCATCCAACTGTAAAGCATAATCTGGACAATAGGCGTTCTTTATCCAGTTGTTTTTTCTGTAAAAAATACTTGGATCAAACTTTGTATAAAAACTTGGATCAAATGAAATATTCCAGGAGTTGATGCAAAAGAAATACAAGAATCTGAAAAGGAATAAGAGAATCCTGACCTTTGTTAAGAGGTTGGAGGATAGAAGAATATGACAGAGAGAAGGAAGGGAAGAAGGACAAGTGAATATTTGGAGTGCAGAACAGACCTTTTCTCAGAGAGGAAAGAGTTGGATGATAAATATTATGAACCTTTTTTCATTCATTGCTCAGACAGCAAGCCCACTGTATGCCAACAGGACTGTATTCAAAACCTTTGGGCCTTGTAAGGCCTAACTGAGCATGTGCTCTGCAGGCATAGCTTTAAGGGGTCACCTCCCTATCATGATCAGCCATGAGAGGAGGATTTCAATGCAGGAGTGATGATTAATGGTCATAAATATTATAAGAGAACATAATAATGGCATTCCATATATTATATCTGACTTAAATTACATCCCTATTTTAAACTTACTCTCTAATTACCCTGTCCTTGTCATTTTGTTCCTGAATTACTTGAATTTTCCCTCAGTATGATCAGTCCTGTTTTTGCTTCTGCTACAATGGAGTTTTCCTTTCAGTTTAAATTTTTGGGGAAGTATTTATTCCCATGTAGAAAGGTGTTTGGTTTTTTTTTTTTTGTTATATAACCATTGTAAAATGCTTTTATTCATCCAATAGTTACCTATAATCTATTTATGCAAGCAAAACAATAGAATCATAGAATTTAAAGCTGGAAGATACCTCAGAGTTCATCCACACCAACCTCCTTATTTTAGAGATGGGGAAACTGAGACTCAGAAAGTTAAATTTACTTCCCCAGGTCACAAAAGTAATAAGCAGTAAAACCGGGATTTGTTTCCTGGTCCTCTAACTATAGTGACTTTTCTATCACATTGTACTGCCTTCAAAGAGAAAAATCTAACATTACTTGAAAATGTTTTTCTCCCTTTCTCTTAACCCAGTATTGTCTATACTTGAGCTAAGTGAATGGCAGCAAATAGTAACAAATACTGAAGGCCAGAATCATTGTATCAGAATTTTAGAGTTCATAGAGACTTCAGCTGCCATCTATTTCAACTCATATCTTAAAAGGAATCCCAACCGTAACTCCTTGAGTTTGAGCATTCAACTAGTTCTAAACCATCTGATTGTATTATCATCTAGATTATGCCTTTTCATTTTCTCACAAGAATACTTTTATGTGCTTTTTCCAATGCTTTGCTAAAAAGCTGTGTCTACAGCATCCCCCGATCTACCTGTCAAAAAAAGGAAATAAGGCCAGTCTGGCATGGCCTATTCTTTGGAGAAGCCAGGCTGGCTCTTTGTAACCCCAAGCTCTTCTTCTCTATGCTCACAACCCATCTCTTTAATGATCCAATCGAGAACTTTTTTAGGAACAGAAGTCAAACTCTTTGGCATATGGTTTAGAGACTCTTCTTTTCCCTTTGCTGAAAAATCAAGACAACAGTTGCCCTTCTTCTGTCCCGTGGTGCCTAAGCTTTCAAACACTCCCTGCCACATTGACCCAGAAAGCATGGCTGCCAGTTCTGTCCATACCTGACAAGGAATTCCTTTAGGCCAGGTGAGCTCATGAAGGGTAGCTAAGAGCTATCTTGCCTCAGACTTCTGGCTAGGCATTTTGATTTTGCAATTCCTAGGGTAATGGTCATTCTCCCTAACAAAGGAAACAGAAACATATCCTTTTGTTAGAGGGATTTGTTCTGTGAAGTTTGGATTCAGTCAAAGGGCTGCACTCGAGGACCTAGAGGGCCACATGTGACCTTAAGGCTGCAGGTTCCCCACCCCTGGTTTAAGTGGAAAGATAATGACATGTTTTGGACACATGAGTTTAATTTGTCTACTAGACATATGGTTCAAGATGTCCGAAAGCCAATTGGAGATGTAAAATAGAAGTCAGCAGAGAGATTAGGGTAGGACAGGTAAATCTGTGAAATATCAGCATAGAAATGGTTATTAAATCCATGGCAGCTGATGAGATAACCAAGTCAAGTAGTATAGAGGGAGAAGAGAAAAAGACAGAAGACCTAGATGAAGAGCTAGGGAAGGAGACTGAGAAGGCACAGTCTGATAGGTAGGAGGAGAACTAGGAGAAAGTAGTGTCCTAAAAACCCAGAGAGAAGAGAGTATCAAGGAGAGGAGAGTGAGCAAGCGTTAAAAGCTGTAGAGAAGTCAAGAAGATTGAGGATTGAGAAAATGCCATTGGATTTGGCAATTAAGAGATCATTGGTAATTTTGCAGAGAGTAGTTTTGGTGGAATGATGTGGTCCGAAGTTAAGAAGTGAGTAAGAGGAAAGAAAATGGAGGCGCCTGTTGTAGACAGCCTTTTCAAGGAGTTTAGCCACAGAAGAAATATTGGATTAACCAAATAAGAGATAGGGAAAATTATGAAAGATAAAATAGATAACTTTGGTTAATTGAAACTAAAAAGTTTCTACACAGAGAACATTAATATATCTAGAACAAGAAGGGAAGTGGTTGAATGTGAAATAATCTTTGTATCAAATTTCTCTGATCAGGGTTCAGTATCCAAAACACACACACACACACACACACACACACACACACACACACACACACACTATTGCTGGCTTTAGCCCTCCTGACACTATTTTTATAGGTTCTTGTTACATTTGTATCCATCCTTTGTCATCTTGCCCTTGCTTCTATTTTCTATACATAACTTCAAATATTTTTGATACATTTTGTTTTTATATTACCTTCATTTCCAAATATATCTCCTGCCCTACCCAGTAGCCCATCCCTTGCAACAGAGAATTTAAAAAAAAGTAGTTCAGTAAAACTAACAAACCCTTAACTGAGTCTGTCAGTATATACAATTTTACGTATCTTTTAAAAACCTAAGGTAGTTGGTGAGTTCCCTACACATCCACATCAGTCTCTTTAAATGACTTTCTCTTCTGCATTAGAAATTTTTTTTTCGTGCCTTCAGAATTTCATTATTAGGAACTTCCCATCCCTCCTAAGCTGCTTTTAGAATCCTCCCTATCCTTTACAATCTGCCTCTCAAAATCTAGGGTGAATATTGGATGATAACTGGCTTTCCTTCTTGCATCATGAAGCCGAGCAAGGAAGGGTTACTTCCCTCCAAAGTTCCTGTTTACCATCCAAGTCCTTTCTGTTAGTGAGAATTAGATCCAGAATAAAAAAAAATTCCAGAATAAAATAAAATGATTAGCTTCTCTTTTCTCAGCAAAGAATTCCAGCATATGTATGGATATTTGAAGTCCCGCAGCACTATGTCTTTCCTCTATGCTGGTTTTGTGATCTGTATCTTGAGCTCTTCATTTTTTCTTCTTTTTCCTTCCATTGATCTTCACCTAAATGTTCTACATCAGAGATGTCAAACTTGCTGTCCACAATAGGCCTGCAAAACTCCCCAGTTTGAACCAAATCAAAATGTAATTGGCAAAATAAACAAAATAGCAAAATAAAGCAAAATAAATAAAAAACGCAATACAACAGTGGTAATGTTAATTTATGGTTTTCTAAATTATCCCGGGGCCCACAGGGATATATTTTTTTTAATTTTTAGGCAATTGGGGTTAAGTGACTTGCCCAGGGTCACAAAGTTAGTAAGTGTCAAGTGTTTGGTCTGAGGCTGGATTTGAACTCAGGTACTTCTGACTTCAGCGCCAGTGCTGTATCCACTGCATCACCTAGCTGCCGCCTTGGATATGTTTCTAATTAAGTTTTACACCACTGTTCTACATTGTATTTCCCTACTCTAGCCTTGGATTTCCTCACATGAGTGTACCTTCTTAATATACAATGCTACTCTATCCCCTTATATTTATCCCTTTTTAAAAATAAAGTATTCCCATCCATAGCCCTAGTCCATGGATTTCACCCTAGCAAGTCTCGGTCATATCTATTATATTTGCCTCCTTGTGTTGGAACCTCCTCTCGTTTGTTGCCTAGACTTTGGGCATTTGTATACAGGAATGTGAGGTCACTGGAAAAGGAAATGGCAAACCACTCCAATATCTTTGCCAAGAAAACCCCATGGGCAGTATTGGTGTGCTATGGGCCACAGGGTCACAAAGAGTTGGACACAACTGAACAACAAAAATAACATCTAAGTCCTAGGTTTTACTAATGGTTCTCATCTTAGATCTTTGTCTCCTGTGAAATTTGGGTGGTTCAATTGCTATGCTTTTTTCATAGTAACTAGTCTGTGTAGTAAGTGTCAAGTATATGGTCTGAGGCCACATTTGAACTCAGGTCCTCTTGACTTTTAGGGCTGGTGCTCTATCCACTGCGCCACTTAGCTGCCTCCAGACAAATACATTCTTACAAGTCTTTGTGAGGTCCACTCCAACCTTGGCTAAGAGTCTGTCATTCCTATTTCTTAAACGGTGATCCAGAAATTCAAACCCCATATTCAGATATCACCTTCTTAGCCAGCTCTTCACTTCACAAATCAATTTTTGTCTTCTATCTCCCTTGCTTTTAATAAAGAGCACTAAGAAAAAACAGCCTGTGTCCCCGTCTTTTTTCCGTTTTTTGCCCAAGACTTCATAAATCTTGGTAATACTTTCTAGGTTCCTTACGGCAGTATTACTGCCCACCCCCACTCCCTGCCAGACTCAGTCAAGAAGTGGGTAGTACTCATCTATTTTGCTAAGTCTTAGGAGGTGCTGCAGACCTCTCTCAGCTGTTGTCATCATGTCATCAAATAGCTGTCTCAGTGCCCCTGATCAGGGAGTTACCAACCTCCACCACTCTTCTTTTCCCCCTCTTACCCTTACTGAATATACTGCTGCTGTGGCTTGACTTTATCATTTTTTTTTTAAAGACAAGCAGCTGTTTCCTCCTCAGAATATAATTCTCCTTCCTCTTCAGGAAGAACCTCCAATTTGTTATTTTATCTCCAAGTGTACACTTGCTTTTTTTTTTCTTCCTTTCATTCTCTGTGTGACATTCTTCCACCCTGAAACCTCCTGACAAGGAAAAGATTTTCCCTCTGCAAAGTTAGATCCCTTTTTCCCATTAAAGCCCCACCTCTTTTAAAAACAATCATTGTCCCGGATAACCCAGGTGGGGAGAAGGATTTCTTTAGTCTCTTCATCTTCTCTTGTAGGAGTGAGATAAGCCTATACTTGAAGGCTACCATACTGAATGTGAAATGAAGTTCTATATACTTTGTCAATTGAGTCATTTTAATGGTATCATATATTGATTCTCAATATCAGTGCTCAAAACCCAGAAAGGATGAGCTAACATTTAATCAGCTGATTGTCTGGCGAACTTTTATATTCTTAAAAATCTTTGTGGGAATACAATGCCTTGTACACAGTAGTTGTTTATTAATGGAACTTTGGAGTTAGAAGGAGTCTTAGAGTCCAATCCCCTCTCCCCCAATTTTAAATGACAAACCGGAGCCTCAGGGAGATTTAATGATTTTTCTCAGTTTTTCATATATTTAGATGGAAGAGTACTACTTTTTTTTTAGTTCGACTTAGTTGTATTTCTTCAGCTCAAGTGAAAGCACATGAGTAAGAGGGAGTTATGTGATGGTAGTAATCCACATGTGAGAGTTCTCAATATCTACAAGCAGGGGTCCTCTTCTTCCCTCTTTTTCCCCTTTACCCTCTAACCCTGAATCATGGGTAGGCCTTATAAGGCCACAAAGCCAGGGCTCACATGGATCAAGCTATGCCTCCCTTGACAAAGCTTCTTGGTTATCTCTGGCTGTGTTGATGTGGCTTCCAGGTTACTTAGGGGCAGAGAAGGCCACTCCCACTTGTCTGTACCCCTCCTATCTGGTAAATATCCAAGGACCATAGGAATTATCACACCCTATCTTGCTGAACAGATGTGTTTCCATATGGAAACTTGAACTAAGTGCTACTGTATATCTTTGGTATGTTAGGATTAAGTAAACTTTTTGTTAAAAGTTTAATATTCAAGTGCTTCATTTTCTCCCAACACTGAACTTGAACTAACAGGGTAACAGAGTCATTCCTGCTCCCCCAACATTTGATGGTGTGGTAATTGAGACGAGATGGCTTTATGACTCCGATTGTAGCTGTAGTGGGTAAAGGGCATTACAAATCCAGAGGGAAGAGTGACAGGATGGCTAGTTATGGTACAGTAGCTTTCAGGACAAGGGTCTTTCTCTTGGGGTGAGTCCTCTATCTGTCTCTCTCTTTGTCTCTCTGTTTCTGTCTCCCTTATGATTTGTTTTATTTTTAATTTTTTTTTTCAGTTGTAAATTCTCTCCTTCTCTCTACCTCCTTCCCCACCCATTGAGAATGCAAAGAAATATGCTGTTGGTGAGTCCTCTCCATAGGACATTAAGTCAGCTCCTGCTTGCCTGGAGTACTGTTAGCTCAAGGTTAGCGAGTTAGCTAAAATCAAATGAGACAATATTTGTTTAAAAATGTGCTTAGCACAATACTTGGCACATAGTAGGCACTATATAAATGTTTGTTCCCTTCCCCAAGCAGATGCCGAAGAGGCTTCTAGGGAGGATTAAGAAAGAAACAAGTACAGCATTCTCTGGCTGCTATTGACCATCCTGCAAAAGTTCCACTGCCAGCATACTAAGGCTGAGTGAACTGGCCCAGCAAATTCAGCACCAAGAGACAAAGCTCTCAACTTTTAAATGGTGGCAGCTGATAGACCTACTTACAAGTGAAAGGCTCTCTCCTGATCAGGGTGGGGACGGCCATGCCACAGAGAGTACCCCACTGTATGGTCTTCAACCCAGAGACTCTGCTGCATGCCATAGAGATCAAAGTCAGAGTCAGTGGGAAAGGGGTAGTGGGGAAGAGACTTGGGAACTCCCACCATTATTAAAAAAAAAAAATAAAGCCCTGATTGGCCCTTGCCTCTCTTGAGACAGAGTCCCAGTTACCTAAGATCATAAAAAAGCCCCATTCACATGGAATCAGGGCCCGTATGACTTGATGGATGCCTAAAGACTGTGCCAGTCAGTACCCCCTGACCTGCTCAGCATGGGGCACAGTGGATAGAGCACTGGCCCTGGAGTCAGGAAGATCTGAGCTCAAATCTGGCCATAGACACTTGATACTTACGAACTACGTGACCTTGGGCAAGTCACTTTATTCCCAATTACCTCACAAAACAAATGTATTTTAAAACTCAAGACAGATACAGAATTAAAAAAATAAAAGGACTGGAGTAGAATTTTAAAAAGGGGAGAGGGCAGCTAGGTGGCTCAGTGGACAGAGCACCAGTCCTGCAGTCAGGAGGACCTGAGTTCAAATCCAGCCTCAGATACTTGACACTTACTAGCTGTGTGATCCTGGGCAAGTCACCTAACCCCAACTGCCTTACAAAAACCAAAACCTGAACATGTTTCTCTCTGGGGATGACTGAGGCCATATCAAAGAAGCTAAGTGATCCTGTATCCTCTTTTCACATTCTCATTGTTTGGGCCATGCAAACCTCTGTAAGCCTTCAGTGAACCTGAAATAACAGGGTGCTGGCTTCAGGCCTGCTCTTAACATTTGGCATAGCACTCCTTGGGAAGGCATGGATTCATGGGCTCATACAGTGGCTGTGCTGGGGAGAAGGCACTGGGGAAGTGCCCTTTGGCATTTACTTGCAGGAGCTCTTCTGGTAGTGCCTGGGGAACCCTCTGCATAGAACGGGGAGCAGGTTCCTGTTCCCATGGAGTAATAATTAGCTCAGTGAGTGCTGGAGAAAGCTTTCAGGGAGGGTAAAAAAAGAGCCAAGTAGTTGACTAATATGCAGAAGTTTAATTGCCAGCATAATAAGGCTGAATGAGAACTGGCCCAGTGCATTCAGCAATTACAGAGATCTAGCTTAGAGACCAGGCAGGGAAGGAAGAGAGTAAGCTAATGGAGCTGTGACCACGCAATGAAGGGACCTCCTCTGATCAGGGTGGGGACTGACAAGTCACAGACTGGAATCTACTTATGATCTCCAATCTAGAAGTTCTAATTCTATGACATCCTGGTGAGACCAGAGCCATAAGACAGGATAATGAGGGTGGAAGTAAAGAAGAGACTTAGGAACTCCCACCAATGTTTTTTTTTTTTAAAAAGACCAAAAAAAGGGCCCAGATTGAATGACTGCTCTTGGGAGAATGGTGATCTCCTGCACTGAGGAAGCAAGCAAGAGATGGGTCTTCACCAACAAGGAACTGGGCAGGTGCATGAAAAATTCAAATAAAAATCTGATAAATCACTGGAGCAATGGCTTCTGAGGGGAGTCTAATGGAGCAGATACTGAGACACTCTCTACAGCTGAGTAACAGAGATTTGGAGAGCTGAGGACTTATTGTTGCAGAATCCTTAATGAGAGCTTCAAGATGTGATGGCCTTTTGTCCCTTTTTAGTTGGCTGAGATGTGGAGCTATTTGTGCCTGGCTCCATAAAGATGAATTCCTGTTGCAGCCAGCTCCCGAAAAGGGATCTACAACAGAAGGAATGAAGTTCCTAAAAGAAATGGCCTGCCACAACCTATGATGGGCCAGCTTCTGGGGCAGTAAAATACTGCTTCTGGATAGAACTCCACTGGCATGGTTTAAGACTTCTTATAACTTTCCGCCATAGGTCTCCTCTGCCACATGACTGTACAGGTGTGGTCTGATCACCTGGTGAAATTTGAGCAGGAGGTTTGAAAAGTTGTGTGGCTTGGGTACATATTGTTGTCAGGTGCTTTGCAAATGGAGGGAGGAGTCACAGAGGTTACCACCCTGCAAGGTAGGTAGAGGGCAATGGCATCCTCACCTGGAGGGGACTGTGGGTGTGGCTTCTGAAACACGGGGCTGGTAAGAAAGCAACCTATGGGTGTGCTAGTATAACTACATAGGAAGATTGCAGCATCAAGGCACTAGAGGTTTTTCAGCTCTACCCAAGGCTGAGGTAGCTTCTAAAGCCCCTGCCCCATTTGGATCATTCAGGGGAAGGCTACAGAAGGCAGACCTTGGAAGGAACGGGGATCGTGGGCTCTTTGGAGTCAGTGTAGGTGCGGGTCCTTTCAGCAACATCTACAAAGGTAAGCTGGTAGTCTGTAGGTAGGGCTAAATAGAAACCTTTTGAATTGCCTTAAGTAAACCATCTCATAGAGTTGACTCATAGTATTGCCTACCCAGGATCGATGAAAGACAGTTCTTCTTTAGCGACGATGGAGACAAAGTTGTGGCCGAGGCAGATAACACCCAGCAGGCTATGAACAAAGCCATCGCCGGTCACTGCAGGGGTCAATGTTGCAGACCAAGCGGCCCAAGGTGCTGACCGCACCGATCTCCTCTGTTGCTGTGGCTGAAACCAGTTAGGGCCAGTTCACTTTCACCTAGAAAGGATTCCATTGCATTTCACCGTCCTGGACCCTCACCCTCAAGCCGGCCACACTAACGCTCCCCCGCCTGAAGCAGACGGTGGCCGGGCAGGGGCCCTGGGCGGGATGGTGGAGTGGGGTCATCTGGGGCCGTACTGGCACCGGGGGGCCTCACTACTGCCCGCAGTGAGAGAGAGGTGCCAGTGAACGAGAGCACGAACGTGGGAGGGGAAAGAGAACCGGAAGCGTCATGGCGGACCACTCCCTTGTCACGTGGTCTCTCGGCCCCCCTCATCGCTTCCGGTCACGTGTCCTCACAGAGCGGCGAGATTACCCAGCGGAAACCGACTCGAACAGGAAGCGCTGCGTGGCGACTTCGTGAGAAGGAGGTTTGCTGACTGCAAAAAAGGTGCGTCAGAAGAAGCAGACTGGGGCCCTGAACCTCATGGCAGAAGAGATAGCGAAGGCAGTGTATAATCAGGTATGTGTACACGGACGTGAAATGGCAGAAAATCAGTCCGGAAGGCAAATCTAAAATCCGGCTTCAGCAGGTCCACATTCGGAAGACTGAACCAGCTTCCAGTTTTCCGGTGAACGCACAGCTGTAAAGGAGGGAGATGCAGTGAAAGAGCTCCTTCAGCAGTTGCTATCCGTATTCAAGAGGAAAGCCGATAAAGAACTGGAAGAGAAAACGAGATGCTTCTACAAGATTCTGTTTCGTTCCATCGTTATAAAGACCTGGTTGTGAGTCAGGTGATCAGTGCTGAGGAGTTCTGGGCCAGTCATTTAAGCATGAATAGCGTGGATAGCCCTTCAGCGTCCGATCATGAGCAGGATATGGGCATTTCTGCAGCATTTCTGGCTGATGGCCGCCTCCAGACAGTCAGCTGTAATGGCCTGAGGTATAACTTAACTTCTGATATCACTGAATCCATAGTTAAGACCTACCCAGAGGTAAAAATGAAATATTCAGAAAAAACAATGCACATAACATGACAGAAAAAGAATTTTATGCATAGTTTTTTCAATGCCATTATTTTCAGAGGGTTTGGATTAACCCAGGGTTAGAACATCTCTTTGCAGAATGTGCCAAAATGGATAATAAGAGTTTAAAAACAATGGTATCACTAGGAGTGAAAAACCCCACTACTCGATTTGACAGCACTAGAGGATAAATCATTAGATGAGGGCTGTGGGATTATCCCTGTGCCATCTGCTTCCAACTCTTCAAAATCCATAAAGGAGAATAGCAATGCTGTGATCAACAAGAGATTTTAATCATCACAGTGCCTTGGTTCTGGCAGCAGGCATCAGGAAACAAGGTGAAGTTACAGGGAAGCCATTAAATATGGAGACTTGGGGGGGGAAATAATAGCATAAAAACAATTTCACTAAGCATGAAGAAGTCAGATAGGTATTATCATGGCCCAACTCCAGTATGCAACAAGTCATGACATTATCAATTGTTTTCAGAGTATTAAGCGAGAGATGGAAACTTGCACACCCAAACTAACTCAGGTTCTTTCAAGTGGTGCTGTAAGTAGTGCCCTTACAGCCCTATCCCCTGGAGGAGCACTTATGCAGGGAGGACCACAGCAAGCCATAACCCAGATGATGCCAAGTGACATTCAGTTGGAACTAAAACACTTATATGTGGTTATGGGGAAGCTGCTTAGGCATTTCTGGGCCTGTTTTCCTGTTAACACACTATTCATAGAAGAAAAAGTAGTGAAGGTGAGGACTAATTTGGATAGGTTCCAAGCTACTAACTCCTGCCCATTCCAAGAAGAAATTCAGAGAGAGTATATTTAAACAAAAATTTGGTAAGTCACACAGAAGAGATGCTGCAGATGGCCTATAATAAAACTCATGTGGCAGCCACAGGGTCTGCTGAAAAAGATGGTGAATGAGTCTGGGGCATTAGAGGTTTTGGTCCTTGGGATACTCTGTGCTGCGGTTGTGGGAACACCTCACCCAGAGGGTGTTGCAGGGACATCTGCAGCTACTGGACTTGGGAGCTGAGGCTGTTGAACATTCTGGAGTGAAAGGAGCTGAGGTTAAACTTGAAAACTGGGAGGTAAATTAAGGCAGAACCAAAATGAGCTGAATTGCAAAAAGTACACATTTAAAATATTCTGTTTACTGTAGTTACTTAGGAACTGCTTTTGATTTTCGTTAAGAGCTGCTTTCTGAATTAAAAGTAACTTTTAAAAGGGTGAATTGATGAAATCCCCAATTTTTTTTGTCTAACTTTTTTTGTATGGCACAGGGGAGAAATTAAATCTTTCCCCTTCCTCCCTGACTCTGTGGTCCTTATGTTTTACTGGATTCTGTTTGTACTTTACTGAAACAGGTTGAAAAGGAATATTTTAAATAAAGCAGAGAAAAGCTGTCACTCGAGGGGCAGTTGTGGTCAGAGGCATCTTCTGCTCTGTTTCCTACAGAAATGAGAAGCAATAGAATTGCACTGAGTGCTTATTTGTGGTTTGAGGTCTTGGAATGACACAAGGGGAGCAGTTTTGCAGAAAGTCTTTAATTTTTTATGCAAAAATTTTTTTAGGAGAAAGTGGAGCTGCATGTTTGGTTTTTTTTTTGAGTGCACATATACATTACTGAATTTTTTTTAAGATGGCATGTGCCTTGAGAAAACAAACTGCTTTTTTAAGAGTTTAAATATCTTACAAGTGAAGAGAACAATAAGAATCATTGATTATTTTCACCTCTTTAAGAGAAATGATAAGTGTTTCCCAATCTCTCCCAGACTCTGCCAGACCAGAATAAGTGTTTTCTTCAGTCTCTACCAGACTGTTAAACTGTATTTGGTGAATTGGTAATGATTGCATAGAGTGGAAAGTGTGTGAATGCAAAAAAACAAAACAGATATGATAGCGTATCTGGAATCTGTGCCAAACCTTGTTTGTAATATAATCAACTCACTGTTTTATCTAAGATTTAGCTGTCTTGTATCAAAAATTATACAAAAGAATTTATAAAAAAATAACACTTCACTGTCCTTCCTCAGAACTACCTAAACTTTCCCTCATCCTGGCTCATTTTGGTGGACAGAGACCTGAAAGGGGCCTCCCTTCCTGAGGGCATTGATGTGAATCACTACATTGATGATGTAATGTTGACCAGGCCAGATTGAGGCTATGATGAAAAGAGACCCTGGATTAGATTATGGCCCATATGTTGGACAAGAGGAAGGAAATCAATGCTAAGAAAGTCCATGGTCAAACCCACTCAGTCAAGTTTGGGGAATACAGTGAATGGGAGAACCCCAGAAGATTCCAAGCACAGTGTGGAATAAGCTACTGACACTAGCTTCTTCATACTCTAAGAAGGAGGCCCAGAGACTTATTGGCCACTTCAGGCTTTGAAGAACCCACCTTTCTCTCCTGGGTATTGTGATGAGCCCCATTAACCAAATTACCCTCAAATCCACCTCTTTCAGGTGGGATCCAGAGTAGGCTACAGTCCTGGAAGATCTAAAGCAGGCTATATAGCAGTCTCTTCCCTTGGGCCCTTGTGATCCTGCAAGACCCTGAAAAGTTTCTATCAGTCTCTGTCCACAAAGCCCAGAGCAAATAAACAACTGTGAGGCTTCTAAAACTACAGGTTTTTCAAAGTGGCCACTCTCTATGTTGTTTGAAAATTGGCTGCTTACTATTCCTGGGCCTTAGTTGCTGCTAAACAGAGTCATACAGCCACCCTTTGTCCGGAGTTGTTTATTACGAGTTTGGTGATACAAGATGGTCCTGCTCACAAAATTGGATGTACAACAAGGCTTCTTTTGCTAAATTGATATGATAATTCAAAATCATACTTGCCTGGGTCCCTCCAGTGTTGGTGCCCTTCACAAACAATTTGTGACTGTGCCAGAGCTTGAGGCCACTATTCTAGGTCCTAGAACCCTGCCTCCTTTGCTAGCCCAGTTGGTTCTCACCTGTAAGGACCTAGCTGCTGAGAAATGATGTTTTTGTTTCATTTACCAATGACTCCATAGGGTACAAGAGGCTACATATGCAACCGGATTTCAGCAGCTGCTAATCTTCCCAGGGAATGAGGGTCCTGGAAGGTTCTTTTAGTGGACTGAGCTTCAGACTGCAGGGCTGGCAGATAAGAGAACTTTGAGGTATGGGGCAGAGAAAATCTTAATCTCCACTGATTCTGGGGTGGGTAACCATGGGTTTGGCCAAGTGGTTTGGAGCCTGGAGAGCACAAGACAATCAAAGACTCTTCCCCTTGGGATCAGGACCAAAAGAGGAATTTTGGTGATGCTTCCTGCTGCATGCAGTTGTTTGTGGGACATGTTAGTACCCATTTGAGACATCATATGCTAGACAGCTGGGTTGTTTACAAGAGCAGCAGAGGTTGGGGAGAGGATCCTTTGCCAATGTGGACATTGTGGTTGGTGATGCTATATTGTCTTGGACATGGAATATGATCCCTTAAGGACAGGGCAGCTATTCCTGCCCAACTGAGCTGCTTGAGTCAACTAGAACACCCATCTAACCTAAGTGGCCTTCAACCTGTCTCCATCTGGCGAGATGGCACCTTTCCATCTCAAGACAAGAGTTTTGACCCTGTTAATCGACAGCTACTGTCTAGTTAGGTGTCCAACCTGCCAGTAACCATATCTGTGACAAATCTGTATCATCCTGAGAAGGGAAAAGGGCTCTCTGGTCCAAGGTGGGGCTGTATCTACTTGAGAGAAGTGCTGCTACATACCCTTGCTATCTTAGGGCTAAGTAAATTCCTTTTGTTAACTGTTCGATTACCCATGAATGCTTCATTTAATCCCAGCATAGAACCTGAACTGACAGGGTGCCAGTGTCAGGTTAGCCCCTAACACCAGGGCTGAAGTTTGGGAAGAGATGAATGGCAGCAGTACGAGAGGGTGAGGGATTCCAGAACAGATGACAGCGTAGAGTTTAAGTGACTAAGCAATAAGACAGAGATTGGGAAGGGAGGAAAGTGAAGTTAGAGCAGAGCTTATGACCTGATAAAGTACTGAGGTGATTGGAGGTCTTGAAAAAGGTGAAGAATAGATTTAGAAGGGCAGAAGTATAGAAAGAGATGGAGTGATAGGAAATTATAGTCTGAAGAATATCAATTTCTACTTAAGG